>NC_088415.1:73969413-74719413 GCF_034236695.1 Oncorhynchus nerka | reverse complement strand
GGTACCCTATTCCCTACATATTCCCCCTTGGGCCCTGGTCAAAAGCAGTAAAAAGGAATATGGTGCCATTTGGAATGCAGGCCAGATCATGAAGCAGAGAAAAATAATAATTTGAACACATTGTCTTGGAGAAAATGTCGTAACTATTTCAGTATTCCTTAAATATTCCTCTAATAATATTTCAGTATTACTGAAATAACAGGTTGAACACATGCTTGAGCACAAAATACTAAAATGACTCTAAAGAAGGGCCTTTTATATAGGCCTTTTGTATTTTCATTAGATGTGCCAAGCCACCAACATCATGTAAGCTGAGAGTATGCAAACTGTAAATGTTAACGTGCGTAATAGCAAAAGTTATATGACATCAGTCAAACCCTCATTGATTGTGAATGTGCACTCCCAAAGGTAGTGTATAATAGTGACGTAAATTTAGCGATGGCAGCCGTTTCCTTGGAGGTGGTCATTAACATGGTCATTAACACCAAAACCGTTTGGAAGCAAGAAGCAGCCTATGACGCCTTAGGAACATCTAAACTCAGCAAAAAAATAAATGTCCTCTCACCGTCAACTGCGTTTATTTTCAGAAGACTTAACATGTGTAAATATTTGTATGAACATAACACTCAACAACTGAGACATAAACTTAACAAGTTCCACACACATGTGACTAAAAGAAATGGAATAATGTGTCCCTGAACGAATCGGGGGTCAAAATCAAAAGTAACAGTCAGTATCTGGTGTGGACACCAGCTGCATTAAGTGCTGCAATGCATCTCCTCCTCATGGACAGCACCAGATTTGCCAGTTCTTGCTGTGAGATGTTACCCCACTCTTCCACCAAGGCACCTGCAAGTTCCCGGACATTTCTGGGGGGAATGGCTCTAGCCCTCTGATCCAACAGATCCCAGACGTGCTCAATGGGATTGAGATCCGGGCTCTTCACTGGCCATGGCAGAACATTGACATTCCTGTATTCCAGGAAATCACACACAGAACGAGCCGTATGGCTGGTGACATTGTCATGCTGGAGAGTCATGTCAGGGTGAGCCTACAGGAAGGGTACAACATGAGGGAGGAGGATGTCTTCCCTGTAACGTACAGCGTTGAGATTGCCTGCAATGACAACAAGCTCAGTCCGATGATGCTGTGACACACCGCCCCAGACCATGACGGACCCTCCACCTCCAATTCGATCCCGCTCCAGAGTATAGGCCTTGGTGTAACGCTCATTCCTTAGACGATAAACACGAATCCGACCGTCACCCGCGACTTGTCAGAGAAGAGCACTTTTTGCCAGTCCTGTCTGGTCCAGCGACGTTGTTGCCGGTGATGTCTGGTGAGGACCTGCCTTAGAAGAGGCATACAAGCCCTCAATCCAGTCTCTCTCAGCCTATTGCAGACAGTCTGAGCACTGATGAAGGGATTGTGAGTTCCTGGTGTAACTCAGGCAGTTGTTGTTGCCATCCTGTACCTGTCCCGCAGGTGTGATGTTCAGATGTACTGATCCTGTGCAGCTGTTGTTTACACGTGGTCTGCCATTGTGAGGACGATCAGCTGTCCGTCCTGTCTCCCTGTGTCTCACAGGGACATTGCAATTTATTGCCCTGGCCACATCTGCAGTCCCCATGCCTCCTTGCAGCATGCCTAAGGCACATTGACGCAGATGAGCAGGGACCCTGGGCATCTTTCTTTTGGTGTTTTTCAGAGTTAGTAGAAAGGCCTCTTTAGTGTCCTAAGTTTTCATAACTGTGACCTTAATTTCCTACCGTCTATAAGGTGTTGGTGTCTTAACGACCGTTCCACAGGTGCATGATCATTAATTGTTTATGGTTCATTGAACAAGCATGGGAAACAGTGTTTAAACCCTTTACAATGAAGATATGTGAAGTTATTTGGATTTTTACAAATTATCTTTGAAAGACAGGGTCCTGAAAAGGGCCTTTTTTTTTCCTGAGTTTATATTTTAAACAGCCTATTAATAATCAATGTAATGTATACCATAAAAATACATTGTTTCTGTATAGGTAGGTCTTAAGAAACATTAGGATATGAAAAACATGTATTTCACGGAAGAAGTGAGTTTACTTTGTTACTGTTACTACTTTGTTACTTGGGGTGGCAGGTGGTTAGAGCGTTGGACGAGTAACCCGAAAGGTTGCATGATCAAATCTCCGAGCTGTCGTTCTGCCTCTGAACAAGGCAGGTAACCCACTGTTCCTAGGCAGTCATTGAAAATAAGAATTTGTTCTTAACTGACTTGCCTAGTTAAATAAAGGTCAAATAAAAAAATAAAACTGTGCTTATGGTCTACCCGTGTCCCTCCTTCTGGTCCTAGGAGCTGTGTCGTCAGCGGATGTCGGTCAAGCCGCCGGCGGAGCGCCCAGAGCCGATGCACAGTGTGTCGTCACGGCTCAACAGTGTGTCGTCCCAATTTAGCGACGGGGGGCCCATGGTCAGCCCCTCGGCACGAAGCTCCACCTCCTCCTGGTCTGAGGAACCCGTCCACTCCAACATGGACATCTCCACTGGACACATGATCCTGGTAAACATCCTTATTTCTGTCTGACTGTCTGTCTGTCTGTCGTTGTGTCTCATCTCTCTCTATCCCGTCTGTCTGTCTGTCTGTCTGTCTGTCTGTCTGTCTGTCTGTCTGTCTGTCTGTCTGTCTGTCTGTCTGTCTGTCTGTCGTTGTGTCTCATCTCTCTCTATCCCGTCTGTCTGTCTGTCTGTCGTTGTGTCTCATCTCTCTCTATCCCGTCTGTCTTTCTTTTTATTTCTCTCTCTTGCACATAGTCTCTTTTTTCCTCTCCTCCTACTCCGTCTCTCTCTCTCTCTCTCTCTCCGGCACCATCTCTCTCTTTGTTTCTACTCATCTCATTATAGCCACATTTCCATGAGCAGGCTTGTTCCACATGTCTTATTTTCACACAGATTAAAATATCCATTGATTCTGAAAAACTCAGTCTACCATAATTGCAATACATAGCTATTCTTCACATAACTGTCCTCCTGCTCTGCGTCTACATGCATCATATGCTTCTCACAGTGATAGAAGGGCCCTTGGATGTGTTCAATTGGCATGAAGCTCTTAATTGCCCCTGAGATTTACGCTGGGAGTATATGAGACACACAGACATGCACATGAACGCACACACACGCACACAATGGTTGACCCTCTGTCTGGCTGTGCTATTCTGACTGACTGGCAGTGAGTGGAGCAGCAGGGTAACATGAGAGAAAGCTCTGTGAGCTTCAGTACCTTGGACAACTCCCTGGCAGAAGATAGTAACATGTGCTGCTACTCAACTGAGCCCATTATCAATGGATCGGCCAAAATGTTTGTCCCGTCTTCCCACGTATGAGAATGAACTGGGCCACGAGGCCGTCATTGGAGAGGTTCTGTTCAGTGTTCATGATACTGGGCCTTTGGTGGGTTGGTGCATATTGGAGCCAGCCAGGGCAGGGAAGCAAAGGCAAATTCATCAGGAGGTGTGAGCCACGCTCCCTGCCTTCCCACTGCGCCCCTGGCCCCGCCCCCCATCCTGAATGCACTGCTTCATTACATACTGCAAGAGACGGGGGCAGATCCAGGGGCACGCATCTCTCTTCTCCTGCAATTAATCCCCCCTCCTCTCTCTCTCCTCCTCCCCCTCTCCTCTCTCTCTCCTCCTCCCCTCTCCTCTATCTTCTCTCTTCTTTCTCTCCTCTCCCACTCTTCTCTAAAATAAAACAGAATGCCATCTTCTTGATAGAGAAGGGTTGATGTTTCCCTTTGTTTTTCCTGAAGCTTTCAGGTCAAGGGATACTTTTCTATGTTCAGTACTGTGTGTGATAAGCTTTTACTTGATACGTTGTTAGTAGTTTGTATTTTAGTTTGTGTTTTTTGTGGTCTGTATTTTAGTTGATACGTTGTTAGTGGTCTGTATTCATTCCAAACACCATAGCAATTCTTATGGACATCAACACTGAAGTCCATAATGCCCTCAAATGCCCTTTCTTAAAAGTGATTGTTCATCTAGACACAGTAAATGTTCTGAGTAGTTTCCTCAGACATATCATATGACCAGAGTCAGACCAGCACTATTCTGAAATGATATTGAGTTTTCACAAGCAGTACTGAAAGACAGTACCAACAGTACGAGCTGCATACTTACAGTACATTGTAGAGTGATTAAAACTGTGGGTGTCAGAAAAAAGCATAATTGCTTACTAAGTTTTTTACACTCAAAATGAATTGCCTTCTGTAAAGCTGAAAATCCCACAACATCATGATCCCCGACTGATTTTAATTTGAGAAATGTCTTGCACCATCTTATCTATGTTAATGTATTACTTTTTCCCCTGTGACTCGTTCAGAATATGACTCCATACAGAGACTTGGCTGTGCCTTAAACGGATTAACTTGCCCCATATATAAAGCACATTATCTTGTCTTTTGTTGTTGGCCCAGTAAGTGTTATAGATTATACTGCTTGGAGTCTATATAGATTAGGGGTTTGCGAAGCCGCCAAGTCGGAAGTTATTTTGAGTGTGAGGGTGTGTGCTGAGGTGTAATTTGGAGTGTTGATTTACACCACAATGTTGCAGGCACAATGTGTATATGAAGTAATATGTTGTTTAATCACTTTAAAACAGCACAGTGTCAGAGGAAAACTCTATTGGGAGCATTTATGTTGGAAAGCACAATATGTGTTCAGGAGCAGGTCTTAATCTTCCATGATACCCCCTATTCCATGGCTGTGTTCCAAATGGCACCCTGTTCCCTTTATAATGCACGCTCTTTGATGGGCTCTGGTCAAAAGTAGTGTCATCTGGGACATATCCCATATAAACTTAATCCAGGATTTTTTTAAACTTGCCTTATTAGAACCATGTGATACTGTAGCTACCTCACTGTACTGTGTAAGTTGCAGTTGTACGCTAGTTCCTTTTCCTGGCATCTCCATGTCTACGTCCAAAATGGCCCCCTATTCCCTATTTAGTGCACTCCATTTGATGGGCTCTGGTCAAAAGTAGTGCATTACAGTATAAAGGGAATAGGGTGCCATTTGTGAACCACCCCATCAGTGTAAAACCAAACCGCTTATACAGTATGTGTCTATGTCCTTCTCCTACCCAGGTGCTCTATTCTAGTTCATTACGAGGCTCTAGCCCTGCCTCAACGTCATCGACAGCTCTGAGCAGCCCTGAGCCGAGCGCTAGTTCCTCATCGAGCGTTATTTAATTCTGATTTTATTGAGCACCTTTGGCAGCTGTAAACCCAGCAGTAAGGGGATTAGCCAGTGTTTGCCTGACACATGGTGATCTCAGCACCTCCTGATTGGATTGCAATAATCCCTTTACACAGTACAAAACCCCATTACTCTGGCATTAGCACAGAGGAGAGTGTGTCTCTCTGATGCCCTGGCAGGTAGGGCTGGTGGAGGAGGGGGGATGCAGGGGTAGAGGAGGGGGTATTTGGGAAGGAGATAAGTACAGAATGAAGCTGCTATTCGATAAGGGGCTAAATCAAGGAAGGGCCATGAATTCGTGCCCTGCTAAAAAATGTAGCCCGTTTCCCAGACTGTGTTCAGTGTGTCAGCACATAATGTAATAAGTGTTGATATGATATGGAGACCGATGTGTACCGGGGTAGTGTGGGCAGGGATTAAAGTAGCATTGTTAAATGGAATGTGTGTGTGTGTGTGTGTGTGTGTGTGTGTGTGTGTGTGTGTGTGTGTGTGTGTGTGTGTGTGTGTGTGTGTGTGTGTGTGTGTGTGTGTGTGTGTGTGTGTGTGTGTGTGTGTGTGTGTGTGTGTCACACGCGCGCCTCTGTATGCTGTATTCCACTATGCTTTTTCAATATCATAGTGAGTAAGAGTCAGACAAGGATACATCCAAAATGGTACCCTATTCCCTAGTGCACTACAGTACTTTTGACCAGGGCCCATACGGCTCTGGTCAAAAGTAGTGCACTATACCCTGTTAAGAGAAAGTCTATTAAGCCCCTTTGAGTAATGAACATGAATCCAGATTATGTCCCTACTCATTTGTAACCTTATGTTATTAATAGAATTACATTAGGGTTGTGTCCAAAATGGCAGGCTATTACCTACTGTACACTGCTTTTGACCAGATCCCTATGGATCTGGGTAGTATGGTAGTAGTGTACTACATAGGAAATAGGCTGTCATTTCTGACGCAGACGTTGAGTCCGTTTTAGGACACTATTTTATTTAATTAATACAAATTCTAATAGTTCACATAATTTAAGTTTGTGACAAAACAAGAAATTTAGAAAATCATTGTACCATCTAAAACGTTGTGAAATATCTTTCAATAACCAAAAATATTGTATTTTGAGCTGATTGAAAATGGTGTACAAAATCGAAAGCAAAAGGCGCAAAAACTAAACTTAAGATTGGGAAGCGTAGAAATAGCCCACATAGAACAGATCTACCATTTCTTAGACTTGTTTTCAATGAGAATGACAGATCTGTAACTCAAATTTCTATGTAAATTTGGTTGGGTCGCCCAAAAAGTAACATAATGCAGCTTTAAAGAGACATTTCTGGTGATTGTTTCCTGCCTGTTTGTGTATGGACCCTGGATAATCATTGATGTCCAACAACCATCTCAGTCCAACTGTCCTCTATCAACAGAGAGGAACAATAGCTAGTCTACCCGTTTGGCCCCCGTGCTAAAACATGCTACATTAGGTTTCACATTTAGCTTTGACAATCTCATTAGCGGCAGTTAATCAAAGTCAGTGCTCCTGACTTAATGATGAATACAGTATGAGAGGTAATGGGCTCGGTTGAATGGCTTATCATTGTGAGGGAACTATTCCTGTTCCTGACTACAGATGTAGTTTCTTCATTTGAGCCAGTTTGCTCCACCAGGAAAATAATCATGCAGCAACAGCCAATTTTAATTATTATGTGGATTATAATTAAAGATGCACTATGCAGAAATCTCTCCACCATTTCCTGTTTGCTAAAATTCGAATAGTTTGCCTAATTTCAGTTTGTGATTAAACAAGTAATATATTGTAGAGAATCGTTGTACCATCTAAACGGTCAAATATATTTTCAAAACCCGAAAGTAAAAAATGCAAAAACAAAAATTATGAACTCAAAACATAGAACAGATCTTCCACTTCTTAGACTTGCTTTCAATGAGAATAAAATATCTATAACACACATTTCTCTGTGGATTTGGTAGGGTTGCCCCAAAAGTTACATATTGCAGCTTTTTTAGACATTTTTGTAGTGGTTGATACATTTTTTTTGTTCGGGAAAATTAAGTCAAATTTTAAAGTGGAAATTACTAACTTTTGAAGCCTTTTTTAAACCTAAAATACACTACAATATTGCATTTCCTGCTGTGAAAGAAATTTCTCAGCAACAAAAGAGTGATACAATTTTGATCCTACATCTACTGTACATGGCTAGGACCACATAGAGACCATAGATAACAATAATAAAGACACACACACACACACCTCGGAACCAAATGCCACAAAACATTAGCATTATTATTCATATAATTATAAGAACATTTCTACTAGCTCATCTTTACTCCTGCTGAATTAAGAATATTCTATTTTGAGTTGTTTGTATGTCTTTCTTTGCATTGCTCCTTCTTGGTCAGATCATTATTGTCAAAGAGAACGTCTTCTCAATTGACTTACCTGGTTAATATATTCTCTTTCCTCGACCTCCTTAGTCTTACATTGAGGAGGAATACACACCAACTGACACGATGGGTACAACTGTAGTTATTGAATGCATATTGACTCCATGTCTTCTTTTTCCTCCCTAGTCTTACATGGAGGACCACCTGAAGAACAAGAATCGTCTGGAGAAGGAGTGGGAGGCTCTGTGTGCGTATCAGGCTGAGCCCAACGCCTCCACTACAGGCCTGGGGGCAGGGAACACAAAGAAGAACCGCTCCAATGCAGTGGTGGCCTGTAAGTAATTATTCTGTTTTTAAAGGAGTGGGGCAGTCCCACTCCTTCCGTATTGTTCCATGTTTATTGGATAGAGAGGAAAGGTAGAAGAGAGTGTGCTAAAAGAGCAGTGAATGGGATTTGAACCCATGCCCACAGCAGTACATCAGGCAGCAGCTTAGACCACTAGATCACCCCAGGTCACAAGGCCTGTAAGCTAATGCCAGCCAATTGTAAGTACCATTTCCTCCTGTTAGATATCATGCTACTGTCAATTGCACCCATCTGAGACTATTTCAAATGATAAGATATATGGAGCAGGTTTGCTTTAGGTTTCAGTAATAGCTTAAAGGTTATGTTTGAGGGTGTATTCTTGAGTATTTGAGTATTACAGTGCTTATAACACACTTCAGGCAGGCATAGCACGGTGATGAGTCCTTGTTGAGTTGATGCAATAAATTCCTCCATTTATATTTCAGATGATCACTCAAGAATTACCTTGAAGGTTGAAAACAGCCACAGCAATTCAGATTACATCAATGCCAGCCCAATTGTAAGTACCATTTCAGTATACTAAACTCTGCTTTATAGTGTGGGGATGCTGTACTTTAGAACGAACTAAAGCAAAGCAGTGCTTTACAATATACAATTTGATGTAACAGATTGCTTAGCTTTAGTAAGATGCCTGGTATTGCTTATGCACACTGTGTTTGATGCCTTGAATATTAATGATTGTTTTATTAGAAATAATGAGTGAATATTCACATGGGGAATGGGTGGGGAAGGGTACCGCGCATGATTCACCCTATTCATTCCCTCAATTTGAAAGCACAGTTGATCTGTGACTGTTATTGACCTTGAATTATGCTAATGTACTGTTTTTCACAGCTATGCAGTTCAGTTTTGTTGTGCTTTGATGTTGCCTATATACACTATGTACCTATGTACAATTCATTCCATGACATAGACTGACCAGGTGAATGCTATGGTCCCTTATTGATGTTACTTGTTAAATCCACTTCAATCAGTGTAGATTTTAAAATGTTTCTTTAACCTTTATTTTAACAGGGAAGACATATTGAGAGGTTCAGTATGTCTCTTGTAAATGCGCCTTGTATAATACAACATAAATATACACATTTACCCCAAATATACAGAACCAGTCACAAGTTTGGACACACCTACTCATTCAAGGCTTTTTCTTTATTTTTACTATTTTCCACGTTGTAGAAAAATAGTGAAGACATCAAAACTATGAAATAACACATATGGAATCATGTAGTAACCAGAAAAGTGTTAAACAAATCAAAATATATTTTAGATTATTGAAAGTAGCCACCCTTTGCCTTGATGTTGTTCCTAGATGTTTCCACTTGACAATAACAGCACTTACAGTTGGACCGGGGCAGCTTTAGCAGGGCAGAAATTTGATGAACTGACTTGTTGGAAAGGTGGCATCCTATGACGGTGCCACGTTGGAAGTCACTGAGCACTTCAGTAAGGCCATTCTACTGCCAATGTTTGTCTATGAAGATTTCATGGCTGTGTGCTCGATTGTATTTACCTGTCAGCTATGGGTGTGGCTGAAATAGCCAAATCCACTAATTTGAAGGGGTGTCCACATAATTTTGTATACAGTACCAGTCAAAAGTTTGGACACACCTACCCATTCTAGGGTTTTTCTTTATTTTTTACAATTTTTACTATTTTTCACTGTAGAGTAAAAGTTAAGACAGCAAAACTATAAAATAACACATGGAATCATATTTATATTTGAGATTTTTCAAAGTAGCCACCCTTTGCCTTCATGACAGCTTTGCACACTCTTGGCATTATCTCAACCAGCTTCATGAGGTAGTCACCTGGAATTCATTTCAATTAACAGGTGTGCCTTGTTAAAAGTTAATTTGTGGAATTTCTTTCCTTCTTAATGTGTTTGAGCCAATCATTTGTCTTGTGACAAGGTAGGGTTGGTATACAGAAGATTTACCAAATAGGGCTAAGACCAAGTCCATTTTATGGCAAGAACAGCTCAAATTAGCAAAGAGAAACGACAGTCCATCATTACTTTAAGACATGAAGGTCAGTCAATGAGGAAAATTTCAAGAACTTTTAAAGTTTCTTTAAGTGCAATCGCAAAAACCCTCAAGCGCTATGATAAAACTGGCTCTAATGAGGACTGCCACAGGAAAGGAAGACCCAGAGTTACCTCTGCTGCAGAGGACAAGTTCATGAGAGTTACCAGCCTCAGAAATTGCAGCCCAAATAAATGCTTCACAAAGTTCACAAAGACACATCTCAACATGAACTGTTCAGACAAGACTGCATGAATCAGACCTTCATGGTCTGGGGCGGCAGGGTAGCCTAGTGGTTAGAGCATTGGACTAGTAACCGAAAGGTTGCAAGTTCAAATCCCCGAGCTGACAAGGTACAAATCTGTCATTCTGCCCCTGAACAGGCAGTTAACCCACTAGGCCGTCATTGAAAATTTGTTCTTAACTGACTTGCCTAGTTAACTTCTTGCGTCGAGCCATCCCGGATCCGGTATCGTGACTACAACTATTCATGAAAATCGCAAATGAAATTAAATTAATCTATTTGCTCTCAAGCTTAGCCTTTTGTTAACAACACTGTCATCTCAGATTTTCAAAATATGCTTCTCAACCATTGCAAAACAAGCATTTGTGTAACAGTATTGATAGCTAGCGTAGCATTTAGAGTAGCATCTCAGATTTTCAAAATATGCTTCTCAACCATTGCAAAACAAGCATTTGTGTAACAGTATTGATAGCTAGCGTAGCATTTAGAGTAGCATTTAGTGTTAGCATTCAGCAGGCAACATTTTCACAAAAACCAGAAAAGCATTCAAATAAAATCATTTACCTTTGAAGAACTTCAGATGTTTTCAATGAGGAGACTCTCAGATAGCAAATGTTCAGTTTTTCCTGAAAGATTATTTGTTTAGGACAAATCGCTCCGTTTTCTGCGTCACGTTTAGCTACGAAAAAAACCTGTATCCAGGATTGTGTAAATCTATCCGCAAGCTCATTAGCATAACACAACGTTAACTATTCATGAAAATCGCAAATTAAATTAAATTAATCTATTTGCTCTCAAGCTTAGCCTTTTGTTAACAACACTGTCATCTCAGATTTTCAAAATATGCTTTTGAACCATAGCTAAACAAGCATTTGTGTAACAGTATTGATAGCCTAGCATAGGGTTATGCCTGTCTTTCAGCATGCAACATTTTCACAAAATCCAGAAAAGAATTCAAATAAAATCATTTACCTTTGAAGAACTTCAGATGTTTTCAATGAGGAGACTCTCAGTTAGATAGCAAATGTTCCGTTTTTACAAAAAATATTATTTGTGTTGACTAATCGCTCCGTTTTGATCATCACATTTGGGTAAGAAAAAAAATATTAAGTCATTAAAACGCAAACTTTTTTCCAAATTAACTCCATAATATCGACAGAAACATGGCAAACCGATGTTTAGAAGCAATCCTCAAGGTGTTTTTCACATATCTATCGACGATAAAATCCTTCGTGGCAGTTGACTTTCTCTTCTGAAGAAATGGAACGCGCATGGACCTACAGATTACGCAATAATTTCGACACAGGACACCGGGTGGGACATCAGGTAAATGTAGTCTCTTATGGTCAATCTTCCAATGATATGCCTACAAACACGTCACAATGCTGCAGACACCTTGGAGAAACGACACAAAGGGCAGGCTCATTCCTGGCGCATTGACAGCCATATAAGGAGACATTGGAACACAGCGCCTTCAGAATCTGGGGCATTTCCAGTATGAAACTTCATCTTGGTTTGCCTGTAGCATTAGTTCTGGGGCACTCACAGATAATATCTTTGCAGTTTTGGAAACGTCAGAGTTTTGTCTTTCCAAGGCTGTCAATTCCATGCATAGTCGAGCATCTTTTCGTGACAAAATATTGCGCTTAAAACGGGCACGTCTTTTTATCCAATAATGACATAGCGCCCCCATAGGTTGAAGAGGTTAAATAAAGGTAAAATAAAATAGAAAAATTGTAGAATTGCTGCAAAGAAACCACTACTAAAGGACACCAATAAGAAGAAAATTCTTGATTGGGCCAACAGACACAAGCAATGGACATTAGACCAGTGGAAATCCAAATTTGAGATTTTTGGTTCCAACCGCCGTGTCTTTGTGAGACCCAGAGTAGGTGAATGGATGATCTCTGCATGTGTAGTTCCCACCGTGAAGCAGGGAGGAGGAGGTGTGATGGTGTGGGGTGCTTTGCTGGTGACGCTGTCTGTGATTTATTTAGAATTCAATGCACACTTAACCAGCATGGCTACCACAGCATTCGGCAGTGATACGCCATCCCATCTGGTTTGCGCTTAGTGGGACTATAATTTATTTTTCAACAGGACAATGACCCAACACACCTCCAGGCTGTGTAAGGGCTATTTGACCAAGAAGAAGAGTGATGGAGTGCTGCGTCAGATGACCTGGCCTCCACAATCACCCGAACTCAACCCAATTGACATGGTTTGGGATGAGTTGGGCCGAAGAGTGAAGGAAAAGCAGGTCAACAAATGCTCAGCATATGTGGGAACTCCTTCAAGACTGTTGGAAAAGCATTCCAGGTGAAGCTGGATGAGAGAATGCCAAGAGTGTGCAAAGCTGTCATCAAGGAAAAGAGTGGCTTCTTTGAAGAATATACAATATAAAATATATACACTTGAAGTCGGAAGTTTACAAACACTTAGGCTGGAGTCATTAAAACTCGTTTTTTAAACACTCCACACATTTCTTGTTAACAAACTATAGTTTTGGCAAGTCGGTTAGGACATCTACTTTGTGCAAGACACAAGTAATTTTTCGAACAATTGTTTACAGACAGATTATTGAATTTATAATTCACTGTATCACAATTCC
This sequence comes from Oncorhynchus nerka, assembly GCF_034236695.1. Taxonomy (NCBI): domain Eukaryota; kingdom Metazoa; phylum Chordata; class Actinopteri; order Salmoniformes; family Salmonidae; genus Oncorhynchus; species Oncorhynchus nerka. The sequence goes on along the minus strand of NC_088415.1, from coordinate 74,706,550 downwards.
AGTGGGTCAGAAGTTTACATACACTATGTTGACTGTGCCTTTAAACAGCTTGGAAAAATTCCAGAAGATGGTGTCATGGCTTTAGAAGCTTCTGATAGGCTATTTGACATCATTTGAGTCAATTGGAGGTGTACCTATGGATGTATTTCAAGGCCTACCTTCAAAATCAGTGCCTCTTTGCTTGACATCATGGAAAAATCCAAATAAATCAGCCAAGACCTCAGAAAACAAATTGTAGACCACCACACGTCTGGTTCATCCTTGGGAGCAATTTTCAAATGCCTGAAGGTACCACGCTCATCTGTACAAACAATAGTACGCAAGTATAAACACCATGGGACCACGCAGCCGCCATACCGCTCAGGAAGGAGACGCGTTCTGCCTCCTAGAGATTAACATATTTTGGTGCGAAAAGTGCAAATCAATCCCAGAACAACAGCAAAGGACCTTGTGAAGATGCTGGAGGAAACAGGTACAAAAGTATCTATATCCAAAGTAAAATTTGTCCTATATCGACATAACCTGAAAGGCCACTCAGCAAGGAAGAAGCCACTGCTCCAAAACCACCATAAAAAAGCCAGACTATGGTTTGCAACTGCACATGGGGACAAAGATCGTACTTTTTGGAGAAATGTTCTATGGTCTGATGAAACAAAAATAGAACTGTTTAGCCATAGTGACCATCGTTATGTTTGGAAGAAAAAGGGGTAGGCTTGCAAGCCGAAGAACACCATTCCAACCGTGAAGCACGGGGGTGGCAGCATAATGTTGTGCGGGTGCTTTGCTGCAGGAGGGACTGGCGCACTTCACAAAATAGATGGCATCATGAGAATAGAAAATTCTGTGGATATATTGAAGCAACATCTCAAGACATCAGTCTGTAAGTTAACGCTTGGTCGCAAATGGGTCTTCCAAATGGACAATGACTCCAAGCATACTTCCAAATTTGTGGCAAATGGCTTAAGGACAACAAAGTCAAGGTTTTGGAGTTGCCTTCACAAAGCCCTGACCTCAATCCCATAGGAAATGTGTGGGCAGAACTGAAAAAGCGTGTGCGAGCAAGGAGGCCTACAAACCTCACTCAGCTACACCAGCTCTGTCAAGAGGAATGTGCCAAAATTGACCCAACTTATTGTGGGAAGCTTGTGGAAGGCTACCCGAAACGTTTGACCCAAGTTAAACAATTTAAACGCATTGCTACCAAATACTAATTGAGTGTATGTAAACTTCTGACCCACTGGGAATGTGAAGAAAGAAACAAAAGCTGAAATAAATCATTCTCTCTAATATTATTCTGACATTTCACATTCTTAAATTAAGTGGTGATCCTAACTGACCTAAACCCATTTTTACTAGGATTAAATGTCAGGAATTGTGAAAATCTGAGTTTAAATTTGTTTGGATAAGGTGTATGTAAACTTCCAACTTCAACTGAATATTTCTTTAACACTTTTTTGGTTACTACATGATTCCCATATGTGTTATTTCATAATTTTGATGTCTTCACTATTATTCTGCAATGTATGAAATAATAACATAGTCATGGGAAGCACAAAATAAAACAGCACAAATCACCCAGATAAACAGTTACATTCATCCACAAATACGTCCCAAATCAATACTTTAAATTGCCCGAATGACACCAGAACATCAATATTAAAATGTATTTTGAATTTTGCTCATTGGAGACGCTAGAAACCTCAAGAGTTAACCAATCCTGTGAACGGATCAGGCAACTCAGGTGTCTATACTTCAACAGCAAAGTTAGATAAGATGGAAGTTTATGAAGAAGGGGCTTGTAAACAAAAAGGGAGTAATGTAGTGATCTACGGGTCTTTAGCGAAGTCCAGCCAACCTGCAGGGATGAGTATCAAACCTGTAAAAAAACAAAGGGCACTATGATAGATGGCATCCAAAGGTTTAAGAGTTGTAGCAGTTGCACTTTGATAAATAATATCACCATAATCAAGAACAGATAAAAACGTTGACTGAAGGATTTGCTTCCTGAAGCAACCATTTTAAACAGATTGACCAATGGTGATTATATAAATAGTGAAGAGAACAGGTCCCAGAATCGAACCCTGTGGTACACCTTCATGGACTTCAAGAAATTCAGACTTAAGACTTAATCATGAACAGGGGTCAGAGCTCAGGCCTGTTGAGAACAACTTATTCAATACAATAGCATGATCAACAGTATCAAAAACTTTTGACATGTCTACAAACAAAGCAGCACATTTCATTTTAGTGTCTAACGCATTGACAAGATCAATAACAACTGAAGTGGTTGCTGTAATAGTGCTATGCCCAGGCCTAAACCCTGATTGGTTTACATTCAAAACATATTTCTCAGATTTAAAAAAAGAGAAAAGGTCTACATTTACCAAGGATTCAAGATACTTAGCAAGAAAAGGAAGTCATGAAATGGAGAGATCATGATTAAGATCACTACTATCCCTGCGCTTGTGGAGTGGCAGAACAAGAGCTGATTTACATACTTTTGGAATATTTCCTGATAACAATGTTAAATTAAAAAAATGTGGGTTATTGAGCCAACAATGATGGGCGCTGCACACTTAAGCAGACCAGGATCCAATTGGTCGGCCCCTGTGGATTTCTTGTTGCCTATTGCTAGCAAAGCATCCAGGACTTCTTTTTCTGTAAATAGCCTAAAAGAAAAGCTGTGACTATAAATTCTCTGATCCTTCAGCAAGTCATTCAGCAAGTTTTCCCGATCAGCATCCTGCCAAATATCATTGTGAATATGCTTAGAAGTTATTTCAAAGAGAGAGCCCGCTGAAGTAAAATGGTGATTAAATGCATCAATGATGGCATTTTTTAACGTAATAAGGCCAGTGTCTGAATGAATTTGTTGTGGCAGAGAGGAGGAAGTAGAACCCTTCAGGGATTTGACAGTTTTCCAGAATTTAGCCGGGTTCAATTACAATCTGAAAGTGTTTACATTATAATCAGATTTAACCTTTTGGATTTGTCTTACCCAATGATTCCTCAGTATCTTAAAAGCTTGTGTTCCTGGCCTTGACCCCAACATCTCTTTTATGAATGACTTCTGATAAAGAGTGTACCAGGCATTTGATCTACCTTTTAGGGAGCATGATTATCCACAATAGTATTGAAGACATCTGCAAAAAAGCTCAAAGATAAATCAGGTGCAGGGATAGCTGAAATTTAATTAAGGTCACAAAAATAAAGATCATGTAAAAAATGTTTTAAAAAGCCTGTATAGTGAAGTTTTTAAAGTTCCTCTTTGTGATAACATGAGGCTTAGATTTTTGTATTCTCACTTCTCTTAGACAAACAACATATATTTTGTTTGTCTGAAGCCTGCATTTCCCAATGATCATTTTGGTCACCCAGGATAATAACTTCGGATTTAATAAAATAATACAACAAACTAGTTAACTCTTCAAGTGCACAAAGGTTAGCCGATGAAGGACGGTAGGTAGACCCCTATAACAGTTATAGAAACATTTTTCCCCAGACAAAGGCTTAAATATAGTAGCTAAACATTTTTGGCAAGGGAAATGGATTTCAGTCAAGAGAGAGAAATTATTTTGAAAACGAATAGCCTCTCCACCACCTCTACCCTGTCTGTCAGCTCTGAACCAATTATAACACTCAATATTAATATCGGAGTCCAGAATATCCCCAGAGATCCAAATTTCAGTCAATACTAGAATGTCAGAATTTGTCTGCGTAGCCCAGATCTTGATGTAATTAAGTTTAGGAAGTAAGCTCCTAGTGTCTAGATGCATCAACCCAAGTCATTTACGATTTTTTAAGTCACATGGACTCTCCAACTCAAACAAGCTACATTCAATAGGTAGTTGCAGGTCCTGTCTGATGTTTGTTTTTTTACATTTTATTTAACTAGGCAAGTCAGTTAAAATTCTTATTTACAATGACGGCCTACCCTGGCCAAACCCGGACGACGCTGGGCCAATTGTGTGCCACCCTGTGGGACTCCCAATCACGGCCGGATGTGAGAGGCCTCTTGCACTGAGATGCAGTGCCTTTGACCGCTGCGCCACTCAGGAGCCCATTGATATAGTTGATATAGATGAAGGGGAGGAGACAGGTTAAAGAAGGATTTTTAAGCCTTGAGACAATTGAGACATGGATTGTGTATTTGTGCCATTCGTGGGGGTGAATGGGCAAGTGCCTTTGAACGGGGTATGGTAGTAGGCGCACCGGTTTGTGTCAACACTTTCCCATGTGTATTAAGAATGGTCCACCAACCAAAGAACATCCCGCCAACTTGACACAACTGTGGGAAGCATTGGAGTCAACATAGGCCAGCATCCCTGTGGAATGCTTTCGACACCTTGTAGATTCCATGCCCCGAGGATTTGAGGCTGTTCTGAGGGCAGGTGGGGAAGGTGAGCTGTTTTGTACACTCACTTAAAAATCATTCTATGACCTGTCTCCTCCCCTTCATGTACACTGATTGAAGTGGATTTAACAAGTGACATCTTTAAGGGATCATAGCTTTCACGTGGATTCATATGGTCAGTCTATGTCATGTAAAGAGCAGGTGTTCCTAACGTTTTGTACACTCAGTGTATCTATTCAGGTTTAGTTGATTACATGTAAGCCTACACATTGGCAGCAGGGAATCAGCATGGGAGCTGATGCATTTATTTATACCGTTTCTACTGGTGCATTTTTAAAGGCTAAATCATGAGTTTAAAGACCCACTCCTTTGCCTCTCACAAATGACAACCAGTGTATAAATTGGGTAATTTACACACACTTAAGCATCAAACAATACATTTTGAGCAAATGTTTTTTTTTACTCAACTGTGAATGTCCAAGAACCAAACATTTGTAAGAAAGAGAGAAATAGGAGCCATGTGAATTCAGGATCTGAGCATACCCATTTGAAAAAGGTGGTCAAATCAAATAGATGCAGTTATCTTCCTCTGGAGGCAGATACAGAAGTATTCCATTATAAGAAACTGAAAAACTATGCATTTCAAATCCAAGGTCTTGTCCAAACTGGCACCCAGTTCCCTTCATAGTGCACTACCTTTGAGCAGGGCTCATAGGGTTCAAAAGTAGTACACTATATAGGGAAAGGGGTGCCATTCGGGACACTGGCCCGTTGTCGTTGCACCAAAGTGCCAGGATGTGACGACACAGAAGAACCATTTCCTACACACCGAGCTGGATGGGTACAACTAGATATTTACAGAAATACCTCTGCTGCTGGCAATTTGATTTCCTCAACAACAACACTTACTGGTTCAGCGCAAAACATTGTTGTCGGCACTCTGGAGAATGTTTGTCTGCAAAGTAAAACTGTGAATCACTGTAAAACTTATGACGATCTTATAAGAGGAATTGTGTAACTCCCTTGTGATTGTCGCTTTAAAGAGCCTATTATTTCTCTCGCTACTGTGGGATATCTGGCTTCAAGCTAATTGAGCTGTTATTGTCTGGCTTCATTTCGAAGACATTACTGTTGGTGTTACATTGATGAAGTAGAGATTCTATGGGCGCTCTAGATCGTCTTATGGACTCTTGCTTTCACATCATCACCACTAGCCCCTCACAATACATGGGAAACCCGTTCCAACACCTCTGAAATGAGGACCAGAACAGAAGTGAATCTCCTGTGAGAGAGTACCTTTGCCTCCCTCTCCCTGGTCTCACAGTGTGTTGGGTGAAACAAAGGGCTGACAAGCCTTGGTCCCCCACGGTGCAGTGGTGACAGACAACCAGAGGCAGAGCGGTGCTCTGCAATAACTACTGCTGCCACCGGCAGCCACTGGCCAGTAGGGAAGAAAGGCTGATAATTACAGCACACAGACCCTGGCTGGGCAGAACAAAACGGACATGATTACGCCTGTCACGTTGCCGCTTGCTCCTCATTAGGTCCCAGAGAAATCATCCACTGGTAAACAATGTTTCATCTCTCTCTCTCTCTCCCTCTGCAACTCCAACCAAGAAGTTGGGTGGGTGGAAGAGGGAGGGATGGACAAGGGACAATGGGTTCCTGGAGACCCATCAACAGCATTAGCCCCTCAGCCTACTGACGGCTGAATGGACGGACACACTCAAGAATGTCATTAGCACCAGTTCTTAGTTCAGAGACAGCAGACACTTGAAATTGTCAGGAAACATTGTGTCTCCACGAGATTGGAGAGAGAGACAGAAGGGGAGCATCAGAGAGAGAGAGGTAGAGACAGCTAGAGAGAGAGAGAGAGAGAGATATGTATACTTTGACAATGTACAGTATGTCATTTAACTTGCCATGTCTATGAGAGAGAGAGAGAGAATAGAGTTTATCTGTACTGAGTGTACTGCAGACACAGAGTTTCTCTCAGTATTGAGTCTAGACCAATGACAGTCAGTTTCTCTGTTGCAGCAGCAGACACTCTCCAGGGGTACAGCATCAAACACTAGACATTGTTGTATTTCTTTTTTCTGCCAAAGCTAAAATGTTTTACTTGTTGTTAGCATTCGTCATTATTGACAATGATATAAAAGGCCATAAAAGCACTTTCCCATTCACAGCCCCTCCTCTATTCTCCTCCATCTGTTAACAAATGCACTTTGCACTGACACTTTTTCCCTTTTAATTGAAATGCAAACCCCTTGTTAAAACTGTGCCTTTCTTTTCCCAGTTAATACATTTACGTTAAAAGCGTAATCTTCTGTGTAAACCCAAGTTTATTTAAAACATTCTATTATTTTAGTTCATAAAGCAACAGAAGGCTATTAAACACCATTTTGTGTGTGCAAGCCTTGGAATTATCTGTCTTCTCCCATAATTGCTTCCAGATAAATTGGCCTATCCAATTATAACATTTTCCATACAATTTGCATGGTAATAGGTATGACTGACACTCAACTATTCTCTTCTCGCATTCACCACACATTTCTGGACCACGCTTGTTTTTTTAAGATGGCATTTGCTCTCCAATTTGTGAGAGTTTAGCAGCCTTGTTGTTTTAAGCACTGAAGGAATAAGAAAAGACGGCACACAGACAACATTTGGGATTCATAGAAAGGATTTCTTCCACAAACATTTGGTTAACAATACATGGGAAAAGTCTGATCTCATTCCCATTGAATACCTATTCAAACATATCCAAAATGAAAATCAGGACATAAGTGAATGGCTTTGCACACTGTATTGAATCTTGAACGCTTCACTGACCACCTACACTATTTCTCAGGGAGGGAAGAATAGGCAGTAATACTCTGAATTTCCTCTTTCTACAGCCAATGTGGGTGTTACTTTTAAAGCGGCAATAAGCGGTTGAAGCAATAGCGTTCTCCCCGCCCCCGTTTCGGTAAAAAGCTGTGGGATGGATCTGGAGAAACGTGACCACTCTCAAATTCATAGAAAGAGCTATGGATGCAACAACTGACTATCCATTACATCAAAATAATAGTTTTAACCATGTTTTTAGGTTACATGGTGTTTGTTTACAAACATTGGAGTATAACAAGCTTATATTTTGGGATCTGATGGGGTACGAGAGTTGAACTAAGCTCAGGAGGCATTTATAAGTTGTTTTCTTCAAGAATCAATGGGTAAATATCACACATTTATGAGTGGAATGTAGCAACTATGGATTGCCCCTTTATTTCAACATTTTGCTACATCATTTTTTATTTGACTTTAAGTTGGTATGTTTTTCACTATATCCAGTGTAAGAATATTGTTCTTTCTCAAAGCACTCACTAGGGTAAACCTTGTGGTCCTTTACTTGATCAATAATGAAGTAATAAAATTGCTCTTTCTCTCAATCTCTCTCTCTCTGTCTCTCTCTGTCTCTGTCTCTCGGTCTCTCTCCCAGATGGATCATGACCCACGGAACCCAGCCTACATCGCTACTCAAGGCCCTCTTCCCTCCACGGTGGCTGATTTCTGGCAGGTACAGTCCTCTCTTTCATAAAAGCAATATCTTCTCCAGACTTAAACAACAAGGGAACAGTGTTATTAGAAGTGTAAGTCAAACTGGAGACAAGTGCTTTTTGTAATCCCACCATGGCCTCCATATATACCACTACACAATCTACATGCAAATGATAATCAAATATTGCTGCACATTTTATGTATACAGATATGCCTGGTTGTGTCAAACTATAGGAGAGAAAGGGAAGCTGTCTTGAATTATATTAGATGATTTTATGTAATTGATAAGGTGCATGATAATGGGAGAATTCCGAGGATGGAATTGTTCAGGGAGCATTCCAAATGGCACCCTATTCCATATAGTGCACTACTTTTTTCACCAGGGTGCATAGTGCTCTGGCCAAAAGTAGAGCACTATGTAGGGAATAGGGTGCCATTTAGGATGCATCCTCTGTCACCCGTGTGCTACATTAATTTTGTTACTGAGTGGATGGAATGTCTGGCCCAACATGACAACCAGAGTATGGGCCTCGGCCTGGGCCCCCTCTCTGCCTAATCCCTGTTTGGCTCTGAACACACTCTGAGAGGGGGGGTGGAGGCTCTCTCTCCTCTCTTCTCCCTAATCTTCTCCCTCCTGTCTTAGTAAATTATACTTTTTTTTAAAGTGTATTTTACATGGGTCACGACACACTCTACATCATTAAACTATATTAGAACTTTGTCAAGTGTGCTAAACTTTGTTCAATGTGCTAAACATTAGCAAATGCTCTTGGTAACTGTGAAATCATGAGCCATGGGTAAGAGAGCCCCCTGGTCATCTGATGAGTGTAACAATAATGTTTTATTAGCTTCATTAACTTGGCTGCTGTCTTTCTATCCCGACAATGGCTCTCTAGAGCCTACCTACCTTCTGACCAGCGCCATCTAGACTGTATGTTAGCCAGAAAAACTCCCTCTAAACAGACACTCCTAGTTCTGGAAGGACACAATAGGGACAATAGTTTATTTATTTGTTAAGGGACAGATACAATTAAAACATTGATACATTGAATCGTCAATATGCTTTAGCTTGCGTTGATTTGCACCATCAGTCCCCCCCCCCTACATATGAAGCTGTTAGTTTTTTAACCTAACTGTTTTACTATTGTTAAAGTTTACAAAAAATACTTTTTAAGAATTTCACAGCGAAGGAATGGATGATAAATAATCATTTTAATCAAGCATTTTTTTCCATGTTCCTGTTTGTCATGTTTTGTCTTTTTCCTCTAATACTAGTAAATGGGCTCATACATAAAAGTTTGAAGTGTATGTGGGAGCGTCTCAATAGAATAGCGTGAGGGTGCATGTCACGAGGCAATTACCGGGTGTTGCCTGGTGACAAAATGGCCGTTCTCTGTCTTTTGTGTGCAGATGGTTTGGGAGAATGGCTGTGTGGTCATTGTCATGCTGACGCCCCTCACTGAGAGTGGAGTCAAACAGTGCTACCACTACTGGCCTGACGAGGGGTCCAACCTCTACCACATCTACGAGGTACCAGGCCTGGTTATCCAATGTCTGATGTTCGCTCAAAATGACAATTTTTTGTTTTTCTAGTCTTATCTATTGTTATTGCTCTAAATCGGAAATATGGTTATAGTCGTTTTGATTTTAAAATTCATGTGTAATTTCAGCATAATTTGGTTGCAAATGTACTCAGTTTTAATTGCATTCAACTGTTTACTTATATACTGTAAAAGCACAGTCAGTAATACCCGTTTTCTAACTTTTCTGTAAGGTGCACAGTGCACTGCATATTTAAAATCAAGTGCACTTATAATCAAGTGCACTTATAATTACATGTTTTACTGTGTATTCACGGATAACTTACAATAGAATAAGAATGAGAACTCATTATATTTTATGATGACATAACTTCCTCTATAGGTGAACCTGGTGTCGGAGCACATCTGGTGTGATGACTTCTTGGTTCGTAGTTTCTACCTAAAGAACATGCAGACCAACGAGACTCGCACCGTCACACAGTTCCACTTCCTTACCTGGCTCAACCAGAATGTCCCTGAGTCCAGTCGGACACTCCTGGACTTCCGCAGGTAGGACTTCCTAGAGACAGGGCTCCACAGGGCTGTCCTCACCACTATCTACAGTTGTAAAAATCTGCAAACTTTCCAAAAAAATCCCAGGTTTTCCAGAAATCCTGATCGGAAGATTCCTCGGAAAACATGGATTTCTAGAAAATCTGGGAAAGTTACTAGACTTTTGCAACCCTATTGCTGTCAGATTGATATGGTAACAATAAGGTATTTTGTGGGATTAAACCTTTAGTTCCCTTCTTTTCCTCTTACTTTATGTGCCAGTCTTCAGTCTTCTTAAGATATACTATGACTCAGTAAATCTCTTTATTGCTAACCTTGCTGCTCTCTTAGGCCCACTGAGGAATTTTTCAAATAACAGGACAAGTCTGAGTACTGTGATGTTATATATCCTGGTGTTATTGTATTTGTGCTGCACACTTATGAGGTTAGATCTTCCGGGAAGGAGCAGGGCCAGAATATGTGGTGAAACACATCATACTGCCATCAACCCACCAACTGTGGTCAGTGTAGGCATTTTTTTTTCTCATGGCGTGAGGGAATGGTGAGGAGAAATACTAGGATTAAAAATGTGTTCTCGCTCAATTTCTTATCACATGCTATTGCAGTAACACTTGAATCTGAATCTTAGTTTGTGGTTTCGACAGCAATTATCCCACTTGAGGGTTCGAGATCATAAACTGCGAGCTAATCCCTCTCTCTGTATGCCGCCATGTATTTAATGAACAAGTCTTACTTCTGATCGTGCAGCACTTTCTTTTATTTCTCCGTTTCATAGCTACCTACCTGTTTTGGTTTGTTTTCTTCCTTGTGTTATTTTGCCAGCTAATTAGCGGTTGCCAGTGTCATTTTTGTGATGTTGCAGCTAGTAATATGAGCCCAGTTGCATAGTCACAAAAGTGATCATTGGAAACTGTGACTCTGCAACCAGGGGCCTTACGGAACCCCCTGCTCCTCCTCTCTCTCCTCAGCCTCTCTTCCTCTCTCTAATGACCTCTCACCTTTTGCTTGCTCATGATTTGCTTGACTTCCTCTGAATGATACTCTATACGTTTAACTTATTTAAGGATCACCTCCCTCCTTTGAATTCCCCCACTTCCCCCCAACCAACCCCCCATTGGTGATCTGCTGTTGTTCCTATGGTAATTTGGTTCATGGTGGGTTTGGTACTTCTGAATTGTGAATTGGTTTTTTCGGTTTGTTGCGTAACATTTTCTGTCAATTTACTTTTGATCGATGAAGGAATACTATTTATTTAAATCCAGTTTCTTAAAGAGATAATCATTGGGGAATATAGTGAGAGCTTGAAATAAATCCCTAGGCATAAGTATTCAGTGTCCTGCCCCACATACAGTAAATATATACAGTTGAAGTCGAAAGTTTACATAGACTTAGGTTAGAGTCATTAAAACTTGTTTTTTCAACCACTCCACAAATTTCTTGTTAACAAACTATAGTTTTGGCAAGTCGGTTAGGACATCTACTTTGTGCTTTACCCAAGTCATTTTTCCAACAATTGTTTACAGACAGATTATTTCACTTATAATTCACTGTATCACAATTCCAGTGGGTCAGAAGTTTACATACACTATGTTGACTGTGCCTTTAAACAGCTTGGAAAATTCCAGAAAATGCCTTTAGAAGCTTCTGATAGGCTACTTGACATAATTTCAGTCAATTGGAGGTGTACCTGTGGGTGTATTTCAATGCCTACCTTCAAACTCAGTGCCTCTTTGCTTGACTGAAATCAGCCAAGACCTCAGAAAAAAAATTGTAGACCTCCACAAGTCTGGTTCATCCTTGGGAGCAATTTCCAAATGCCTGAAGGTACCACGTTCATCTGTACAAACAATAGTACGCATGTATAAACACCATGGGACCACGCAACCTCTCAGGAAGGAGACGCGTTCTGTCTCCTAGAGATGAACGTACTTTGGTGCGAAAAGTACAAATCAATCCCAGAACAACAGCAAAGGACCTTGTGAAGATGCTGGAGGAAACAGGTACAAAAGTATCTATATCCACAGTAAAACGAGTCCTATATTGACATAACCTGAAAGGCCACTCAGCAAGGAAGAAGCCACTGCTCCAAAACCGCCATAAAAAAGCCAGACTACGGTTTGCAACTGCACATGGGGACAAATATCGTACTTTTTGGTGAAATGTCCTCTGATGAAACAAAAATAGAACTGTTTGGCCATAAAGACCATTGTTATGTTTGAAGGAAAAAGGGGGAGGCTAGCCGAAGAACATCATTCCAACCGTGAAGCACAGGGGTGGCAGCATAATTTAGTGGGGGTGTTTTGCTGTAGAGGGACTGGTGCACTTCAGAAAATAGATGGCATCATGACAGTAGAAAATGATGTGGATATATTGAAGCAACATCTCAAGACATCAGTCAGGAAGTTAAAGCTTGGTTGCAAATGGGTCTTCCAGATGGACAATGACCCCAAGTATACTTCCAAAGGTGTGGCAAAATGGCTTAAGGACTACAAAGTCAAGGTATTGGAGTGGCCATCACAAAGCCCTGACCTCAATCGTATAGAAAATGTGTGGGCAGAACTGAAAAAGCTGAAAAAGCTTGTGCGAGCAAGGAGGCCTACAAACCTGACCAGCTCTGTCAGGAGGAATGGGCCAAAATTCACCCAACTTATTGTGGGAAGCTTGTGGAAGGCTTAACGTTTGACCTAAGTTAAACAATTTAAACGCAATGCTACCAAATACTAATTGAGTGTATGTAAACATCTGACCCACTGGGGAATGTGATGAAAGAAATAAAAGCTGAAATAAATCATTCTCTCTACTATTATTCTGACATTTCAGATTCTTAAAATAAAGTGGTGATCCTAACTGACCTAAGGCAGGGAATTTTTACTAGGATTAAATGTCAGGAATTGTGAAAAACTGAGTTTAAATTTATTTTCGGCTAAGGTGTATGTAAACTTCCGATTTCAACTGTAAGTACTGTAGTAGTGTTGAATATTTTCCTGGTATTTTACAAATGTTACAACCTGAAAGTAAATCACTTTTCTCTCAGGTAAATCGGTATTTGCCGCCAAAACGGGAAGTGTCATTCAAAAGAATTATAGAGCATATAAATATGTCTGGATTTGATTTGAGCTTTGATCAGGATGAAAAAATTAAACCCTGATGCTACCTGAGCCTGATGAGTCATGTATTAAATACAAATTTTATGATCCCTAGATAAATTACATTTAATGAGCCCAAGCCTAAAAAAGCCCAAACGATTGTGCCATTGTCCAATACATATAACCTATGATATAGGCTACTGCACATTACGCACAACAGAAAAACATAACAGCCCATAGATGTAGCTAGCTACAGTAAATGAGCTCTTGGGTAAATAAATTAAACTAGCTCCAGTAGGCTAATCATTTTGAGTGTGAACTGTATTACCCTACTGTATTGTATTATACTGTATTATATGGGCTGGAATTACGCCATGATAAAGCAGAAGTATACAAGTATAAGCTAGTGAATTTGATTTTAATTTTGAAATATAATAGAGCCTATTTGTATAATTAGTAGACTGACGCATATATACCTTTCATAATATTTCCAATAATGTTATTAGCCTACCTCCTCTTTCTCTCTCTATTGTTGCTTCATTCCTTCCTCTCTTTCAACAGTTAAATCTAACAAGTTGTGTTGTCCTTATCTTCATCATTCTAATGACATGCTTCAATAATATAGGACTTGAATTAGATGCAGAAGGCTTTCACTTCTCTTCATAAAGATTGAATTGTTATGGGTCTGAATAAATAACTTCTATAGCCGACCACCATCCCTCATTCCCTCTTCTTTCAATTTACCTGTGAGTTCTATTAGCTTCTGTATTTAACATTCAGCAAAAAAAGAGCTTGCGTCCCTCTTCGAATAGTCTATTGGTATAAGAAATGCCCAAAAGATTATGTCCAGCAAGCTATTCTAGTCTAGCTTTTCCTGCATGGGACTCCAAGAGCTAAGTAGCGTTTTTTTAAGGAGAGGCCATTGAAGCACAGGTGCTTGCGTATTGCGGCAAGAGACAGAGGCTAGAAGTTAGAAGCTTATGGTGCATAACCCATCATTCATTAACTAAATATGAGGCTAAATATAAGGCTAATACTGCATTGAATGTATTACCTGAAAGAGGGAGGCTAGGACATCTATATATAAGGCTATATATCAATCTAGAACAGGATTAAACATTTTGGATGCAATTTGAATGGAGTTGATCGAGAGAGAGAGAGACTGCGAGAGAGAGAGAGAAAGACTGCGAGAGAGTGCTCGCGCGTGCACTGATTTAAAGCAAGATATTCTAGTGACAGGCTGTTTTAAAACTCTGGACCTGCAATTAAAAAACAAGATGACCCCAGAAAGCCAGATGGAGATGGGTCAATTAGACGTTCAGTCTTTATATTACTGTAGCATAGGCTATGCTGCAGCAAATGTAGGCCTACCTGTCACAAGAAAAACAGTTACCATGATGAGGAAATAGGTCTACATGCATTGTGAAGTGCGCTCCATACTGAGATGGGCTGTCTGTCCCCACCCTGAGCGTTGATTCATCATGCAGAGGCCGTAGAGAAGCCAGATTTAGACAGTGCATATAATTTAACACTTCCATTTCATGCCATGTTCATATAAATAATTTATTATAATTTACCGGTTTCTTGCAGTTATTTATCCTTGGAAAAGGGAGTGGTTTTGGGAAGTAAATTCCGGGTAAAGCTTGGTTACTGGGATTTCAACCCTAAACATTCAACCGTACACTGTAGTATACATACAGATGGAAGTTGAATTCTTATTTAGTTCTAGAAGTTTCAGTAGATCATTAGCCTACTGCATGTACTTTTATGAGAGTTAGTGACCCCTAACCTCCACCACCCCTTCCCCTTTAACATTTTAGTTCTTGCGTTCCATGATGAAAAGATCTGGACCAACATAATTCACCCCCACAACAACAGCCAATTAACAATGTGAGGGCCGCTGTACGGTGCTGTTGGCAGGAGTGTGTCTTGCCACTGTGTAATGTCTTTAATTGTACAAGGTTAATGCATGGCGGACAAGGGGCTACGTCTCAAAATGGCACCCTGGTCAAAAGTAGAGCACTAATGTGTCATTTGGGATGCAGATAAATCAAATCAAATCTAATTTTATTTGTCACATACACATGGTTAGCAGATGTTAATGCGAGTGTAGCGAAATGCTTGTGCTTCTAGTTCCGACAATGCAGTGATAACCAACAAGTAATCTAACTAACAATTCCAAAACTACTGTCTTATACACAGTGTAAGGGGATAAGGAATATGTACATAAGGATATATGAATGAGTGATGGTACAGAGCAGCATACAGTAGATGGTATCGAGTACAGTATATACATATGAGATGAGTATGTAGACAAAGTAAACAAAGTGGCATAGTTAAAGTGGCTAGTGACATAAGAATGCAGTCGATGATCTAGAGTACAGTATATACATATGCATATGAGATGAATAATGTAGGGTAAGTAACATTATATAAGGTAGCATTGTTTAAAGTGGCTAGTGATATATTTACATCATTTCCCATCAATTCCCATTATTAAAGTGGCTGGAGTTGGGTCAGTGTCAATGACAGTGTGTTGGCATACCCAGCAGCCACCACAGCTCATTACCACAATCCAATATATCACCACTGCAATGGCATATCTTCATTAAGTCAGTCTTCATTAATTATGGTTGTGAAAAATTTGGGGCGGCAGCGTAGCCTAGTGGTTAGAGCGTTGGACTAGTAACCGGAAGGTTGCGAGTTCAAACCCCCGAGCTGACAAGGTACAAATCTGTCGTTCTGCCCCTGAACAGGCAGTTAACCCACTGTTCCCAGGCTGTCATTGAAAATAAGAATGTGTTCTTAACTGACTTGCCTGGTTAAATAAAGGTAAAAAAAAAAAAAAAATGTGGATTTATATATATTTTTTATAGATTGAGAAGGGATGTATCTTTTCAAAGTCCACAGTATCATTAGAATATTTAACCTTGATGTATACTTGTTCTAGTCTTCAGGGCCTTATTCATATGAGAAGTGTTGACCAATTAAAACCGATCATAATGGGAATAAAATCGGTTCAATCACTGGGTGTACTCATTTGATCTCATTTTGATGTTGTGATTTGACATACGGTTTATGATGCTTTATCTGTTTGTCTGTTCTGTTGCAGAAAGGTTAACAAGTGCTACCGGGGAAGGTCTTGTCCTATAATAGTCCACTGCAGGCAAGTATAAACAGTATTATACCTCAGTAGAGGAAGTAAATGATGTAATCACAGAATGCCATGTGTCTAAGGTGGGTCTTACATCTATGATTATAACACCCCTCTCTCTCAGAGTCATACTATTATGCATAGATCTACTGTGTTTTCCTTTCATATAAATGCTCCAAACCACAGTTCCCAAAAATAGATCAACCCTGAAACCTGAAATAAATGGTTGGAATATAGTTTATACACTGAACAAAAATATAAACACAAAATGAAAAGTGTTGGTCCCATGTTTCATGAGCTGAAATAAAAGATCCCAGAAATGTTCCATACGCACAAAAACGTATTTCTCTCACATTTTGTGCACAAATTTGTTTACATCCCTGTTTGTGAGCATTTCTCCTTTGTCAAGATAATCCATCCACCTGACAGGTGTGGCATATCAGGAAGCTGTTTAAACAGCATGATCATTACACAGGTGCACATTGTGTGGGGGACAATAAAAGGCCACTCTAATATGTGAAGTTTTGTAACGCAACACAATGCCACAGATATCTCAAGTTTTGAGAGAGCATGCAATTGGAATGCTGACTGCAGGAATGTCCACCAGAGCTGTTGCCAGAGAATTTAATGTTAATTTCTCTATAAGCCACTTCCAATGTCAATTTATATCATTTGGTAGTACGTCCAACCGGCCTCAAACCGAAGACTACGTGTAACCACGCCAGCCCAGGACCTCCACATCCAGCTTCTTCACCTGCGGGATCATCAAGGACCAGCCACCTGGACAGCTGATGAAACTGTGGGTTTGCACAACTGAAGAATTTCTGCATAAACTGTCAGGAACCGTCTCAGGGAAGCTCATCTGCGTGCTCGTCATCCTCACCAGGATCTTGACCTGACTGCAGTTTGGCGTATTAACCGACTTCAGTGGGAATATGCTCACCTTCATTGGCCACTGGCACGCTGGAGAAATGTGCTCTTCACGGATGAATCCTGGTTTTAACTGTAACGGGCACATGGCAGACAGCCTGTATGGCGTTGTGTGGGTGAGCAGATTGCTGATGTCAATGTTGTGAACAGTGTGCCCCATGGTGGAGGTGGGGTTATGGTATGGGCAGGCATAAGCTACAAACCACAAATACAATTGCATTTTATCATTGGCAATTTGAATGATGAGATACCGTGACAAGATCCTGAGGCCCATTGTCGTGTCATTTATCCACCTCCATCACCTCATGTTTCAGCGTGATAATACATGGCCCCATGTCGCAAGGATCAGTACACAATTCCAGGAAGCTGAAAATATCCCAGTTCTTCCATGGCCTGCATACTCAACAGACATGTCACCCATTGAGCATGTTTGGGATGCTCTGAATTGACGAGTACAACAGCGTGTTCCAGTTCCCGCTAATATCCAGCAATTTTGCACAGCCATTGACAACATTCTACAGGCCACAATCAACAGCCTGATCAACTCTATGCAAAGGAGATGTGTTGCGCTGCATGAGGCAATGGTAGTCACACCAGATACTGACTGGTTTTCTGATCCACGCCCTACCTTTTTTAAAGGTATCTGTGAACAGTCATGTGAAATCCATAGATTAGGGCCTAAATAAAGTATACGAGTTTCCTTATATGAACTGTAACTCAGTAAAATGTTTGATATTGTTGTATGTTGAGTTTATATTTTTGTGTAGTGTAGTGTAGCTTAAAGCTTTTGTTTTCAGTTTTCATATAACCAATAGCACAAACAACAACATTAGCATAGCTATAGCCTAGTAGACTATACAGAGGCACCTTGCAGATAAATCACAGGTCTCTATCTCAGCTCAGATCAGTTTAGCTCAGCTCTGAGTGGCTAGCCAGTCGAGGCCAGGCAGGCAAACAAACATCTTAAAATGTGTTTTCTGTGGCCCAGGGCTTTGTCCTCAGCCTTATCTTTGATCAGTTCATAATGACCCGTGCTAGGCGTTGCTAGGTATCGATACATACTGCAAACTGCAGACCTCAGATCCCAGACATAGATAGCAGTATTGCCCCGGAGTCCCTGTCTACGTTCCAAATGGCACCCTAGTCTATTCATAGTGGTACTACCAGGCCCTAGTCAAAAGTTTTGCACTACAAAGGGATAAGGGGGCATTTGAGAAGCACACCCTGTATTCTGTAGCGGGATTGTGCCCAATTATCTCTGCCTAGTTTGTTCAGATACACAACGGTGTGTGTGTGTGTATCTACACGTCTCGTGCTTTTTTAAGGGGATTTGGTATCTTTTATTTTTCTTTTACAGCACCAACACCAGATTTAGAAATGAAAAGACATAGATTAAAATAGTATTGCATCTCTATTCATCAAACTAAATGTTCAGTTTACCCCCTATTCCCCTATTTTTTCTACATGTACAAAGTGTTTTTGTTAGTTTTTCACCAGCAATTTTAATCAAATAAATGTACTCTTCTTTGCATCATATTGCAGCTTTGCCACTTTTGAGAATGGTTTACTATTCCTGTTATTAAATTTAAACCCCAGAACAACCTTTTTATACTAAAATCATCATGGTTTGATGTCGTTCAGCCTCTCAAAATAGCACTCGTAATTGTATATGCTTGGAATATTAAACTCTCCTCTATGTTGTCACTTGTTAAAAACAGCTCACATTTTTATAAGCTGATACAATATCAAACAACAACAAAAATTGCATTCAAAATTAACAATTCATTTAGGGCTATAAGTAAAAATTGTATTGACCAAAACGATAACACATTGAAATAGTCTTGTGTCTTTTAAGTCATGCCAATGACACCCCATCTCTCTCTCTGTCTCTCCTTCTCTCTCTCTCTTGCAGCAACGGCGCCGGGAGGAGTGGAACATACATTCTGATTGACATGGTTCTCAATAAGATGGCTAAAGGTGGGAGTCAGACAGCTTTGCTTTTCTCCTTACGCATGTTAAGCAGCATCGCCATGTCAACGTTAAAGCCGTACTTTAAAAGCATTAGAGGGTGACTGGCTCGGGTGCAGCTTCCCTGAATTAATGATCGATGGGAGAGAAAGAAATATGGAGATATATATCAGTGTTCCTTTTCACATTGATGATTTCAGATGTAAATGTAGTTTAAGAATTCCTATTCTGGCAATTTATGTCAAGCAAATTGTAAATTTGTTCATGCAGATAAATTCATCCTGCTTATTGGAATTTAATGCCATTTATTTTCAGCAAACAGTATACCTAATTGTGTTCATGTAGTCTCACATGCACATTTGTTGAAATGTGTTCTTCCATTCAAATTGAAAGCACCTTACACCAATTGCTTCAGCATGGCATTCACACACACGCACGCATTTGTTCTTGACCTATTCTCCCCTTGGTTTGTGTGTGTGTGTGTGTGTGTGTGTGTGTGTGTGTGTGTGTGTGTGTGTGTGTGTGTTCACCCATGCATTTACATTTGTGTGTATTAGGCATGTCAATCTCCTGACCGGTGCTGTGGCCCTGGCCTTAATGAAAGATCAAAGGCCAAAGCAGGCATCTTAGGCCTGCTGAGAGAGGCTTTTCCCAGGCTGTCACACTGTGAGGCAGCCCAAAGGCTTTTTTCTCTGTGCCGGGGAGGAATCTGGGCCCGGCCAGTTAGGGTTAGGGTCCTCTTTGTCTGTCTCCTGAGAAGCAGGAGGCCCAGGTTCCCTCAGCCTGATCAAAGACCCGTATGCCCTT
Organism: Oncorhynchus nerka; assembly: GCF_034236695.1. Taxonomy (NCBI): domain Eukaryota; kingdom Metazoa; phylum Chordata; class Actinopteri; order Salmoniformes; family Salmonidae; genus Oncorhynchus; species Oncorhynchus nerka. The sequence goes on along the minus strand of NC_088415.1, from coordinate 74,686,621 downwards.
GGACACAAAATCACTCTCCTCTCTTTTTTTTAATTTTTTATACCCTCTTTACCTTTCTCCCAAGGAATGAATTGTAAATTCGGAGGCTGAGAATTATGCCTTTTTTAAACTTTTTTTTTTTACTTACTACCAAAGCCTCTTCTTTTTTTCTTCTGCTGTAGTGTTCGCTCTAACTTAAGAATCGGCAGCACAAGTGCAGGAGCTTTCAGCCCGGGGTCCAGCTGCTAGCCACAGCTCTGTCTCTTTCAGCCCGGGGTCCAGCTGCTAGCCACGGCTCTGTCTCTTTCACAGCTCCCATAAGGACTTGGGGCTTTCTCTTGTTTCTTCTCAGAGCTCCCCTCCTTGAAGGGAATCTTGCGAGGGAAACTCAAATGAGCCATTTATACTATTCCTCCACAGTCTGGTTTATTACAACCAGCACAATAGCTTGGCTGTTGAGTCCTAGAAAATGAAGAACTTATCAGTGTGGTGCTCGTAGAACTGTGCAAGCGCCATTCTTGGGTGGGAGGAATAGACTTGAGTTACTCTATTGTAACTGTAAAGTAAAAACTGTCATTGAAAGAGAATGGCTTGAATAAGCTATTCTTGCTTATTCATTTTTTGATTTGTAAAACAAAAAATTTTGCTCTTTCGATACACAGGAAAGATTTTCTGAGGAAAGTGTGGGAGTGGTTGATGTAGTTAGCTACAGAAAACGAATCAAATCCTTTTTCTTTTTCCATTTTCCTCACCACTCCTCATGAATGTAATTTTGTTGTGTTTGTCTCCCTCGTCTGTTACTTATTTATTTTCTCCAAAGGTTTCACAGTAGGCCTTCAGCGCCAGACAGGCGATCATGTAGTCTGCCCCCAACTCATGGGCCTCAGATAGCCGTCGTCTTTGTGATCACAGTTTGGTCGACAGGGGAGCATAGAGCAGTGCCAACTGGGCATTGGGTCTGAGGGCAGGGCCAGCTGCCAGGCTGACTGGGCACTGGTGCTGCAGGGACAGGGAAGAGAGGGTTCTCCACTCTGCTTGCCCAGTAATCCAACACATCTAGCTATTCACCTGGGTGGTAGCTTGCCAAGTAGGCAGGCAGAAATACAGACAGGCAAATAGGCAGGCAGACAGACACTCACCATCCCTCGCTGCTTGAGACTACGACAGCCTATGGGGCCCCTTGGTTAGCTCACAAAGCAACAGGGGGGGACAAGGCTTTGGTCAAAACAAATTCTTATTTGAAGTGTTTATTTTATTTTATCCTAAAATAATCCCTCTGATTCCTGTATCTTACATTTTGTGGTTTTACAAATACCTTTGCAAACATTCTCTTTCCCCACCCTCTCATTTTCATCTAGGCAACTAAAACAATCAGAGCCTTGTTTGTAGCATCTGTGTGGATATGGGATGAATGTAATAATTTTCAATCGCTGTATGGCGGAGGTTCCAAAGGGAGCGAGTAAAAAGGAGATTGACAGACGCTGCCTGGATTATCTCCTGGCTTTGAACTCTGTCCAATTTGTTGTTGGTATTGTGTTGCAGGTGCTAAGGAGATTGATATTGCTGCCACCCTAGAGCACTTGAGGGATCAGCGGCCGGCTATGGTCCAGACAAAGGTAATGTCCTCACCTCGGCTGGGAACTCTAATGGACTGTGATTTCTGAAAGGAGATGGAGGGAGGGTATGAAATGGGCTAGCTAGTTAGCGGTGCGCACTAGTAGCGGTCACATTTTCAAAGCCTTTGATTTAGTGCAGTGCTAGGTTTGTAGTGGGTGTATGGTGCTTCCCAAATAGTTTTACAGAGAGAGAGAAAACTGGCAGGCTCAGTTACTTGTCTTGCGATAGGTAACACAGGTCCACTCTGTGTCCTCAAGAAATGTGGAGCTTTTATGTCTGTTTCATAAAGCAGAGCTCTCTCTCCAGAGTATCAGCTCAAATGAGACCCAAGTTATTCCCCAACACTAAACACAAAGAATGAACAATATGTGTTCTGGTCAGACAATCGACAGCCAGTTTGGAAACATCAATCATAGTGTGGATTCCCTGAGAATGATTAGATTGGTCCAGCAGTCACATCGATCCATTCTTTATTAAACCATGTATCCTCAATGAGTGACTCATCTTTTCACTATTATTGGTGATGAGAAAATGTTTTATTAGTATAAGTCTTGCTTTCTTCAATATCGCATTAGCCTATTGTATATAGTTTGATTTCATTAGTTAAGGGTTCTACATACATTGTAAATGTTTGTCATTTGTTTCGTTAGTAAGCGCTACAGTTGAACTCCCCCTAGTGCTTGCTTATTGAATAACTTCTGTATCAAGTGACCAATCGCAGTGAAGTCATTGTTTTCTAGACTTCTTTCACATGATTCTCTATAGCTCTATAGCTGCTTTGTAAGTCTGATCTGTGTCTATTTCTGTATTGCAATTCATCTGGAAAGAACATTGGCATTAACTCTACAATGACTCTCTCTCCCTCTCCTCCCTCTCTTACTCCACCTCAGGAGCAGTTTGAGTTTGCATTGACAGCTGTTGCGGAGGAGGTGAACGCCATACTCAAAGCTCTTCCACAGTGAGAGGTTTACCCACTACCAAGCCTCAACAGACCTCCCCAGGGACCTCCCTCCTGTTCTCCTTCTCTCGCCCACACTTTCTTTCCCCCACTCCTTCTCTCCACCTCTCTGTCTTTGTGGATGTTGTGCGAGAGAGCATGACCTGATCTTAGTCGTGTATAAAAATAAAACAAATCTATTGTGAACCTATGGAGCTTGTTTCCAAACAGACAATTTAGTGCATCAAGACTTTTACTGATTGAAAAACATGTTTATCTGTTAAATTACTAGAATATATCAATGACAGAAATATTGTTTTTGTGTGTGTGTAAATTATTATGTTGGTCACAACATCTGCATCATATGGCATATTTAAGTTGAATATTTGTTTTTACTTTGATCCTATTATGTGGTGTACTAAATCATACCATGTAATGTATATTAAAAGGAAAACTGCTTAATTAGATCAAGTGAACACTGATAACAATGATGCTGATGTTAATTCTAGTTACCATAGTGATAATTACACCAAGCAATATGTGTTTCTTCAGCTTGTCCAGACCTGGACAAATAATTGTATGTTGTGGACAACGATTGTGAGTAAACTTAACTAATGTCAGTAAACTAAACTAGCTAATGCCTGCCTCAAGTAAAGCAGTTCTATGAATTGGTGTACTGTATGTACAATGAAAACTATATTGTCATTTTGTAAATAAAGCAGTTCATCTAGTCTAGGGTCTGGATTCAATCCGTATCGCCAAAGTATCACAGAAGATCTGGGTTAACATGTGAAGGTCATTTCTAATTTAGTCGACATATCCAGCGTTTACCGTGAATGCAGTTTTACCGTGAATGCAGCCTCCGCAACCGCGGGAACATTGCCTTTCATTTTCAATCATGCTATAAAGTAGATCATCAGTGCTACGGATTGAATAAAGCCCTAGATATACATGTAGCATCAATGGCTTAAGTGTTTGCTCTTAAGCTGCCACTGGATGTCCCTGTGTCTTATTAACAAGTCCATATCTGCGTTCCAAATGGCAACCCTTTCCTTATATACAATAGATAACTTATTTTGACCAGAGCTCTGGTCAAAACAAGTGCACTATGTAGGGAATAGGTTGCCATTTTGGATGCTGACCAGGCAGGTTTGTCTGCAGTACAGGAGTACTGTCAGCTAAATAATAATAATATATGCCATTTAGCAGACGCTTTTATCCTGTACAGTCACGCGGGCCTACAGCTCTACCCCAACACTTTCTGCTTTGACTAGACTCATGCCATTAGATCACAAAATCTTGGGTCAAGCTTTCATGTTTGTCCATTAGATTCTGTTTTTTGTACACCCAATATTTTCTGAATTGCAGATGATATGACCTGTTTTTTTTAGCATACACTCGCACATGGCTTTTTGAAACTATTATTCCCCAAATGTATCTCCTTCAGCCTCAAAATATATCATGTCACCATGAAGAAAGCCAAGGATATGATTTACTATTTACTTTGACAAGCCAAGGATATATAATCATGCCATTTGAGACATTAATTTCTGAAGAATAGTAGTGCAAGTACAGAGGGGAAGATAGTGGATTGTTATTATTACATATTGGCATAAACTTATTTGACCTATCACAGCTGTGCTTCCAAAATGGCACCTGATTTCCTTTCTATTACACTTCTTTTCCTTTGGTCCCTGGTCAAAAGTAGTGCACTATAAAGGGAATAGGGTGCCATTTGGAAGACATTCAAAGTTAAAGCGGGCCATGTTATGTGTCCCATACTGTAACCACTGCAAAAAGCTTTCAACTAATTTATTGCAAGAGATGGCTGGTTTGACCATTGATTTGTATATATATGATTATTAAAAAAACAACAGAAAATATTTTGTTCTATCAGTGAAGATAAACTATTGTGAATAAAGTCCCATTATTGATGGCGTGTTGTATTGCAACCTTGTACTCCCAGATGTTGTTCTTCTTTCCACCACTATCTGCTGAGCAGTACGTATTTATGTTTTGCATTGTCTGATTAGGCAAGGAACCTCTATAAAGACCTGATCCTATTTCCCAATAGCTCAAAAAATGGTCTCAAAGAAACCTTAGTTTCTTTCTAAAATTCTAAGTTTCCTTCTGGTTCAAAGGTTCTTTCTTCTTAGCCAGAGTGTCTGAATGGCTGAGTGCTATTCTGATCTCCAATCTGCATGGTGATTCACATGGCTTGGCAGCTTCATGCTACTTCAGAGTGTAGATTATGCTATCAACACTTCCTACCAACCACACAGTAACAGGATGCAACACTGACTGTCTCCTGTCTCATAACCACACTCTCGCATGCACACACACACACACAGTATGAAGAAAAAGAAGTCACCATGAGAAATATCACAGGGATATTTTAAAACATATAAATAAAGAACAAGCTTCATAGACAGAAATGATTCTGCTTTAAACAGTAGAAAGTTCATTTAAAGAGATCGACAGGTGGCATGGTGAGATTGCAAACTAAATCTTCCCTTATGCCTCATCTTTGAGGGCCTACTGTCGTCTTTCAAGACATCAATGGGTTGTTTTATGCTTTCTAAGTCAACATCTCAGCCAGATACAATACGGTATGTACCTAGCTCAGGGATAGACTTTTCTCTCAATCATTAAGCTCTTGTTTTGCCAGGATAAGCGCACTAAATAAAGAGTAGAAAACTATTTGTGTCCTAACCTTGCTCCTTCGGTCCCTCTAAGAAGTGACACCTAGCTAATAAAAATGACTGTGGTGTATTGTATTGCAACTTGTACTCCCAGATGTTGCCTTCTTTCCACCACTATCTGCTTGTGCTGTAACTATCACCACCAAAATAAAGTTATTATATTATATTCTTCAACCCTACAAATTAGGAGCCTTTTCAAGGACCATGGTCAACTCTCTTCCAAGCATGGGCTCTAGTCTAGTCTACTGCATGTTATGTAAGAGCAATCCAAAAGGTGTATGTATCTCACTGGAATACTTGGAACAAGCTCTTGTTAAATGTCAACCTGTTTACAGAAACACCACGAAGATTTGTCATTTGACAGCTAGCTACAGGTACTGGTGGTTGACCCTGAAAACAGCCACTCACCCTTTTTGGGATGTCATGTCAATATATATATACAGCTTCCGCCAATATATATATTGTGAATATTTGAAATAGAGCCCTGTTCAATGTCAACCTGTTTTCAACCTTATCTGATCATGTGAATGATGTGAGATTCCACACAGCGACCATGGTCTCATTTGCTATAGTGTAATGCAAAATGATCAACAGTTGTAGTTTGCTATTGGTCTGAGAGCCACAGTTAGGTTACAGCCTCAAGTCCATTATATGGTTGCCTGTTTTATGTTTTGGGTTTTGAGTCCAGTCGCTGCAGTGATGTAGGCTACAGATGTAGAACACAAGGCTGATGGATCTTCAGAGAGGTCAGTTGAATGAAACCGCCGTACGACTGTTGCTCCAACAGGCTTCCAACATCTCGGGGAATGAACAGGGGAAAGTCTGAGTCCCAAATGTCACCCTATCCCCTATATAGTGGACTACTTTTCAAATGTAGTGCACTATATAGGGATAGGTCCCATTTGGGACAAAATGACTCAGCCTCACTTCAATCACGATGAAAATCTTTTCTCATTACATCCAATCCAATTTGATTATTAATAGGCGTCGATGTGACCATGGCATTTCACTCTGTTTCATCTCGTCCCCCATGCGTCCGTACTGGACACTTCTGGCATTTAGTTGATAATTTTCATTGGTGTCATACGTGTGGGGACCCCAATATCGCATGGTGTCACTTATCATTAGGCCGTTTAACTATTTGCATACAAAAATAGCTTTCCTTCTGCATGGCATGAAAAGACTGCTTTGCATAATTACAAATGATACAGTGATCTCAGACAAACTGTGTACTAGGGAATCATGATAAAATATATTACTATAATAGAAAAGAAAAGCTATACTACAAGACATGAGGAGAGGTCATGGAGAAATTGCTCTTGTTATTTAGGTCTATAAGTAAGCGTACCTCACACGCTGCTGGTAATCAGCTTGTTATTGCCCATTAGAATGAGTGGAATCATGTCAGAACATTGACCTCCATGCATGTTCTTTTCCTTCAGTTATTTTAATAGAATCTTAAAGGGCTCTTTGATCCTTTCTTTGGCTAAAAGCAAAAGGTCAAGTTGGATCCTTTTTAACTTTTCTATTGTTGAAAGTCTTATTTTAGGAGGGCAAAGAACTCTAATTATCTTGTTGAAGGAAAGCGGAATGAATGGTGTTTTGGTTGTATGATCTAAAAGAATTTGGACTGATTTGAAGAATAAATGTATAGAACAGCAGCTAAATAAAACCTAAGAGAAGAGTTGCAAAGAATTATAAGAATCAAACTACGTCTGATAGTTATTGGACTAGTGACTTGATTATTGATGAGTATTGCCCATTAAAGGTGATGTGTGTGTGTGTGTGTGTGTGTTTGGCAATTGGCAAGAGGCTGAATGTACAGTATCTCACAGGAGAAAGCATACGAGTCAAGCGAAACAGCGCCCCTTTATTTCTATGTGTAGCCCATCTATCTTTTTCTGTCTGGTTAAAAAGAGTATGATATTTGTATTTGTATTTATTATGGGGGTTCAGGTCAGGGTTCTGTGCAGGCCAGTCAAGTTCTTCCACACCAACAAACACCTTCGGGATGAATTGGAACGCCAACTGCGAGCCAGGCCTAATTGCCCAATATCAGTGCCTGACCTCACTAATGCTCTTGTGAATAAATAGAAGCAAGTCTCCGCAGCAATGTTCCAACATCTAGTGGAAAGCCTTCCTAGAAGAGTAGAGGCTTTTATTGCAGCAAATGGGAGACCAACTCCATATTAATTCCCATAATTTTGGAATGAGATGTACTACGAGCAGGTGTCCACATACTTCGGTCATGTAGTGTAGCTAGCTCTACTAGACTACACTTTGTATAAGACAGTTCTAATGCTTTGTATTATTTAACTTGGAAGCTGAAAACCACCTGAATGAATATCATTGTCATGGACTCAGTTTGTACCCACGCACAGCAGCATGACAACTGGTGTCAAAAGTGGAACTGCTAGCCTAGCTAGCCCAACCAGGTACTAAATGTTAGTAGTTGACATTAGAAGTGCTGGTATTTTATTACTGGACCTCGTGAACATTGAATAGCTAGCTCTGGACAGAGAGGAAGCTTTTGAAGCAAGCTAGCCAATGACCTCAATTGTTGCTTGTGGACTGTTAGCTCGCATCATGTATATAACTGAGCCTGTCAGACAAAGCTAAACAGCTAGCGAAGCCCCATGGGCCAAAGCGCGAGCCCCCTGAGATAAAGCTGCAATGTCACATGATTAACATCACGAGCGGATCGCATGCAACGAGAGAGAGACTGTCCCGCTGTACGGAGAGAAACCACTGTGCAGTACAGAGTGTGAGAGAAACCTTAGATGGGGAGAGAAAAGGAGAGATACCTTTGCTGCTCTGAACCCCCAGTAACAAATCACAAGCACAAAAATCTGCCTTCTTGGTCATTCCTGTGGGAAACTAATTACAGTGAATGAGACAGTGGAAGTTCAGTATTATAACAGTTGAAAAACAAAATAAAAGTGATTTAAAGGGTCAATTAATTAAAAGGCCATCTGGGAAAATTCATTAAAGGGACATTGGAGAAAATTCATGAAATTGAAAGCAAAAATGTAAAGATACATTTTTTTTTAAATGTAAAGATACATAAATAGCTAACAACTGTAAACAAAGACTGAGTTGTAAAAATCACAGGAGATATGAGCAAAATGAACAAATCACCAACAAAATGGAGACAGCTGGAGACAATGAGAAAAGTGCGACTGCAGCCTCTAACCCAGAACAGCCCGAAGCCTGGCTACACAAAAGCTTTCATGACCTGGATCCAAAGCCCCATCATGGCCAGGAAAACAGTCAGCCTGGTAGTGATAGAATGGCACTCCAAACGAGTTTCTCCACATCTTCCCATGATGACTCCGCAAGGTAAACCCCCCCCATCTAATCACATATGACACCTCATCAGCTTCCGCCAATGCTTCTCCAGACTGTGCCCCAGAGCTACAGATCATCTGACAACGGTCCCATACCTCAGCACCACCACGCCATACATGGAATCCTGAGTACCCAGACACAGAGCAGAGACACTGCAACACGGAGAGAAGAGGCGGAGCTCCGACCCCAACTATGGCCACTCCTCCTTCTACCAGCACCCTGTACATGTCGGTAGACAGACAGATGACTTCAGTGGCTCTCATGGCACCTAACGCTCTGCCTCCTGCTGTTACAGCGCCAAACTCATCACCCCTTTCGATAGAAAAAAATGACTGGAACACCTTTTTCATAACGTTCGACCGGAAGGCTCAGAGACAGACATAGACTAGCGCGGAAAGAGTGGACAAACTCCATGAAAGACTCAGAGGCTTCGCAATCCACTTTGTCTGCTCTCTGCCGGAGCATGTCAGGTCACGATTTCCGCCGATTTACTAGAGTAAATACGTTGATTACTCATATCTGCTGTCCTGCGCCTGACTCTCTACACCAGCTACACACAGATCGATTACAGAATCACTCACCTCAAGAATGGAGTCAGCAGGAGCAGACTCCCTCCCTGTGGAGATAGAGGACCGCGTCCAGCAGCACGCAACCATATTGCAACATCTGGGCACCGCCATGGATCGCGTGCTGCAGAAGATGGATCATTGGGACAGAGGAGGAGGTCGTCCAGTGCCTCCACCTGCCCCACTACAGCAGGTCCCACTGTCCACCCATCCCTCACCCGGTGCCAGCGGGATTCGGTTCGCGCTCCCGAGGAGTATGATGGGATTGCTGCCGGATGCCAGGGGCTCCTACTCCAGCTGGAGCTCTACCTGGCGACCGTCCACCCGGCTCCTTCGGGACATGAGAGTGTGTCCGCCCTGCGTCTACCAGGAGATTTATCGCACAATCCCCCCGTTGATGCGATAAATTGTGCAATAAATCTCCTGGTAGACGCAGCACTTCCCAGGAGTCATGTGTATCCTATGTCACAGGAGGAGACGACGGTGGCTATGGGAATGAATCCCTGGGACAGGGAAGTACTGATGGTCCACCTTGGCCAAGGACGTGAGGGTTTATGTTTCCTCCTGCTCGGTGTGTGCACAGTGCAAGGCTCCCAGGCACCTGCCCAGAGGGAAGTTACAACCCCTACCCGTTCCACAGCGGCCGTGGTTGCACCTGTCGGTGGACTTCCTGACAGATCTTCCTCCCTCACTGATTTCCGCTCCCGTAAAAGCCTGGGTTTTCTGCACGTTAACACTAGAAGCTTATTACCTAAAATGTATCAATTGAAAGTGTAGGTTCACAGCTCCAATCCAGATGTGTTGGTCATTACTGAGACGTGGTTAAGGAAGAGTGTTTTGAATACTAATGTTAACCTTTCTGGTTATAACCTTTTTCAGCAAGACATATCTTCCAAAGGTGGGGGAGTGGCAATCTTTACCAATGATCACCTTCAGTGCTCGGTTGTCTCCAACAAGTCTGTTCCCAAGCAATTTGATTTGCTGGTTTTGAGTATTAAACTATCAAATAGCTCTTTGTTGACTGTTGCTGGGTGCTATCGTCCTCCATCAGCACCGGCCTGTACCCTACCTGCCCTAAACTCTCTCCTGGCCCCTTACACCCAGTCTGAATTTGTCCTGCTAGGTGACCTAAACTGGGACATGCTTAAACCACCTGACCAAATCCTAAAGCAATGGGACTCCCTAAATCTTTCTCAGATTATTACCAATCCCACAAGGTATGAATCCAAACACCCAGAAAAGGCTACTCTTCTTGATGTTATCCTCACAAATAATCCTCAGGTATCAGTTTGGTGTTTTCTGTAATGACCTTAGTGATCATTGTTTTACAGCCTGTGTTCATAATGGCTGCTCAGTGAAACGACCTGTCCTGATTTGTCATAGAGGCTTGATAAAAAAAACTTTAATGAGCAAGCCATCCTTCATGACCTCTGTAAAATGATATAGAATCAGCTTGATCCCCTCTGTTGAAGACGCTTGGAACTTTTTTGATATTTTCAGTGGTATTGTTAACAAACACGCCCCCATGAAGATAGAGAGAATTAAAAACAGGTTCAGCCCCTGGTTCAACCGTGATCTTGCAGAGTTACTCCACCTCAAGAATTGCATTTGGCGAAAGGCTCGGCACACGCATACTCAGGCTGACTGGCTCTCGTTCAGGCAAATGAGAAATAAGCACACTCAGGCTATCCGGAAGGCCAAAGTTAGTTACTTTAAGGAGCAGTTCTCTCTCTGTAGGTCTTGCCCCAAGAAGTTCTGGAAAACGGTTAAAGAGAATAAATCCTCCTCCTCACAGCTGCCCATGTCCCTTAATGTTGATGATGTGGTTTTTACTGACAAGAAGCACATGGATGAGCTCTTTAATCACCACGTTATTAAGTCAGGATTCCTATTTGACTCAGCCATGCCTCCTTGCCCGTCCAACATTTCCTCATCTCCCACCCCTTCTAATGTGACTATGCCCAATGCTTCTCCCTCTTTTTCCCCTGCTCCGCTACAAAGTTTCTCCCTGCAGGCAGTCACTGAGTCCAAGGTGCTAGAGGAGCACCTGAAATTTGACCCCAAAAAACATCCGGGTCAGATGGTTTAAAGGTCAGACCCTTTAATCTTTAAGGTTGCTGCCCCTATCATCCGACCTCTTTATTCTGTCTCTCCTTTCTGGGGAGGTTCCCATAGCCACGGTTCGTTCTTTATTTAAAGGGGAGATCAAGCTGATCCTCAGTGTTATAAGCCTATTTCTATTTTGCCCTATTTAAAACTGACTGGCTTTCTTGATGTCTATTGTATTCTCTCTGGTATGCAATCTGGCTTCTGCTCAGGTTATGGATGTGTCACTGCAACCTTAAAGGTCCTCAATGATGTCACTATTGCCCTTGATTCTAAGCAATGTTGTGCTGCTATTTTTATTGACTTGGCCAAAGCTTTTGATACAGTAAACTATTCCATTCTTGTGGGCCGGCTAAGGAATATTGGTGTCTCTGAGGGGTCTTTGGCCTGGTTTGGCCTCTCAAAGAGTGCAGTGTATAAAGTCAGAAAATCTGCCGTGTCAGCCACTGCCTGTCACCAGGGGAGTGCCCCAAGGCTCAATCCTAGGCCCCACGCTCTTTTCAATTTACATCAACCACATAGCTCAGGCAGTAGGAAGCTCTCTCATTCATTTATATGTAGATGATACAGTCTTATACTCAGCTGGCCCCTGTCATGCCCTGGCCATAGAGAGGCTTTTATTCTCTATTTTGGTTAGGCCAGGGTGTGACTAAGGTGGGCATTCTATGTTCATTTTCTATGTTTTGTATTTCTTTGTTGTTTGGCCGGGTGTGGTTCTCAATCAGAGGCAGCTGTCTATCGTTGTCTCTGATTGAGAACCATACTTAGGTAGCTTTTTCCCACATGGGTTTTGTGGGTAGTTGATTTCTGTTTAGTGTTTTTCACCTTTCAGGTCTGTTTCGGTTATTCCCGTTGTTATTTTTGTATTTAGTGTTCAGTGTCAATAAACAAACATGAACACGTACCACGCTGCACCTTGGTCCTCACCTTCTTCCACCAACAGCTGTTACAGCCCCTCCCTGGAGTTTGTGTTAAATGCTCTACAACAAAGCTTTCTTAGTGTCCAACAAGCTTTCTCTACCCTTAACCTTGTTCTGAACACCTCCAAAACAAAGGTCATGTTGTTTGGTAAGAAGAATGCCCCTCTCCCCACAGGTGTGATTACTAACTCTGAGCGTTTAGAGTTTGAGTTAGTCACCTCTTGCAAGTACTTGGGAGTATGGCTAGACAGTACACTGTCCTTCTCTCAGCACATATCAAAGCTGCAGGCTAAGTTAAATCTAGACTTGGTTTCCTCTATCGTACTCGCTCCTCTTTCACCTCAGTTGCCGAACTAACCCTGATTCAGATGACCATCCTACCCATGCTAGATTACGGAGACATAATTTATAGATCGGCAGGTAAGGGTGCTCTTGAGCGGCTAGATGTTCTTTACCATTCGGTCATCAGATTTTCCACCAATGCTCCTTATAGAACACATCACTGCACTCTATACTCCTCTGTAAACTGGTCATCTCTGTATACCCGTCGCAAGACTCACTGGTTGATGCTTATTTATACAACCCTCTTAGGCCCCCCATCTGAGATATCTACTGCAGCCCTCATCCTCCACATACAACACCCGTTCTGCTAGTCACATTCTGTTAAAGGTCCTCAAAGCACACACATCCCTGGGTCGCTCGTCTTTTCAGTTCGCTGCAGCTAGCGACTGCAACAAACACTCAAACTGGACAGTTTTATCTCAATCTCAATCATGGACACTCTTACTGACAGTTGTGGCTGCTTTGCGCGATGTATTGTTGTCTCTACCTTCTTGGCCTTTGTGCTGTTGTCTGTCCCCAATAATGTTTGTACCATGTTTTGTGCTGCTACCATGTGTTGCTACCATGTTGTGTTGCTACCATGCTGTGTTATGTGTTGCTGCCTTGCTATGTTGTCTTGGGTCTCTCTTTATGTAGTGTTGTGTTGTCTCCCTTGTCATGATGTGTGTTTTGTCCTATATTTATGTTATTTATTTAAACATTTTAATCCCAGCCCCCGTCCCCGCAGGGGGTCTCTTGCGTTTTGGTAGGCCGTCATTGTAAATAATTATTTGTTCTTAACTGACTTGGCTAGTTAAATAAAGGGTAAATAAAAAATGTAATATATAACAAATTTACAGGACTGTACTTATCCCCTTCACTCAAAACTCAGTCACAGCAGCATCTGGACAAGGGAAAAGAGACTTCTTTCAAAACAGATAGATACATATGTTGACTCTTTTATTCCAACAGCCATTGGGCTGCATAATCGATAGTCTGTTGGTCCCTCGAGTATACAGCATATTGCACTTTCACTTTAAATGTGTACCTATAGCACTTTCAATTCATTCTATTGTGTTGTTTCTGTGTTTCATGTTTCCCCCTGGTGGGATAATAACGTTGATCTGAATCTGTCACGCCCTGATCTGTTTCACCTGTCTTTGTGATTGTCTCCCCCCACGTCCAGGTGTCTCCTGGTTTCCCTATTAGTCCCTGGTGTATTTATCCCTGTGTTTCCTGTCTCTCTGTGCCAGTTCATCTTGTTTTGCCAAGTCAACCAGCGTTTCTCCTAGCTACTATTTTTCCCCAGTCTCTGTTTTTTCATAGCTCTACTGGTTTTGATCCTTGCCTGTCCTGGCACCGTATCTGCCGGCCTGATCACTCTTCCTGTTCTGACTTCGAGCCTGCCTATCCACTTGTACTGTTTGGACTCTGACCTGGTTTATGAACTCTCGCCTGTCCCGACCTGCCTTTTGCCTACCCCTTTCGGTATAATAAATATCGGTGCTCAACCATCTGCCTCCTGTGTCTGCATTTGGGTCTCACCTTGTGCTCTTATAGAATCTGAAATTACCATACAGGCAGGAGGTAGAGTTGCCATTGCCGGTGAGCCAGTACCTAGCTATATCTTTGGAGGATCAGTTCAGACTTATGCAGTATCCTGAGTTCACCTACTTATCTCCTCAACCCTTACAACTCAAAGTGAATACCATGTGTAGGGAGTTGTAGAAGACCCAAGGCCTGGAGTAGCAGTAGTTCTAGAGCCAGAAGGCTTAGCAGACAGGCTCTCGGGCAGTGTACTCATCGAAATGGATAAGCAGGTGCTCATCTGTTTCTGTAACCTATCTCCTGTAAGCACACAATTACCAGAGGGTACTTGCCCTGGAATCCTCATTGAGGCTGACCTCCAGCCCACAGAGTCGATTTCTGAAATAACAAGTGCACCCCAGCAGCAACTCTCCTCAGCAACAGATACGACGCTTCCAGCCAGTAAATGCTCTAGACCTACCTGATAACCTGCGTGAGCTGTTCACTCCATCAAGAAATGACTTAAGCGATACTCAACAAGAGAAATTCATCAGCCTACACCTGGAGTATCAGTCAGTCTTCGTCACTAGTGACAAAGATCTGGGTCACTTCATTACAGTCTCACATCGCATTGACACTTGAAATGCACGGCATGTGAGAGAACCAACACGGCGCACACCACTTGCATTCCAAGAAGAGGACGGACAGCACATTCAAGCAATGTTGGATAGTGGTGTTGTCAAACCTTCTACTTCAGTGTGGGCGTCTCCAGTAGTGCTCATCCGCAAAAAGGATGGAGGAGACAGGTGGTGCATAGACTAGCTGAATGAATTGACCTTTAAGGATGCCTATCCGCTTCCAAAGATTGAAGAATGCTTGGACACACTAGGGGGTGCCACAGTTTTCTCCACCCTAGACTTGGAAAACGGGTACTGGCAGATTGTCCATGAACAAGACTGCTGCAAGACTGCTTTCATAACAAGGTATGGGCTGTTTGAGTACACAATAATGCGTTTTGGGCTGTGTAACGCACTGTGTACATTCCAAAGAGCCATGGAGATTGTTCTCTGGGGGTTGCAGTTGCAAAGTCTCCACATATGCCTTGACGATGTGATCATACTAGGCAAAGGAGTTGAAGACAGTCTACAGAACCTAGCAGAAGTCTTCAGTCACATGAAACAGCAAGGATTCAACTGAAACCATCAAAAGTGCCATCTCCAGAAGGATGAAGTGCTCTTTCTTGGTCATGTGGTCAATGGTCAAGGTATCGGGCCAAACCCAAAGCTCATCCAGGATGTCAAGGAATGGAGCACACTCACCAACCTGCAGGAGCTGCAGGCATTTATGGGGCTCTGTAACTATTATCGCCAGCGTTCTCAGCGATCTGCAATTCATTGAATGAGCTCCAGAGAAAGGATGTTGATTTCCAGTGGGGTGAGGCACACCAGCAAGCTTTCGAGGAGCTCAAGGGCAGACATATAGCAGCTGCTATACTGTCATACCCTACATCTGAAGGGCTGTTCATACTGGACACAGATGTCTCGAACTTCAGCATAGGGGCTGTCTTGTCTCAACTTCAAGAGGGGGAGGAGAAAGCATATGCCAGCTCCCACCTATTGAGCACCAAGCAGCACTACTGCGTAAGTGCTGTGAGGTATGAAGGAGATCCACAAGTGGCAAGTTCAGACTCAGCTCATGACAACAAAAGCTCAGAGGATGGTCATGAAAGCTCAACTGAACACACACAAAGTAGACCAGGAGCCAACTGGACAGCACAGCAGAGTAAAAGAGAGTTGGAGAAAAAGCAGAGGATGGATCCTTCTCTATTGGTGCTGGATCTGTAGAAAGATTCAGAGGAGCTACAGTTGAAGTGGGAGGTTTACATACACCTTAGCCAAATACATTTAAACTCAGATTTTCACCATTCCTGACATTTAATCCTAGTAAAAAATTCCCTGTCTTAGGTCAGCTGGGATCACCACTTTATTTTAGGAATGTGAAATGTCAGAATAATAGTAGAGAGAATGATTTATTTCAGCTTTTGTTTCTTTCATCACATTCCCAGTGGGTCAGAAGTTTACATACACTCAATTAGTATTTGGTAGCATTGCCTTTAAATTGTTTACCTTGGGTAGAAACGTTTCGGGTAGCCTTCCACAAGCTTCCCACAATAAGTTGGGTGAATTTTGGCAAATTCCTCCTGATGGAGCTGGAATAACTGAGTCAGGTTTGTAGGCCTCCTTGCTCGCACACACTTTTTCAGTTCTGCCAACAAATGTTCTATGGGATTGAGGTCAGGGCTTTGTGATGGCCACTCAAATACCTTGACTTTGTTGTCCTTAAGCCATTTTGCCACAACTTTGGAAGTATGCTTGGGGTCATTGTCCATTTGGAAGACCCATTTGCCACCAAGCTTTAACTTCCTGACTGATGTCTTGAGATGTTGCTTCAATATATCCACATAATTTTCCTACCTTATGATGCCATCTATTTTGTGAAGTGCACCAGTCCCTCCTGCAGCAAAGCACCCCCACAACTTGATGCTGCCAACCCCTGTGCTTCACTGTTGGGCGGGTGTTCTTCGGCTTGCAAGCCTCCCCTTTTTCCTCCAAACATAACGATGGTCATTATGGCCAAACAGTTCTATTTTTGTTTCATCAGACCATTTCTCCAAAAAGTACGATCTTTGTCCCCATGTGCAGTTGCAAACTGTAGTCTGGCTTTTTTATGGCGGATTTGGAGCAGTGGCATCTTCCTTGATGAGCGGCCTTTCAGGTTATGTCGATATAGGACTCATTTTACTGTGTATATATATTTTTTCGTACCTGTTTCCTCCAGCATCTTCACAAGGTCCTTTGCTGTTGTTCTGGGATGATTTGCACTTTTCTCATCAAAGTACATTCATCTCTAGGAGACAGAACACGTCTCCTTCCTGAGCGGTATGATGGCTGCGTGGTCCCATGGTGTTTATACTTGCATACTATTGTTTGTACAGATGACCGTGGTACCTTCAGGTGTTTGGAAATTGCCCCCAAGGATGAACCAGACTTGTGGAGGTCTTGGCTGATTTGATTTTTCCATGAAAAAAAGGTGTGTGTGTGTGTGTGTAGGTAAGTAAAGCAATAAAACAACAGTAAAAAGACATTTGAAAAAAGAGTAGCAAGGCTATATACAGACACCTGTTTGTCAGGCTTATTGAGGTAGTATGTACATGGAGGTATCGTTAAAGTGACTATGCATATATGATGAACAGAGAGTAGCAGAAGCGTAAAAAGAGGGGTTGGCGGGTGGTGGGACACAATGCAGATAGCCCAGTTAGCCAATGTGTGGGAGCACTGGTTGGTCGGGCCAATTTAGGTGGTATGTACATGGAGGTATCGTTAAAGTGACTATGCATATGAGATAAACAGAGAGTAGCAGCAGCATAAAAGAGGGGTTGGGGGCGGGGGCACACAATGCAAATAGTCCGGGTAACCTGGTTACCTGTTCAGGAGTTTTATGGCGTGGGGGTAAAAACTGTTGAGAAGCCTTTTTTGTCCTAGACTTGGCACTCCGGTACCGCTTGCCATGCGGTAGTAGAGAGAACAGTCTATGACTGGGGTGGCTGGGGTCTTTGACAATTTTTTCTGACACCGCCTGGTGTAGAGGTCCTGGATGGCAGGCAGCTTTGCCCCAGTGATGTACTGGGCCGTACGCACTACCCTCTGAAGTGCCTTGCGGTCGGAGGCCGAGCAATTACCGTACCAGGCAGTGATGCAACTGGTCAGGATGCTCTCGATGTTGCAGCTGTAGAACCTTTTGAGGATCTCAGGACCCATGCCAAATCTTTTTAGTTTCCTGAGGGGGGATAGATTTAGTCGGTCTTGGTGTGTTTGGACCAATCTAGTTTGTTGTTGATGTGGACACCAAAGAATTTTAAGCTCTCAACCTGCTCCACTACAGCCCCGTCGATGAGAATGGGGACGTGCTCGGTGCTCCTTTTCCTGTAGTCCACAATCATCTCCTTAGTCTTGGTTACGTTGTGGGATAAGTTGTTATTCTGACACCACCCGGCCAGGTCTCTGACCTCCTCCCTATAGGCTGTCTCGTCGTTGTTGGTGATAAGGCCTACCACTGTTGTGTCGTCAGCAAACTTAATTATGGTGTTGGAGTCGTGCCTGGCCATGCAGTCGTGGGTGAACAGGGACTGAGCACGCACCCCTGGGGAGCTCCAGTGTTGAGGATCAGCGTAGCAGATGTGTTGCTACCTACCCTCACCACCTGGGGCGGCCTGTCAGGAAGTCCAGGATCCAGTTGCAGAGGGAGGTGTTTAGTCCCAGGTTCCTTAGCTTAGAGATGAGCTTTGAGGGTACTATGGTGTTGAACACTGAGCTGAAGTAAATAAGTCCTCACAGACTTGCCAAAACTATAGTTTGTTAACAATAAATGTGTGGTGTGGTTGAAAAACACGTTTTAATGACTCCAACCAAACAGTATGTAAACTTCCGACTTCAACTGTACCTACACAATAACAAGTCACAAGTGTCTGAAAATACTGGCTCTGCTGGCCTCAGAACGTTGTGATAGTATCCTGTAATAATGGCGCCGACAGACATGGCAGCTCTTCTTCTAGCTCCCAAGCAACTTTGCAGTATTTTGTTTTTGTTTTTTGTGTTATTACATACAGCTGGAAATAACTTTGGATATCAGAGCGAAGGTAAGCCACGACGCTTAACGACCAGAAATACGACTTTCCCGAATTGGATCCTTTGTTCGTACCCTCCATGGCAATGAACTTATCCCAGAAGCTGCTCCGAGAACCCGCCAGCAGCGAAGAGGTATTCGGAGTGGACTTCATCCCCCGCTTCCGAGTATAGTACTCGCTAATGTTCAGTCTCTGGACAATAAAGTAGATGAGCTCAGGGCGAGGATCTCCTTCCAGAGAGACATCAGGGACTGTAACATACTTTGTTTCACTGAATCATGGTTTTCTCTGAATGTGCTGTCCCTGTCCATACAGCCAGCTGGGTTCTCAGTACATCGCACAGACAGGAATAAAGAAGAAAGGCGGTGGTGTATATTTCATGATTGTAAGTCGCTCTGGATAAGAGCGTCTGCTAAATGACTTAAATGTAAATGTTAAATGTAATTAACTACTCATGGTGTGATTGTGATAACGTACAGAAACTCAAATCCTTTTGTTCACCCATCCTAGAATACCTCACAATCAAATGCTGACCGTATTACTTTCCAAAGGAATTCTCTTCGGTTATAGCCACAGCCGTGTATATTCCCCCTCATGCCGATACGAAGACGGCCCTCAAGGAACTACACTGGACTTTGTGCAAACTGGAAACCACATATCTCGAGGCCTCATTTATTGTAGCTGGGGATTTTAACAAGGCAAATTTGAGGAAAACGCTACCGAAGATCTATCAACACATTGCCTGTAGTACTCGAGCTGCAGAAATGCTCGACTATTGTTACTCCCCCTCCCGGGATGGCTACAAGGCCTTCCCCCGCCCTCCAATCGCCAATCAGATAAGGACTCCATTTTGCTCCTCCCTTCCTATAGGCAGAAACTCAAACAGGAAGTATCTGTGCTAAGGTCTATTCAACGCTGGTCTGACCCATCGGAATACATGCTTCAAGATTGTTTTGATCACGCGGATTGGGATTTGTTCCGGGTAGCCTCTGAGAATAACATTGACGTATACAGTGACACGTTGACTGAGTTCATCAGGAAGTTTATAGGGGATGTTGTTCCCACTGTGAATATTAAAACCTACCCAAACCTAAAACCGTGGATAGATGACAAAACTGAAAGCGTGAACCACTGCATTTAATCATGGCAAGGTAACTGGGAATATAGTTGAATACAAATAGTGTTATTCCCTCCATAAGGCAATCAAACAGGCAAAACGCCAGTACAGAGACAAAGTCCTCAACACAGGATCAGTGAAGTTTGCAGATGACACAACAGTAGTAGGCCTGATTACCAACAATGATGAGACAGCCTACTGGGAGGACGTGAGGGCGTGGTTCCAGGAAAATAACCTCTCCCTCAACGTCAATAAAACGAAGGAGCTGATCGTGGACTTCAGGAAACAGCAGAGGGAGCACGCCCCTATCGACATTGACAGGACTGCAGTGGAGAAGGTGAAAAGCTTCAGGTTCCTTGGCGTACACATCACTGACAATCTGAAATGGTCCACCCACACAAACAGTGTGGTGAAGAAGGCACAATAGTGCCTCTTCAACCTCAGGAGGCTGAGGAAATTTGACTTGGCCCCTAAGACCCTCACAAACTTTTACAGATGCAGAATTGAGAGCATCCTATCGGGCTGTATCACTGCCTGATGCGGCAACTTCACCGCCCTCAACCGTAGGGCTCTCTAGAGGGTGGTGCGGTCTTCCCAACGTATCACCGGGGGCACACTGCCTGTCCTCCAGGACACCTACAGCACCCGATGTCACAGGAAGGCCATAAAGATCATCAAGGATATCAACGATGTCACGACTCCTACCGAAGGTGGCTCCCCTTCCCGTTTGGGTGGCGCTCGGCGGTCGTCGTCACCGGCCTACTAGCTGCCACTGATTCTTTTCTCCCCCTCCTTGTCTGTTTATTGGTTACACCTGTTGTATATTTGCTGATTAGTTGGGCTTTATTAGCCAGCCGGCCCGCCTGCTCTTTGTGCGGGATTGTTTTGTGTAACTTGTGTTACTTGTCTGTGGGTTACGTGTTTCCCATTTCGTGGGTTTTGCTGGACAGTTTAAGTCCCCGTGTTTGGGCGTTTGTTGTACGCCCTGTGTTTTCGTGGGGTTGGCTTATGTTCGCCGTTTTGTGCATTAAATTAGCACTACCCTGAACTCTCTGCTTCCTGTGCCTGACTTCTCACCCACTACACCCAGAACGTGACAAAAGACCCGAGCCACAGCCTGTTCACCCCGCTATCATCCAGAAGGCAAGGTCAGTACAGGTGCATCAAAGCTGGGACCGAGAGACTTAAAAACAGCTTCTATCTCAAGGCCATCAGACTGTTAAATAGCCATCACTAGCCGGCTACCACCCAGTTACTCAACCCTGCACCTTAGAGACTGCTGCCCTATGTACATAGACATGGAATGACTGGTCACTGTAATTATGGAACACTAGTCACTTTAATAAGGTTTACATACTGCTTTACTCATTTCATATGTATATACTTTATTCTATTCTAATATATTTTAGTCAATGCCACTTGGACATTGCTCATCCTAATATTTATATATTTCTTAATTCCAATCTTTTACTTTTAGATTTGTGTGTATTGTTGTGAATTGTTAGACACTACTGCACTGTTGGAGCTAGGAAAAAAACAGTATTTTGCTACACCCGCAATAATATCTGCTAAATATGTCTTTGTGACAATACAATTTGATTTGTGCCCCTTTCCCCTCTCAAGTGCAGTAAACAAATACATACTGGTCATGATTGATCAGTTCACTCAATGGTTGGAGGCCTACCCCATTCCAGAACAAAGCAGAGACAACAGCCAAAAAGCGAGTGTATGAGGTTTGGACAGGTTTCATTGACAGGTTTGGAGCTCCTCTGGAAATACACACAGACCAAGGCAGCAAACTCTTTGCACAAGTGTGTCCTCTGCTACAGGTGACCGAGATGAGGACAAATCCATATCACCCCTCATCTAATGGGCTAATGGAGCATTTCAATAAGACGCTCCTTCAGATTGTCATGTGCTACATGGATGGAAATCATAAACACTTTTACAAGTACTTACCCTTACTGACAGCAGCATACCGGAACTCCCCACATCTCCACAGGGTTCACACCAAACTGCATGTTGCTGGGATGAGAAACACACCAACCTCAGAATGTCTTGCTGGGCATCTAACCAGTGAACTGGCTAGACAACACCTACAGTCCACACAGATAAGGCTAAATAAAATACATGCTCTATGGGCGAGAAAGAGAGCTTATAAAGTGGGTAACATAGTTTATATCAGGGACAGTGCCAAGAACAAGGGCCATAGCCCAGAGCTGAACCCCCCTAGAAGGGACTGTGTCTGGTCACAAAGTGCCTGGGTCGAGTCCTTTACCAGGTGTACGATCAGAAAACCACCATGACTGGTTGCTCTCTTGCTCCTCTTGCATCATACCTGGATGGATAAAGAGGCTGAGACACTCCCTGCTGGAGAGCAACATGGACCACAAGGACCTGGAAAGAGACTCAGAAGCACCAGCCTCCACAAGCAAAGATGCACATGTAAGGTCTCCCAGTGTTTCTCTTTCCTGTTTCCATCCTGGTGTTATGGAAGGGCCTGCCACGCCTCACACAAAGGGCCACACCACCAGACCTGCTGCATAACGCTGGTGCCAAAGAGCAAAACCAAACGTGCAGCTCACAGTCCCAGCAGACTCTACATCTGAGTCTGAGAAAGAGACTGAAGGTAGGGAGACAACGACTTTGAGAGGAAGGTCTATAAATAGACCTGCTCAGCTCCAGAGCTGACTCTTGACACAAAAAAACATAGACTGTTGACATACTTAATGGACACATTCTTTATGACACTGTAGGTCATGTTTACTGTTAAAAAGGAACAGCTCATGTTTAGGAGTTAGGACATTGCCTGTAGTGAAGCATTGTCTGTAGTCTATTATTTATATTTTTGCTGTTAAGGGGATAGTTTAGTACTGGCCACCCAGTCACATATGCTAAGGTTTTGAGTACTTTGAAAAAGGCAGCTATACATGCTTGTAATTTGGCTAGAGCGCAGGGCTGTTCACTATATTGTTGTGTTCCCAAGGTTGCCCATTGTTGGTTGGCTGGTAGCTCACTGCATGGATGCTGGTTCACCCAGTTCTGTGCCCGAGATAGCTCACCTTACTAGCACACACTCTGTATAAGACAGTTCTAGGGCTTTGTATTATTTACCTTGGAAGCTGATCATCAGTAAACCGCGTGAATGAATAGCCTTCTGATGGACTCAGTTTGTACCCACACACAGCATCAGGACAGTTTGTACCCACACACAGCATCAGGACAGTTTGTACCCACACACAGCATCAGGACAGTTTGCTAATGAGGTTTGTTTTTATTGGAGGTCGGGTTTAGTATTGGATGTGGTCATTTTCAGAATAGTACAGTTCATAAGTATCAATCAATAAACATTTATTTTATAAATCCCTTTTTACATCTGCAGTTGTCACAAAGTACTTTACAGAGAATGCAGCCTAAACCTGAAAGAGCAAGCAATGCCAGACTGGTCTCATCGATTAGACGTAACATAGTAAACAAAAATCCGATACATTCAAATTAGTATATTTTACCGTTTGGTACTTAAGGCAAAAACGAAAGGAGGGTGGTTGGTCGGGGTGGATGGGTGGGCGCAGCGGCAGCCGCTGATTGGCTGAATGACCACTGCTGCAAATGCTGCCACTGTTTTGAACAGATTAGATTATACTCTTTTTAGTATGAGCAGACAGCTCACAAAAGAGTGCACCAGGGAGAACGCAACAAGCATGCATACACAATAAGTGAAAACACATTATCTAACTGGGGATAGCTAGTTAACATAATGTCACAAAGCATGATGCACTAGCCAGTTTCCGAGTTAGATACTATACTGAACAACAACAATTCAATAAAATTGGCCATGCTTTTTGTCCTACCAGATCTGCTTTTTGTCTGACCAGATCCGCAAGGAAATCCCGCCCGGCCAAACCCTCCCCTAACCCAGACGATGCTGGGCCAATTATGCGTCGCCTCATGGGTTTCTCGGTCACGGCCGGCTGTGACACAGCCTGGGATCAAACCCGGGCCTTAGACCGCTGCGCCACTTGGGAAGCACCTGAACAGCTTATTTAGAACAATATATTTTTGAAACAGCAACATTTACACATTTCCGCACTTATGAGCATTTAAAACAACCGTGAATAATATACAGTTGAAATCGGAAGTTTTCATACACTTAGGATGGAGTCATTCAAACTTGTTTTTCAACCACTCCACACATTTCTTGTTAACAAACTATAGTTTTGGCAAGTCGTTTAGGACATCTACTTCGTACATGAGACAAGTCATTTTTCCAACAATTGTTTACAGATTATTTCACTTATAATTCACTGTATCACAATTCCAGCGGGTCAGAAGTTTACATACACTAAGTTGACTGTGCCTTTAAACAGCTCGGAAAATTCCAGAAAATTATGTCATGGCTTTAGAAGCTTCTGATAGGCTAATTGACATAATTTGAGACAATTGGAGGTGTACTTGCGGACGTATTTCAAGGCCAACCTTCAAACTCAGCGCCTCTTTGCTTGACATCATGGGAAAATCTAAAGAAATCAGCCAAGACCTCCCCAAAAAATTTGCAGACCTCCACAAGTCTGGTTCATCCTTGGGAGCAATTTCCAAATGCCTGAAGGTACCACGTTCATCTGTACAAACAATAGTACGCAAGTATAAACACCATGAGACGCGTTCTGTCTCCTAGAGATGAATTTACTTTGGTAAGAAAAGTGCAAATCAATCCCAGAACAACAGCAAAGGACCTTGTGAAGATGCTGGAGGAAACAGGTACTAAAGTATCTATATCCACAGTAAAATTAGTCCTTGCTCAGCAAGGAAGAAGCCACTGCTCCAAAACCGCCATAAAAAAAGCCAGACTACGGTTTGCAACCGCACATGGGGACAAAGATCGTACTTTTTGGGGAAATGTCCTCTGGTCTGATCCAATTAAATAGAACTGTTTGGCCATAATGACCATTGTTATGTTTGGAGGAAAAGGGGTACCTTGCAAGCCGAAGAACACCCTCCCAACCGTGAAGCACGGGGGTGGCAGCATCATGTTGTGGGGGTGCTTTCCTGCAGGAGGGACTGGCGCACTTCACAACATAGATGGTATCATGAGGTAGGAAAATTATGTGGATATATTGAAGCAACATCTCAAGACATCAGTCAGGAAGTTAAAGCTTGGTGGCAAATGGGTCTTCCAAATGGACAATGACCCCAAGCATACTTCCAAAGTTGTGGCAAAATGGCTTAAGAACAACAAAGTCAAGGTATTGGAGTGGCCATCACAAAACCCTGACCTCAATCCTATAGACAATTTGAAGGCTGAACTGAAAAAGTGTGTGCGAGCAGGGAGGCCTACAAACCTGACTCAGTTACACCATCCCTGTCAGGAGGAATGGGCCAAAATTCACCCAACTTATTGTGGGAAGCTTGTGGAAGGATAAACGTTTGACCCAAGTTAAACAATTTAAAGGCAATGCTACCAAATTGTCACGAATCCCGTTTCATGAGTCTGTTTTTTGCCTGTGTTCTGTCCTGGAGTGTTTTTTCCGGCGTCCTGGAACGCACCCTGTCTGGTTGCCGGGCAATGTAGCCAGTTGGGAGTTCTGATTACCCGCACCTGTATCCCATCAGCTATCTGCACACCTGGTCCTGATCATCATCTCTCCTCTTCATAAGCCCGGACCTGACATCCATTCCCTGCCGGATCGTTAGCCATGAACACCGTTCACCCGGAACCCATACCCCATCCCTGTCTGCTCGTCGCCAGTGTGTTGTTATCCATTGGATCTGCCTATCCACTCCCATCAACCCACCTCCGCTGCCCGCTCCTCCACCCGGAACTATCTACCTCCACATTCTCATTGATAAATAAATACTCACCATCTTTATATTCACCTTGTCCTGGTCTGCTTCTGGGTCCAATTCTGGTAAACCCTGACAGAACGATCCGGCCAGTGATGAACCCAGCGGACCTGGACTCCGTTTGCCATACAATTACCCAGCAGGAGAAGATGTTGGGACAACACAACACGGCGCTACACGAGATAGCGGGTTCAATCCGGAACTTATCGGATAGATTAACGAGTATCCAGGATCAGCTCAGGTTACCGGCGGATCATCCACCACCTGTTTCACCCATATCACCTGCCGTGTCTGGTGCGGTTTCCTTCCGTGAACCCAAGGTACCGATGCCTGATAAATATGAAGGGGATTTGGGAAGATGCCGTTCGTTTCTTATGCAGTGTGGGTTAGTGTTTGATCTGCAGCCCCATTCTTACACCACTGACAAGGCTAGGATAGCCTTTGTTATTGAACTGCTGCGTGGAAGAGCTCTGGAATGGGCTTCAGCCGTTTGGGAACGACAGGAGACCTGCATGGCTTCATACCAGGAGTTCACGGGAGAGATGAGAAGGCTTTTTGACCATCCAGTCCGAGGTAAGGACGCAGCTAAACGTTTGTTCACTCTTTGCCAAGGAGCTCGCAGTGTGGCAGACTTTATGATCGAGTTCAGGACATTGTCTGTGGAGAGTGGTTGGAATGAGGAGTCACTACAAGCGGCTTTTTACCACGGGTTGTCGGAGCAACTCAAGGACGAGCTGATATCCTATCCAGAGCCTAGTGACCTAGACAGCTTGGTCACTTTATCTATTCGGGTAGATAATAGAGCCCGAGAGAGAAGGAGGGAGAAGCAGTGGGGCCCATCCAATCAATCAGCAACTCGGTTACCATTCGGTTCAGGAAGTGAACCAGAACGTATTGATCGTTATTCCCCACACGGGATTAGTGGAGGGGTCTTGCCACCAGATCCTGAACCAATGCAAG
The DNA here is from genome assembly GCF_034236695.1 of Oncorhynchus nerka. Taxonomy (NCBI): domain Eukaryota; kingdom Metazoa; phylum Chordata; class Actinopteri; order Salmoniformes; family Salmonidae; genus Oncorhynchus; species Oncorhynchus nerka. Next base: position 74,659,996 of record NC_088415.1, on the reverse strand, counting down.
TGGGGCGACACGGGCTAACTAAGGAGGAGCGCCAACGTAGAAGTGAGACCAACAGCTGTCTCTACTGTGGTAGCTCGGGACATTACATCTCCGCTTGTCCACAGCGCCCGTTAAACTGCCCGGCTCGCTAGTTTTGGGAGGAATTTTAGCGAGCCAGTTTCAACCTCTCAAAGATCCTGTCAGACCCCGTTTTCCTGCGACCCTTATGAATAAGGATCAGAGCTTAGAGATGAACGCTTTTATCGATTCAGGTGCCGATGGCAGCTTTATTGATGCCGACTTGGTGGAACAGCTGGGGCTTTCCAAGGAGCAATTGCCGGAAGCCATTGAAGCAACCACTCTGAACGGCAGTAGTCTGGCACGGATCACTATGAGGACTGAACCAGTTAAGATGTTGTTGTCGGGGAATCATTCAGAGTTTATCTCCTTCTTCATTCTGTCCTCGCCCCATGTTCCTCTGGTTCTTGGTTACCCCTGGCTGAAGGAACACAATCCCTCGTTTGATTGGGTGACGGGTAAGGTAACTAGTTGGAGCATTGATTGTCATGCTAACTGCCTTAGGACTGCCTGTTCTCCTGCCGTTTCCAGTCAGGTCAGTGACTCTGCTCCTCCTGATTTGTCCCTGGTTCCAGAAACATATCACGAGTTGGGTGAAGTATTCAGTAAACAGAAGGCTCTGTCCCTTCCTCCCCACCGACCTTATGACTGTGCGATTAATCTGTTTCCTGGAGCTGCCTTTCCCAAGGGACGGTTATACAGTATCTCTCGACCTGAACGTGAGGCCTTGGCGACCTACCTCAAGGAGTCTCTAGCTGCAGGTCTCATTCGGCCCTCGTCATCACCTCTGGGAGCAAGATTTTTTTTGTGAGCAAGAAGGATGGCTCTCTTCGACCGTGTATTGATTATCGGGGTTTGAATGATATTACGGTCAAGAACAAGTATCCCCTGCCCTTGGTGAGCTCGGCTTTCGATTCTTTACAGGGTGCTACGGTTTTTACGAAGCTTGATTTACGTAATGCTTATCATTTGGTTCGGATCAAAGAGGGGGACCAGTGGTTGACTGGGTTCAATACTCCGATGGGATATTTCGAGTACCAGGTGATGCCGTTTGGACTGACCAACGCTCCAGCTGTGTTCCAAAGTATGGTGAATGACGTTCTGAGAGATATGATTGGTATTTTTGTGTTCGTTTACCTGGATGATATCCTCTTCTTCTCGAAGGAGCTTTCTAGTCACGTTCAGCATGTCAAGCAGGTCCTGCAGCGGTTATTGGAGAACCGTCTGTTCGTGAAGGCTGAGAAGTGTGATTTTCACGCCCACACGACGTCCTTCCTCGGGTACATCATCTCCAGGGGAGAGATCAAGATGGACCAAGAGAAGGTTCGGGCGGTTCGGGATTGGGTCCAGCCCGGTACGAGATTGCAGCTCCAGAGATTCCTGGGGTTTTCACATTTTTATCGGAGGTTTATCCGTGATTACAGCTGGGTGGCCGCCCCTTTAACTGTACTGACGTCTTGCACCAAAAAGTTCTGTTGGTCTCCTGAGGCAGACCGAGCATTTCTAGATTTGAAGAGCCGATTCACCAACGCCCCGATTCTCTCTCAACCTGACACTTCCCGTCAGTTCGTTGTGGAGGTGGATGCGTCTGATGTGGGGGTGGGCGCCATCCTGTCCCAGCGTAGCTCCACTGACGGTAAACTCCATCCCTGCGCCTTCTACTATTGTCGTCTTTCTCCAGCTGAAAGAAACTACGATGTGGGTAACCGGGAGCTTCTCGCTGTGAAGCTTGCCTTGGAGGAGTGGCGTCACTGGTTGGAGGGAGCGGAGCAACTGTTTGTGGTCTGGACTGACCACAAGAATCTGGCTTACGTGCAATCGGCTAAACGTCTCAACTCCCGTCAGGCCCGGTGGGCTTTGTTTTTTGGATGCTTCAATTTTTCCCTGACGTTCCGACCTGGGTCGAAGAACGGCAAAGTGGACGCCTTGTCCCGGATGTTCTCCAAGACGGATGAGAGTGGGGCCAAGACTGAGACGATTCTTCCCCAGAACCTTGTCGTGGGAGCCGTTACATGGAGGATTGAGGAGGATGTGATGGCGGCCCTTCGGACGCAGCCCGGCCCCGGTAACGGTCCACCCGGTCGGTTGTTCGTGCCTGAGTCGGTTCGTTCTGCTGTCCTTCAGTGGTCCCACGCCAGCAAGATAGCTTGTCACCCTGGTGTTGCTCAGACTATGGCGCTACTGCGCAGACGATTTTGGTGGCCTGCCATGGGAGAAGATACCCGGAGGTTTGTTGTCGCTTGTCCTGTTTGTGCGCAGAATAAGAGTACCAATCGGGCCAGCTCTGGGCTTCTTCACCCCCTACCTATTCCCCGGCGACCTTGGTCGCATCTGGCCCTGGATTTTGTCACGGGGTTGCCCTCTTCTGTTGGTAACACGGTTATTCTGACCATTGTGGATAGATTCAGCAAGTTTGCCCACTTTGTTCCCCTCTCCAAGCTGCCTTCTGCCACTGAGACGTCCGAGATCCTGGTTACGGAGGTGTTCAGGGTCCATGGGTTGCCCTGTGACATTGTTTCTGACCGTGGTCCTCAGTTTACCTCTGCTGTCTGGAAATCCTTCTGTTTGGCCATTGGAGCTACAGTCAGTCTCACATCTGGATTTCACCCCCAATCTAATGGTCAGGCGGAGAGAGCCAACCAGAAGATGGAGTCCACGCTGCGCTGTCTTGTTTCCTCTGATCCCACCTCTTGGTCCTCTCAATTACCCTGGGTCGAGTATGCTCATAATACTCTCCCTTCATCTGCCACTGGGATGTCTCCCTTCCAGTGCCTGTACCGTTACCAACCTCCCTTGTTTCCTTCTCAGGAGCGGGATCTCTCGGTTCCTTCTGTCCAGACCCACATTCGTCGTTGCCACCGCACCTGGCATCGGGCCAGGAAGGCCCTCCTTAAGGTTTCTGACCGGTATCAGATCCAGGCGAATCGTCGCCGTATTCCTGCCCCCGCTTATACCGTCGGAGATAGGGTTTGGTTGGCTACACGGGATCTTCCTCTACGGACTGAGTCGAGGAAACTGTCACCGAAGTTCATTGGTCCGTTTGTAGTGGAGAAGATCATTAATCCTGTTGTGGTCCGACTCAAGTTGCCTGCTACACTAAGAGTACATCCCACCTTTCATGTTTCCTGCCTCAAGCCGGTTCTCCTCAGTCCTCTGTTGCCCCCTCCTCCTCGTCCTCCTCCTCCTCGGATGATCGGAGGTGGTCCTGTCTACACGGTGCGCCGCATCATGGACTCCAGACGGCGGGGTCGAGAGTTCCAGTATTTAGTGGATTGGGAGGGATATGGTCCTGAGGAGAGGAGTTGGATTCCTCGGCGTCAGATCCTTGACGATGACCTGCTTCGTGACTTTTACCGCCTCCACCCTGGCGCTCCGGGTAGTCCGCCCGGTGGCGTTCGTCGGAGGGGGGGTACTGTCACGAATCCCATTTCCTGAGTCTGTTTTTTGCCTGTGTTCTGTCCTGGAGTGTTTTTTCCGGCGTCCTGGAACGCACCCTGTCTGGTTGCCGGGCAATGTAGCCAGTTGGGAGTTCTGATTACCCGCACCTGTATCCCATCAGCTATCTGCACACCTGGTCCTGATCATCATCTCTCCTCTTCATAAGCCCGGACCTGACATCCATTCCCTGCCGGATCGTTAGCCATGAACACCGTTCACCCGGAACCCACACCCCATCCCTGTCTGCTCGTCGCCAGTGTGTTGTTATCCATTGGATCTGCCTCTCCACTCCCATCAACCCACCTCCGCTGCCCGCTCCTCCACCCGGAACTATCTACCTCCACGTTCTCATTGATAAATAAATACTCACCATCTTTATACTCACCTTGTCCTGGTCTGCTTCTGGGTCCAATTCTGGTAAACCCTGACACAAATACTAATTGAGTGTATGTAAACTTCTGACCCATTGGGAATGTGATGAATGAAATAAAAGCTGAAATAAATAATTCTCTCTAATATTATTCTGACATTTCACATTCTTAAAATAAAGTGGTGATCCTAACTGACCTAAAACAGGGAATGTTTACTCAGATTAAATGTCAGGAATTGTGAAAAACTGAGTTTAAATGTATTTGGCTAAGGTGTATGTAAACTTCTGACTTCAACTGTACATACCATACCAATCGTAACATATTATACTCATTTCAGTGTCCCAGATGTTTGTTTACTACATCTACCCCCGAGTACAGGTTGGCAATGCAGATTGCAACTCTGCCTAGAAGGCCAGCATCCCAGAGTTGCCTCTTCACTGTTGACATTGAGACTGGTATTTTGCGGTTATTATTTATTGAAGCTGCCAATTCAACAGTAACTCTGAAATTAGTTGAATTTGATATGCAAGTATAAGGATATATTATTTGTTATAAGCTCTTATGAACCTTCAATAATGTGTTATTATAAGGCTTATAATAGGTTATGTTGCTCAGTCCTTAGATATTGTTATATAAGGTAAATGACAGCTACTGCCACATTGACCATCAGGTAGAAACTGTTCATCTGGCATTCATTCTCCACATTGCTCTCACTGGCCACTTCCTGTGAGATAATGCCTCTTGTATTGTGGGTTTCTCTGCTGCCAGTGTTTCGTCCCCCGGGAGGGGAGGGGGGGGTTGAGGGGATTGTTCTGAGTCATCATCCATGCAGAGACAAAAAAAACTATATTGACCTCTGACCTCTTTTTGCATTAGAATTGAATTGAATATCAATATTCTAGCGTACCGACAGCAGCAAATGGCTTTACACAATGGCCGGCTCCCGATTTCCAAACTCCTGATTTCTTTAATGAACCCAGAATAAAGTCTGTGTATTGGGAAAGCAGGGAGCGGAGGGTGGAGAGAGGGAAGAAAGAGAGGGAGGGAGGATTGAGCTCATCTGCATTTCAGATGAGGCCTCTATGAGAAAAATCAACCATCCATAATTCATTACGTTTTCTACAGAGCCTAGCGACAGAGGTGATCCTAGCAACAGAATCCTAGCAACAGCAACAACCACCCCCTCACCCTATCAAGAACCTGCATGTCTGATCCAATTTAGCCAATGGAGAGAGGGAAGGAACTGAGAGGGAAAAATTATGTTTCCTTTCTCCCCCAGCTGTGTGGACATACCACTAACTCACAACCTTTCTGTGTCTGTTGCTCAGGTACACACACACAAACACACACACACACACAGACAAATACCATGTTTGTTGGAGAAACACTTATGAATAGAGAGTGCTTTATACATATCCACCTTGGTACAGAGGCTGGACAAAAATAATAACAACTGTCATGACGTAGACCATGTTGATCAAAACATTAACATGAACATTATTAAAGATTACAGAAGGCAAAGCAGATATTATACTTTCTCTGCTATTGCAAAAATACCTGTTGACACATTTCTTCACGTTTGTTTATTAGTATATGGTAGCACATTTGGAAGCCTGAATATTTTTTTATATAATGTGTTTAGATTTAATATCTCCCTTCCAAAAAGTTCCTGCAGGAATATTTCAGGAAATCCCACCAGAATCCCTCAGGAAACATCGAAATGAGCATGTCCTACAATATATCATAAATCCTAGTGGTTCTACTCCTACAGGCTCCTGCAGGAATATATGTGAGATGTGCAAGATATTTTAAATTCCTTCAGGATATCTTTTTCCTGCAGGATTTCATCAAACCACAATCAGTCCACAATTGGGCCACAATCAGCCCAGGGACATTCTATAGTATGAGGGGGAAAATCTTGTATTTAACTTTAACTTCTTTGACTGAATCCAATATGGCTTTGCATCTGACAGACACAACAGCGTCTTTCTCTTTCCTGGCCAGAGGTGGGTATTATCTAGAGATGTATTATTTGGCTTAATCTAAAAATACAAATGGGAGTCTTACCTGATCTTTCAAAAGCTAACACTGCTCATTCATGCCTCCATTCTCTACCAGGCAATCTATCACAGACACTTTCATCTCAGATGATTTCTATAAAAATAGAAGAGCTGTTGTTTGTAATGTGATTTAAAGGGCTTGTCCATGATACAGGAAAGGGGTGTCAGTGTTATATTCTATGTTGTCCATCCAGGGCATCAGCTACAGATAATGTGCTATTACTTTGGTGGAGTCCAAAATGGCACAAAATGATACGGTCCACTTCTTTTGACCAGAGCCCTGTGGGGGAATATCAAGTAGTGTCAACCAATAAAATCGCTGAACTCTACCACTATGTAATTACAAAGCTGCAACTAAATAACATGTTAGTAAAATGTTACTTAAGTAATTACAGCGATATTACACAGACATAACAGCAGCTAATTAGTGTTACCAGTTGTTATATTGTCTGTCTCCAGAAAGTTAAAACTGCTGTTCCTATCTGAAGAGAGAAAAAAAAACATGTCAATATTTTCATTTGAAAGTGACATTGAACTTCATCAGATCTCATCGTTACCACCATCCCCTTGCTTTTTGAAAATGTGTAAGTAGGGAGGAATATTACACTCTTTAAAATTAGAATTCAGAGAGTGTGTAATTGAAACAATTCTAGATGAGACAGTGTGTGGGTAGAGACCCCATTAAAGGGCTAGCAAGGCCTGTGTGACGACTGGGTGACACACGGCTCATTTGGATCAAGATCAGAAAACTGCAGGTCCCTTGACAGGTGGTGGTCTCTCAATGTGCTATTAGAAATAAGGACACTGCACTGAATCATATACAGACACAGGATATGTCCCATATGGCACCCTATTCCCCACATAGTGCACTACTTTTGACCAGAGCCCTGTGCACTACATAGGAAATAGGGTGTCATTTGGGACCTAGATATATAGTTCTAAATGAGAGAGTATGAATCATCATCTCCAGATTAAATTAAAATTATAGGGTCTCACTGTTGACATCTATGCAATCAGCAAGGATCACACTTTGGAGTCCCATAGATATTCAATATTTAAAACTTTCACAAATGTGATAAAAATCTGAATTGCAAATTCAGTTCATCATTTCCCCTTAGCCAACAATAGTCACCTTTCTATTTTAAAAGGTAATGACTCTGAATGTGCTAGTCGGGTGAGAAAAATCCCATCAGAATGGTATGGCATGGACGAATGAAAAGCGGTACGAAATTGGGTAACCAACCATGCAATAACCTGTCCTAGCATAGAATAGATCAGTATTTTCCTATTACTTCAGTTCAATGTTCATATGTCTGATACTTCACATGTAGAACGTTGCCATGGATCCTTGCCAGGTTCCGTATGGTGCACATTATTTGCCCTAGCTTTCAGGATTTCACAAGGAAGCAATTTATGTCTCAACACCTCAGTCTGTGCTCTTCTTCTATTAACAATTTAGCAATGGATGCCATGGTCGCACTTCAGGATATCCTCTCTCTCTCTCTCTCTCTCTCTCTCTCTCTCTCTCTCTCTCTCTCTCTCTCTCTCTCTTACTCACGATTGTTTTTCTCCATGACTGCTCAGATTAATCAGCAGTTTACTGCCGCTGTCTGACAGTTTTCCCCTAGTTGGCTCTGGTCCAGATCAGCCTGAGACACGAGCCTGCCGTGAATCAGCATATTGGCAAATGGAACAGTTGTAATTTAGTCCTGAGGGGATACAAGCTGCTGAGTAACAATCTCTCACTTCCACCCCTTGTTTCAACACTGTTTTGAATTATTCAAACAGACAACAAAAGGACCCAACGTGGCAGTTGGTACCTGCACATATAAAAGGAGTGTGAATCTCCTTGACAGCAGGATTTAACAACTGATAACAACACAATCGGGTCGAAGATTATGTTTAAAATTGGATTGTGGATCTTCTGCACATGCAACAAGAATGAAACCAAAGTACTAGAGCCTACATTTAACTTAGAACATGAAGAAGCTGCAGTTTTCAGACAACGTGGAGCTATCAGAAAATACAATATTGAATATTACAATGATATAGCACCATGCTCAAAAGCTAAAGTTATCTAACTGTCAGGGGTTGTGTTCAGTACAAGCAGCAACTGTAGTCAAGCGGTTATAAAAGACTATGGTAATTGAGGAGCAGCATGGAGAAGGAAAGAGATGAGTAGGACATGATGAGGTCTGGAAATTCAACAGCAGTACCCAAACAGCAGCTCTTTCAAGTACAATCAAATGGAGGTTTTATTCAGTGTGGAAAATCAATACACTTGAATATGTTTTTACAAAGGGTCTCGTTGTCTCTTGGTGTAACCGGATTTAATGTATTCCAGCTGACGAAACTAATTAAGCAATATCTAGCTAACCCTCCACTCTAATGAAGAGCCAGGAGCAGTCAGACAGGAAACATTGAGAATGCTGATGTGGTAGAATAAGGTAAGGTAGGCTAACTGAGTCTGGTAATGTTCCAAATGGCACTCGCATAGTGTGCTACTTTCGACCAGGCTCTGGTCAAGCCTGGTCAAACGTAGTGCACCATATAGGGAATAGGGTTCCATTTGGGCTGAAACCTAAGTCTGTCTGCCCACATATCTCATGCAGAGCCTTGTTATACACATCATATTGATTTTGGCTGGCAATATTGACACGATGCCGTGGCCAAGGTAGGGGGACAGCTCAATAGCATCATGCTCTTTCATTGCTGGTGTAAATTGTCAATCCCATGGTGTTATATACACTGAAGGTACAAAACTTTAGGAACACCTTCCTACTTTGAGTTGCACTCCTTTTTGCCCTCAGAAGAGCCTCAATTCATTGGGGCATGCTCTACAAGGTGTCAAAAGCGTTCCACAGGGATGCTGGCCCAAGTTGACTCAAATGCTTCCCACAGTTAGTTGTGTCAAGTTGGCTGGCTGTCCTTTGGGTGGTGGAACATTCTTGATACACCCGGGAAACTCTTGAGCATGAAAAACCCAGAAGCATTGCAGTTCTTGACACAACTCAAACCTGTGAGGCTGGCACCTACTACCATATCCTGTTCAAAGGCACTTTTTGTCTTGCCCATTCACCCTCTGAATGGGACACATACACAATCCATGTCTCAAGGCTTGAAACTTAACCTGTCTCCTCAGGTTATCATCTACGATGATTGAAGTGGATTTAACAAGTGACATCAATAAGGGATCATAGCTTTCACCTGGATTCACATGGTCAGTCTATGTCATGGAAAGAGCAGGTGTTCCTAATGTTTTGTACACTCAGTGTATATTTTGTATCTCGCATCAGAATGTGTTGACGTCCCTTCTGCCTTTCAGCACTCTCATCAGTCTCCCCATATGACCTCTAGCCACAGAACTTTAAAGAACATATTTTACGACTGAATCCCAAATTGTACCCTTTTCCCTATATAATGCACTACTGAAGGGTGCCATTTGGGATGTATCCGTAGACTACAGTACAAGAAGCTTCATCACAGCAAGAGGAGGGGTAGTGTCCTTTATTGGTAGGGACATCATACAGGGTTGGGACATGGACAAAGGATGCCATGGGACAGAAAACATTGACACATTTCATGCATGGTTGATGCACATGCACAGAGAATTGTATCACAACTTTGACCGGAACAGTCCTTAGCTGCACTCATGGCTCATGCAAACCTCATTGCTTCTCTCTCTATTTGAAAGGACTCAGGACTGACAGGGTGGAGTGCAATAAATGGTGGCATATTGCTTGAATACAAGAATCCTGAATGGTGAAACAGTAAACAGCCGATATATGGAGTGCAGTCGGAATATTCTAAGAGACACATACGCAAACGGGAGGCTGTGTTTGGATAATAATACTTTGACAACAACATACTCCAAAGTGGGATATTGAAGCGATGATTGTGACTCAGCATCCTCACGACTGTCTGCTTCCATGAAAGATTAATGGGCGTAGATCTCAGCGAAGTGTTGAAGGATGGGGGAGAGATTACACATCAGGCATTTATCCTAAAATGGCTGTTATCTATGATCCATATTTAAAACTCATCCTGCTACACCTGCTTGGTCATACATTATTAACAACCGGTGTCTCGGTCCAATGAGCTGGTTCCTCTGCTCTCTCTCTCACTCTGTCTCTCTCTCTGCTTCTCTCTCTCTCTCTCCATTTAATCCATTGGTAAATTAAGTTTCTAAATGGGAAACGTAATTACACCACGTTTTTTTGCATTTTGAATAATAAATTATGATAAGATTAGTGCCATTATATTTCTTCTTTTTATGAATTATGAAGGGTTCTATGATATTTTTTTCGGTGTAATTATTTTCCCTAGGTTAATGTCTGAATAGCACTATGCTTCTGCAGGGCTATAATAAAGGCAGTGTGATGGATTTGTATAACAAAATGCTATAACCAAAGGAGCCTTCAGTAATCCTCAACTTTCTCTCATTTCCCCCTTACCCTCTACTACCCCATTTATTTTTCACAGAAATTCACACAGAACAATTTATTGTGATTAGGCATGTAAATAAAAATATAATTTCTATATTTATTTTCTCCTTTCTTTCTCTAAGTCAATTACATTTCTATTGAATAGATGGCAGTGGAGAGAGAGTGAGGTATGGAGGGAAGGAAAGCAGAGTGATTATAATGTGAGATTACAGGCAGATTGCGCAGCCATTTTGTTGTAATTACAGAGGGAGAGAGGAGAAGTAAAGGGCCCCGATGCTCAGATGGCAGTATCCATTTAATTTAGGAACGGCCTCTGCTACCTCTCAATGCTCCTGTAAATATTATATATCCCAAGCACAGCAGTCAGTGGGATGGAATGTTGGCCCATTGTACGATTCATGGCTGCATCTTTATCTCAGTTTTATGGGTTCATTTGAATGTATCGATCCTGTTGTGTTGTAATGCACACAGTATTACTCATGATGCACAAAGGGGGTAATAGAATGAATAAAATCAATCCTCTAATCAATTCCCTTCATAAAAGATCATGCTGTTCTTGATGTTGTGCATGGGCCTACTGACAATAAGGGGGGTAATGCAGGGGAACTGCAAAGCCAAAACAAATGGAAATTGTTACATCCTATAAGAAATGTATCTATTTCCTATTGCATATTGAGTGTCTATCTAGCAGACAAAAATAATCTGACTTTACTCATTCTAAAGAATCCTGGTCAATCCACTTAGAGAGGCTAAACCATAGAAATATAATCATTCTTGTTCTGTGGGCTGGACAAACCCATGGACATTTTTTAAGATGGGAAAACCTAATGCTCACACACACAATTTATAACCCAACATTTAATAGAAACATATGTGTTCATCTTTTTTTCACAGATAAATGCAAATTAGTTTTTCATTTTATTGTTCTGTAGCACTTTACATATTCTAAAACATACTGATTAAAACTTACGGAACCAAGTCTAGACTGCACACGTATATTATCTCTGAATAAGATGACAATGGCTCCACCTACTGATCTACCTACCAGCTTGTGCTTTTTTACTCCCACAATACTTTTATTTTGAAAACGAGGCGATACGTTATACAGGTAGTAACCTTCCGCTGGGTGAATGTTTATTTCCAAGTTCAAAGCAAATTTCTAGCTGAACTTTCCTTGTCTTTTAGCCTCGCCTTTTCCTGTTGCGCACAGGCCTTTGAATTTACGTTGAGATTTATATTCTAACCTAGTTGTTTGCCGTAAATCGCACCAGTTGTGTGAATTCTGGCATGCAAGCCTGGTCCCAATGACACTACGGAAACCAATACATATTTAGTGGAAACGAGAAAATGCGAATTTCATTTTGTAAAATATACTACAGTTGCTAGCCACGCTTGCCCCTCTTGGATAGCATCGGCTCAGCTTTCCAGGTGCTATTGTAGCAAAGAGGGTTCCATTCTTTCTGGTTGGTCTAATGTAGCCCAATAATGGACTAAATGAGCCTACCGTTACTCCTTATAGTCCAAAGGACCTTACATGTTCAGTTGAGAGGCGAATTGGCTCTGGCAGCCAAAACGGACAAATACTCCATCTAAACTAGCCGACTAAACTCAACTCCACCGTGTGCGACTTGTGTGAGCGCACTGGAGCTTCAAAGTTACATAAAATGAAGTTATCAATTACACAGAACAACGTCATGTGTAATCGGGGGCTGTTCTTTTGAAATCTGTCGTTTTTGATAATTTCCTTTATTGTGAGGTTCAGTCCGCCCACACTAGTCACCGCTTAACTCCATCTTAAATAGCGGAGTTGGAGTTTGATTGGCTACATCTAAATAAATAGATTCTCAATTGCTTAAAAAAAAATAATTTCACAAATGCAAAATGTACACTTACTGTACGCTATTTTAACCGTTTTGTACACACTTGGATGCGACTGTATTTTTCAGTGACAACACGTTCTAACGTTACCTACATTTACACTCAGACTCGGATAGCTATTTGGCACAGGTAAGCCTGTCTTCCTCTTTTTTCAGTAAACATGCCCTGTAAACATGGAAACATGGCAGTGTGGGAATTATAACCCTATAAAGGTGTGTAGTAATTTAACCTTTTGTTTTTAGAAAATTATTTATCGCTGATTTCAGTTCCTTATGTTCCCAAACCCGTACTGCAAGCGATGCGTTTTAAAGTTCATAACGAGCGTCAAAACACCCCGGATCAGAAGTTACTATCGTCAATAGACGTAGTTAGCGTCTATGAATGGGCTAGGTCAAATGCGGTAAGATTGTAGGCAGCTATTGTTTGTATGGATATTGAAATTGACCAAAAGTGTCAAGCTGCTATGTTACTATGTGTTACTAGTATGTGCATGCATGTGCCCTTTTAAGTAATATATTGGCCAAAGCCAGTGTGTCTGTCTATCTCTGTGACTGTATGTATGTGCAGTGTCTCATCCACAGTCTGAGCGCGTCTGTCTGTCTGTCTGTTCATGGTCCTGTTCTCCCCAGCACACACAGAGGTCCTCGTGTTGGAGGAGGAGAAGGCCAACTTCTCAGGAGACTGTATTCTGGGGAGGGAACTGCCATGTTTGAAGATCTCTATAACTATGTGAAATCTCTGCAAATCCTGTTGGACTCACAGGCTGACCTAATATACCCAACTCTGAAACACTGAATGGTATAATTGAATGAAAAGTGCTCAAAAAAGGCATGGATATCATCCATTAGAAAATACACATTACATTACATACATTCTACTGTCAGTCACACCTTCAAATGGCTAGTTCACATTAGCTACAGTGCCTTCAGAAAGTATTCACACCCCTTGACTTTTTCTACATTTTGTTGTGTTACATCCTGAATGTAAAATGCATTATATTGAGATGTGTCACTGGCCTATACACAATACCCCATAATGTCAAGGTGGAATTATGTTAGTAGACATTTTTACAAATGTATTCCAGATTTACATTTACATTTACATTTAAGTCATTTAGCAGACGCTCTTATCCAGAGCGACTTACAAATTGGTGCATTCACCTTATGACCTCCAGTGGAACAGTAGTGCATCTAAATCTTTTCAGGGGGAGGGGGGGTGAGAGGGATTACTTTATCCTATCCTAGGTATTCCTTAAAGAGGTGGGGTTTCAGGTGTCTCCGGAAGGTGGTGATTGACTCCGCTGTCCTGGCGTCGTGAGGGAGTTTGTTCCACCATTGGGGGGCCAGAGCAGCGAACAGTTTTGACTGGGCTGAGCGGGAACTGTACTTCCTCAGTGGTAGGGAGGCGAGCAGGCCAGAGGTGGATGAACGCAGTGCCCTTGTTTGGGTGTAGGGCCTGATCAGAGCCTGGAGGTACTGAGGTGCCGTTCCCCTCACAGCTCCGTAGGCAAGCACCATGGTCTTGTAGCGGATGCGAGCTTCAACTGGAAGCCAGTGGAGGGAGCGGAGGAGCGGGGTGACGTGAGAGAACTTGGGAAGGTTGAACACCAGACGGGCTGCGGCGTTCTGGATGAGTTGTAGGGGTTTAATGGCACAGGCAGGGGAGCCCAGCCAACAGCGAGTTGCAGTAATCCAGACGGGAGATGACAAGTGCCTGGATTAGGACCTGCGCCGCTTCCTGTGTGAGGCAGGGACTCTGCGGATGTTGTAGAGCATGAACCTACAGGAACGGGCCACCGCCTTGATGTTAGTTGAGAACGACAGGGTGTTGTCCAGGATCACGCCAAGGTTCTTAGCGCTCTGGGAGGAGGACACAATGGAGTTGTCAACCGTGATGGCGAGATCATGGAACGGGCAGTCCTTCCCCGGGAGGAAGAGCAGTTCCGTCTTGCCGAGGTTCAGCTTGAGGTGGTGATCCGTCATCCACACGGATATGTCTGCCAGACATGCAGAGATGCGATTCGCCACCTGGTCATCAGAAGGGGGAAAGGAGAAGATTAATTGTGTGTCGTCTGCATAGCAATGATAGGAGAGACCATGTGAGGTTATGACAGAGCCAAGTGACTTGGTGTATAGCGAGAATAGGAGAGGGCCTAGAACAGAGCCCTGGGGGACACCAGTGGTGAGAGCACGTGGTGTGGAGACGGATTCTCGCCACGCCACCTGGTAGGAGCGACCTGTCAGGTAGGACGCAACCAAGCGTGGGCCGCGCCGGAGATGCCCAACTCGGAGAGGGTGGAGAGGAGGATCTGATGGTTCACAGTATCGAAGGCAGCCGATAGGTCTAGAAGGATGAGAGCAGAGGAGAGAGAGTTAGCTTTAGCAGTGCGGAGCGCCTCCGTGATACAGAGAAGAGCAGTCTCAGTTGAATGACTAGTCTTGAAACCTGACTGATTTGGATCAAGAAGGTCATTCTGAGAGAGATAGCGGGAGAGCTGGCCAAGGACGGCACGTTCAAGAGTTTTGGAGAGAAAAGAAAGAAGGGATACTGGTCTGTAGTTGTTGACATCGGAGGGATCGAGTGTAGGTTTTTTCAGAAGGGGTGCAACTCTCGCTCTCTTGAAGACGGAAGGGACGTAGCCAGCGGTCAGGGATGAGTTGATGAGCGAGGTGAGGTAAGGGAGGAGGTCTCCGGAAATGGTCTGGAGAAGAGAGGAGGGGATAGGGTCAAGCGGGCAGGTTGTAGGGCGGCCGGCCGTCACAAGACGCGAGATTTCATCTGGAGAGAGAGGGGAGAAAGAGGTCAGAGCACAGGGTAGGGCAGTGTGAGCAGAACCAGCGGTGTCGTTTGACTTAGCAAACGAGGATCGGATGCTAAGCTAAGATGAAAGCTGAAGTGTCTTGAGTCAATAAGTATTCAACCCCTTTGTTATGGCAAGAAGTAAAGATGTGCTTAACAAGTCACATAATAATTTGCATGGACTCACTGTGTGCAATAATAGTGTTTCACATGATCTTTGAATAACTACCACACATACAATTATCTGTAAGGTCCCTCAGTCAAGCAGTGAATTACAAACAGATTCAACCACAAAGATCAGGGAGGTTTTCCAATGCCTCGCAAAGAAGGGCACCTGTTGAGCATGGTGAAGTTATTAATTATACTTTGGATGGTGTATCAACACACCCAGTCACGACAAAGATACAGGCGTCCTTCCTAACTCAGTTGTCGGAAAGGAAAGAAACCGCTTAGGGATTTCACAATGATGCAGGCCAATAGTGACTTTAAAACAGTTTAATGGCTGTGATAGGTGAAAACTTAAGGATGGATCAACAACATTGTAGTTACTCCACAATACTAACCTAAATGACAGAGGGAAAAGAAGGAAGCTTGTACAGAATAAAAATATTCAAAAACATGCATCCTGTTTGCAATAAGGCAAAAAAGTAAAACTGCCCAAAAAATTGTCAAAGAAGTTAACTTTATGTCCAGAATTCAAAGCGTTATGTTTGGGGCAAATCCAACACATCACTGAGTACCACTCTTCATGTTATCAAGCATGGGGGTGGCTGCATCATGTTATACGTGTGCTTGTCATCGGCCAGGACTAGGGAGTTTTTTTTAGGATAAAAAGAAACTGAATAAAACTAAGCACAGACAAAATCCTAGAGGAAAACCTGGTCAGTCTGCTTTCCAACAGACACTGGAAGACAAATCCCCCTTTCAGCAGGACAATAACCTAAAACACAAGGCCAAATATACACTGGAGTTGCGTACCAAGATGACATTGAATGTTCCCGAGTGGCCTAGTTACAGTTTTTACTTACAATGAACAAAAATATAAATGGAACATGTAACAATTTCAAAGATTTTACTGAGTAACAGTTCATATAAGGAAATTAGTCCATTTAAATGAATTCTTTAGGCCCTAATCTATGGATTTCACATGACTGGGAATACCGTTGGTCACAGATACCATTTAAAAAAGGTAGGGGGTGGGGATCAGAAAACCAGTCAGTATCTGGTGTGACCACCATTTGCCTCATGCAGCGCGACACATCTCCTTTGCATAGAGTTGATCAGGCTGTTGATTGTGGCCTGTGGAATCTTGTCCCACTCCTCTTTAATGGCTGTGCAAAGTCGCTGGACTTTGGTGGGAACTGGAACATGCTGTCATACACGTCGATCCAGAGCATCCCAAACATGCTCAATGGGTGACATGTCTGGTGAGTATGCAGGCCATTGAAGAACTGGGCCTCTTTCAGCTTCCAGGAATTGAGTAAAGGTCCTTGCGACATGGGGCTGTGCATTATGCTGAAACATGAGGTGATGGTGGGGGATGAATGACATCAATAAAATGCAATTGTGTTTGTTGTCCCTAGCTTATGCCTACCCATACATAATCCCACCGCCACTGTTCACAATGTTGACATCAGCAAACCACTCGCCCAATTGAGGCCATACACGCTGTCTGCCATCTGCCCAGTACTATTGAAACCGGGATTCATCCGTGAAGGGCACACTTCTCCAGCGTGCCAGTGGCCATCAAAGTTAAGCATTTTCCCACTGAAGTCAGTTATGACACTAAACTGCGGTCAGGTCAAGACCCTGGTGAGGATGACAAGCACACAGATGAGCTTCCCTGAGACTGTTTCTGACAGTTTGTGCAGAAATTCTTCAGTTGTGCAAACCCACAGATTCATCAATTGTCCGGGTCTGGTCTCAGACCATCCCATAGGTGAAGAAACCAGATGTGGAGGTCCTGGGCTGGTGTGGTTACACGTTGTTTGTGGTTGTGAGGCTGGCTGGACGTACTGCCAAATTCTCTAAAACGATGTTGGAGGCGGGTTAGGTAGAGAGATTAACTTTAAATTCTCTGGTAACAGCTCAGATGGACATTCCTGCAGTCAGCAAGCCAATTGCACTCTACCTCAAAACTTGAGACATCTATGGCATTGTGTTGTGAGACAAAGCTGCACATTTTAGAGTGGCCTTTTCTTGTCCCCAGCATAAGGTGCACCTGTAAAACGATCATGCTGTTTAATCAGCTTCTTGATATGCTACATCGGACAAGTGGATGGTTTATCTTGGCCAAGGATAAATGCTCACTAGCAGGGATGCAAACAAAATTGTGCACAAAATTTGAGAGAAATAAGCTTTTTGTGCATATGGAACATTTAAGGGAACTTTTATTTCAGCTCATGAAACATGGGACCAACACTTTACATGTTACATTTATATTTTTGTTCAGTGTAAATTGGCTTGAAAATGGCTGTCTAGCAATGATCAACAACCAACTTGACAGAGCTTGAAGAATTTGAAAAAGAATGAACAAATATTTAACAATCCAGTTGTGCAAAGCTCAGAGACTTATTCAGACATGTATTGACTCAGGGGTGTGAATAAATTATACATTTCAGTGTTTACATTTAAATACATTATGCAAAACTGTCTAAAAACGTGTTTTTGCTTTCTCATTATGGGGTATTGTGTGTAAACGGGTGAGAAGAAAAAAATATTTAATCGATTTTGAATTCAGGCTGTAACACATCAAAATGTGGAATAAGTCAAGGGGTATGAATGATTTCTGAAGGCACTTTATGTATAGAAATCAATACAAAAACATCTTCTACGAGAGTCATTCATTTCTTCCTTATCTAATATCTGCAGGCCATAGCCCTGTGGTCCAAGATGTAGCTTCTAAGATCCAGCATTACATCAGCCATAGAAACCTCAGAGAGCAACAGTTCCTCACTGTTCTCCAGGCAGCCGTAAGGGAACACATTGACTTCTATGGAACTGCTCAAAGTCGTCTACAAGGTGTGGGAATTGTAACTTAAAGTTACGATCCTCTGTTGGTAACCGTAAGATTGATATACAGTATGTGTAGATGCTGACCCTAAGTCATTCAAAACATACTAACACTGCTTTGCCTATAGAAATTAACATTTACAAATCTGTGGAATCTTGTGCTATACTCTACTTTGTATCTCACTTTAACATTTAGGAGACACCTGAACGTCTGCATAACGCAACAAAGGTGAACCTTGTGCAGCACCTTAAGAAATTTGAGAAGGGTGGGAAGATAACTGTTGGTTTGTCTTCATTTCTGTCACATAAATTGTCATCTTATGTTACACTATTTGATTAATGTACCGTAATACTATGTTCTAGATGTTTTTATTTTGTCTCCAATTTTCATTCAGCCAGTGATTAATCTTCTCACACAAATAAATTGAAGAGTAGTTTGTGATCCACACTTTAATTCGACAAAGGACACTTGAGATCTTGGATTTCCCTGTGCAACGCACAAATGAGCTTGGTTTGGTGTGATATGAAGAGTAATTTTGCAAGAATATGAAGTTATTCTTCATATCAATTAAATTATTGTGTCTTTACTGCCTGAATACAGCCAAAGGAGAAAGTTGAAATGTGAAAGAAGAATATAGCTGGCCCGGCACATCAATTTAGGGCGCTACCAATGTACTGGTGGCCACCTTTCATTCATTTTTAACATGCCGACTTTGGACATTTGAGGACATCATTTGAACTTCGGTATGTGCCTAGGGACAGCTGAACTCAAAATAAACACATATAAATTGAAACCCTGTGCAAAGAGTTCATTTCAACCAAGATCACACTGATATCCCAATTGAAACACCAAGATCAAACTATATGAATCCATAATGCAAAATGTACAGATGCCTAATAAATTATAGTTTTTCAACATAGAATTAACGCTACTGAACGTTCTAATTTCAATTTTCATTGCCTTTTGCTGATTGTGCAATTTAAACCTTCTATGGGGCCCCATGATCAACGCTAATGCATTTGCTAACGTCACTCTGAGAAATACTCACTAGGTGGCAGTGTTAATCAAAAAAAGAATAAACGAACTGGAAAATGAGAAAGAGGAGTAGAATCAGAGACGGAAGTGGAAGCAAGAGACAACCCACCAACCCACTCAATGTTTTTTTTTCTGGTTCAATGAAAGTAAATTAACTAAGTAGACCAGACCCAGCTGCTATTGCTTTGGTGCCTATGGGAGACCCTCCCCGTTAAATAGACCGGAACTGACCTTGGTAGAATGTCAGCCTTTAATGGCATAGATTTAGCATTTTACCCCACAAGCAGGGAACCACTCAACAAGCAACAACATTAGGATATTACCAATTGCCTTCCATGGGTGGCTTTTGAATGTACTACTGAATTGTGATTTTTAAACTGTAATAGGCAACCAAAGCAATGATTGGCTGCCCTTGATTCCACCCTATGAAATGTATGGAAACTAGATACCCCAAATGTCTCAAACTAGATAAATATTATATTTACAGGATAGAGAATTAAAATGTGTAAAATACTGCTAAAAAGCTTGAAACGAGTATAACATAAGGCAGAGAAATAGCTACATGAGTCCCTCTTTCAAAATGTATAAACCCTTTACCTTGCCCAAACAATCTCTATTTAAATGAAGCACGTTATTTAACAACAATTTATTTTATCAACAGCAGGTTTGGCCAATTAGTAAGTGGCTGTGGCCACTATAAAGGCAGAAATGGGGGAAAGTAAGTAGCCTGATTGGTTCTATGGATATTTTGAGGATGCAACATTGTATCTGTCCCCAAATGGTGTCTTTGAGAGCATGGGCAGCACCATTGAAGCCATCTCCATTTTGAAGTAGGACATTTTTGTCTTCTACTACTTCTATGAGTTTGTAAACAAACTGAAAGGGTACATACTACCCCCTGGATTGTGTTGTTTGAACAGGTATAAAACCAAGGTTGTCGATTTACTGCCACCTGCATTTATGGAATGTTTGCTCAGCAGTATAATTAATTGGCTCTTCCCTCCTGATGATGTGGATGGAATTGTGATCGTTCCTTAACTCATGGGAAGTCCCATCCAGTTGACCAGTTCAAAATGATGAAAGTCCTCAATGGCACTGCCCATGTGGGCACTAGACTCTATCTAACTCTATGATTTGGACCGAGATGATTTATGAGCGGTTCCAACATCTGCCTGAGACATTTTTACCATGCCATAGAGACAGAATTCATAATGTGAAGAGGCACTATCTTACTGTGTTTGTGTGGGGGCATGTTAATTGACTCCTACTTATATTCACGTGTTGTAGCTTGGGCTGCATGGCAAATACAAAGCCTAACATCAAATACAAATCTGAAGAGTAAAGGCACACTTTTTTACTCATTAATTTGGGCCTAAAATAACGGGGTGTTTGTTGGTAGCCTACATTTGAAAGACCCCAAAATGTAATGTTTCATTATTTAAATTCAACCTTAAAGGACGATATGACTAAAACACTTCTGAGTAAACACAGCAGGGTCAACCTATTCAAGTTTTAAAAAAAACAAAACATTCTTAACCATCTTTAATCGGTCGCATTGATACCATGAGTCTGTCTGCCTTTAAGCTGTTATGGCTGGCTGCAGAGTCATTATTCTGTCCTGTTCTGTGAGCAGCAAAGTCTATTGTGGTAATGAGGGCTGGTGCGCTGCGCGTGTGGGGGAGGACTGTGGGCATGATAAACAAGCACTACAGTCATCGCAGAGGAACATGGCGGCAGTGCTGTTACATTGCCGATTCACGAGTACGAAGGTCCTGACATAGCAGTTCAAATTTATGGGACTTCAAGTTACGGTAAGTTATGGAGAGTAACTTACAATATATGCATTTTGTAGTGAAGAAGTGTGATTTTGTCCAGATATATATGTTATAATCCATAATGTCAGTTTAGGTTTACAATTGGGAAGCTGCGTTGTTGCTTGTTATCTGAAGCGAGATATTTCTTTAGATGGTTCGAAGATTACTTCTACAATAGTTTTGTTTTGAAGCGTTGCTGAAGTTTAACTTTGTTTAGGCTACTAAGCAATGTAAATCACATTTGTTTTGGCTTGTGAGTCTATAGGCTACTGTGTTTTGAGTTTCAGAGAGAAGTTGAAGGAGGTTCCTATTTGCAAATTCATTTGAAGATTGAACAACGACATCGATAGCGGATATAGTGGTAAACATTGCACGTAGTTCGAGGTTTTTGCATAATGCAAAATAGCTTATTGAAACCAAAAGAACAGACGTGGTTGAAGAAACCAAACGTCACTGGCGTATGAGTTCAAGTAGGAAATCCTCAGCAAGCAAGGCACCACATTTTCGATTGGTAATCCGTCCTATCAACTATTTAACACTTAGAAACGTTTGCGATCTGAGAAGTGCAACATTATATATGAGTCACATTGACATATTCAAAGGAATTATATAATTTTGACATCAACTGTTCATCAAACTTTGCGTGACGTCATATGGCGAACGTGACGCAAGTCTTCCCACAGGAGTTATCTATAACTGTTTAAAAAAATAGAAAATAGAAAAAAAAATAGAAATGGTTCCAAAACACAAATTTTGGCAATTCGTTCCTATAACCTAAGTGTTGGTTTATCAGTGACTATCACCTAAACGGTTAAAACCAATATCTCAATCATAGTATTATTTTTTTGCTTGCCTTGTGAGAATCTCTGTGTTACTGTGTGTTAATGCATCATAATGAATCATCAGCTTTAAATTGCTAGTAAAGAATATTAGGAGAAAGGAATGGCACCAAAATCAAATACAGTTCACATTGAGCAGGGCCAGTGTGCCACCAATAAATTGGCCTGCAGAAGGTTGACCATATGGCAGGGGCACAGTGTTATCCATAGTGAGATATTACCTAATAAGTCAAACTGCTATTAGAGTAGAAATATATAAAGATTGGACGAAAGGCTGGGTCTATTGGTAGAGAATCTCTTAATATTGGACTAGCGGCCCTTTAAAGACTTTATTCTGTGCTTCTGTATTACACAGCAGTGAACTTTGAAAGGTATTGCATCACACAGCCTCTTTCCTTGTTCTGTCATTGTCCATCTTTTCATTAATAAATGCACGAATCTTACATGATAAGCAGAACTTTGTTGACAGAGATGGGCAACTTTATATTTGTTTAGTAATGGTAACATATAGTATTTTCAATCTTATTTTGCTTATCGTTTTAGAGCCTTTTACCCTGTTAATTTGCCACTATTTAGTAAGCTGTGCAGAAGACTTGGCATGTGCTTCAAACATACAGTACACAGCGAGGGATTTGGAAGGGATGCCATTTCATTGCATAGCTTGATGACTGTACTTTAACATTTAAAGTGGAACTGACAGTGTTTTAGCATTTTACATTTTAGGCTTTTAAAATACATTTATCCAGAGAAACATATGGTAGAAATTAGGGTTAAGTGCCTTGCTCAAG
This sequence comes from Oncorhynchus nerka, assembly GCF_034236695.1. Lineage (NCBI taxonomy): Eukaryota > Metazoa > Chordata > Actinopteri > Salmoniformes > Salmonidae > Oncorhynchus > Oncorhynchus nerka. Next base: position 74,637,459 of record NC_088415.1, on the reverse strand, counting down.
GGCACACTGGCAAATCTTTCACCCAGTTGGCTCATGGATTCAAACTAGCAACCTTTCGGGTTACTGGCCCAATGCTCTTGGCATGAAATCTTATTTAAATCTGTTCATATTCACCCCCAGGAAGAATATGATGCCTTTTTTAAAATGTGTTTTTTACTTTACATTTTCTGTGTAGCGATCCCTTAGCTATGGTCATTTTCCCGTTTTCATACTTCCATAGAATGTTGGGGAATGACGTAGAGGAAGACTTGTGTGAAATTCTAAAGCAATATAGAGTGGGAAAGCGGCCATGCATTAGGACAATTAATAGATCATTCAGTAAATAACACCTAATAAACGTGTCAGTCTTGTCAAGGACCGGACTACACAGACCGGTTCGCCATAGCCAATCGGAGCTACAGTAGGTCTATATGCAAATAAGCAATTTTCCACATGGGCCTGCCATCATTCACTTTGAACTTTGACTGTGTTTACAGGCAGTAGCAACAGTGACATTTTAGATAATTAGAAAATCATTTGCCAAAAGCCACAAAATACCAGAATGAAATTAGCAAAAAATCTAATGAGGGAACAGTAGATAAACTCTCTCAAACTTTCAGCTTGTAGTTGGCAGTCAAAATTGAATTGATAAACGATGGGGAATAGTATCCTGCTCGTCTGCCAATGCATGCTTGTCCCAACCCACGTTTTGACTCTTGAATGGGGACTTGCCTGCCTTCCTGCCCATTTTGATCGATGGGCAGTTTTTCTCAAGCAAGTTTCTGCAGGCTAAACATGAATTTAGGGCTTGCAAAGTTATCGTGTAACCGACTAAAATAAAATAATATATTTTTTATTATATTTAGTTTATTTGTGGAATGAACAGCTGACTGAAGACAGGCCAGACATTCTTTGCAGTTTACTTTGTGGTAACATGAACTCTTTTCAGCTGCGATGAAACTGTGTTGCTCCTTGCTTAAACAAGCTAGGTGTTTTAGGAAAGGAGTCTGGTTGACTAGGCTCTGCCACCTTCACTTCAGCAGCAGAACATGCAGTCAGGAGAGGAGAAAATGTGCCTTTTCATATTTTTTTAATGAAAACAAAATACTATTCAAACGATTATAACAGTGACTGCGATCATTTGGCTGATCAATAACCATTAATGAAAATTCCTTGATGTCACAGCCCTGCCTGAACTTAAATCCCATCTTAGATGGGGTCTGCTGAAATCACAGCAACATCAGTTATTCCTTTTGCATTGAGTTTATTTACTCATTTCAAAGTAATCAGAACTCTGATATTTGAAGCGGGGATCAGTCAATTGAGTGCTTCAACCTACGTGCTTTCCTCCACTGGCCATTGAAATTCTGCTTCTCAGTAATTGTATTGTATATCCGTTCTTATGTGGCCTAGTTATGAGAGGCTGTGTACTACTACAGTATTATTATTAATTTATCCATTAGCGTGCCCAGTTCCTGTCACAGTTGTTCAATGGATCTATTCATATGGATTCATTTCAATACCTTTTTTTATTTTTGTATACAATGCAGACCAGGTTATGATACAGCAGCATTGTTTGTTCATATGTTGTCCTCCATACTGTTTGACAGAATGGCTCTGTAGGGTGACTACAAATCTAAATGATTGGACCTAGCTCGGTACTGGAGAATTAGTCACATGACAGTTTTCTTCCAAGTGCATGTAGGCCAGTGCTGCTTACAAAGGCACTTCCCAGGAGAGAGTGTGTGTATATGGTGCTGCCACCCCCTGGCAGTCATCTCCTCAAATACCTCAATGGCGGTTCATGGGTGGACTGTCACCTTAAGAGTAAGCGGTCCATTCCTTTCTAGCATTCAACAATGCAGAAAAATAGCAATTACTGTCATGAAATGGTGGATGTAACATACTGGACTGAGGAGACTGGTTCAAATGGTGTATCTGTGTGTGTGAACCCCTCCGTGGACAGTCTGCACACACACACACAATTGTTAAAAAAAAAAAAAAGAAGAAGAAAAAAAAAAAGAGCTGATTTGATTGGTCAAAAGACACAATTAGTGAAAAAATATCAGAATTGGGCTGCCTGTGTAAACGCAGCGTTAGTGTAGACATAGTCACAACCCACCATGGTGAACTGTTTCTAGGCCACCCAGCAAACAAGAGGGAATGCAGCAGAATGAACCAGTGGCCAGGGAGCCAAGTCCAGGGTTGCATAACAAGTGCTAATTTGGTTTGCGCTGTGGCCATAATTCTGCAGCTATGTGACAGGGCCCTGGTGGTAAAGTCTCCCCTGTGCTACACCCTGTGTGAAGCACTGTGGGCTAACATGACTAGCAGCCAAGCCTGCATGCTTGGATCCAACCTCTGTTTTGTTTAGAATGTTATTTTCTTCTTCGGGAATCCAACATTGCTGTGAGAAATGTCAGCAGCATTTTCATGTAGGTGCTCGCATGTTAACTCCACCAGTGGTTAGGACATGTACTGTTCTGCAGTATTTGCCTGCATGTGTAGAGAACCCTGGAGGCAGTGGTTGCATGAATTATCCTGAAATAATATTAGGTAGTATGGGTGTGAAAAGCCTACCAATAAACTCTAAAGCCTTGTTCACACTGCAGGCCTTAATGCTCAAATCTGTTTTGGAATATTGACTGTCCAAACACCAAGTTACGAGTGACCAAACTGGATTTTGTGTGTGTGTGTTTAGACAGCAATTATTTGCTGACATGGCTACAATAGTTCTCATAGTAACGATGGGTGTGTGTGCAGTGGTGCAGGCTGATTTGGTAGTGGTTCTCGTGCTTCTGATCACTCAGAAATTATGTAGCAAGCTAAAGTGACAATGTCTGTCATGGCTGTTTCCCAGTTGCTTTGAATGTTCAAAATCATTGTGTAAGAACTTATTTTTATTTTATTTTTTAAAGCCTCAAAGGATATGATGGTCCAGCTTTCAAAACAAGTAATTTTTTTGCCACAGCACTGAGCTAGCTAGCTGTTTAGCTTTCTAGCACGTTCACTCGTTTGTTAGTAAACGATTAACAAGCTAGTTAGCTACCACATGTTCTTGTCAAAGTGTCAACAGAATAGCTAGCAAGCAACAAGATATGCCAAATAGCAGTCTAAAAACCACTTGAGATGAAGTCAAATTAGACCGTTCAGAGACAAGTCGCATGGCCAAGGTGGTTTGAAATGTGGCTTGAAATATCAGAATCCATATGCTTTTGGGCTGTTTAGACTGCAGGAAAAATAACAGATTCTATATGCTTTTGGGCTGTTTGGACTGCAGGAAAAATAACAGATTGTATATGCTTTTGGGCTGTTTGGACTGCAGGAAAAATATCAGATTCTATATGCTTTTGGGCTGTTTAGACTGCAGGAAAAATATCCGATTCTAGTCGGACATGCAAAAAAAAAGGATTTAAATTATTTCAAACTAACCATTGTGAACAAGGCCTAATTGTGCCATGTTATGAAAATAAGTTTGTGGTTATGGTGGTTTTAAGTTAGGATCCATGTAAAATCATCAGGTATTCGACCATTTAACATCCTAACTGTCATCACTGCTGACATCGGCAGGCAAGAAGTATTTGTTGCAATACCATAATGACTAAAGGCTACTAAGGCTAGATGCTTACCATCTGGTTGCTTGGTAACACAAATTAATCATAGCCTGGAAGTTGTGTGTGTGTGTGTGTGTGTGTGTGTGTGTAAAATGGTTTAAGGATGACTACCATCACTTGTGCTTCTGTGGTTTACTATGTTGGTGTACAGATGTGAAACTAGACACCTAGAAAACACTATGGAGAAAACAATATTTACTTTCTACAGATCTTAGATCAGCTGTACTTTGTACCGTGTAATGGCTAAGGCTTGGATTGGTTGAAACAAATCTGATTTTAGATCTGTGCAGGCAGGGGGCTAAGTCTACCATGAGCCAGTTGGACAAATTTAAAATTCATGACAGCATTCCGTGTCGATTGAGTAATGACTTGTAAGCACTCGGCCAAAGATCTGAGATCCGCTCGTGTATCTACTGTAGCTTCAAGCCATCAACCAGGAGAGAAATTCCATCTGAGTGAGGTGCCATTTTATCCTGATGTGTTGTGTTCAGATCACATGACTGGATCAAATGAATTGATCTGGCTGAACCAGCATTGCTCTTCGAGATGCCCTGTCATTGTCTCATTCCGGGGGGAATGAGCCAATGCAAAGCTGTCATTGAAGAATCTCAAATATGTAAATATTTTGATTTGTTTAACAATTATTTTTGGTTTCTACATGATTCCATGTGTTATTTCATGGTTTTGATGCCTTCACTATTCTACAATGTAGGAAATTAGTAAAAAAATAAAGAAAAACCCCGGAATGAATAGGTGTCCAAACTTTTGACTGGTACTGTACATCCTAAGCATAGCTCATTGTTCTGAATTGTTCCTTTTAACTGATTGACTATCAACAGAAAGCTGATGTCTTCTGGCCATGCTCCCCCACCCATCCCCTCTCTCTCTCCTGGGCCCTGTGGTTGGTGGAGATCATGTTACAGCAGGAGGAAAGCACTGCTGCTCTCAACACACAGCATTACATGATAGTCCTGACTGACTTGGGGAGATTTAACCTGTCCCTGTTCAGTGCGGACTGTGTCTGCCACTGCTTTGTGTGCGCACACAGCACCTATTCTCATTTGAAGACTATTTGACTTTTGTCCTGCATATTTTTGAAATTCACTTAACAGGAGATGTAGGCCTACATCAATATGCAGTGAAAAAAAAAAAACTGAAATATAACCAGTGTGTCCTAGGTCCTGCTCCTCCCTCTGAATGGGATGGTGTGTTATGATCAGCTGTCGGCCCCACTCCCCACACCTCCCTTTGGTCTCTCTGTGACCAGGTGCAACTTTAAGTTCTCTGTGGTTTAAGGCTGCAGCCTGCTGAGCATCTGTCATACAGCGTCTGTCATACAGTACAAATCAGACAAACACCACCGGGGAAGCTCTAGCAGATGTTTACAGTTGACCAGTCACCAACAAATGTGCTTCCCCTTTCTACTCTTTCTGACTTGTTGCTCTCAATTTCATGTCATCCTGCTCACACATTGAAGTGAGGTAATCATGGTATAGCTACCGGTCCTCGCAGATTCAACTAATGCAAATTAGCCATGTGTCTGTGGCACTTGGCTGATTGCATTGAAAAATGAACGATAGCTCTCAAGTCAATTGAATGTACAGTAACTGTGTGTTTAGGTTTGGATCAAACTGTAGTATGCCTCTTGTTGTTCAGGCCTTCAAAGAGAGGAGTGGGTGATGCCTGCAGAAGTTCATTAAGAAGGATGCGTTTCATAAAGCCAAGGTGAGTCAGCTGAATCAACCGTTCTCATTCCCTCCCTGATATTGTGCCATTTCTGCTTTGGAACTGTCCTGTTTACTATAAGAAGCGTAAGCTTTGTCTGAGCCACAAGGCAGGAGCCTGTCTCGTGTTTCCGAGGGCGTGAGGCACTTTGATGTACAAGTACAACCCCTGTACAGGACGCTAGCCAACGGTGTATAATATAGTGTATATTATATTTGTATCTAACCAATCTACATTTACTGACATACACAACTCTATGACAACAACAATAAGCCGTTTTGTTGGTTCTATAGAACTGCTATAAACCAAATATTGATATTATGTAATGCTCTGCAAAGTGAAAGTAAAGAGAAGCGACAGGCCTCTGCAGGTTGACTGGCTAGTGAAACGAAAGCCAGCTGCCTGCTGTGTTTAAAACACACACACACTTCTTTTGTCTTTTGCCAGCCCATTGTTGCCTCTGCTTTGTCTCATGTGACAAGAGCAGGCCATTATCTTGGTGAAAAGGGAAACCACTTTTCGGGGCCGGGCATCATCAAACTATTGGAATTTTCGAGTGCTCTCTGCTCTCTCTAGCTGCTGGATTTCCGGAGGCGGGGCCAGGGAAGAGTGGGGGAGGGGATTGGAGATCATCGGCTGTGGCTCTGAGGGGATTGTGCTGTAGTTTGTCAGCTGTCATTAGGAGCAGATGACACAGGAGGTAATCTGCTGTTTGTGCATGTCCTTGCTCCAGCATGTGCCTCTGTCTACATCGCTGCGTAGCGTGTACAGCGCTGTGACTGCCTGTCTGCCTGGGCTCAACGTTAACCAGCCTATGTGGGAGGGCTTCTCCTGTTTTTGCTGTGAAACTGAGTCGACAGTAGCCATGGGTCAGACACTGTTGATTTATGGACCCATGTTTGGTCAAAGGGGTAAGTAATCAAGGAATGGAATAAATAGCTATTGTTTCCCAATGGAGGAGATTACATTGTGTTTGTTTAGAATTGTTTGTTTCTTGGTATAGAATTGTTGCTGTTTTTAGGCGAGTGTTTTGTGTGCGGGATTTTTATCTATGTTGCGTCTTTGAAATACACAAGGAACTTCCTACGGTATCCTGAGAGGAATTTAGATGTCCACAGAACATTCCATTAGCTCTTTGTTGTGTGCTGTCAGCAGTCCTACTGATGCCACCGGAGATGAACAGGACAAGCCCCTCTGTAAACAACCCCATAAGGGCCACCAGTCTGGTGAGGAGGCTGGGATACTAAATTAACTTTGTATATAGAGCTGTGAATGTGTGGCCAAATAAATGTGTACAGTTAACTGACAGTAAGGAATTTAGGCTTCTGGATCCTGTCATCAGACACGAGGGCTCAGATGTGCATTTCATTGGGCTTTGGTCAAAAGTAGTGTACTACATACTATTTTTTTTTTTTGACCAAGTCGTATAGTAGGCCCCTAGCTGTCGGTCATGGGGCATCTCTTCAGTAGAGGGCCGAGGAAGGTGAACCTGGCTCTTTAACACACCCCTCACACTGCCCTCACCCTGCCTGCTTCTTGCCTGGCATAGCAAAGCATAGGTGTCAGCAACAGGTGGGCTGCAGGCCTAAACTAGTTCGCCACAGGGTGTGTTCAATGGTATTGATCTGGTTCCATGATCAATGCATTATAACATTTGGCTCCTTATGTAGTGCGCTACCTTTGACCAGAGCCCAATAGGCCTATATAAGGAATATGGTGCCATTTCTGACACAGACATTGTCAAGCCCACACAGGCTGTAATGTAAGGTCAGCCTGTTATTTCCATGTTGCCTTCCATCGGCCCATTGAGCATAATCTAAAATCTAAACCAATTTTGTGTGCTCAGTCAGTGTACAGAAATATTTCTTAGAGGATCATTTGGACTAAATCTAAGTAAATTACATTGACTGTTCGCTTCATTCAAATAGCAATTTGGGATGTATTAATGCGACAGAAGTGGGTCATTGACAATGAGCACACTTGGACTACACTTCACTTCACAGCGCGCACACACAGTCAGTCGTTTGGTGCACATTCCAGCACACAAGTGTCACAAGCCATCAGTAAATTAGGAAAACACAATAAAAGACTATTAGAAATGCCTATCCTGCTTTACCAATGGTAGCAGCCAGGGCTGAGCAGATAACATCTGGATTGTCCTATGCTTTCTGTCTATTAGGAGTGACTAATTTCTTCTAGATACATCTAGTCTTCTGGATATTCTATGATATCACAATTAATTCACAAGAGAAGTGTTTGCTAATTCCGCTATGGGTTGTGAGTCATGGGTTGTGTCCCAAATGGCACCCTATTCCCCATTTAATTCCCTATATAGTGCGTATGATCCCTGGTCAAAAGTAGTACACTACAACAGGAATAGGGTATTGTTTGGGACGTACCATAGCTGTCCACTGAAGACTGAGCAGGGACGCCAGCCTCTTGGACCAGGGTTGATAGCCATTAAAGTGCCTTTTTTTAGGTCTGACTTTTGTCTTTGCTGGCATTGCTAAGTGTGTACCCTTGCTATAGGGGAGAGGGGCTAGGGGAAATAGGCAGGGGAGTGTATCTCAAATGACACCCTTTCACCTAAACATGTGCTCTACTTTTGACAAGGGACCATACAGCTCTGGTCAAAAGTAGTGCACTGAATAGGGTGCCATTTGGGATATCCACAGGTAGTGGGAGTGGGCCAGGGGACGTCGGCAGGCCAGGGCTGAGCCCTGATTCAATTTGACCTGAGGGATCAGCCTGATAATGGCTGGCTCCAGCGCTCATCCGACGTCTCGTTGAATTGATTATTTTAGTCTGCTACCTCCCTGGTCGCACCAGTATCAGATCGATGTACAGGGGTATAAGGTATTTGTTTATTTATTTATATTTCACCTTTATTTAACCAGGTAGGCTAGTTGAGAACAAGTTCTCATTCACAACTGCGACCTGGCTAAGATAAAGCAAAGCAGTGCGACACAGACAACAACACAGAGTTACACATGGAATACACAAACGTATAGTCAATAACACAATAGAAAAAAAATATTTACATAAAGGCAGGGTAAAGTGGCTAGGCATCAGGATGGATAATAAGAGTAAGAATAAAGAACAGAGCAGGGGCGAGTTGACTTTGTTGTTCCTTTTTGTAATTTACAGTTTTAGGAATTGACTTGCGTGACAATGGAAAAACCACAGTATTTAATTTGGTTTTGTTTATTAGGATCTTTTAGCCCACCAAGGGCTAGTTTTCAAAAGTAATTGAAAAAGTAAGAACATTTTCATTGTTTTAGCCTACCCAATGTGGTGGTGTTGGGCTGTGTGTGTTAGTCTATTTTGGTCCATATGTCTTTTGTCTCCCAGACAGCGAAGAGGTTACAGGATAAACAGCTGCAAACGTACGTAGCTACAGAAAAATGAAGGCTCCTAATCTACATGTACACTAAAGATTTAATACCTAGTGTATATGTCTGATGGGAGGGCTTCAGCCCTGTTACCGTGAGGTTTTATACAGGCTTAGACCTCTGTCTCTGTACCGGCTTAGACATCCTCCAACAGTCGAACTGACTAAGAGGGTCCACGTCATGTCAGTCTGCATGCGTGGTATCTCTACATCCTCAATAAGGCTATTCTGAACTTTGTTACGCAGGAAAGCAATCAGGCCTATGTGATCAGAAATATTTTGATTTTATATTATTCCTATATTTGGCAGTGCTGGCCAGCCTTGATACTCTTGTCAAAGCACTTGACTCTCCAGGGAGGATGATGGTGATGAAGAGAGCATTTACATCTGATTATGACATCATGGCGTTGATCTGATGTGGCCCCATTCTCAGCTCCCAGGAGGGTGGTGACCTCACAAAAAGCATGCTGGGACAGATTGTTCCATCACCGCTCGAGGCAGGCACACTCTTGATGAATTAACAGTGATGAAGCCTACCACAAAATGCTAACACCCCAGCATCTTCTCCTTCCAATTCAATGCTAATGAAATTAGAGCCAAGTGCCTCAAAGTAAAACCATTTAAAAACAATTTCAGCAGAGAGAAGAAAACAGTTCAGAGATCAACTGAGCCATTTAAAGAATGAACCGTTGGATTGATCACTGCTTCCTAGCGGGATTATCCTCCTGATCAAAACACAAACCACTGTTCTGCTTTTGGGAGAATCAATTGTCATGTAGTGTGTTATTTTCAACCATAAAATAATTCCAATTGTTTTAATCGTGTTGTGCACCTTTGTAGGCCGTGCAGCATGCCTAAAACATTGATACTATTAAAAGAAAAAATTAAGGACATTTTTATACTTAGGAGGAGCGAGAGTCTTACGCCTACTTTCCCTCACGTGTTATGGACCTGTGGAAATTGGAAGACTAATGTGCCACACCGGTTGCGTTATGTGCGTGAGCGTTGCAAAATAAATGTACACGTGTTATTCAATCATTGCATCCACACTGCTCGAGTGTGTCAACGAGCATCTGCATAGCTAGGCGCTTCTGTTTGTCCCGCCTCTTCCTTCTCCTGATTTAGTTTTTTAGGAGCGTATACCCACGTGGGTTATTGAAAGATGAACTGAGGTCCAGTTGCACCTTAAAGATGGTTGCCAACTGCAATATAAATTCCAAAGAAGAAGCCTGAAGAAGAGATTACAAGACACAAACTCAGTTTATCTGTGGATTAATAGTCGGAATAGAGAACATTGTGCATTTTAGGTAAAAATAACAACCCAATGTTTATATTCCTGGACAAATTAGCTAGCAACAGCAAGCTAGCTAGCTAAATTGCTATATATGTTTTAATGCTTTCGACCTGTCCCCAAATTAATATAGTTCAGAGTTTGTTTTGATATTTCAACCTGCTTGTCCTGATCGTGTCTGTGAGTGGATCGAATCGATATGCATGAGATCCGCATGCCCGGTGTAGTCGGCATGTAAGGCATCATAAAGATCCATTTCCTCCATTGCATTTCGAGGAGGAGTAAGGAGATGTCACTAAATCTCTGCAAATGTGTCTACATTTGCCATTAAAAGCTGCATCGTCTACAACCCATGATCAGATTCTGGCCTATGGTTACTCCTACGTTATCAGACCATTTTTAAAGGGCTTTTGCCCTTTTTCTTATGTGAAAAGTATTATAAGTTGGAAGACCTTGCTCCAAATCACTATAGTCAAAGGCCATAGTGTGCTATTTTACTCAATGGTGGAAATGGCTGAATGGCCAACATTCTGAAATGATTTGTAACTTCTGAATGCATTGAGCTGCTACCTTGTAATGGAATGAGGATGTAGGCTCTGTCCATGCATTTAGAGCAAGCAGCCAGTCAAATAGCAGGCTGTTTTACAATGGTCTGCGTCCCAAACGGCACTCTATTCCCTGTGTGGAGCACTACTTTTGACCAGGACCTATAGGGCTCTGTTTACTGAGAGTCATGTGCGACCATGCCTCTGTTGTATTGTACTACCATTACCTTTAGGAGGGCATCTCTTGTTGTCTCTTCATCAGGATCAGAGGCTGTTTCACAGGGTAGGTTATATAGCGTTCTATTACATAATATTATATTCTCCCAAACACCTGCTCTGACTTTAAACTCAAAGCTACTTTTCTCAGCACCACGGAAAGTGCTACAGTCTAAATGGGACAGTGGCTGATGTCTTCAATATTCTCACTGTTATCTAATGCCTACAGTACAGCTTTACATTTATAACCAATCAGTTGAAGCTTTACAGTGAGAATGTCTTGTAATTAATTACCCATCAATGTGAGCAAGGAAACATGTTTCCCTGCATGGTTTAACATGGACATGTTGATTGCCATAATCACTGCGTCTCAAGATGATTGTATGATCTGTTTCGTTTCATGAGAGCTTTGACAAGCTCTCTCTCTCTCTCTCATATATTTAACTGATCAAGTGATTAGCCCTAATGATTCCTTCCTGTATAAATTTGCTAAGCATGCATACATGAAAGAAGTAGATTGAGACTCCTCCTACTCCCCCCCTCTCTCTCATCCTTCTGATCGAATGGGGCCATTGTACTCTCAGTAAGGATCTGTGGGCTGATTATTCATTTAGATGAGCAAGGAGATTTGCTCCAGCCGGCCCTCTACTCCTCTCATCTGCTCAGTGGCAGGTCCCGGCTGTGTGTTATGTAATGGTCAGGTGATGCGCTGTCCTGTTAGTAATTTAGTCTGCTGCTCCACCAGCAGATCAGCTCAACGCTAGGCTAGCTGACACCACCACTGCCCTAAAGACCAGCTAGGTGGCCACACTGTCGCATATGTAATGAAACCTCACTGTACATAATATGCTTTTGCTGTTTTCATTTGGGATATATTTATTCAGGAATTGGGGTATTTATTATGATTAATTTATTTAAATTGTCCCCCGGGTAGATACAGATCACCGTAGAAGTGTATTTTCACATTTAGTCAAAAATCTGTGATGCGTTTTGCTTATAACCATCATTCTGGCTAAAGCAGTTCCATTTTGAATGAGGCCACGGGAATCTGTCTATTCAGATCAGTTGTTGTGATTATCCTCTGTTTTTAAGAGTTATTTGCGTGACTGTTCTTGTCTCTGTGTACCACTGTTGTTTCATGTATTTGTGTGGACTCCAAGAAGAATAGCTACTGCTTCAGCAAAAGCAAATGGAGATCTGAACAAACCAATAGTTCACAGCCCCTTATTGTTACTTTTCAAGTATTAGCCAATGCAGGACCTGAATGTCAGCCTAGTTGCCATCCACACATACTGGGTACAAGGAAAGAGTTCTGTTTCGATTACTAAGGTGCTTTGTCCCAAATTGCACCCTATTCCCTTTAAAGTGCACTGCTTTTGACCAGAGCCCTGGTCAAAGTACTCTACTATAAAGGAAATTGGGTGCAATGTGGGATGCAGGTAGGGTGAAGTCTCCAATATTGTTCGGTCTGGCCTGGTTATACACCCTTTAAGAGGTGCTCTTATGCTGCTTTTTGACTGTAACACCAGTGTTGCACCAGTGTATATACTATACTAGGGAAATTGTTTCCATAGCTAGAGCTGACAGTGAGGACTTGTGAAGAGCAGAATCAACAACCTCGGCATAATCAAAACAGTTGCTTTGTGAGAAGGTGTTAAAATTCAGTCAGCCATTAGTAATGTAAATGCAGGCTGAACAAGAACCAGTGGCCTGGCTTTGGCCTCAAGTGAAAGCAGATGCACCAGAGCCATGGCCCAGTGAGATACGGGTGCCGGCCTGGGTAGATGGAAGCTGAGCATTTTGGGTAAAACACTGGTGGAAATGCGGCATTACTTTCTGTAATGGACAAACAGAGCATTGAGCGGGGAAGGGTCTTGGACAAACAGACTAGTGGGGGGAGGGGTACCTCGGCTGCAAATGCAGCAGAAACACACGGTGGCCATACACTCGGGTCTTCCACCTTCTGCTTGGATTTGATGAGAGACGTGTTAAACCGAAGCCCATGCTATAACACAGCCACACAAATTGTCTTATGTTGAGGTAAACATTGACACCTCTTACAATTAGCCTTCCCACACAACGTAGCTTATTGTGGGATGCCGTGTACTAGATCTGTGGCTGACAGTCATGATTAACACCCATCTCAGTCTCTCATAGGTTCACTAGCTGCTGTCAACACATTTTGTGAGTACAATGATGATCCACAACATCTCTCCAATTCAATTTTAACGGCATGATCAAATTTTATTAGTCACATGCTCTGAATACAACAGGTGTAGACCTTACAGTGAAATGCTTACTTACGAGCCCCTAACCAACAGTGCAGTTTCAAAAAATGCGGCTAAGAGATAAAAATAGCAAGTAATTAATGATGTAGCTAGTCTCTGGGTTGCTCATTGTCCTAAAAGACATCTTTGTTTCAAATGTATTGTACAGACATCCAGTAACTTGCAGGTGCTAGGGTAGAAAAAATGAATGGATAAAATATTGGTAGTAGAGGTTGACCGATTTTTATGATTTTTCAACGCCGATACCGATTTATTGGAGGACCCAAAAGCCGATACCGATTAATCGGACGATTTTATTGATTTATTTGTAATAATTCAGTATTGTTGTAATTGTCATTAACACTTATTTTAACTTTAGTATAATGCATCAATAAAATCAATTTAGCCTCAAATAAATAATGAACCATGTTCAATTTGGTTTAATTAGTGCAAAAACAAAGTGTTGGAGAAGAAAGTAATATGTGCCAATATGTGCCATGTATGTGCCATGTAAAAAAGTTAAGTTCCTTGCTCAGAACATGAGAACATATGAAAGTTGGTGGTTCCTTTTAACAATATTCCAAGGTAAGAGGTTTTAGGTTGTGGTTAATATAGTATTTATAGGACTATTTCTCTCTCTACCATTTGTATTTCAAATGGCCCCTACCTGGGCTCGAACCAGGAACACATAGACAAGAGCCACACTCAAAGCATTGTTACCCATCGCTCCACAAAAGCCGCGGCTCTTGCAGCGCAAGGGGAATAACTACTCCAAATCTAAAAGCGAGTGACGTTTGAAATGGTATTAGCGCACACCCAGCTAACTAGCTAGCCATTTCACATTGGTTACACCAGCCATTAGGCTGATAGGCTTGAAGTCATAAACAGCGCTGTGCTTGTGAAGAGCTGCTGGCAAAACGCACGAAAGTGCTGTTTGAATGAATGATTACGAGCCTGCTGCTGCTCAGTCAGACTGCTCTATCAAATCAGACTTAATTATAACATAATAACACACAGAAATACGAGCCTTTGGTCATTAATATGGTCGAATCCAGAAACGATCATTTCGAAAACAAAACGTTTACTATTTCAGTGAAATACGGAACCGTTCGGTATTTTATCTAACGGGTGGCATACCTAAGTCTAAATATTCTTGTTCCATTGCACAACCTTCAATGTTATGTCATAATTACGTAAAATTCTGGCAAATTAGTGCGCAATGAGCCAGGCATCCCAAACTGTTGCATATACCCTGACTCTGCGTGCAATGAACGCAAGAGAAATGACACAATTTCACCTGGTTAATATTGCCTGCTAAACTAGATTAGTAGTTATAACTAATGAGTATGATTGATTGTTTTTTTATAAGATAAGTTTAATGCTAGCTAGCAATTTACCTTGGCTTCTACTGCATTCGCGTAACAGGCAGGCTCCTTGTGGAGTGCAATGGTTAGAGCGTTGGACTAGTTAACTGTACGGTTGCAAGATTGGATCCACTGAGCTGACAAGGTGAAAATCTGTCGTTCTGCCCCTGAACAAGGCCGTTAACCCACTGTTCCTAGGCCGTCATAGAAAATAACAATGTGTTCTTAACTGACTTGCCTAGTTAAATAAAGGTATAAAAATCGGCGCCCAAAAATACAGATTTCCGATTTATGAAAACTTGAAATCGGACCTAATTAATCGGCCATTCCGATTAATCGGTCGACCTCTAATTGGTAGATACAAGTGTACTGATGAATGCTCCAGCGGTTTATTGCAACGTTTCAACTGAAGGTCTTCGTCAGGCTTGAGCCTTAATGGTGTCTTCTGCTCTCTCTTTCTGTAGTTGGTGATATTTGCTGAAGATGAGTAGTGCGGGGGACAACACCCCCGACCCTGCTGCCAGGGGAGAGTCTCTGAAGCGGAAAGAATGTGGCCCGGATCTCCTGGGGCCCAGGTAAGATCAGCTGTCAAACACACACAACCATAGTATGCGTCTCAAATGGCATCCTATTCCCCCTATATAGTGCACTATTTTTAATTAGGGCTCTTACAGATCCCTCTCCAATATGTGCACGCACACCTACGCCTCAACACAAACTTAGTTACGGATCCATTTCCGTTGTAAAGCTCTAGAAGGTCATTCAGCAGTCAGGTTATACACCGGTCATACGGAGAGCATGTCGCCATTCAAAATGGCACCCTATTCCCTATTTAGTGCACTAGTTTTGATCAGAACGTGATCAAAATAATTGCACTTGGTAGAGAATAGGGTCCCATTGTGCAATGACAGAATACAGAATGACATGTTTTTTCCTTTCTTGCCATCTATTAATCTTAAGTACATGTATAGGCTATCTAAATTGTTTGCTTAAGTTTTGATAAAAAGACACCACACATATTGCTGTGAAAGTATTTTTCCTAATCAGTGTTGTTCACTTGCCCTGGGTTGTCGGTTGTCTTACCTCGGTCTCTGTCTCCACAGCCCCAAGAGGAGCATGGAAAAACCAAACCGGGAGCATGAAAACAAATACATTGAAGAACTGGCGGAGTTGATCTTTGCAAACATCAATGACATTGACAACTTCAATGTCAAGCCGGACAAATGTGCAATCTTGAAAGAAACTGTGAAGCAGATTCGTCAAATAAAAGAGCAGGGTAAGGCTTTATTTGACTTTATTGACCCTTTTCTAATATTGAGTTAATTCCCCTCCATTGTAAGAACACACATTCCTCTGTCACACTTTCTTCAAAATACCACTTAATGTACATTTCATGTGTGTGTGAGCGAGCAGGACTGCGTGTGTATTTCAGCCAGCTGCGTTTGTGTGTGTGTGTGTGTGTGTCTGCTTGAAGGGCAGACAACAGCCGAGCAGATGCGCACGCACACACAGTGGAAGATCAGATGAGACCCTATTCTTGATGATAATGAAAAGCAGGCTGTTATTCACTGACTGGATTATATAATGATGAGCAATGTGATGTAAGACTCAGAGGAAACTAGGAGAGAGGGAGAGAGACGGACCTACTGTATTAATTATGCAGTTGAAGTCGGAAGTTTACATACACTTAGGTTGGAGTCAATAACTCGTTTTGCAACAACTCCACAAATTTCTTGTTAACAAACTATAGTTTTGGGAAGTCGGTTAGGACATCTACTTTGTGCATGACACAAGTAATTTTTCCAACAATTATTTACAGACAGATTATTGGACTTGTAATTCACTGTACTTGTAATTCACAATTCCAGTGGGTCAGAAGTTTACATACACTAAGTTTACTGTGCCTTTAAACAGCTTGGGAAATTCCAGAAAATGATGTAATGGCTTTAGAAGCTTCTGATAGGCTAATTGATATAATTTGAGTCAATTGGAGGTGTATATGTGGATTTATTTCAAGGCCTACCTTCAAACTCAGTGCCTCTTGCTTGACACAAAATAAATCAGCCAAGACCACAGAATATTTTTTTCCAAATGTCTGAAGGTACCACGTTCATCTGTACAAACAATAGTACGCAAGTATAAACACCATGGGACCACGCAGCCGTCATACCACTCAGGAAGGAGACGCGTTCTGTCTCCTAGAGATGAACGTACTTTGGTGCAAATCAATCCCAGAACAACAGCAAAGGACCTGGTGACGATGCTGAAGAAAATGGGTACAAAAGTATCTATATCCACAGTAAAACGAGTCCTATATCGACATAACCTGAACGGCCGCTCAGCAAGGAAGAAGCAACTGCTCCAAAACTGTCATAAAAAAGCCACAATATGGTTTGCAACTGCACATGGGGACAAAGATATTACTTTTTGGAGAAATGTCCTCTGGTCTGATGAAACCAAAATGGAACTGTTTGGCAATAATGACCATCGTCATGTTTGGAGGAAAAGGGGGAGGCTTCTAGCCTAGTGGTTAGAGCGTTGGACTAGTAACCGAAAGGTTGCATGATCAAATCCCCGAGCTGACAAGGTAAAACAAATCTGTCGTTCTGAACAAGGCACTGTTCCGTGGCCGTCATTGTCTGGTGCACTTCACAAAAGAGGAGGAAAATTATGTGGATATATTGAAGCAACATTTCAGTTTTGCCCACATATTTTCTATGGGATTGAGGTCCGGGCTTTGTGATGGCCACTCCAATATCTTGACTTTGTTGTTCTTAAGCCATTTTGCCACAACTTTGGAAGACCCATTTCCTGACTGATGTCATGAGATGTTTCTTCAATACATCCACCAAATTTTCTTCCTCATGATGGAGGAAGTGCACCAGTCTCTCCCGCAGCAAACCTTGCTTCAAGGTTTGGATGGTGTTCTTTTAAAAAAATTTTTTTTTACCTCCTAACCTATCCTTAACCTCCTATAACTAACTAAGCAAGTCAGGTTAAGAACAAATAATTATTTACGAAGACGGCCTAGGAACAGTGCCTTGTTCAGGGGCAGAACGACAGACCTTGTCAGCTCGGGGATTTGATCTTGCAACCTTTCGTTTACCGGCCCAACGCTCTAACCACTAGGCTACCTGCCGCCCCAGCAGAGTTGGTTAGGCTGTCTCTACATGGTATCTAGAGCGATAGTGACTAACTGTGCTGCTGGCAACACTGGCAATGACTTTTTGTTTTGCCAACGTTTACTGACACCGGTCATATTCAGCAGGTTTTGCGCATTCCTATATTACTCAGTTATTTTGCGTTCTGGCACACTCAGGCCTTGAAATAAACCCAGTGCTCTGAAATTGGAGTAGATATCCAGAGTGAATTTACGAAAGCAAGAGATGCTAACTGAAGAACAGTCGATCAAGTTTAGAATGGCTATCTAGAAAAGCGATTCACATTTCTTCCTTGCTAACCAAGTGACACCTGCATCTCTAGCTGTAGCCACTCTTTTGATGACATGACATCCTCCCAGGAGCTAGCTAATGTTAGGCTCCGGGTTTTTAGCTTGATAGATAAATGGATATGCTAGCTTATTAGCCATGGTATAACTGACTTGTGATTATTGCCCTTGCTAGTTTGTCAATAAAATCAATCTCTGCCTTAGTTACATTCGTCCATTTTTGTCATTGAAACCAACCGTGCTTACTGACTGGGTGGAGGCAGCAAACGATGTACAAGGCCAGCTGTGATTTACAACCTGATAGTAATATTTTTTGGGCTACCAAGAAACGTGTTGTAAAATTGTATTAACCGTGCATCCGTCTATTCTGCCATCATGGAATCTTGAGTCAAGTAGAACCTATTTTTTTTTTTGTGCATTTTACCCCTTTTTCTCCCCAATTTCGTGGTATCCAATTGTTTAGTAGCTACTATCTTGTCTCATCGCTACAACTCCCGTACGGGCTCGGGAGAGACGAAGGTTGAAAGTCATGCGTCCTCCGATACACAACCCAACCAAGCAGCACTGCTTCTTAACACAGCGCCATCCAACCCGGAAGCCAACCGCACCAATGTGTCGGAGGAAACACAGTGCACCTGGCAACCTTGGTTAGCATGCACTGTGCCCGGCCCGCCACAGGAGTCGCTAGTACGTGATGAGACAAGGATTTTCTTACCGGCCAAACCCTCCCTAACCTGGACAACGATAGGCCAATTGTGTGCCGCCCCATGGGCCTCCCGCGACAGAGCCTGGGCTCGAACCCAGAGTCTCTAGTGGCACAGCTAGCACTGCGCCACCCGGGAGGCGGACTGCACCAGATTTGCCAGTTCATGCTGTGAGATGTTACCCCCTCTTTCACCTGCAAGTCCAGCAGTTCCCAGACGTGCTCAATGGGATTGAGATCTGGGCTCTTCGCTGGCCATGGCAGAACATTGACATTCTTGTCTTGCAGGAAATAACGCACATATTGGACTAGTGTGGCTGGTGGCATTGTCATGCTGGAGGGTCATGTCAGGATGAGCCTGCTGGAAGGGTACCACATCAGGGAGGAGGATGTCTTCCCTGTAATGCACAGCGTTGAGAGTGCCTGCAACGACAACAAGCTCAGTCCGATGATGCTGTGACACACCGCCTCAGACCATGACGGACCCTCCACCTCCAAATCGATCCTGCTCCAGAGTACAGGCCTCGTAACGCTCATTCCTTTGACGATAAACGCAAATCTGACTATCACCCCTGGTGAGACAAAACCGTGACTCGTCATTGAAGAGGACTTTTTGCCAGACCTGTCTGGTCCAGCGACGGTGGGTTTGTGCCCATAGGTGACATTGTTGCCGGTGATGTCTGGTGAGGACCTGCCTTAGAAAAAGCCTACAAGCCCTCAGTCCAGCCTCTCTCAGCCTATTGCGGAGATTCTGGGCACTAATGGAGAGAGTGTGCGTTCCTGGTGTAACTTGGGTAGTTGTTGTTGCCTTCCTGTACCTGTCCTGCATGTGTGATGTTCGGGTGTACCGATCCTGTGCAGGTGTTATACGTGGTCTGCCACTGCGAGGACGATCAGCTGTCCATCCTGTCTCCCTGTAGTGCTCTTTTGGGCGTCTCACAGTACGGACATTGCAATTTATTGCCCTGGCCACATCTGCAGTCCTCAGGCATGCTGCAAGGAGGCATAAGGCACATTCACGCAGATGAGCAGGGACCCTGGGCATCTTTCTTTTGGTGTTTTTCAGAGTCCGTAGAAAGGCCTCTTTAGTGTCCAATGTTTTCATAACTGTGACCTTAATTGCCTACCGTCTGTAAGCTGTTAGTGTCTTAACGACCGTTCCACAGGTGCATGTTCATTAATTGTTTATGGTTCAATGAACACGCATGGGAAACGGTGTTTAAACCCTTTACAATGAAGATCTATGAAGTTTTGGGGATTTTTACAAATTATCTTTGAAAGACAGGGTCCTGAAAAAGGGACGTTTTATTTATTTTTTGCTGAGGTTACTAGCTACCATAATGTCAATGCGGTAGTAGCCCTCTCTACAGCTTATAGTTCCTTCAGCTGTGTAAAGATGTTGGTCAGGTTTAGCTTTTAACTAGTTAGCAACAGGATGAGCTAGCTAACATTAGCATTATGCTACAGATTGAATGCAACTGGCTAGTAGCAACACTTTGTTAGCTACATAGTTTACATAACAAACGCCATCCATGGCGATAACATATATTTAGGACTTTACTTTTCGTACCATTACATGTTTCCTCAAGTTTGACAGAGTTTTTGTAGGCAGCCACCTCCACCATCTTTGGTAAGCAGAGCTTAGATTCCATAAATACACCTTGTTCTCTGTTTGAAGCTGAAGTGTTCTTTGATTCGGCCAGGGATTTCCCTTCCTCATGGTCTTCAGAAGACCGTGCCACTGGCTTGGTCTCTGTGTGTCGTCTCCTGAACCTGCTCAATCTCGTTAGGCTCCATTTATTTTTGAAGTTGATTAGGAAACCTTTTTTTTTTTTCATGGCACATGGCTACTTTTTTTTTTTTACTGCTAGAAAAATCCTGCTATCGATCTTCATTTGGTTTGCATACACAGCTGTGATTGGGCCGTTTTGGCGCAATGCGTGAAATGGAATTGTATTGGTCCATCTGGTCATGTTACTTGTCACTGACGAACAAGTGAACAGTTCTAGCTGCTACAAAAGGTGCAAACTTTATGCTTGCCATGATGTGTATCCTTTTTTTAGATTGTACTCTGTAATGGATGGTTTTGAAAGTACACAGAAAAGCTATTCAATTACAGGAACGTGAGTAGTTGTAATTTGTTACTTCCACCCCTGAGTTTAGAATACCAATTTGTAGTTCAAAAAGATCTTAGCTGAGAATTAATCAAGGATTCTAATATTTTTGCTACAGTTAATGTCGTGGTAGTTGGTGGACAGGAATGTCAGCTATGTACCCTGTTGAGGCAGACAGGACAGACCGAGGACAGCTTGACTCTAGTGGCACCAACCAATGACACCACAGTACGAGGGAGAGAAAGGGAGAAATATGGGAGGGGGGAAGAGGAGCTCCGGAGGGGAGGATGACTGGATGGGACGGACGGGCCTATTGAGGCATTAATGCAATATCCAAACACTCAATGATGCACACTGGTATTTAAGTCAACACACACATTCCCAAGTTCATCAACAGTATGGTGGTTTACTGTTTGCACTTGGCTAGGTATAGACTGTGGGAGACTTTTAAAAAAAAAAAACTTTTTTATGGGACATTATGTTGCTAATGATTATCAGTTGTCCCAGACTAAATAATATTAACACAACAACAACTTGTTGTAAGTCATTCTCAGGGTTGGTAAAATGAGTGCTTCCTAGAAATTAATCAGCACCCACACAAACCACTTATTTAAAAAAAAATAATAATAATGTTCTGTTGACAGGATTCTGTTAGTTTGAATGACAAATTATTCTCATTGTCTTTTTGATCCTCCCATCTCAGGATTTTTGTTTAGACTATGGTATATTTAACTAGTCATGTTTTCTTTCAACACAACTCTCCCTTTGCAATGGCTGTGCTGGGGCTGACGTGATTACATGTTAACTAGTGAAACATGTCTAACAACCTCCCTCTCCCCCCTCACTCTCTCCCTCCCCTCTCCAACCCTGCAGAGAAAACAACTACTACCAATGCAGAGGAGGTACAGAAAGCACACGTCTCGTCAACAGGCCAAAGTGTTATTGACAAAGACGCTCTTGGACCAATGATGCTCGAGGTGGGTGTGAGCAATGCACACTATTCACAACACTGACTCACTTTGGATCATGTGATCCTTTACCTTGAACACACACAAGTCACATGATTAGCAGGACTTGTGAAATCGACACATTTTATAATATGTCGGGTTGTATAACTCCCCCTGCATAGGGTTGTAGCTAACGCCCCTGCAAGTTTGGTAATGCACGATAGAACAAAAAGTAAATCCTCACACTGGTATAATGCTCCCAAAATGTGTAATGAGACAACATTTCGACTCAAAACTGGGTCTTCGTCAGGACAAGTTGTTCACCAATGCACTAGCCTTGTCCTCATTTGACGACAGACAGAGGGGTCCCTCTATCTATAAGCAGGGAAAGTGGTAATCAGCGAGTGGCTGCCAGTGTTATTCTCCAGTTCTGTCTAATCTGTTGTCAGTGGGTATTTATTCTCCCTCTGGCTCATACGTTTCTGCATTCAGACAGTGTCTGCGTCCCAAATGGCACCCTATTCCCCACATAGTGAATAGGGTGCCATTTGAAATGGCCTACGTCATGGCATTGACACAGTAGACTCTAAATATAACTGCTGCGGCCGGTTGTCCGCGCTGTTTGGAGTGGTGCAGGTTGGGAGCAGGGACAATTCACAGCCGGGCTGCTGACGTGGTGGAGGAGAGGATTACTCATCAGTCCTGGCGGTAACCAACCATGGGCCATAAAGCAAACTCTGAGAAACCTCTCTGTAGCTGCCAAGAGGACAGGCGATTTACCCGAAATCATAGCTTTTAAAACCCGTTTCTGTCTATGTGGAGTTCCAACTGTGTTTTCTATTGCACACAGAATAGCTGCTGTAGCACCATGGCTAAAGCACATTGATAGAGGAAGAGTATTCCTATTTTAATCATGTTGGTGTTTCAAGCATAGTTTTACCCTAGTTTGGCCCATTTGCCATTGCAGTTTAGTTACATTGTGTACAACCCAAACCCACTAATATGACAGTGAATTGTTGCCAGGCCAGAATAAGCGATTACAGGCTTAGGCTCAGGGATTGCATTTAATGGCCTAGCTGTCTTGTATACACTCTCCCGTCCTAAGAGAGAGACACACACACACACACACACACTACTTTTTCTCTAAGCTATTTAGTTTGCTGAGGATGATGAGCCTGTTGATACACAATGCTCTCAGTTGAGTCGGTTCGCTATGCAGTAATGCATGGTTATACTGTATGGTTATATTCCGACTTGACTGTCCGACTTGCGTGCCGTCATGTTTTAATGATGAAGCCCACGATGCATCCCAAATGACATCCTATTCCATATATATCATGCACTACTTTGGACCAGAAGCCTATGGGCCTTGGTAAAAAGTAGTGCACTATAAAGGAAATAAGGTGCCATTTGGAACTAAGACTCACTTTTCACATGCTGTTAGCTAGCCCATTTTACGTCCGATCATTACCTGCTAATGTTTTGATCTCGAAGCATGTCTTTAGTATGGTAGCTTTATGCTGCTCAGCCGTAATTGACTATAATGTTGTGTGGAACTTAACTTCTTATGCCCTTTTCTCTTCGTAATGGATACATACGGGTGTTTAAAAAATTATTATTATTATAATATTCCGTAGATGATGGCTATCTATTTTGTATCCTCACTGTAATGGCTCTAAGAACACTTTGGCTAATGGCTCAGTAATATCACATAAATCTCCTCTTAACCCATTGGAACCCAAACCCTGGATCAACACCATGCTTGCATCCCAAATGGTACCCTATTCCCTATGCACTACTGTCCAGGCCTCATAGGACTCTGGTCCATAGATGTGCACTATATAAGGAATAGAACATCATTTGGGACACAATAGATAACAACCCTGAATATACCAAAGGTAGCTGATGTTTCTCCCATTTTCGATAATCTGTCTACAGTTTCTGTCAATTCACTAATAACCTTCTTCCTCTACTCCCTCGCCGACCTAATGGGTGTTTTTGTGTATATCAAAATACACATTTCTGTCTTGTATGTATCAGTTAAGTCTTTTTCTTCTAATAAACCTCATCTTCTCCCAATGTCTTCCTCCACAGGCGCTGGACGGGTTCTTCTTTGTGGTGAACATGGAGGGGAACATTGTGTTTGTGTCGGAGAACGTGACCCAGTACCTGCAGTATAACCAGGAGGAGCTGATGAACACCAGCGTCTACAGCGTCCTGCACGTAGGAGACCACGCAGAGTTCATCAAGAACCTTCTGCCCAAGTCCCTCGGTGAGTTATACTACACCTTTCTCTCACTCCTTTATCAATCCATCACTGCTGCCCAAGTCCCTGGGTGAGTTATACTACACCTTTCTCTCACTCCTTTATCAATCCATCACTGCTGCCCAAGTCCCTGGGTGAGTTATACTACACCTTTCTCTCACTCCTTTATCAATCCATCACTGCTGCCCAAGTCCCTGGGTGAGTTATACTACACCTTTCTCTCACTCCTTTATCAATCCATCACTGCTGCCCAAGTCCCTGGGTGAGTTATACTACACCTTTCTCTCACTCCTTTATCAATCCATCACTGCTGCCCAAGTCCCTGGGTGAGTTATACTACACCTTTCTCTCACTCCTTTATCAATCCATCACTGCTGCCCAAGTCCCTGGGTGAGTTATACTACACCTTTCTCTCACTCCTTTATCAATCCATCACTGCTGCCCAAGTCCCTGGGTGAGTTATACTACACCTTTCTCTCACTCCTTTATCAATCCATCACTGCTGCCCAAGTCCCTGGGTGAGTTATACTACACCTTTCTCTCACTCCTTTATCAATCCATCACTGCTGCCCAAGTCCCTGGGTGAGTTATACTACACCTTTCTCTCACTCCTTTATCAATCCATCACTGCTGCCCAAGTCCCTGGGTGAGTTATACTACACCTTTCTCTCACTCCTTTATCAATCCATCACTGCTGCCCAAGTCCCTGGGTGAGTTATACTACACCTTTCTCTCACTCCTTTATCAATCCATCACTGCTGCCCAAGTCCCTGGGTGAGTTATACTACACCTTTCTCTCACTCCTTTATCAATCCATCACTGCTGCCCAAGTCCCTGGGTGAGTTATACTACACCTTTCTCTCACTCCTTTATCAATCCATCACTGCTGCCCAAGTCCCTGGGTGAGTTGAGATGTACCCACTCACACTCACTGTGACCCATTTATCAAATATATACACTTTTGCGATTGTCTAAATCATCTATAAGTAATTTAATTGAGTTGAACATGAAGTGTGAAAATGCTAATATAGGTACCATTGCCTTGCATTAGATTTGTGTCACAAATGCTAAAAAGATAGCATTTGAAACAGTGGCCAGGTAAACAAATCCAAAGCATGGGTTGCTGTCATACCTTCTTTAAGAAGGTTTTAGATCGCCAGTGAATGAGTCAGTCATGACTGAGACAGGAAATTATGATTTGATATTCGGTGCCAATGGGGACAGTAAGTTGATCGTTTTGACCTTTTGCCCACTGTGTGTGCCCCCTAGTGAACTGCAGAGCACCGCGGTCCAGTGAGAATCCCAACAGGAATAGCCACACGTTTAACTGCCGCATGCTGGTCAACCCCCACGGGCCCTGGGAGGGAGGTGAGCAGGAGCCCCAGGACCAGGAGGTGCAGCAGAAGTATGAGACCATGCAGTGTTTCGCCGTGTCCGAGCCAAAGTCCATCAAAGAGGAGGGAGAAGGTACATAAATCTTTGTTTACCATCAAATCAAACTTGAGTTGAAAACTAAAGAAAATTCAATGATTGTCATAAGAGGTGAATAAAAGAAAAAGGATGTTTACTGTCATCATGAAGTACCTTTATGATCAGTTATCCACTCCCCTGTCTTCCCATGAGGGGTTAATGCTGAACTCTTGGAATGATGTCTTCTATCTGAGTAAATGTCACTAAATCTTCCAACATGGAACATTAATATGTTTGTGTCAGATGTTACATGTGCTCTTCAAGAGCACTACACTCTACATTCCTAAAATGATTAGTTTTAGAGTTTTTCCCATTTTGGATGCTATTATTAGTATGCTTATCACAAGAATACACTTTGTGGTCAGCCATATTGGAGTGTGGAAGCTTTGGTTTGGACAGAAATCGTAGACTTGGGTCGCGTTCATTAGTGCAAAACATTTTACAATGGAAAAATAAGCTTTCCTTATTGGACATGTGCAGGTAGTCCCTCCTTTTCGGGCTGTTTGTTTCCGTTCGTTCCTAGTGAATACAGCTCTGTGGGGTTGGGTGTCTTTCCTCTCCGTTCATCTCCGTCTCTCCAGTGTCCTGTCCTCCTTTAGATTCCTGTCATCCGTCAGACGCATCCTCAGAGAGGACCATGGGACGTCTAATTAGTGTCTGCCACTTCCTCCTTTCCCTTGGAGCTCCCAGGGAAATATGTCTTGTCTAATTTTAGTACCGCTGTCCATCCGCCACTGCTTCCAAGATATTCTGCAAAAAAAAATGTATTTTGACATTGAAACCGCATCATAGTTTCAAATTCAATGGAGACGTGTTGATATTGAGTAAGGACAGTAGCCAGGAGAGTTGAGGCAGGGTGTGAACTGAACATCGCCAAGTTGTATCACCTACCGCCTCCAACCAAGAGGATAAGTTGGAGGTCATGTTCATGAACTTGGGCTACTTCTAGGTAAAGCTTTTAATATGTTTGTTTTTGGTTCTCTTTGTAAAGATTTCCAGTCTTGCCTGATCTGTGTAGCACGAAGGGTTCCTGTCAAAGAGAGGCCCATGCTCCCAACCTACGAGAGCTTTACCACCAGGCAGGATCTCCAAGGTAGGGGACAACTACCACTTTGCTACTGTACTGTATTCACCTGTCCTAAGTAAGTCTCATCACCTCTGTGGGTTGGGTCTCAGAGTTTCATCATTCGCATTCAATGTTTGCTTGAAATCTACATTAGGATCACAATTCTGACACCAGTTGAATAGCCTATGCGCAATGAAGCCATTGTCTCATGTCAGAAGGCCGTTTGTCTGATAACTTGCAAGTACTGATGGGATAGCTAAAAAGAAGTCGGTCTACAATATGCTGTCCTAACTTTTGAAAATGTTACCAAGGTGATATCGTCCACTTTCATCCTCAAGAGTCAGAGTGAATCTTACCAAAAACTATAAACCGTTAACTAATATACGTGTTTTTTTTCATGAGCACTTCTTCACTATCTAAATCCAAGTCTAGTTGAGGTGTTTTGTGGTGGTAGAATCAGTATTTATGAAATTCAAAATGTGCACAAAAATTGGCTAGCTAATGTGTCTGCTTGCTGGCTGAACCGGTTTCAAATCAATGGTAACGATGCCAATTCACATACTCAATGTTGAATACGCCCACTAAGCATAGTGAAATTCTAGCTAATGCACAGAGTCTTCATGATACCTGTTGTGATTAGTGCACCGAGTTCTACAGCAGAGCTGACTCCTCTCTGCTACGTTATCACATTAGCCAAATGACACAAAGTAGCGAGGCACAGTTCCAGCTATCAGATGCTGATTTTTGAGAACAGTCCCATAACTTTGGTGCCTTACAACTTAATCAACAAGCTGGCAAATTAGCTACTGTATGGCCATTCAAACAAGCTTGCACTAGGCTGCTAGTTGCAGCATGGTTCGTCGTAATCGCTAGTGCGTCATAGCTTCCGAGAGCGGAGTGATTTTCAGAATTAGGAACTAGTGTTAGACAGATGAGCATAATCTTGATTTTTAGAGCTGAGTTCCACGTCCTACAAGAAAGATGGGTTGAGGAACGAGCATCGCGTAGGAGTGACGCGATCTGACGTAAGACAATGCCATGAAGCTTTGTGCTTCTTTCTGCTTTGCCTGCTGTTCGGGTTTTTGGCAGGGTAATTGTAAAGCACTTTGTGACAACATGCTAATGTATTAATAAAATAAAGTTTCATTGATTGACGCTGGGGAAACTAACTTAGCATTGCAATCTTAGGTAAGATCACGTCGCTGGACACCAGTCTGCTGAGAGCCTCCATGAAGCCAGGCTGGGAGGACCTGGTCAGGAGATGTATCCAAATGTTCCACCTGCAGAACGACGGGGAGATGTCATTTGCCAAAAAGCATCAGCAAGAAGGTACATCTCACGGGATCTCTAGGCCTTTGATCCTCAGTTGATGAATGCCCAAATTTGAAAGCATGTCATTAAATCTCTCTCCCCCATATCTCTCACTCTCTCCATCCCTCACTCTCCAGTCCTGAGACAGGGCCATGCGTTCAGCCCTCTGTATCGCTTCTCCCTGTCTGACGGTACCATCGTGTCGGCTCACACCAAGAGCAAGCTGGTGCGCTCCCCTGCCACCAACGAACCTCAGCTCTACATGTCCCTCCACATCCTCCAGAGGTACGTCTCCTCTGAACACCACTTCTCTCTAGTTCAGGGTTATTCAACCAGGGGTCACGGAGGTACTTCAGGGGGAGCTGCGAAAATATAAAAAATGTGAATATGTTTTTATTTTTATTTCATTGTCTTTAGTTCTATTGCTTGCAACAACATAATAAACAATATTTTTGTTAGTTATCTACAGTAGAAAATAAGAATATATTATTTCTAATGATGTCAGCTTCATTTCACAACTCCTAATATACAGTTGAAGTCAGAAGTTTACTTTCACTTAGGTTGGAGTCATTAACTCGTTTTTCAACCACTCCACAAATTTCTTGTTAACAAACTATAGTTTTGGCAAGTCGGTTAGGACATCTACTTTGTGCATAACAAGTCATTTTTCCAACATTTGTTTACAGATGATTTAATTTTATAATTCACTGTATCACAATTCCAGTGGGTCAGAAGTTTACATACACTAAATTGACTGCCTTTAAATAGTTTGGAAAATTCCAGAAAATGATGTCATGGCTTTAGAAGCTTCTGATTGGCTAATTGACATAATTTGAGTCAATTGGAGGTGTACCTGTGGATGTATTTCAAGGCCTACCTTCAAACTCAGTGCCTCTTTGCTTGACATCATGGGAAAATCAAAAGAAATCAGCTAAAATTGTAGACCTCCAAGTCTGGTTCATCCTTGGCAGCAATTTCCAAATGCCTGAAGGTACCATGTTCATCTGTACAAACAGTAGTACGCAAGTATAAACACCATGGGACCATGCAGCCGTCATACCAGTCAGGAAGGAGACGCGTTCTGTTTCCTAGAGATGAACGAACTTTGGTGCAAAAAGTGTAAATCAATCCCAGAAGAACAGCAAAGGATATTGTGAAGATGCTGGAGGAGACGGGTACAAAAGTATCTATATCCACAGTAAAACGAGTCCTATATCGACAGAACCTGAAAGGCCGCTCAGCAAGGAAGAAGCCACTGCTCCAAAACCGCCATTAAAAAAGCCAGACTAAGGTTTGCAACTGCACATGGGGACAAAGATCGTACTTTTTGGAGAAATGTCCTCTGGTCTGATGAAACAAAAATATAACTGTTTGGCCATAATGACCATCGTTATGTTTGGAGGAAAAAGGGGGTACCTTGCAAGCCGAAGAACACCATCCCAACTGTGAAGCATGGGGGTGGCAGCATCATGTTGTGGGGGTGCTTTCCTGCAGGAGGGACTGGTGCACTTCACAAAATAGATGGCATCATGAGGTAAGAAGATTATGTGGATATATTGAAGCAACATCTCAAGACATCAGTTAAAGCTTGATGTCAAATGGGTCTTCCAAATGTACAATGACCCCAAGCATACTTCCTAAGTTGCGGCAAAATGGCTTAAGGACAACAAAGTCAAGGTATTGGAGTGGCCATCACAAAACCCTGACCTCAATCCCATAGAAAATTTGTGAGCAGAACTGAAAAAGCGTGTGCAAGCAAGGAGGCCTACAAACCTGACTCAGTTACACCAGCTCTGTCAGGAGGAATGGGCCAAAATTCACCCAATTTATTGTGGGAAGCTTGTGAAAGGATACCCAAAACATTTCACCCAACAATTTAAAGTCAATGCTACCAAATACTAATTGAGTGTATGTGAACTTCTGACCCACTGGGAATGTGATGAAAGAAATAAAAGTGGAATTAAATCATTCTCTCTACTATTATAATGACATTTCACATTCTTAAAGTAAATTTGTAAGTCGCTCTGGATAAGAGCGTCTGCTAAATGACTTAAATGTAAATGTAAAGTGGTGATCCTAACTGACCTAAGACAGGGAATTTTTACTAGGATTAAATGTCAGGTATTGTGAAAAACAGAGTTTTTAAATATATTAGTCTAAGGTGTATGTAAACGCCTGACTTCAACTGTAGTTCAAATAACACTAACTGGAGTCAATTTCACTCACTGGTGTATATGACATGCACTACTGTAAAAAAAAAAAAAGACTCCAAGTCCAACTGGCAGCTTAATTAAATAGTACCCGCAAAACACCCGTCTCAATGTCAACAGTGAAGAGGTGACTCCGGGATGCTGTACTTCTAGGCAGAGTTCCTCTGTCCAGTGTCTGTGTTCTTTTGCCCATCTTTTCTTTTTATTGGCATGTCTGTATGGATTTTTCTTTGCAACATCCCAGAGTCGCATCTTCACTTGACGTTGAGACTGGTGTTTTGCGGGTACTATTTAATTAAGCTGCCAGTTGAGGACTTGTGAGACGTCTGTTTCTCAAACACGACACACAAATGTACTTGTCCTCTTGCTCAGTTGGACACCGGGGCCTCCGACTCCTCTTTCTATTCTGGTTAGAGCCAGTTTGCGCTGTTCTGTGTACACAGCGTTGCACGGGATCTTCAGTTTCTTGGCAATTTCTTTCATGGAATAGCCTTAATTTCTCAGAACAACAATAGACTGATGAGTTTCAGAAGAAAGTTCTTTATTTCTAGACATTTTGAGCCTGTAATCGAACCCACAATTGCTGATGCTCCAGATACTCAACTAGTCTAAAGGCCAGTTTTATTGCTTCTTATTCAGAACAACCGTTTTCAGCTGTGCTAACAGGAGGGTTTTCTAATGATCAATTAGCCTTTTAAAATTATAAACTTGGATTAGCTAACACAACGTGCCATTGGAACACAGGAGGGATGGTTGGTGGTAATGGGCCTCTGTACACACATGTAGATATTCCATTCAAAATCAGCCGTTTCCAGCTACAATAATCATTAACAATGTATACACTTTATTTCTGATCCTTTTGATGTTATTTTAATGGACAAAAATGTGCTTTTCTTTCAAAAACAAGGACATTTGTAAGTGATCCCAAACGTTTGAATGGTAGTGTATGTAAGCTTTCTTGAATTGGACAAATGACTAACATTTGTTTAAACAGCTGCTCTTAGCGAAAATGTGTTCGGAGTTACTTTTCCAGCTAATAGGCAATATTACTGTTTACAATTATAGTGTCATTATTTTTCCCCCCCTACATTATCTTCCAAATCTATTCCTTTTTAAAATGTTGATTACCTCGCAATTATCATTTACCTGATAAGTCATGACATAAAAAATGCTAACGTATGTTTGGGGTCACTGGTTTGCCTGGGAGGGGGTCCCTGGGCAAGAGAAGGTTGACGACCCCTGCTCTAGTTCAACCCCCAATGTTTGGGCCTCAGCAGCCATTGACATGGACCCTGGGCCGTTCTACTGATTCTATTTCTATGGGTGCATCCACACAACGGTGGCTCAGTTCATCCCTTGCCACAGCTAATAAATGGCACCCTATTCCCTGTATAGTGCACTGCTTTTGACGAGAGCTCTGTGAGGTGCACTCTGAAGTAGTGGCACTATCAAGGAAATAGGGTGCCATTTCGGAAGCAACCCCAGTGTTTCACCCGTTTATCTGGCGGCCTTGGGGCAGAGCTCGACAGGAACAGGAAACAATAACAGGACTGTTGTTGAGAATGAGTGGATCAACTGCAAACTTGGCGCTTTCTTGTCTAATTCTGAAACTCATAATGTTGCTTCAGTGCCGTGCACAATGACGCCTTTGTGTTTTTAACTGTGCCTGAAGCTGCTAAAGCCCGCTCGGTGCGTACTGCGTTATAGCTGTGGACTGGAGACTCCACTGGCATTTGAGTTTGCGCTGTCTCATAGGAGGGAACTTTAGTTATTCGCCTACATGATCTTTTATCAGTGTCCGTCATGGAAGTAGTACTGTGTGAAAAGAGAACGTTGACAGTGAATGCCATTTTATGCTTTTCTATAGTTTAGCCAGAATGACTGAAAATGGCTTCCTTAAGTATGTTTGCATTCCAAATGGCACCTTATTTCCTTTATAGTGCACTACTTCTGACTAGGGCCCATAGGGCTGTGATCACTTCACTATATAGGTAATGGGGTGCCATTTGTAATTGAGCCTATGCTTATGTCCATCTCCATCCCTAAAGCTGTGTGTCTATTTGTTTTGCCCTCTTCCAGGGAGCAGACGATGTGTGGCATGAACCCAGACATGTCTACCCAGGGACAGGGGATGGGGAAGCAGCCAATGAAAGCTGTGTCTTCACTGACTCCTCCCAGTGTGGGTGGGCTGTCCCCAGGGTTGGGGGGACATGACACAATGGTTGGCAGCAATACCAACATGGCCACCATGGGTGGACGTTACAGATGCCAGGGGGCTATGAACCGTTCTCCCACTCCTCGGGGTAGCAGCAACTATGCACTCAAGATGGGGATGAACAGCCCGTCGCAGGGCAGCCCCAGTGTGACCTCTCAGGGGGGTCAAAGTGGCGGTGGTACCATGGTGTCCCCACGCCACCGCCAGAGCCCCAGTGTGGCGGGTTGCCCCCACGTTCTTCCCACAGGACCCTTCTCCCCAACGGGCAGCCTGCACTCTCCACTAGGGGTGTGTAACAGCACAGGGGTGGGGAACAACCACAGTGTCTACACTGGTAACAGCTCCCTCAACGCCCTTCAGGCCCTCAGCGAATGCCACGGGGTCTCCCAGCAGGGGCAGTCCATAGGGTCACCTGACAGGAAGCCAGGCAGCATGCTGCAGATGCAGAGTCCCCCTGGTAGTGGTGGAGCTAGCAGCACTAGTAACCCCAACCTCAACTCCAGCCAGCTGGCCAACCGCAGCAGCTGCACGTCTGAGAGAGAGATAGAGATGTTTGGAGCGTACGGGGAGCAGTCCCGGCCAGACGGGGAGGAGAGGGAGAACGTGGAGCAGAGGAAGTCGAAAGATGACACCCTCAAGCCTTTTGGAGGATCAGGAGGAGAGCTAACCGAGGCCCAGAACAGGCTCCTCAACAGTAAGGGCCACACCAAGCTCCTGCAGCTACTCACCAACAAGTCAGAGCACATGGAGCCCTGCTCGCCCCATGGGGCCCCTGGGGGAGGGGAGCCCAACTGTAAGGATCCCGGGATGGGACCAGGTGGCCAGAACAACCACTCCACCTCGCTGAAGGAGAAACACAAGATCCTCCATAGACTCCTCCAGAACAGCACGTCCCCGGTGGAGCTGGCCAAACTGACAGCTGAGGCCACGGGGAAGGAGCTGGGTCAGGGCCAGCAGGACCAGGGAGGACCAGACAGTATGGCTGCCACCATGGCTGAGATGGCCACCAAGCAGGAGTCCATCAGCCCCAAGAAGAAGGACAACGCGCTGCTGCGCTACCTGCTGGACAAGGATGACAACACCATGCAGGAGAAAGGCATCAAGATGGAGCCCGGGACAGAGATGAAGCTGGCCAATGTGAAGACTGAGAAGCACGACCCGGGATACAACATGGCAGACCAGGTCAGTAGAGCAACAATGTGTATGGTCATGATACACTGGCTGCGTCCCAAATGATACCCTATTCCCCCTATGGGTCCTGGTCAAAGGTGGTGCGCTATAGGGAATAGGGACACAACCACTGATCGAGAGTCTGAAGTAGGAGGTAGAGGTTGTAGTAAATCTGTGTTCAAGGGATAAGAGATGGGTGGATGGATGGGGAGGTAAAAAACGACAGCCTTTAGTTGTAAGTTAGGCTACACGTTTCCTCTTGGGAAGCTACAGAGATTGATCTCAGATGAGAATATTGAGCGTAAGATAACATATTGTTTTATGCCATATATATTTTTTGAAAATCTCCTGAAATACACTACATTCACAGATCTCTTTTAGCATAGTCACAATATGTGAGTTTTCCCAAAGGGTGCACTTGTACACACCATTTTTAACAATGGTGAAGACTCCACTTCAGCCAATGTTTACTCCAATCCAATATATTTAGATCATGACTGGAAGTGTGTAAATGCACACTTTGGGAGATTGTTAGAGAATCGGGACACTGCCCGAGAGGAGGCAGGAGGTGGAACAGGAACTAACCAACAGCAGGTCACCCTGGCATGCAGACGTGCAGTGCACAGGGAGGAGGGCAGAGTAGAGCTGGGAGCCGTGCGGATCGGAGGGCAGAGCAGCCTTACATCATACATGACCTCATTAGTTCAGCTTGCTATTTATATCCTCCCCTCTATTCATTGGCCTGCCTGTATGAAATGGCCTGAGCAGGAAGATTCCATTCCTGTCTGTAGGCCTCTTTCTCTCTCACTCTTTCTCTCTGCTATCATATTTTAAATAAAAAATGTAGATCATTCTCAGTGATGATGGGTACAGTAATTAGCCTAGGCTAGCTATGCACTGGTTTTGTTGATTGGAAGGCAATCAACATTTTTTTAAACATTTGAATGTGGAGTATTGTGTTTTCCTGCGCTAGAAAATATGTTCCATAATATCTATATATTATTTATGTACATAGTAGTCAGATGTTCTAAATGCTCATGGACACTGTCTCCCACATTCTACTATCCTACTCATGTTGGTCCTGAAGTCTACTCTAATGCATATAAGACTTGTCTGCGTCTTTCTGTGTGTGTGCATGCAGTCTAGTGAGCTGGAAGACATCTTGGATGATCTGCAGTGTCGCCAGCAGCAGCAGCTCTTCTCAGGCCAGCACCACCAGCAGCAGTCCAGACCCGTGTCTCTGCCCACCAACGTAGACAAGCAGTCCATCATCAACGACATCCTGCAGATGACAGAGAACAACAGCAGTCCCACGGGCACCAACACACAGCAGAAGGCCTTCCCAGGCATGGGCCCAGGACGTGAGTTGACCACACCCCTGCTCTTATCTGTTCTAGGTTGCATCCCAAATGGCACCCTCTTCCCTATGGGCCCTGGTCAAAGTAGTACACTGTATAGAGAATAGGGTGCCATTTGGGAAGAAACCCAAGTAGCATGAGATGGTAGTAGCCCTTAACCACAGATCTGAGATCAGCTTACCCTCCCCAAATCTTAATAACCTTCATCATAAAGAATATCTGACCTGGTGTCAGCAGTTAGTTAGGGGCAACTTCTAACCTACTTTGTCCCACTTTTGGGGAAAAGATTGTTTGGTCAAGCCAGTATCGTTTAGTAAGATGATTGTGTAACTTTTTCTGTCTTGTGCTCCCAGACTTCAATGGTCCCAGGATGGGTCAGCTAGGCCAACGGCCCCCTGTCCGCAGTATGTCCCTGGATCAGTCCAACATGTCTGCCCATGGTTCTCCCCGACCCTTCCCTCCTCCCAGGAACAGCAGCCCCTACTCTGTCATGCAGCAGCAAGCCATGATGGGAAACCACGGAATGTTGCAGAACCAGGCTAACATGGGCAACCCAGGTGAGTCGTCTAAAAATTCATTAAGCATTACCATCAAAATGTCTAGTGCAAATTTAAGAGATGTGCTCTGTGTTATTAGATA
The DNA here is from genome assembly GCF_034236695.1 of Oncorhynchus nerka. Lineage (NCBI taxonomy): Eukaryota > Metazoa > Chordata > Actinopteri > Salmoniformes > Salmonidae > Oncorhynchus > Oncorhynchus nerka. Next base: position 74,602,150 of record NC_088415.1, on the reverse strand, counting down.
TAGGATCAGTCCCAAATGGCACCCTATTCTCTATATAGTGCACTAATTTTGACCAGGGACCGTAGGGTCCAGTTTCAGTGTTTGTAAGCTGAGCCAGGATCACTTCTTTCCCCCTGTCCCAGGCTTGCCCCAGGCTAGCATGCAGCAGGGTTGGGGTCCTCAGGGGCCAATGGGCCAGGCTCTGCAGCAGAGAATGGGGCCTGATGGTCGCATGGTGCCCAACATCTCAGCTGGAGTCCCCATGAGGCCCAGCAACCAGCAGCCTGGACCCAGACAGATGGTCCCAATGCAGATGATGGGAAACGGTAGGTGCTGGTGCTGCCCACCTTTCGCCACACACACTTTGCCCGTTTTTCCACGCACACCTTGCCCTTGTTTTTCCACGCACACATTCACAACTTGCCGCCGTTTCTCCAAACACACAAACGTCTCTATTGTCTCTGTATCCATCTAGAGCCATATGAAGCCCATAATTGAAGTTATTCTGAGTCTTTTCATAATGTCTGTTGTACAGTGCAATCCAATATGGAGATGGCTGGTCCTCCCTACCCAGGACAGCAGGCACTGCCCAATCAGACAGCCCCGTGGCCTGACCGCATGATGTCGGTGGATCACAGGCCTTATGGGAACCAGAACCGGTAACTAGCTACACACCGTACAGACTCCTTCTCTCAGTGACCGTACAATACACCTCTCTGCTGTCTGACACACTCTTTTGAAAAGTAGTGCACTATATCGGGTACCATTTGGGACGAAACTAACTCAGTCTGAACCTACTCTGGGCCCAGGTTACTAAAAGTTCATCGTTAGAATCTTAGTAGGAGCATCGTTAAATCTCCGAGCTGTTTACCAAAACCATTGTTATTAATGTTGCACTCAAAAGCTTGTAATCTAACGTCTGCCTCAGACCACTCGTAGAAGTGCATCAATGGGTGCTTTTTTTTAACCTCCCACATCACTTTATACACAGATCTCTGCTAAACACCAAATCACATGCTTTATCCATCTCTGTGACCACCGATAACTTTAGAACAAAGTTGACTACAAATACAAAGATGCCAATGTCTTTGCAATTGATACAAACGAACAACATACTGTATAAAAATATGCTTTAAATGAAAACTGAGATGACTGCATTAAAATATAAACAGTAAGAGGCCTATTTTCAGTCGTATTGAAATACATTTCATGTTCAATCGGTTGCATTATATTTTGCTACTTGTGGGCTACTGTCTGTAATGTGTCTCAACATATTTCAAGATGTGTAGCTTAACATGCGCAATGATGTGCCAAATCTGTGATTTTATGCATTTTTATTGGGTAAACATTAGAAAAAAAACACCTAGGTGCTGATCCGTCGTCCGTATTGTGAAATAATTGTAATGTTAAGGAAATATTTTTATGTATAAAGCTGATCCGAGAGCAGCACTCCCCTTCAATCCTATCAGTATCGATGCTCCAACAACTTCAGTCAGGGGCTGTTGAGTGAGTGAAAATGACAGTGGTAAGGTATGCACATGGTGTGTGTATGATGAGAAGCAGATGATTCAACGTGGTGATCTCCTTGGCCAAACGGCCCTTTCCAGTCTGATCTTTGACCTCTAACCTCAGACCTTGTGTTCTTGCATTTAACACCCACACTTTTTCTCGCACCAATTCTGCTGATAGGGGCTACCTCGTGAGGTAATTTGCAATAACTGTGATATGTGATTGTATTTTCCTACTGAACCTTGTCTGGATCGGAGCGTCTGTTAAATGACCTTAATGTAATGAAACGTTGTGTTCCCCACAGACAGGCTTACGGTAACTCCCAGGATGAGGTGCTGTGTTCTCCCTTGCGGCCTGGGGAGGGGCCTTCGGACGGGGATGCCCTGCTCAGCCAGCTCTATTCAGTGCTGAAAGACTTTGACGGCCTGGAGGAGATTGACCGCGCTCTGGGAATCCCCACTCTGATTAGTCAGGTAATCTCTATTAGCCACAATAATATGCGCAGTCCACAGATATGTACTTGAGCAGGGTTTCCCAAACTTGGTTCTGAAGCCCCTCTGGGGGCACGTTTATTTTTCCCCCCTAGCACTACACAGGTGATTCAAGTTTTGATTATTTGAATAGGCTGTGTAGTGGTAGGGAATAAACCAAAATGTTTACTGGCGCAGGATCAGGACTGAGTTTGGGAAACCCTGTACTAGAAAGCTTATCTCCTATCTTTGCAATGGCAACTTCAAAATGGTGTACGCCCTCAATGGCACGGTCCATGCTAACACAGGCTTTGGGCCAAGTGTGCCCTCTATCCAACTCTATGGCCTAGGCCAACAAGCCTTTTGCAGGCAGCTGGACTCATTTTCCCTTGAGGCCTTACTCTAGTACTGTAATTCACTGACTGCTGTACTGTATGTTGCAGGGAATTTGTATGTTGCTGTGGGTTCTGTCATTTTAATGGATTGAGATATTAAGGAAGTTGGTGTAGAAACTACAAAATCTCAAATTAAATTAACTGACTAGTTAGCAAGCCATTGCTTATTAACGGAAGGAAGACAGCCAAATGAACACTGACCTACAGTAGCTTTTTTTTAATGTCCTGTAATTTCTTACTTGGTTTGATCTCTGTAGGGCCAGCCAGTGGCGCAGGAGCAGTATGCCAATCAGGAGTCACCCATGAGGAAGCCACCCATGTATAGCCAGTACCCCCATGCTGGTAGCATGGCACAGGGCAACTACATGAGCCAGCAGGACCCTGGCTTCCATGGTATGCCCGGTCAGATGGGCCAGCGGATGGGGTACCCCATGCTCCGACTCCCTGCCCGACCAGGAGGCCCGGTGCCTGCCCAGCCCAACAACCTGAGGCTGCAGCTGCAGCATCGACTACAGGGACAGCTGGTAGGGCAACACACCATCCCTGGAGCCCTCACTGTTAATAATATAGGCCCTATCCTAATGAATTTCTTCATCTGCAAAAAAAACATTTAAAAAGCTTGAAATTATGTTTGAAATGATAAATGCTTTACAAAGTTTACAAATTAGACCTAAGGCACAATATACAAACTTGCCTCTTTCAAAAGCAGACACACCACCCTTAGAGCCCTCAATGTAAATCATAGGGAATATAGTCCTGACCTGAAAAGGACAATTGATAAGCTAAAGCTTGAAATGGTATTTGGAATGAGTAGTTTGCAATATTGACATCGATAATTGAACAACTTTGCCCCTCTCCCATGTCAAAATCATAAAGGGACTGGACATTTAAGAACATTGCAAACTGAACTGGACATCTGAAATTAACTGTTAATTGTCTACTTAGTTTCTGCAGTAAACTCTGAGGATTCTACTGCCACCTGCTGGAGAGTTTGAGAAATGGCTAAACTATTTTATAGCAATGGCTCAAATCAAATGTTATTTTAATTTTATTTATTTTACCTCTATTTAACCAGGTAGGCCAGTTGAGAACAAGTTCTCCTTTACAACTGCGACCTGACCAAGATAAAGCAAAGCAGTGTGACACAAACAACAGAGTTACACATGGAATAAATAAACATACATTCAATAACACAATAGAAAAGTCTATATACAGTGTGTGCAAATGAGGTAAGATAAGGGAGGTAAGGCAATAAATAGGCCATAGTGGCAAAATAATTACAATTTAGCAATTAAACACTGGAGTGATAGATGTGCAGAAGATGAATTTGCAAGTAGAGATATTGGGGTGCAAAGGAGCGAAGAATAAATGACAGTATGGGGATGAGGTATTTGGATGGGCTATTTACAGATGGGCTATGTGCAGTGATCTGTGAGCTGCTCTGACAGCTGGAACTTGGAGAGGGAGATATGAGTCTCCAGCTTCATTGATTTTTGCAATTCGTTCCAGTCATTGGCAGCATAGAACTGGAAGGAAAGGCGGCCAAAGGAGGAATTGGCTTTGGGGGTGACCAGTGAAATATACCTGCTGGAGCGCGTGCTTCGGGTGGGTGCTGCTATGGTGACCAGTGAGCTGAGATAAGGCAGGGCTTTACCTAGCAAAGATTTTATAGATGACCTGGAGCCAGTAGGTTTGGCGACAAATATGAAGCGAGGGCCAGCCGACGAGAGCATACAGGTCGCAGTGGTGGGTAGTATATGGGGCTTTGGCGACAAAACGGATGGCACTGTGATAGACTGCATCCAATTTGCTAAGTAGAGTGTTGGAGGCTATTTTGTAAATGACATCACCGAAGTCAACGATCGGTAGGATAGTCAGTTTTACGAGGGTATGTTTGGCAGCATGAGTGAAGGATGCTTTGTTGTGAAATAGGAAGCTGATTCTAGATTTAATTTTGGATTGGGGATGCTTAATGTGAGAGGAAAGAGTTCATAATCTAACCAGACACCTAGGTATTTGTAGTTGGCCACATATTCTAAGTCCGAACCGTCCAGAGTACTGATGCTGGACAGGCGGAAAGGTGCGGGCAGCGATCAGTTGAAGAGCATGCGTTTAGTTTTACTTGCATTTAAGAGCAGTTGGAGGCCACAGAAGGAGAGTTGTATGGCATTGAAGCTTGTCTGAAGGTTTGTTAACAGTGTCCAAAGAAGGGCCAGAAGTATACAGAATGGTGTCATCTCCGTAGAGGTGGATCAGAGAATCACCAGCAGCAAGAGCGACATCATTGATGTATACAGAGAAAATAGTTGTCCCGGGAATTGAACCCTGTGGCACCCCCATAGAGACTGCCAGAGGTCCGGAAAACAGGCCCTCTGATTTGACACACTGAACTCTGTCTGAGAAGTAGTTGGTGAACCAGGCGAGACAGTCATTTGAGAAGCCAAGGCTATTGAGTCTGCGGATAAGAATGTGGTGATTGACAGAGTTGAAAGCCTTGGCCAGGTCGATGAATACAACTGCACATTGTCTCTTATCGATGCCGGTTATGATATTGTTTAGGACCTTGAGCGTGGCTGAGGTGCACCCATGACCAGCTCTGAAACCAGATTGCATAGCGGAGAAGGTACGATGAGATTCGTAATGGTCAGTGATCTGTTGGCATTGAAAGGCCTTAGAAAGGCAGGGTAGGATATGTGTATATTGTGTGTGTGTGTGTGTGTGTGTGTGTCTAACATTTTGGGTCAAGAGTGTCTTCCCTTTGAAGAGGGTTGCAACAATTGCGGCGGATAATTTTAGAAAGAGAGGGTCCAGATTGTCTAGCCCGGCTGATTTGTAGGGATCCAGATTTTGCCGCTCTTTCAGAACATCAGCTATCTGGATTTGGGTGAAGGGGAAATGGGGAAGGCTTGGGAAAGTTGCTGAGGGGGGCGCAGGGCTGTTGGCCGGGGAAGGGGTAGCCAGGTGGAAAGCATGGCCAGCCGTAGATAAAAGCTTATTGAAATTCTCAATTATCGTGGATTTATCAGTGGTGACAGTGTTTCCTAGCCTCAGTGCAGTGGGCAGCTGGGAGGAGGTGCTCTTATTCTCCATGGACTTTACAGTGTCCCACACCAGAACTTTATGGAGTTTGTGGTACAGGGTGCAAATTTCTGTTTGAAAAAGCTTGCCTTCGCTTTCCTAACTGAGTATATTGGTTCCTGACTTCCATGAAAAGTTGCATATCGCGGGGGCTATTCGATGCTAATGCAGTACGCCACAGGATGTTTTTGTGCTGATCAAGGGTAGTCAGGACTGGAGGGAACCAAGGGCTATATCTGTTCCTGGTTCTACATTTTTTGAACGGGGCATGCTTATTTAAGATGGTGAGGAAAGCACTTTTAAAGAATAACCAGGCATCATCTACTGACGGAATACCCGGGCTAGGTTGATTAGAAAGGCCTGCTTGCTGAAGTGTTTAGGGAGCGTTTGACATTGATGAGGGGTGGTCGTTTAACCGCAGACCCATTACGGATGCAGGCAATGAGGCAGTGATCGCTGAGATCCTCGTTGAAGACCATAGAGGTGTATTTGGAGGGCAGGTTGGTTAGGATGATATCTATGAGGGTGCCCGTGTTTACGGATTTGGGATTGTACCTGGTAGGTTCATTTGATAATTTGATAGATTTGTCACATGCTTTGTAAACAACAGGTGTAGATTAACAGTGAAATGCTTACTTAGGGGCCCTTCCCAACAATGCAGAGAAATAATTTATAGAAAGATAATAACACAAGGAATAAATACGCAATGAGGAACAAAAACTTGACTATATACACAGTGTATTGAGTCAATGTGTGGCGGTATGAGGTAATTGAGGTAGATACTAAATGTTAATATGGGTAGGGGTAAATTAACTAGGCAACGGCATGGATAAAAAGGAGTAGCAGCAGTATATGTGATGAGTCAAGAGTTTGTGCAAAGGGGGGTCAATACAGATAGTACAGGTAGCTATTTGGTGAACTATTTAGCAGTCTTATGGCTTGGGGGTTAAAGATGTTCAGAGTTCTGTTGGTTCCAGACATGGCGCATCGGTACCGCTTGTTTTGCAGTAGCAGAGAGTCTTTGACCATTTTTAGGGCCCTCTGACACTGCCTGGTGTAGAGGTCCTGGGCGGCAGGGAGCTTGGACCCAGTGATTTATTAGGCCTTACCCACTTCCCTTCTGTAGCTCTTTGCGGTTGGATGTCAAGCAGTTGCCATACCAAGCTGTGACACAGCCAGTCAAGATGATCTCAGATTTTTTAAGCTCTGAGCGCCCATGCCAAATCTTCAGCCTCCTGAGGGGGATGAGGCTTTGTTGGTGTGTGGGCCATTTAAGTTAATTCCTTAGTAATGATGGTGTGGATGTGAGCCATGACCATCCAAGCATTTCATAGCTACAGATGTGAGTGCTACAGGGCAGTAGTCATTTAGACAGGTTACCTTGGCATTCTTTGCCACAGGGATTATGGTGGTCTGCTTGAAACATGTAGGTATTACAGATGGGGTCAGGGAAAGGTTGAACATGTAGGTATTACAGACTGGGTCAGGGAGAGGTTGAACATGTAGGTATTACAGATGGGGTCAGGGAAAGGTTGAACATGTAGGTATTACAGACTGGGTCAGGGAGAGGTTGAACATGTAGGTATTACAGACGGGGTCAGGGAGAGGTTGAACATGTAGGTATTACAGACTGGGTCAGGGAGAGGTTGAACATGTAGGTATTACAGATGGGGTCAGGGAGAGGTTGAACATGTAGGTATTACAGATGGGGTCAGGGAGAGGTTGAACATGTCAGTGAAGACACTGATCAGTGAATGCCAGCTGGTCAGTGAATGCTATGAGTATTCCTCCTGGTTATCCATCTGGCCCGAGGCCTTGTGAATGTTAAAGGAAAGGTTCACCCAATTTGAATGTTATATCGTTTTTGATAATTGCATGTTTTCATGTGTATCTGAGTTATTGGCCTTCAAGCAGGGAGAAATCCGTCCGGTATGACGCAGCACCGTGATAGTCGCTCTCACCATACTGGAAGTTAATAGGAATACGACTTTTAGATCGCAAAAACGTCCATCATAGATTTTAATACTGACTGATGTCATAACTCGGGAGCTTGTCTTCTCTCGAATGAGCTATTGATCATATTTTAACGATATTCCTACCTCGAGAAATGTGTAATTTAATGGAGGGTCTAGCACATTATTCCCATTTGTCTGCTACTTTAGTCCAGGGTGCATTGCATGGTGTCATTGCCAGAGATATTATAGAAAGTAGATAGGAGTCCAATGAATGAATGAAGGAACGTATACCGTCCCACCCAGCAGACTGTCGACCAATCGTGTCCACTTTGTAATGCTGCTTCACGCAGTTGTTAAGCTAATCATCATGCAACCCCTTCTCAAAGTCAGTGTGTATGTCGAGAAATGTGCTTATTTTCCTCTAAAGTACGTGATTTCACGATTTCAAAGCTCCTTGTCCCAGAATCGCCCAGAATGCACCGTGTGGCCCATTGACGTAGCATGGGCAACATTTCCCATCCCCATAAGTATATCTGTCGTTTCGAATGATAGGTTGAGCGTTAGGTTGAACATGGCGAGATTGTAGACTCCTAAATTGATAGTGCATTTTGTTTAGGTGATTTTACAGATACCTAGCTATGTTACATGCTGATATTGTCTTTGGTATTACTGTGTGTAGCTATGTTTGCTTTCTACCTGCCTAGTTAGCCCATAGATGGAGTTAGCCCATAGATGCATTGCATTGTGTATTTTGTATATTTTTGACTTGAGCTGCAACACATTTCCACAACTATTTTCCAGGTTCCCACCAACCTTCTAACGCCAAAATGAAACATTTGTTCGCAAAAGATATTCTCACATATTAGTTTTATTTAACACTGTAAATGAAAGGAATTAGTGTTTTAGGGTGGATTTTTCCTTTAACCTGTTTAAAGGGCTCACTCACATTTGACTTAGAGTTTGTGTATGCATTGATATGTAGGCTACGTGTGCCTTTTTTAAATGTATGTAGGTCTGTCCTTGACTAATGATGTTCTGTATTGTGTGGACCCCAGGAGGAGTAGCTGCTGCTTTTGCAACAGCTAATGGGGATCCTAATAAAATAGAAAATACCAATACATTGGCTACAGAGAGCGAGATCACACAGTCGTCCGGAACAGCTATTGCTCTCATGCATGGTTCAGTGTTGCTTGCCTCAAAGCGAGCATAGAAGGCATTTAACTCATCTGGTAGGCTCGCGTCACTGGGCACCTCGTGGCTGGGTTTCCCTTTGTAATTTGTGATAGTTTGCAAGCCCTGCCACATCTGACGCGCATCAGAGCTGGCATAGTAGGATCCATCTTAGTCCTGTATTGACACTGCCTATTTGATCGCTCGTCAGAGGTCGTAGCGGGATTTTATTACATTATTAATAAAGTGCAGTATCATAAATGTCTTTGGACTTCACCAAGTAATGGGTCTAATAGAATGTCAAGGGCTATGTAATTAACACGTTTAAGTCGATTAAATTCAACAACAAAAAAATGTATATTTGTTTATTTCCTCAGCAGAATCGTCAGCCAATGATGAATCCGATGGGTGTGTCCAACATGAACCTACCTCTCAGACCCAGTGTACCCAACCAGGTTAGTCAGAATACTGTAGCAGATCATTATTATTACAGCTCCATGCGTGTGTGAGTTTGCATCCTTAATGGCACCCTATTCCCTATAAATAAAATTCAAATATAGTGTACTTCTTTTGGCAGCACCCTATTCCCTATATAGTGTACTACTTTTGACCAGGACCTATAGGGCTCTGTTCAAAAGTAATGCACTTTGTAGGGAATAGGGTTCCATTTGGGCTGCACCCTAATGCCTAAAGTCTAAATGTGTCTTGTCTGTCCTCCTAGGGAACCCTGAATGCTCAGATGTTGGCCCAGAGACAGAGGGAGTACCTGAGTAACATCCTGCGCCAGCGCCAGCAGCATGTCCACCAGAGAGCCATGCTGATGCGGGCCCAAGGCCTCATCGCACCCCCCAACATGGCTTCAGCGGCTGGGGCAGTGGAGCCCTCACAGTCCCCTGGCATGCCCCCCGGTTCCATGGGCACCAACCCTCGGATCCCCCAGGCAAACCCCCAGCAGTTCCCCTACCCGGCCAGCTACGGTACTGGTCTTACGTCTCCGCCACCCTCCACCAGCCCCTTCCCCCCGCTGTCCCCTGGTCTCCCTGGGGCTCAGCAGCTCCTCTCCCCTCTCCACTCCTCCCCAATCTCGCATGGCTCCTCCCAGATGAGTCTAGCTAACCAGCAAGGGATGATGGGAAACGTAGGTGGCCAGTTTGGAGCCGTAGTGAATCCACAAATGCAGCAACACCGTGCCTTCCAGTTTCCCAGCTCAGGTATACTGTAATATAATGCTGCCTGGTCACCTCGCTGTGTGGCTTCCTGTCACAGCTTTGGTTTAATTTCAATTGATAATAATTGTAATCATACGTGGGTTTAATTTGGTGGTTGCATGACTGTAGTGGTATTTGTTTCTCATACATACTCCATGGTGGTTTAGCTGAACAGCTGCCAAATGAAATAGTACACTACTGGTCAAACCTTTTAGAACACCTACTCATTCAGGCGTTTTTCTTTAATTGTTACCATTTTCTACATTGTAGAATAATAGTGAAGACATTAAAACTATGAAATGACACACATGGAACCAAAAAAGTGTTATATTTTAGATTCTTCAAATAGCCACCCTTTGCCTTGATGACAGTTTTGCACACTCTTGGCATTCTCTCAACCAGCTTCATGAGGTAGCCACCTGGAATACATTTAAATTGTACCTTAAAAGTTAATTTGTGGAATTTCTTTCCTTCTTAATGCATTTGAGCCAATCAGTTGTGTTGTGACAAGGTAGGGGGCATATACATAGACCTATTTGGTAAAAGACCAAGTCCATATTATGGCAAGAACAGCTCAAATCAGCAGAGAGAAATGACAGTCCATCATTACTTTAAGACATGAAGGTCAGTCAATTAGGAAAATGTCAGGAACTTTGAAAGTTTCTTCAAGTGCAGTCGCAAAAACCATCAAGCGCTATGATGAAACTGGCTCTCATGAGGACCACCACAGGAATGGAAAACCCAGAGTCACCTCTGCTGCAGAGGATAAGTTCATTACAGTTACCAGCCTCAGCAATTGCTTAATGGATGAATTGCTGAAAAGACACCACTACTAAAGGACACCAATATGAAGAAGAGACTTGCTTGGGCCAAGAAACACAAGCAATGGACATTAGACCGGTGGAAAGGTGTCCTTTGGTCTGGAGTCCAAATTTGAGATTTTTGGCACCAACCACCATGTCTTTGTGAGACGCGGTGTGGGTGAACGGATGATCTCTCTGCATGTGTATTTCCCACTGTGAAGTATGGAGGAGGAGGTGTGATGGTGCTTTGCTGGTGACATTGTCTATGATTGATTTAGAATTCAAGGCACACTTAACCAGCATGGCTACCACAGCATTCTGCAGCGATACGCCATCCCATCTGGTTTGCGCTTAGTGGGACAATAATTTGTTTTTCAACAGGACAATGACCCAACACACCTCCAGGCTGTGTAAGGGCTATTTGACCAATAAGGAGAGAGATGGAGTGCTGCATCAGATGACCTGGCCTCCACAATCCCCCAACCTCAACCAAATTGAGATGGTTTCGGATGAGTTGGACCGCAGAGTGAAGGAAAAGCAGCCAACAAGTGCTCAGCATATGTGAGAACTCCTTCAAGACGGTTGGAAAAGCATTCCAGGTGAAACTGGTTGAGAGAATGCCAAGAGTGTCCTCTTCTTCATATTGGTGTCCTTTAGTAGTGGTGTCTTTTCAGCAATTCATCCATTAAGCAATTCCTGAGGCTGGTAACTGTAATGAACTTATAGCCTGCAAAGTAATGTCATACTTTCCAGGTCCATACCCAAACAGTTCGAACTACTAATTTTGAAAATTACCCTCTCCAGAAATAAGTCTCTCACTGTTGCCGCCTGCTACCGGCCACCCTCAGCTCCCAGCTGTGCCCTGGACACCATTTGTGAATTGATCGCCCCCCATCTAGCTTCAGAGTTTGTTCTGTTAGGTGACCTAAACTGGGATATGCTTAACACCCCGGCAGTCCTACAATGTAAGCTAGATGCCCTCAATCTCACTCAAATCATCAAGGAACCCACCAGGTACAACCCTAACTCTGTAAACAAGGGCACCCTCATAGACGTCATCCTGACCAACTGGCCCTCCAAATACACCTCCGCTGTCTTCAACCAGGATCTCAGCGATCACTGCCTCATTGCCTGTATCCGCCACGGAGCCGCAGTCAAACGACCACCCCTCATCACTGTCAAACGCTCCCTAAAAGACTTCTGTGAGCAGGCCTTTCTAATCGACCTGGCCCGGGTATCCTGGAAGGACATTGACCTCATCCCGTCAGTTGAGGATGCCTGGTCATTCTTTAAAAGTAACTTCCTCACCATTTTAGATAAGCATGCTCCGTTCAAAAAATGCAGAACCAAGAACAGATACAGCCCTTGGTTCACTCCAGACCTGACTGCCCTCGACCAGCACAAAAACATCCTGTGGCGGACTGCAATAGCATCGAATAGCCCCGTGATATGCAACTGTTCAGGGAAGTCAGGAACCAATACACGCAGTCAGTCAGGAAAGCTAAGGCCAGCTTCTTCAGGCAGAAGTTTGCATCCTGTAGCTCCAACTCCAAAAAGTTCTGGGACACTGTGAAGTCCATGGAGAACAAGAGCACCTCCTCCCAGCTGCCCACTGCACTGAGGCTAGGTAACACGGTCTCCACCGATAAATCCACGATTATCGAAAGCTTCAATAAGCACTTCTCAACGGCTGGCCATGCCTTCCGCCTGGCTACTCCAACCTCGGCCAACAGCTCCGCCCCCCGCAGCTCCTCGCCCAAGCCTCTCCAGGTTCTCCTTTACCCAAATCCAGATAGCAGACGTTCTGAAAGAGCTGCAAAACCTAGACCCGTACAAATCAGCTGGGCTTGACAATCTGGACCCTCTATTTCTGAAACTATCTGCCGCCATTGTCGCAACCCCTATTACCAGCCTGTTCAACCTCTCTTTCATATCGTCTGAGATCCCCAAGGATTGAAAGCTGCCGCAGTCATCCCCCTCTTCAAAGGCGGAGACACCCTGGACCCAAACTGCTATAGACCTATATCCATCCTGCCCTGCCTATCTAAGGTCTTCGAAAGCCAAGTCAACAAACAGGTCACTGACCATCTCGAATCCCACCGTACCTTCTCCGCTGTGCAATCTGGTTTCCGAGCCGGTCACGGGTGCACCTCAGCCACGCTCAAGGTACTAAACGATATCATAACCGCCATCGATAAAAGACAGTACTGTGCAGCCGTCTTCATCGACCTCGCCAAGGCTTTCGACTCTGTCAATCACCATATTCTTATCGGCAGACTCAATAGCCTCGGTTTCTCGGATGACTGCCTTGCCTGGTTCACCAATTACTTTGCAGACAGAGTTCAGTGTGTCAAATCGGAGGGCATGCTGTCCGGTCCTCTGGCAGTCTCTATGGGGGTGCCACAGGGTTCAATTCTCGGGCCGACTCTTTTCTCTGTATATATCAATGATGTTGCTCTTGCTGCGGGCGATTCCCTGATCCACCTCTACGCAGACGACACCATTCTATATACTTTCGGCCCGTCATTGGACACTGTGCTATCTAACCTCCAAACGAGCTTCAATGCCATACAGCACTCCTTCCGTGGCCTCCAACTGCTCTTAAACGCGAGTAAAACCAAATGCATGCTTTTCAACCGATCGCTGCCTGCACCCGCATGCCCGACTAGCATCACCACCCTGGATGGTTCCGACCTTGAATATGTGGACATCTATAAGTACCTAGGTGTCTGGCTAGACTGCAAACTCTCCTTCCAGACTCACATCAAACATCTCCAATCGAAAATCAAATCAAGAGTCGGCTTTCTATTCCGCAACAAAGCCTCCTTCACTCACGCCGCCAAGCTTACCCTAGTAAAACTGACTATCCTACCGATCCTCGATTTCGGCGATGTCATCTACAAAATGGCTTCCAACACTCTACTCAGCAAACTGGATGCAGTCTATCATAGTGCCATCCGTTTTGTCACCAAAGCACCTTATACCACCCACCACTGCGACTTGTATGCTCTAGTCGGCTGGCCCTCGCTACATATTCGTCGCCAGACCCACTGGCTCCAGGTCATCTACAAGTCCATGCTAGGTAAAGCTCCGCCTTATCTCAGTTCACTGGTCACGATGGCAACACCCATCCGTAGCACACGCTCCAGCAGGTGTATCTCACTGATCATCCCTAAAGCCAACACCTCATTTGGCCGCCTTTCGTTCCAGTACTCTGCTGCCTGTGACTGGAACGAACTGCAAAAATCGCTGAAGTTGGAGACTTTTATCTCCCTCACCAACTTCAAACATCAGCTATCCGAGCAGCTAACCGATCGCTGCAGCTGTACATAGTCTATTGGTAAATAGCCCACCCATTTTCACCTACCTCATTCCCATACTGTTTTTATACTGTTTTTTAAATTTATTTATTTACTTTTCTGCTCTTTTGCACACCAATATCTCTACCTGTACATGACCATCTGATCATTTATCACCCCAGTGTTAATCTGCAAAATTGTATTATTCGCCTACCTCCTCATGTCTTTTGCACACATTGTATATAGACTGCCCATTTTTTTTTTCTACTGTGTTATTGACTTGTTAATTGTTTACTCCATGTGTAACTCTGTGTTGTCTGTTCACACTGCTATGCTTTATCTTGGCCAGGTCGCAGTTGTAAATGAGAACTTGTTCTCAACTAGCCTACCTGGTTAAATAAAGGTGAAATAAAAAAATAAAAAAGTGTGCAAATCTGTCATCAAGGCAACGGGTGGCTATTTGAAGAATCTCAAATATAAATATATTTTGATTTGTTTAACACTGTTTTTTGCTTACTACATGATTCCATAGGTGTTATTTCATAGTTTTGATGTCTTCACTATTATTCTGCAATGCCGAAAAGTCAAAATAACGAAAAACCCTCGACTGAGTAGGTATTCTAAAACTTTTGACTGGTAGTGTATGCCTCATGTTATCTCACAGGTATATCTACCTAAAGATATCAGAGTACTTGTGATCTATAGTATTAACTCATTGCTTCTGTCATGTTAGTCAAAACAATCCATTACATATGATACAGGGATAAGAATTACTAATAGCATTATCAGATTGCTTCATGTTGGTGTTCACATAGATGTTGGTGGTGGCTGAGCTGTAGAATTTTCATATTTTTCATCTTCTCTTACCCATTCATGTGAGTGTATAGATTTGATTGTGCCATGTTTTTGACCAACTGCATGTACTTTACTTTGGCTCTTCATGTATTTCTGTATCTTCATTAACATATCTGCAGTAGTCAACTACAACACAAAGTTTATCTTAAGCCTGGTCCCTATTTGTGCTTTTGGCAGTTCCATTTCTGTCATTGTCAAGCCAAACATTGCATGACGATGAATGACAAGGAGTTGGAATGGTGGAAAAACAGACTGGCATTCAAGCAATCTTATCTTGACAATGAAATTAATGTTTAGGTAACGTCTACTGTACTCTCCACCCCTCAGTACTGATAACAAATGTCTCCTCCCTGGTCCTGTCAGGTATAAACCAGCAGCAGCAGGACGCAGGCTTCACAGGAGCCACCACCCCCCAGAGCCCCCTCATGTCCCCCCGCATGAATCACGCCCAGAGCCCCATGATGCAGCAGCAGGCCCAGGCCAACTCCTCCTACCAGCCCTCCTCTGAGATGAACGGCTGGCCTCAGGGCAACATGTCAGGAAACAGGTGAGACTGACTGGCAACTCTACTTGGATCAAAATCTAATTTTATCACGTGTCAAATTTTTATTTCACCTTTATTTAACTAGGCAAGTCAGTTAAGAACAAATTCTTATTTACAATGACTGCCTACCCCGGCCAAACTCAAACGATGCTGGGCCAAATGTTCACCACCCTATAGGACACCCAATCCCGGCCGGATGTGATACAGCCTGGATTCGATCCAGGGTGTCTGTAGTGACGCCTCAAGCACTGAGATGCAGTGAGTTAGAACGCTGCGCCACTCGGGAGCTAAAGCGTTAAAATAACTATGCAGAGATAATGACCAGAGAGCAGCAGCAGTGTAAAGGGGGGAGGGGAATGCAAATAGTCTGGGTAGTCATTTGATTAGCTGTTCAGGAGTCTTATGGCTTGGGGGTAGAAGCTGTTAAGAAGCCTTTTGGTTGCAAAATTCAAGTAACTTTGGGAAAGGGTTTCCAGGAAGTCCTGGTTGGAGGATTCTCTGAATCAGGAGGAAATGAACAGAAATCTGTAATTCTTCCTCTAGGTTTTCTGGAAAACCAGAATTTTGCAACCCTACTGCTAACCTTTGTATTTAGTTGTCATGGTTATGATCATAGACTTATGTTTTGATTCTGCATGAATCTACACTGTCTGTAGGATGTATCCAGTATGCTCTCATGACACACATTTTCATCAACCTGTGGTCAAATCTGTGATTGAACATGTACCTTTTGATTTCCATGCTCTGTTTCAGCATGTTCACACAACAGTCTCAAGCTCAGCAGTACATGCCCCAACAGTCTAATGGTGGAATGTACAACGGCACAAACGCAAACCTGAACATGAACATACAGGGTGTCCCCATGGCCTCCAACGGCAGCATGAACCAAGTCTCAGCAGGCCAGATGACCATGCCTACAGGAAGCCTGTCTTCCATGGACCCTGAGCAGGTGTGTGTGTGTGTGTCCAGTTCAAGTTCCACCCACTCCTTTGTGTACTTTAGTTTCTCTTTATCATTTAAGGTACTTTTAGAGAAACTAAAGTTAAATCTGATTTAGAAATTAAAATGAAAGAAAAAAAGAACACCCTCTTAGAAAAAGCCAATAAAAAATCTTTACAAGCTAAAGAAGGAAAATACAATTTCATAACTACGATCTTTTACTTTTGAAGAGAACCAACAACTACAGGTTAAACTCCAATAAAAAATACTACTTAATGGCAAATAAAGCAGTAAAATATCTCTCACCTCTCACAAAACAAATACATGCTAAACAAGTTAGAATTTTAAAAGATACAAACTCTATTTAGAAACTACGCTATTTTGACAATTTAAAAATCTTCAATGAAAATGTATATGAATCAAAATTAAACATTTGGATGGATCCTATAGCCTTCTTAGACTCAACAGCTCTGAAGCAGTTATCAACAGAAAAAGTATCATCACTAAAAACAGAGATTACTCAAGAAGAAATATTAGATGCTGTTATAACATTTGCACAGAGAAAAGCACCAGAAATGGCTTTCCCATAGAAATCTATTCAACATTTTGAGACAAAGTAGCACCCCCTATTTACACAAATGACAACACACATCACTCAACTCAGTGCTTCCTAGTTCCATGTATCAAAAAGTTATTTCAATTATATTAAAACCAGGAAAATCTAGTCCCCTGCTGATTATAAACCCATAAGTTTAATAAATTGTGACAAAATGATAACAAAACTTACAATACTTGATATACATCAATCAAACAGGAATTATTAAAAATGGACACAAACAAGGACGTCAGTTTAATACAATAAACATCAACAACAAAAAGATGTACAGATTTATCAATAATGGCTGTTGATGCCAAAAGGCTTTCAAATATCTTGAATGGCCTTTTCTATTCAAAACTTTGGAAGCTTTCAACTTTCCATCTGAAATAATATATTTAATAAAAACATTGTATAATTGTCCCTAAGAAAAAAATATACACATACAGTTGAAGTCGGAAGTTTAAATACATACACTTAGGTTTGAGTCATTAAAACTCGTTATCAACCACTCCACAAATTTCTTATTAATAAACTTTAGTTTTGGGAAGTCGGTTAGGACATCTACTTTGCATGACAGAAGTCATTTTTCCAACAATTGTTTACAGACAGATTATTTCACTTATAATTCACTGTATCACAATTCCAGTGGGTCAGAAGTTTACATACTGTGCCTGGGCCTCCCGCGTGGTGCAGTGGTCAGAGATTCTGGGTTCGAGCCCAGGCTCTGTCGCAGCCGGCCGCGACCGGGAGGTCCATGGGGCGACGCACAATTGGCCTAGCTTCGTCCGGGTTAGGCCGGCAGGGATATCCTTGTCTCATCGCGCACTAGCGACTCCTGTGGCGGGCCGGGCGCAGTGCACAGTGTTTCCTCCGACACATTGGTGCAGCTGGCTTCCGGGTTGGATATGCGCTGTGTTAAGAAGCAGTGCGGCTTGGTTGGGTTGTGTTTCGGAGGACGCATGGTTTTTGACCTTTGTCTCTCCCGAGCCCGTACGGGAGTTGTAGCGATAAGACAAGGTAGTAATTACTAACAATTGGATACTACGAAATTGGGGAGAAAAAGGGGGCAAAATTTAAAAAAAGATTTCACAGATAAATTGGTCCACATGGAAAAACTAAATATGTATAAACCGTAAATGACTTGGTAACAGGAAATACACTGAACAAAAATATAAATGCAACATGCAACATTTTCAAAGATTTACTCAGTTACAGTTCCTGTAAGGAAGTCAGTCAGTCAATAGAAATACTGAATTAGGAGGGCCTCACACGACTGGGCAGGGTTGGTCTGGGAGGGCATAGTCCAACCCACCAGAATTAGGTTTTCTGCACATGGGGTATTGCTGAGGAAATTGTTTTATTTAATCCATTTTAGAATAAAGCTGCAACGAAACAAAATGTGGAAAAAGTCAAGCGGTCTGAGTTTCTTTCCAAAGGCACTGATAATGCCTTGAGACGAAGGGATAGCATCATTCTAGACCAGCTGGCTGGAATTGACATGTTAATACAAGGTGACGCAACTCCAGTGAGTAACGTTTCATCTTCTGTTGTTGTCTGCCCAACATTAGGGATTAGTGTATTTAAAAACATTTACACATCAAAACAGACTGCACCGATTTGTCATTGAGGGCCTTCTTCCCATGTCCTTGTAATCCCCTGTGTCTCTTTAGAATGTTGTCAGTCGTATTTCACTCAATTCTGCCCTTTTGTCCCCCACAATGAAATCGGGTGAGAGACTGGATCTGTCTCCGTCCGGTCCTATATTAGTTAGATGTGATATCTGACACCACTGGCCCAATTTTGACTAAACTTGGGTGAATGATGTGTCTTGCCATAGAGATCTGGCATTTACAATATTACACTGATTGGCCTAAGGGGGGCAGTATAGTAATCAACTGAAATGTTGTCTTGTTTAAATCAAAGAAACATTTTCTTTTTCAGAACTATTGCTGACCCCGGTCTATTGTTGGACAACACGGTTTACAAAAGGTCAACACCCAATGAAAACACTGGCATCCAACCAATCAAGGATCTCCTGCAGTTCTCCCTGAACCAACCAACCGCATTCACCTTAGTGTGACTTAGGTCCTTCCCAAATAGGCTACACTCAGACACACACACAGACACTTGCACACACACACACACACGTGTATATATGTGTATATATAATGGACTCATACTCACACAATATAGAAGCAAAACTGATCCTGTCAGCAGGCATCTGGTCAGATAAATGTATTCATTTCAGGGGATAGAACGCAGACTATGGCTCAACTCTGAAAATGCTCTCTTTACTCTTTTAGGTATTTTCTTAATAACAATATTTTCTTTGTCTGATCGTTTCTTTGTATGCACAGGTGTGAGACAAAATTATATCACATGATTTCAAAAACTAAGTGATATTATAAATGGTTTGAAGAGCATAAACTATACAATGATTTTGAATGGTTACATTGTAAAGCCTGACTAAAGTAGTCACTTGAAAGGTTTAAAATAAATGTTTTACAGGTATTTATAGTTTTTAAACTAGAGAAACTTTCTTTGTATGAAACTATAAAAAGGGGGCAAGTGTTAAATTTCTTAACACGTATCCCTTAATGGTACCTTATTGTGTCTATTTGAATTACATATTTTAGGTCCTGTAATTTCAGATGAAATTGTCAAATGAATCACCCTGCTGCGATATGTATGAAGGTGAATGTTCATAGTTTTGTATATATTACAGTATAGATTAATTAATTAAGATGTAATTTTTTTCTCTCTAGCCTGGTGTTACGACCACTGAAATATGACTTCACAGTCATACCATTTGTGTTGGATTAACTAACAAAGGACTGTTTATCAGGGTTTCAACCAATTTGCGTAAGGAATTTTCCTTGCACTTCACCTCGACCTCATCACAACGAAAGGATTGGACAGGCCTACCAACAGGCATAGCTGAATACTTTAGGGTGCTCTGACTGTGCTGATTTTGTGTGCTGCCCTATAAAAAAAAAAAGCTGGAAGTGTAAAATGAACAGGTAATATGTATTTTTCAAGCCATATTCCTGTACTATTCCCATTTTTGTTTATCGTCTGTAAACACATAGCAAATATGAACTCATAGAATTTCGTTTTTTTTTTTGTAGAATGTGAAAATTCCAAATTGTCTGCAAACACTGAAATGACGTTGGGCTCACATAATCTGTTTAAAAATGTGTGGCCAGAAAATATCTATTTTGTAGATTTGCACTGGTTCTTATGATGTCACTCTGACGATGCAAAGGATATTTCTAATGGTTTGTGATGGCCAATTTCTCCCAATTAATTAAACATTTTCCTAAACAAGGCATTATTAAAGAGTTGGGCAAAGTTTGAAGATTAGGATGCTCTGATATAAATATATATATATTCAAAAATAACAACTTATAGAATGATGCACTGCTCTCATTGCAAATCCAAAGATGTTATTACTACCTTTTAAAATAAACTTAAGCCATGAAGTGTTACTGTGTTAACAGCCTTTTTTAAAGCATGCATTTTGGCAATCATGATAAGTTTTAAGGAAAGAGTTTGCATACAAATATAACTCACAAAGTTTGGTTGAATTTAATTGTTTTTTTTCTTCAGTTCTGACTGATCAAGACTTTTCTTTGTTGTAAAATGTGTTATTAATTTATAGTTTGTCATTTTATCAATTGGTAAATATTACATTCAAGTACCTTAACATGCTAAAGACCTAGCATAATGCCTTAGATCTGTTTTTCTGTCATGTGTATTGCTGTGAAGTTGAAAGGTGTATCATATATGTATAGTGAAGTGACAATAATGAAGAGTGCATTGTTACTCAGTGGCCGTATCTGAAGTGGCACCATATTCACTATATATAGTGCACTACTTTTGAGCAGGGCCTCTAGGGCACTATATAGGGAATAGGGTGCAATTTCAGACGCAGACTTGTGCTATGGTTAGACTACTACACCCCTGTTTTTTTTTCAGTTGTTTTTCAGATTTTTCTTTCCCCCACATTTTATTTGTGATCAGTGGGTTTTATTATTATTATTTGTACAATTGTTTCATATTTGGACTAAGATGAGTATGTAAACAATGGTTAATCAAAGCAATATTGTAAAACATGAGTTTTTGTGTAGAAAGCTCAGTGTTGCAGTTCAGAGATGTTTTTCGAGGTGTGATGTTCATATTAAATATCACTGTTCACCTGCATCAATGTTTATCCAGAGTGGGAGCATTTATGTAAAAAGTTTTATTTACACCTTATGCAAGCTGTTGACTAATATTGCTTTTGCCAATGCCGCTTGCTAATTTATGATTTATGCATTGTAAATAAATTATTTTTTATTGTTGATTGATGTGTAATTACTGATTGACTTGGTCTACAATTCATGTCACTGTCCCATAAAAGACACATGGTTGACAGTTTTGGTAAGACATTTAATGAAGGTTTCCAGAATGTAATTATTCAGTTGCACACGAAACCACATAAAACTGAATCATAATAAGACTGAACAAATTATCAAATCAGTTAGCCAAACGTACAACTAACTGTAAGATACTGTGCATGTGTTACATGGTATCGTTGCAACTTAATGTAAAGTTTGACAAGTTTAATATTTCCCAAACAACGGTTGAAATACTACCCCAATTTAAGGTTATCATAGATCTTGAATGAATACATTTATTTGTGTTTGACATACAGTACAAGTCAAGTTTGGACAGCTCAATGGTTTTTCTTTATTTTAACTTTTCTACATTGTAGAAAATAGTTTGTCTTCACTATGAAACCAAAAAAGTGTTAAAGAAATCAAAATATTTTTCAAAGTAGCCACACAGAACACTCCTGGCATTCTCTTAACCAGCTTCATGAGGTAGTCACATGGAATGCTTCAACAGTCTTGACCGAGATCCCACATGCTGAGCACTTGTTGGCTGCTTTTCCTTCACTTTGCGCTCCAACTCATCCCAAACCATCCCAATTGGGTTATAGTCGGGTGATTGTGGAGGCCAGGTCATCTGATGCATCACTCTCCTTATTGATCAAATAGCCCTTACACAGCCTGGAGGTGTGTTTTGGGTCATTGTCCTGGTGAAAACAAATGATAGTCCCACTAAGCGCAAACTAGATGGGATGGCGTATCGCTGCAGAATGCTGTGGTATGCATGGTGGTTAAGTGTGTCTTGAATTCTAAATAAATCGCTGACAGTGTCACCAGCAAAGTACCATCACACCACCTCCACGCTTCACAGTGGGAACCACACATGCGGAGCTCATCCATTCACCTACTCTGCGTCTCACAAAGCCACGGAGGTTGGAACCAAAGATTTGGACTCATCAGACCAAAGGACAGATTTCCACCGGTATAATGTCCATTGCTCGTGTTTCTTGGCCCAAGCAAGTCTCTTCTTATTGGTGTGGTTTCTTTGCAGCAATTTGACCATACATTTATTTGGGCTGCATCTGAGGTGCAGTTAATTGCCGATTTCTGTGGCTGGTAACTACTGCAGAGGGTAAATTCATTAGAGGTAACTCTGGGTCTTCCTTTCCTGTCGCCGTCCTCATGAGAGCCAGTTTCATCATAGCGCTTGACGGTTTTTGCGACTACAGTTTAAGAAACTTTCAAAGTTGTTGAATTTTTCTGTATTGACTGACCTTCATGTCTTAAAGTAATGATGGACTGTCATTTCTCTTTGCTGATTTGAGCTGTTCTTAACATAATATGTACTTGGTCTTTTACCAAATAGGGCTGTCTTCTGTATACCAACCCTACCTTGTCACAAATTATTGGCTCAAACGCATTAAGAAGGAATGAAATTCCACAAATGAACTTTTAACAAGGCACACCTGTTAATTGAGATGCATTCCAGGTGACTACCTCATGAAGCTGGTTGAGAGAATGCCAAGAGTGTGCAAAGCTGTCAAGGCAAAGGGTGGCGACTTTGAAGAATCTCATCTAAAATATATTTAGATTTTTTAAAACACTTTTTTGGTTACTACATGATTCCATATGTGTTATTTCATAGTTTTGATGTCTTCACTATTATTCTACAACGTAGAAAATAGTAAAAATAAATAAAAACTCTTGAATGAGTAGCCGTCTCCAAACTTTTGACTGATACTGTACATCACCACATGGTTGGGCCATCCAAGCACAGATACCCAACAAAACTAAGTATTACTTTCAAGTATTTTTAATTTACTCCACTGGAAATGACCTGCCATCCAGTAAAGCTGGTAAATGCTACTATGTCAGTATTTAAATGTTTTTGTAGGAAGTGAACATGTTTCGGAATGCAACAAAGTCACGCATGAACTGAGAGGATGTTATCACTGGCAGGTGCCAGATGCAGGAGCAAACCGACAAGTTACATTTACATTTAAGTCATTTAGCAGACGCTCTTATCCAGAGCGACTTACAAATTGGTGCATTCACCTTATGACATCCAGTGGAGCAGCCACTTTACAATATTTTCATTTTGTGTGCCCCCAGGTCCGAGCATGCAGAACAAGCTGGTGTCCAACCAGCAGATGGATGAGATAGCAGCCAAGCTGGGTGCCCAGTGGAAGAACCTGGCTGGCCAGCTGGAGATAAAGGCCGCAGAGATCCGGGAGATTGAGACAGACAGCGAGGATGTGGACATGCAGGCCAAGCTGCTGCTGGTGGCCTGGCAGGACCGCAAGGGGACACAGGCCACCGTTGAGAGCCTGGTTACAGCCCTCACCGCTGCTGGCTTCCCCAAGATCGCAGACATCCTCAATGAGACATAGATCATTCCCCCCATCTATTTCTCAAGTGATCATAAATCTGCAGTGACCATTAACAGCTGTATGGTCAAGTACTGGGCTTTGTACAATAAGCTGATTCTAGATCGGTTTTTAGGGGCAACTCCCCCCTCTCCCTCCCGACGACACTTCCGCCCCAGTAAAATCGAACCAATAAGGTGGCTCACTCAGTCGGACGCTGCAGAAGCCTATAACCTGGGTTGTGGTAAACATCTCAGATGTTTTTCCGTGAGAAGGTTGTAATGGACAGCTTTCTACGGGATAGGATGACGATGGTTTTATCTGGTGCAATTTGATAACGGCCGTCAAATGGGATTTTCGTAGGAATTAAGGACCCTGATGTTGCTTAAAATCGTCAGGTTGGTAAGTAAAATTTGTAAACCAGCGTTAAACGTTTTCATTTATAACTACAACGCGAGCTACAAGCCTGCCACCAGCAGATCATCAGCAGTTCACCAGAGCTAACCGCGGTTTTTGGTTAGTTCGCGTAATGGTAGGCTATGCCTACTCTGGGGATTGTGATTGAAAACAGGTTCACGTCGGTAAATGCTAACAAGCCAGTCACCGTTTTTTTAGTAACATGTCCGTTTTTATTCAATGTCAAGACTGGTTTAATTTGTTCGTTTTCATGTCTAGGTACTGGTAGTTACAGTACCTAGCTACTCGTTAACGTTGCCTCTGGAGAAGCCAAGGGTTTACAGCTTCCCCTGCTTTGGCTTCTCGGCTGGACGCATCGACCACAGCTGGTTATAGCTACAGATTGTTACACCAGATGATGTGATTTAAGAAATATTTTTGCTATCCATTACCGGGAGTTACAGGTTACCTACTGTTTGGAGTAACAGATCATTTTCGACCAACCTTAACTTGGCGATGCTAGTTATCTTCGTTCTCGATTTGGCCAAACATGTAACGTTATCTTAAACGTCCGTGTCCAGTTGCAGGTGATGTTTGAATTTAGAAAATTCTCCATTATTCAAGTAAAAATAATATTTTTGTTCTATAAATAAACCCTACAATGTTACGCTGCTATCTTGTCTTTCAAATATTTTCTCATTATATTTAGACCGGTACGTGTCATAATGACATGCCGCACTTTGGTGTGGACCCACCTGTCTCTGCGAATGAGAGATTTAGTCTATCTGGCCCGGGTTAACCCGTAAAGAGGAGTTTTGGTCGGGTGAAAAGTGATTTGCATTAGTTTTGGAACTGAGCAGACTCGGCGTGAGCCAGAGCGGGGCACCTGGCTCACGCCGAGAGTCTGCTCAGTTCCAAAACTAATGCAAATCACTTTTCACCCGAACCAAACTCCTCCCCACGGAGGACTCAAAACAAAAGCCATTTAAGCATGATTCTGCCTTTTCACACCCAGAAATGATTGCTTTTGATATAAAACGCTTTATCTGCCTTCCCAATGTAAATGTATGTTTCTGGATGATTCACCATGCTGCCTTGTTGACAACATGTCCGATTGGTGCAGATTTTACTGTTTGATTTGAGAAGGGCGCGCCTCCTCTTTCGCCCAATGATGTTACGGGCCATTGCCCGTTCAACCGGGGCCAGCGTAATATAACTCACTCAATATTTAAAATTGACAAGATGGCGGCGTACACATTGTTGGATTACTTCATGGAGCAAAACAATTACTTTAACCGAGCATTTTCTAAATTCAAACGCACCACCTGTAACATTTTAGAAGATGCGTGTTTGGCCTAATTGAGAACAACGATGGTATCGCCAAGTTAAGGTTGCTATAAAAAAAAGATCTGCTACACCAAACAGTACCTAACCTGTAACTCTCAATAATCGATACAAAATTTTTTGGTTATATCACATTATCTGGTGTAGCTAATCTGGCTCCATGTGAACTACAATCCCGAAACTCTGTTTTAACGTTTATAAACTTCAATGATCCTCACGTGCGATATGGTTTTGGAAACATACTTTCACATCAAAATAATTAAACCAATACAAAATATATATAAATATATATTTGCTATATACGGTTTCATTTACAACACTTATGGCATTTTCATTTCGTTACTCATCGATGTTCAGAGACGCTTTGATGGCTAATTAGAACAGGTGGTTGATTGTCCTCTGTAAACAAGTGCTGTAAAACATTTTAAAAAATGGCAGTGTGGGAACCCTAACCCTATATAGTTTATGACAATGATGACATCTAACTAGAGTGTATGGAGGGAGGTGAAAACATTCAATATGTGTGAAATGTACCTTTTATCTTCTTAATTGAAGGTGATTCCAAGGGAACCATGTCAACACCACTGTGTCATCTGCCCATGTCTGCCATTTTCTTTCTGCTTGACTCAAAACACCAATATCCTCCACCACCTGCCAAGTAGTGATGGGGAGATCCTGCAGCAAATCTTGCTAGCTGAAGGCGTGAGAGTCAACGAAACTAGCGGCCTCTACCTCAGAATCACATGCTGGCAGAGCACAAGTGTTTGCGAGATAAACAGAGGCAGCAACACTGATAAGCCAATGCAGAAACCATATGGCCATATTTTCTCAATTTTATTGGGCCTGACTTGCAGCCTGAATGAAATGTGTATATTATAGTGTCAGAAATGCAGTGATTGGACTTTTAAACCTACACTTGTAAATTCAGCCAGCTCAACAACCACAAAACACAATGGCTTCCGGTGACCACAAAGAGATGGATCATGAGTTATTGAGTCAAAATCAGTACCCTGCTGGGAGTAACTTCAAGTCCAAGAGTTTGCCCACTCTAAATGACTCAGGCCAGCATAGCAAGGCCTTGTTGACCAAGTCTTTGCAGCAACAGGTGTCAATAACAGAGGAGAAGAGTACTGAATTCATCCAACTCCCACAGAGAATCAACCTGAACCAACCTTTACCTGAATCGCCCACCAGGACTAACGTTAACTATTCCCCTTCCAGGTCTAGTGTGGTGGGGATGAGTCTTTCATTTAACACAGAGACGCAGGTCAGCAAACCCAGGCGTAAAAATGCCTCAAGACTACCCCTGATGCGTTTACCCACTAGGAAATACATGAGTGTGATTCTCGAAGACTCTCGCTGTTTTTTATGCTGCATGTGCTACCTGACATTTATCCAGTCACTGATGGTGTCTGGCTACCTTAGTAGTG
The DNA here is from genome assembly GCF_034236695.1 of Oncorhynchus nerka. Classification (NCBI taxonomy): domain Eukaryota; kingdom Metazoa; phylum Chordata; class Actinopteri; order Salmoniformes; family Salmonidae; genus Oncorhynchus; species Oncorhynchus nerka. Next base: position 74,575,439 of record NC_088415.1, on the reverse strand, counting down.
TCATCACCACCATAGAGAAGAGGTACAGCCTCCGGAGCTCTGAGTCTGGTCTGCTCGTCAGCTGCTTTGACATAGGCAGTCTGCTAGTGGTGGTCTTCATCAGTTACTTCGGAGGCCGAGGGCAAAGGCCCAGATGGTTGGCCGTGGGTGCAGTGTTTATAGCCGTCGGCGCAGCACTCTTCTCCTTGCCTCACTTCATCTCCCCTCCGTACCAAATCCTGGAGGTGAACTCCTCACGGGGCAATGAAGGCCTGTGTATGAACCACAACGGCAGTGGCAAGGACTTCCTGGATTTGTCCTCCTGCCCCAGAGACCAAGAGGGTAATGAACACAACCTGTACGTGGCCCTATTCATCATAGCACAGATCCTGGTGGGTATGGGGTCGACACCCATCTACACCCTGGGACCCACCTACCTAGACGACAACGTCAAGAAAGAGAACGCCTCACTTTATCTTGGTAAGTAACTGTGTGTCTGTCATGGGGTTTGAAAGATGTGAAGATTACAACCAAATTTAATATACTACAATGACATAAGGAGGGTAGCTCAGCTAGCAAATATGTATTGATCAGGCCCAGGGCACGAGACCAACATTTTCCCCTGGTGGCACTGGTACCACTAAGTTTTTCAGTTGGTTGCAGCATCCCGTGATTTGGTTGCACCATTATTCTTTTCCGGTATCACGCAATAGAAAAGTAGGTTGGTTGTAGGTTGGTTGACGGAAGGAACCACTTCACAAAATAACATAGATTATTATCACTAGATGATGGATGGTTGCTGGTCTCTGATACAATGAATTATATCTCCTGCCCTTGTGGCCTTGAGCAAGGCACTTAACTGCACTGATGGGCTACTGTATAAAACACATGTGATCTGTCAACCCTCCATCTGGAGAGCTACTGGGTGTGCAGGCTTTTGGTCCAACCCTGCTCATCAAACACAAGTCTGCTTATCAAGGTCCTGTTGAGCAGCTGATTTGTTAATTTTTTTACAGTGTGTTTGAGCAGGGCTGAAGCAAAAAAGCCTGCACACCCAGTAGCTCTCCTGGAGAATGGTTTTCCATCCGGCAGCATTACAATCACAACCAAATACTTATGTCTTTATGATATAATTCACTCATTCAGTGAACCAGGGATCAAATGGCTGAGGTGGGCGGTGTAGTTACTGACTTAACATGTTTGTCAATTTGTAGGGCTAAAATGTTCATGGTAGATCTTGACAGCATAGTTACTTGTACATTAGGCTTTTCCAGGAATATTTTTTTTACTTTGTCAGAATTACGTGGCCAGTATTGAATGGAGGAGAATCCTAGCTTAACAACAGTGTCAGAATTATTTGTTAACACCCAATTTTGATCCCTTGAGACTGTTCTACAACTGGAGTATGTAGCATTGGTTTCATCAACTGTGCACCTGTATCAACTGGCCATTTGCGGTTATTCTCGAGTACCGGTGGAAAGGTATTTTAGGACATGACAATGACATTAATGCATGCTAAATAGTTAACAAGCAAGATTACCATCCAAACTACACAATGTTTTGAATTGGCTATCTAGGTAGTCTGTTGTGCAGTATATCATTATTTTACCTGCTGTGCAATGTCTCCTCTCTCAACGGCCCACTGGCACATACACAGGTGATGCACACACCATGACTTTTCCAGGATTTTCATTGCTGACTAAAAATGTGCTTTAACTGAGCAAATAATTCACTAACTAGCAATGCATATCAACAAATGTGCGCACACACTAGGCTCGCTTTGAACTCAAACACGTCTCACGACTGCATGGTTGAAAGACTACTCATGCCTGCCAATGCAGAACTACAATTATGCTCCGATGGCCTCCGTAGTGATTGGCAGGACCGTGCCCAACACATCGCATCCGGAGGACGCGTTGATCCAATTCTGATCGGAATAGCCTGATTCTTTGATATTGTGATTATTGCATGAACTTGTTTTTTTACTTGTCCATTTTGACTACTTAAATCTACTTGTCCAACAATTTTTTAAAATTTTCTTCTTGCAAGCCTACAAGCGTTAATGTTGAGCCCAGAGATTACTGAGAGGGTGTTTAAGAAATAAGTTGTTTAATTATCTTTTCATGTTGTGATTCAAAATATGAATGTGCAACCTAATCCAGTGACTGTCATGCATTTTGGGTAGACAATTATGCTATTGTTATATTTTACTGTTAAAATAGTGCTCCAGAATTAGTCTAGGCAGCCGCTAGTGGGCACTAGATCTCCAGTATCGTCTAGGCTTAATATACTCAGCTGGTAATACACTTGTCTCCAACGACTGGTTCGTACATAACATCCAACACGAAGGCTACAAAGGTATGGGTTTCCTCCTTAACATGCTTTCATGGCGTGCCGCTGGAAGAAAACAGGAAAATTATGCGTACCGTCTTTAATATAACTACATTTTCCGGCTGTTGCACACTGCGTTCAGCCAATCAGGTTGCAGCAGCCTGTTTACCTCTGCTGAATGCTGGGCGCAACATCACAAAGTAGCATTAGCCATTCAAGCAGGCTTTCCACCTGCATCTGCCTATACACAAGGCCTTACAATACACATGTCTATTACGAAATTCGAACCAGGGTCTCTAGTGGCACAGCTAGCAACTTCGCTGCAGTGCCTTAGACCACTGCTCCACTCGGGAGGCCTGGCTACTTTGACTTCGGTTATTCAATCAATCCTTGTCCCTTTCAACTGTCGTCCTAGATCTTCTCCTTCCAGTGCTCTGAAACAATGTGAACTCATTAAGACCTTAACACTGAAAGAAAAGACTAGTTGTGAAACAGGCTTGTATTCTGTGGTGGCCTGGTGCCTGCCTCCATTACACTCAGAAAAAAACCTACACAAAGGGATTAGCTCCTAGCATGTGTCCCAAATGGCACCCCATTTTTGGTTTGTTTATATATATATATATATATATACACACACACACACACACACACACACACACACACACACACACACACACACACACACACACAGTGGGGCAAAAAAGTATTTAGTCAGCCACCAATTGTGCAAGTTCTCCCACTTAAAAAGATGACAGAGGCCTGTAATTTTCATCATAGGTACACTTCAACTACGACAGACAAAATTAGGAAAAGAAATCCAGAAAATCGCATTTGTAGGATTGTTAATGAATTTATTTTCAAATTATGGTGGAAAATAAGTATTTGGTCAATAACAAAAGTTTCTCAATACTTTTATATACCCTTTGTTGGTAATGACAGAGGTCAAACGTTTTCTGTAAGTCTTCACAAGGTTTTCACACACTGTTGCTGGTATTTTGGCCCATTCCTCCATGCAGATCTCCTCTAGAGCAGTGATGTTTTGGGGCTGTTGCTGGGCAACACGGACTTTCAACTCCCTCCAAAGATTTTCTATGGGGTTGAGATCTGGAGACTGGCTAGGCCACTCCAGGACCTTGAAATGCTTCTTACGAAGCCACTCCTTCGTTGTCCGGGCGGTGTGTTTGGGATCATTGTCATGCTGAAAGACCCAGCCACATTTCATCTTCAATGCCCTTGCTGATGGTAGGCTTTGTTACTTTGGTCCCAGCTCTCTGCAGGTCATTCACTAGGTCCCCCCGTGTGGTTCTGGGATTTTTGCTCACCGTTCTTGTTATCATTTTGACCCCACGGGCTGAGATCTTGCGTGGAGCCCCAGATCGAGGGAGATTATCAGTGGTCTTGTATGTCTTCCATTTCCTAATAATTGCTCCCACAGTTGATTTCTTCAAACCAAGCTGCTTACCTATTGTCTTCCCAGCCTGGTGCAGGTCTACAATTTTGTTTCTGGTGTCCTTTGACAGCTCTTTGGTCTTGGCCATAGTGGAGTTTGGAGTGTGACTGTTTGAGGTTGTGTACAGGTGTATTTTATACTGATAACAAGTTCAAACAGGTGCCATTAATACAGGTAACGAGTGGAGGACAGAGGAGCCTCTTAAAGAAGAAGTTACAGGTCTGTGAGAGCCAGAAATCTTGCTTGTTTGTAGGTGACCAAATACTTATTTTCCACCATAATTTGCAAATAAATTCATAAAAAATCCTACAATGTGATTTTCTGGATTTTTTTTCCTCATTTTGTCTGTCATAGTTGAAGTGTACCTATGATGAAAATTACAGGCCTCTCATCTTTTTAAGTGGGAGAACTTGCACAATTGGTGGCTGACTAAATACTTTTTTGCCCCACTGTATATTACTGCACTATTTTGACCAGAGCCTTATAGGGTGCCAATTGGGACACAGCCCGTAGTCGCCTTTCTTCTCCTCAACCCTGTCTCTAATGATGTTCTTGTGGACGGACAGTTCACAAAGGACTTGGTGCTTTGATCATGCGGTCTGTCTTTTGGTGCCAACCAGCAGTATGGTGGCTGGTTATGCATTGGCCAGGATGTGAGGGGGGGGCCCATCAGGACCCACCCGCCTGGCTGGAACACACTATCAAATGACAGCCATCAGTGCTCTGGTCTAAAGTAGTGAACTACATAGGGAATAAGGTCATTTGAGACAGCCTAGAGTGGACAACACTAATGGTCCTTGACAGATCTCTGGTCAGTATAGCCACAGACAGTTACTCTGTGAGGACAGGATGTGACTGTTGGGTAATATAGCAACGGTTTATTAATTGTATGTTCATGGACTTCCAGGAAGAGCCATTTATGAACTTTGGAAATGAGAGAATGGACCTATAGTTAGTCCAAAAAAGGCTAGATGACCAACGTTCTTTACCAGATTAAGAGGGTGCCTGCAGTATCCTATAATCTGAGATTGTATACACAGTGTATATATAATCTGTGTATTATATATATAATCTGTTATGTAGCTCAGTGTAGGAGATTTTGTTGCTACTAGAGTTATTACATAGGTAAGGTTATTATGAGGAGTGTGGACATGTCTGACCAACAAAATGCAACATTTTCTGCGACTGCACTTCTAATAATATAAGAACGGGTGGGCTGACATCATCCTGAAACAAAATATTATTTTATTCTGAGTGTTATGTTATTTAAAGAGGCACACGTTGAAACAGACCCAAAAAGAGGGGGTGTTCCATGAGAGATGAATACTGAAAAAAATAAAAATAATAGGTCCGTGTTAATCATTAGACAGAATAAAAGATATTGCCTCTCAGCACCGGCAATAGATGCATGGCAATTCAAGTAGACCTAATACAGTAAGATAACATACTTCACATACAGTGACTAGTGAAAGTCTATGCACAGTTTTTTTGGACACATTTTACTGCCTTAAAATTAATGATATTATAAAAAGGGATTAAGTTGGATGTTTTTCCCCCTACCAATCTAAATAGCCTGCTCCACAAATTCACAGTGAAAGAGAAATTATAAAACCATTTTCTAAATTTATAAAAATGAAAATTTCTTGATTGCCTATGTCTTCCCACCACAGAGATAATACTTGATGGAAGGACTTTTGGTAGCAATTATAGCTGTGAACCCATTTGAATAAGATTCTGTCAACTGCACAACTCTTAGGGCAACATGCACTGAGTTTACAAAACATTAGGAACACCTTCCTAATATTGAGTTGCACTCACATTTTCCCTCAGAACAGCCTCAATTCATCGGGGCATACAAGGTGTCGAAGCATTCCACAGGGATGCTGGTCCATGTTGGCTCCAAGCTTCCCACATTTGTGTCAAATTGACTGATGTCCTTTGGGTGGTGGACCATTCTTGATACACACGGGAAACTGTTGAGTGTGAAACCCAGCAGCATTGCAGTTCTTGACACACTCAAAACGGTGCGCCTGGCACCTACTACCTTGTTCAAAGGCACTTAAATATTTTGTTTTGCCCATTCACCCTGAATGGTACACATAAACAATCCATGTCTAAATTGTCTCAACTAAGGCTTAAAGATCTTGTAACCTGTCTCCTCCCCTTTATCTACACTGATTGACGGTGATATCAATAACAGGCTGACTGCACCGCTCGCGTCACGTGCACTAGCGTTGCAGAATAAATTTAGAAATCTATATTATTCAATTGTCTGCGTTGCCAAGGGCTAAAATAGAAGTCAGTTCTATTTGTGATGCAGATCGCCCTGCAAGTCCTGCCTCTCCTATCCTCATTGGTTTATAGAAGCAGGTACCTACGTGCCATCTCCTCATTGGTTATACCCACGTGCGTGACTGAAACAAGAACGAGGTCAGTGGCGGTAATGCATCTAATTTATGAAAGTTGCCAATTGCAATAAAGTCGAGAGAAGAAAAGGCCTGGAAGGAGGAGAGATGACTAGAAATGATTTGGTTGACCGTTTTGTGTGTGGATTGTCAGAGTAGAGGACCTAAATAACAATTCAATGTTTATATCCCAGAACAAATTAGTTAGCAACTGCAAGCTAACTAGCTAAATTGCCATAAATGTTTAATGCTCTTCAACCTCTCCCCAAATGAATGTAATTGGTTGTTTGTTTTGATATTTTAACTTCTTGGTGACTGGGGGGCAGTATTGAGTAGCTTGGATGAATAGGGTGCCCAGAGTAAACTGCCTGCTACTCAGCCATATGAGCTAGAATATGCATATAATTAGTAAACTTGGATAGAAAACACTCTGAAGTTTCTAAAACTGTTTGAATGATGTCTGTGAGTATAACTGAACTCATATGGCAGGCGAAACCTGAGAAAAATCCAACCAGGATGTGGGAAATCTGAGGTTTGTAGGTTTTCAACTCATAGCCTATCGAAGATACAGTGGGATATTGGTCATGTTGCACTTCCTAAGGCTTCCACTAGATGTCAACAGTCTTTAGAACCTTGTTTGATGTTTACCGTGAGGTGGGGCCGAATGAGCAGGTGTCTGGCAGATTGCCACGAGCTCGTGACACGTGGTCATGTGAAAGTTGGCTTGCGTTCCATTGCTATTCTACAGACAAAGGAATTCTCCGGTTGGAACATTATTGAAGATTTATGATAAAAATATCCTAAAGATTGATTCTATACTTCGTTTGACATGTTTCTACGACCTGTAATATAACTTTTTGGACTTTTCGGCCGACCTTTCGGCTGGACTTGCACGCGTGTTTGGATTTGTTTACTAAACGCCCTAACAAAAGGAGGTATTTGGACATGAATTATAAACTTTATCGAACAAATCAAACATTTTATTGTGGAACTGGGATTCCTGGGAGTGCATTCTGATGAAGATCATCAAAGGTAAGTGAATATTTATGTTATTTCTGACTTCTGTTGACTGCACAATATGGCGGGTATCTTTTTTGGCTTGTTTGGTCTCTGAGCGCCGTATTCAGATTATTGCATGGTATGCTTTTTCCGTAAAGATTTTTTGAAATCTGACACAGCGGTTGCATTAAGGAGAAGTTTATCTAAAGTCCCATGCATAATAGTTATATCTTTTATCAATGTTTATTATGAGTATTTCTGTAAATTGATGTGTGTCTCTGTAAAATCACATGTTTTGGAACTACTGAACATAACACGCCAATGTAAAATGAGATTTTAGGATAGAAATATGCACTTTATCGAACAAAACATACACGTATTGTGTAACATGAAGTCCTATGAGTGTCATCTGATGAAGATCATCAAAGATTAGTGATTCATTTTCTCTTTCTGCTTTTTGTGACCCCTCTCTTTGGCTGGAAAAATGGCTGTGTTTTTCTGTGACTTGGTGCTGACCTAACATAATCGTTTGTGGTGCTTTCGCTGTAAACCCTTTTTGAAATCAGACACTGTGGCTGGATTAATGAGAATTTTTATCTTTAAAATGGAGTAAAACACTTATATGCTTGAGGAATTTTAATTGATATTTTTGTTGTTTTTGAATTTGGTGCCCTGCACTTTCACTGGCGGTTGGCGGGGTGGGACGGTACCGTCCCGAATATCCCAGAGGTTTTAACTTGCGTGTCGTGATCACGTTTAGTGTGGGGGGACAGAATAAATGTATGCACGATGGTGCACGCCGGTTTGGGTTTCGTGTAAGGGATCAAGGTGACATCCAATAAGTAATCAAAGCTTCCACATGGATTCACCTGGTCAGTCTGACATGGAAAGAGCATGTGTTCCTAATGTTTTATACATGTAATCCCTTTTTTTAAAGTTTGGCAAAATTGCTCAAGCTCAGTACATGTGGTTGCGAATGATTTTCAAGCAAATTCAACACAGGACTGAGACTGACTACTCCGGAACACTCAACACCTATTGGAAAACCATTCTGGTGTACCTTTGGCATTAAATGTTGTATAGTTGTCCCGCTGAAAATAAAAACTCTATTCCAGGGTTAGGTATTCAGATGACTGAGGCAGGTTTTCTTATAACTTCTAACCTTTCATATTTTTGTTGTTGTCCCGACAAACTCACCAGCTGCCGGTGACAAGCATACCCATAACATAATGCTGCCACCACAATACTTAAATGCAGCACTCTCTTAGTCTGTGAAAGAACATTGGTTATCTAGCTAAAGACACACCAGAATGGTTTTCCAATATGTGTTGAGTGGTCCAACCTCAGTTCTGACTTCAATCTGCTTAAATCAGAGACTAGGTTTGATTGGATATGGCTGTCCATCAATGATTGGCAACCAAATTTACTGAGCTTGAGAAATTTTGACAAAACAATAGATAAACCGTATCTTGCCATAAGAGTTGTGCAGAGTTGGTAGAATCTTATTCAAAATTATTTGGCTGTAACGGCTGCCAAAGGCACTTACACCAAGTATTATCTCTGGGGTGTGAAGACATACGCAACAAATATTTCTTGGTTTATTTTTTTTTACATGAACTAATTCATTTTAGGGCAGCAAAATGTGACAACCGCAAGGGATGTATAGACCTCACTAGGCACTGTACATAAAGCTATTTTGATTTTCAATTGCACTTTGTAGGCCTAGGCTGACATTTGTTCATGGTACGTGACTATGTATGAAGCATGCATGTCTAACAGTAGACCTATACCAGGGATCATCAACTAGATACAAGCTCGAGCCAATTTCTTTCTTGAGTGGATGGTCAGGGGGTGAGAATAAGTTCAGGAGTAAAAATGTGCGTAACAAGTTACGTAATATGTTGCATGAACTCACTCTCTGTGCAAAAAGTGTTTTTAACATGATTTCTGAATAACTCTGTGATCTCTGTAACCCACACATACAATTATCTGTAAGGTCCCTCAGTCGAGCAGTGAATTTCAAACACAGATTCAACAACAAAGACCAGCAAGGTTTTCCAATACCTTGCAAAGGGAACCTATTGATAAAGTAATAAAAAAAAAACAGACATTGAATATCCCTTTGAGCATGCTGAAGTTAATTATACTTTGGGTGGTGTATCAATACACCCAGTCGCTACAAAGATACAGGTGTCCTTCCTAACTCTGTTGCGGAGATGAAGGAAACTGCTCAGAAATTTCACCATGAAGCCAATCAATGGTGACTTTAAAACCGTTTTAATGGTTGTGATAGGAGAAACTGAGGATGGATAAACATTGTAGTTACTCCACAATACTGACCTAATTGAAAAGAAGGACACCTGTATAGAATTAAAAAAATATTCCAAAACGTGCATCCTGTTTGCAATAAGGCACTAAAACTGCAAAAACTGTGGAAAATAAATTAACTTTGTCCTGGATACAAAGCTTTATGGTTGGGGCACTTCCAATAGAACACATCACTGAGTACCACTCTTCATATTTTCAAGTATGGTGGTGGCTGCATCATGTTACGGGTATACTTGTCATCGGCAAGGACTATGGAGTTGTTAAGGATGAAACAGAATCGAGCTAAGCACAGGCAAAATCCTAGAGAACAACCTGGTTGTCTGCTTTCCAACAGATACTGGGAGACAAATTCACCTTTCAGCAGGACAATAACCTAAAACACAAGCCCATATCTACACTGGAGTTGCTTACCAAGATGACATTGAATGTGAGTGGCTAAGTTATAGTTTTGACTTAAAGCGGCTTAAAAATCTATGGCAAGACATAAATGGCTCTGGCAATGATCAACAAACAACTTGACAGACTTTGAATGATTATTTAAAGAATAATGTGCAATCCCAGGTGTGCAAAGCTCATAAGAGACTTACCCAGAAAGACTCACTGCTGAAATCTCTGCCAAGGGGCATTTTAACATGTATTGACTCAAGGGTCTGAATATTTATGTAGTCAAGATCTATTAGCTCAAGCTGTCAAGTTGATGTTTGATCATTGCTAGATATCCATTTTCAAGTCTTGCTATATATTTTTAAACCTTCAAAAAAATGTTTTTAAAAATGTACAACTATAACCTCAGTAACAGTTTTGTGTAGATCGTTGACAAAAAATGACCATTAAATCAAGTGCTGTGAATACTTTCTGAAGGCACTGTAGGCCTATGCTTTGACTTTTGAGGTTTGTTCAAGATGAGTCCTCCTGGCAGGCTTGTGATGTAAAACCATACGTGGGTCATACAGGCAGTTCTGTATCAGTTGGTGTGATGGGCTGTCCTTGTCTGTGGGAAAGATAGCAGGTTGTTTGGAAAATTGTAAGAAGACTGTGCTATGTCAGCAGGTTGCCTTGACGATGAAGGTAACCGACATTTAGTTGTGCATGTCCCTGCTGCCTGTCTCCCTCTCTCCAGCAAGGTCACGCGGTCCAAATTGGTCCAGCTGCCAGGTTGAGGTTCGCGTCACTTTCCTGTAACGTACAGCCCTGGCCCATTATTACTCCTGCACCAATCTCTTTTGTGTACAGGACAGTAACACACCTAATTTAACTCATCTGAGCTCATGTACTCAAGGCTGTAGAGACAAAGAACATATTTTTGCTGCCTGATAACCTTGTAACTCCATATTTGCCCTTTTCTTTTACATGTATTGAAAGCAGTAACTTCCCCCAATGTAATCTGAACAGTTCATGACTCTAGGACCAAGAAAATGTATTCAAAATAGCTTCTGAATTGTCATCATTGTATTTTGGTTAATAGGAAAATATGGCAGTGTTTTCTGTTTTGGAGAGGTTTTAATCTGACCGTTACGATATGTAATTAGGTAATACCATAAATATGAAAGGCGCAAAGCCCATTAATGGTAATTATAGACTGAATGACAAGCTAGTTCACCAGTCTGTTCCCCATTGAAAGTAAATTAGACACAATCAGTACAGTACAACCAGTTCAAAACCCGTACATGCGTTCTGTTCATTCTCCCTTCGGTATGTGCCGGCCGTCTGATCCACATGCTGAGTAGTCAGCAGCATGTCCTTCTCTCAGAAAGACGGTCATACCTTTTCATAATGTTGATCTTTATTAAAAAAACATTTTTGGTGAGTTTGTGGATTGATACGACAACTGAATTTGATTTTAAATTGTTGATAGGTTGTAGCTGATAGCTCCCTGTAACACATTGTTTTGGTTGGAAACAGTGGGAAATCTTTGAGGCTTTTTAGATTTGATGTTTTCATTTTGACCTCAACAAAGCAGCTTACTGAAACCGGACGTGACTAAGATGGCCAATGCACTGGAAGAACTACAGTACCTATTGGAAGTCTGCACACCTCTTGCAGTCTTAAAATTATTATTATTTTTTCTATCAATGTACATAATTTACTCCACATTTACAAAGTGAAATAAGTGATCAAAGTGCCTTGGGTGGTGGGAGTGGCAATTTGCACGGTCGGCTCAGCAACATTTTAGAGAACATTTTAGAGGCCCCCATCTTGACGGTGTAGAGATGTTTCCGTTTTTAAGCTTATATCCTGCAATTCTACACAGTTTGCTATTCAGCTGAGAAAAAATGTTGCACTTTTAAAGCTGATTTTCCTTGGGTTCTACATATTCTGGCATGGAACTGAGAGAAATGTTATGTTCTGTGTTTTGCCATGGCTAATACTGTGTTTTAGTTTTTTGCTCAAACATAACACAAATACTGTTAAATTCATTGTTTTTGGAATTTAATTCTCATTGACTGTCTAGCTTTTATTTTGGTGATTTAGTTCTCAAATATTATATTATGAAAAAAATATATAGACACATTATCTTTCCATTTGTCTGGGTTTAGCTGTTTAAGTTGAGTGTTTTTCAATCCCAACTTTATTTTGTATTTCACTGTTTGGATTTAGGCATCCTGAAAAACCACGTAGGCAACCTGCTCACAGATTTAAATGGAAGAAAAATCCATCCACTCCAAATTACCCGCCTGTAGGACAAAGTGAAAAGAACTTAAGCCTGTGTTAAAAAATAAATCCACTGCAACAAGGCTGTTAAGTAATACTGCAAGACATGGCAAAGAAATTAACTTTTTGGCCTAAATGTAAAAACCTACAAGCTTGGGCTACATCCAATACAACACAATGAAACCCTGTGTATTGTTGTGGCAGCATCATGTTATCAAATCAAATCAAATGTATTTATATAGCCCTTCGTACATCAGCTGATATCTCAAAGTGCTGTACAGAAACCCAGCCTAAAACCCCAAACAGCAAGCAATGCAGGTGTAAAAGCACGGTGGCTAGGAAAAACTCACTAGAAAGGCCAAAACCTAGGAAGAAACCTAGAGAGGAACCAGGCTATGTGGGGTGGCCAGTCCTCTTCTGGCTGTGCCGGGTAGAGATTATAACAGAACATGGCCAAGATGTTCAAATGTTCATAAATGACCAGCATGGTCGAATAATAATAAGGCAGAACAGTTGAAACTGGAGCAGCAGCACAGTCAGGTGGACTGTGGACAGCAAGGAGTCATCATGTCAGGTAGTCCTGGGGGCACGGTCCTAGGGCTCAGGTCCAGCATGGTCGAATAATATACCCATGTTATGGGTACTGTATTCTTGTCACCAGCAGGGATTGGGGATTTTGTCAGGGGTCAAAATAATTATGAAAGGAGCAAAGCCCAGGTACAAAGTTAGAGGAAAAACCCCTCAGTCTTTTGAAAAGTTAACCCCGAGATAGAGATGTATTTTTAGCGGGACAATTACATTATTTTCAATGCTATCGGCAGAATGGATTTTCCAAAAGGTGTTGAGTGTTCTTGTGTGGGTTTGAATATTTGCTGTCCATCAATGATTGGAAACACAGTAAAACAAATTCACTGAGCTTGAGCAATTTTGGCAAAAACAATGGATAAATATTGCCCTAAGAGTTGTGCAAAGTTAGTAGAATATCATTTAAAAGGATTCATAGCCGTAATGGATACAAATGGTGCTTCCATCAAGTATTGGGCTAAGTCTGGGGTGTGAAGACATGCAATATTTTTTCAGGGATCGCAGGATTTCTTTTAACCCTAATTAAAAAAATATATATTTTTATGCTTATTTGCAACATTTTGTTAGGCTATTTCTCTAATTAGATACATGCAGCTTCTGTCATTACTGCCCTAGAAGATTAAATAAACTAATGCTCATCAGAATAATGTAATAAATCTAGTTGACATTGACATTGGTAAAATGCTCTTTCATCTCTGCTTCTCTCTTGCAGCAGGCATTTGGGGACTGGGGAGAAAATGCAATAACCCCCCAAAAATGGGAAAGCTCTAACGTGCAAAATTTCCAAATGACATCGGATTGACCGGTATAAGGAAATTTAAAAGCAGTGAAAACGACCCAACATGTTCATGATAAGATTTCAGTTTGGCTTGGATTGCATACTTTGTGGTTGATATGCTATCTTTTATCAGCGTCAAAAGGTGATAGTATCTTTACAGACGGTCCCTAACCGTACATTCATTCTCTCAATCATATTTCTCATCTCCTTTTCCTAAGTAAAAATGTCCATTTGGTGTATAATTTTACTGCAAGAAATGCTTAATCCTGCAGAAGTTCATATTATATTAGGCTGTGTAAGAGGATATAGACCTAGTCAGTGTCCAGATTTCAGTTAGGCTATTACATTTAACCCATCTGAACAGTAGACTGCAGTTGCCTTGACGTGCCATATTTGAAGTCACCTTCTTGTGACTCTCGAATAGTGACTAACCATCAGCACATAACTGACCGGCACTGCTATCATTTGCTTTTACCACTTCACCAAATACTACTGCAACACAATTTCCCCTGCCATGACCCTTCAAAAGAGCGAAGATGTGGTGGTTCACGGGAATAAAAAATATGTGCTGTATTTGGATATGGATTAGAGATTGTCAAGGATGCACAGAAATTCCAAAATGTGTGTTTTTAAGTTCAGATTATTTGTTTGAAATATGTGATCTATAGGCTGTGAGCTTCATAAGCTGTTTATTGATTAAATATTTAGTGAGAATCACAACAGATGTTGTACCCTATTGTAGCTCTTAAAGGTGCTGTAGCCTACCTAGGGTGTACAATGTTCAATTACAGCATTATTTATTCTGCAGTTATTCTATTGCTATTCTGTTACCAGTCAAATGTACATGTTAATAGTACAGTCGTGGCCAAAAGTTGAATGACAAATATACATTTTCACAAAGTTTGCTGCTTCAGTGTCTAGATATTTGTCAGATTTTACTATGGAATACTGAAGTATAATTACAAGCATATCACAAGTGTCAAAGGCTTTTATTGACAATTACATGAAGTTGATGCAAAGAGTCAATATTTGCAGTGTTGACCCTTCTTTTTCAAGACCACTGCAATCCTCCCTGGAATGCTGTCAATTAACTTCTGGCATCCCATTCTTGCATAATCAACGCTTGGAGTTTGTCATAATTTGTGGGTCTTTGTTTGTCCACCCGCCTCTTGAGGATTGACCACAAGTTGTCAATGGAATTAAGGTCTGAGGAGTTTCCTGGCCATGGACTCAAAATATTGATGTTTTGTTCCCCGAGCCACTTAGTTATCACTTTTGCATTATGGCAAGGTGCTCCATCATGCTGGAAAAGGCATTGTTCGTCACCAAACTGTTCCTGGATGGTTGGGAGAATTTGCTCTCGGAGGACATGTTGGTAACATTCTTTATTCATGGCTGTATTCTTAGGCAAAATTGTGAGTGAGCCCACTCCCTTGACTGAGAAGCAACCCCACACATGAATAGTCTCAGGATGCTTTACTGTTGGCATGACACAGGACTGATGGTAGCGCTCACCTTGTCTTCTCCTGACAAGCTTTTTTCCGGTTGCCCCAAACAATCGGAAAGGGGATTCATCAGAGAAAATGACTTTACCCCAGTCCTCAGCAGCCCAATCCCTGTTCCTTTTGCAGAATGTCTGTCCCTGATGTTTTTCCTGGAGAGAAGTGGCTTCTTTGCTGCCCTTCTTGACACCAGGCCATTTTCCAAAAGTCTTCGCCTCACTGTGCGTGCAGATGCACTCTCACCTGCCTGCTGCCATTCCTGAGCAAGCTCTGTACTGGTGGTGCCCCGATCCCACAGCTGAATCAACTTTAGAAGACTGTCCTGGCGTTTGCTGGACTTTCTTGGGCGCCCTGAAGCCTTCTTCACAACAATTGAACAGCTCTCCTTGAAGTTCTTGATGATCCGATAAATGGTTGATTTAGGTGAAATCTTACTGGCAGCAATATCCTTGCCTGTGAAGCCCTTTTTGTGCAAAGCAATGATGACGGCACGTGTTTCCTTGCAGGTAACCATGATTGACAGAGGAAGAACAATGATTCCAAGCACCACCCTCCTTTTGAAGCTTCCTGTCTGTTATTCAAACTCAATCAGCATGACAGAGTGATCTCCAGCCTTGTCCTCGTCAACACTCACACCTGTGTTAACGACAGAATCACTGACATGATGTCAGCTGGTCCTTTTGTGGCAGGGCTGAAATGCAGTGGAAATGTTTTTGGGGGATTCAGTTCCTTTGCATGGCAAAGAGGGACTTTGGAATTCATCTGATCACTCTTCATAACATTCTGGAGTATATGCAAATTGCCATCATACAAACTGAGGCAGCAGACTTTGTGAAAAACCTTTGGCCACGACTGTATATTCTGATTACAATTATCATGTCTCATTTTATTAGCTTCCACAATTTAAGTAGATATATCTAGCTGTCCAATAACACATTCTGATTGAATGGCTTGTCCTGCACTTTGTAAAAACATGCATGTTGGAAAAAGATCTTGGTTCCTTGCTATGTTTAATACAAAGAGGACTCTGTCCACAAAAATAAGATTTGAGTCTTCATTCAAAGGCAACGGCAGTTTTGAATACAAAGAGAACTAAGTTATTTAGCTTTTTTCCCCCTTTTTTTTTGTCCTCCCCCAAGAGTTCACCGAGATCAGTTATTTAAAGAGGACTATATGTGAAAATACCCTTAGATGCTATACATGACTGAGTCAGGGGTAGAACATAGGCTTCCGCCCCAAATTGCACCCTATTCCTTATAGTTCACTACCTTTTGATCATAGGGCTCTGGTCAAGAGGAGTGAACTATATCGGGACTATGGTGCCATTGGACGTACCCATGCTCTTGATTCTCCATTCTGTTGATCCATTCTCTTAGCACCCATGCTCTTCTAACCCATTCATTTACATGTCCATGTGTCCTGATGCCTCACACCTGTTTCCCTCTGCAGCTGTCATGTATGTGATGGGAGCCCTGGGTCCGGCTGCTGGGTACCTGCTAGGAGGAGTTCTCATCGGCTTCTACGTAGACCCCAAGACTGTGGTCAACATAGATCAGAGCGACCCTCGCTTTATTGGCAACTGGTAATGTTCCAGACTTTTCACTGAATATGTTAAATTATGAGATTAAATAAAGATATTAGCCATTTCCATGTTTGGTTGCCATATGTAAATATGATTGGATATATTAGAAATGTACATGTTAGCTTGTCAAATGGTGTCTGACTTTGAAATGCATATTACTATTGTAGTGTTCCATGGTGTGTTTAATGTGGGGTTTGTATGTTGTGGGAATGTGCTATTGAACTCAGTGCAGATAATAGGATAGATTGTCTTAGACACACAGTAGTTGTATACATAATAAATACTGTACATTACACTGAACGTACATTTAATTTTGTAACTAAAATAGGACCTAAGCTAAACCCTCCCTGCTCTCTCAGGTGGAGCGGATTCCTGCTCTGTTCTGTCGCTATGCTGCTGGTCATCTTCCCCATGTTCACCTTCCCCAAAAAGCTGCCTCCCAGAAACAAGAAGAAGAAGAAGAGGAAAAAGATCAGCCTGGACAACGTGTCCAGTGATGATGAGATCACCAAGGAGAAGACCAACAGCAAGAGCCAGACGGTTACATCGTCCATGGGCTTTGGGAAAGACATCAAAGGTATGCTATACAGAAAGCAGATGCGTTCCAAATGGCACCCAATTCTCTGCGTCAGGGCTGTTCAATCCTGGTCTGAAACACTGTTTTCATCCTCTCCTTCTAATCAGGGACTAATTCAGACGTGGGACACCAGGTGAGTGCAATTAACTACCAGGTAGAAACAAAGTGTTTCAGCCATCCAGGACCAGAATTGAACAGCCCTATATGCCCTTGTCAAATGAAGTCCACTATATATAGCTAGGGTGCAATTTGGGGCGCTCACTGAGGCTATTATTAGACGCAGGGGTATCTTAATGACTCTTGCCTCTCATACTATTACTGATGATAGTCTATCAGTGCTCGGCATGGTTTGTTGCTTCCACAGACTGCTATATACAGCTATATAATATATATAGCTAGAGCTGAACTGCTGTCACACAAACATTTTTATTACACAATAATCAAAGCTCAATGACACTTTTTAATGTTCTAATAAAGTCCACTTCAGTAAGCTACTACTGTATGGTGTTTCATACTAATCTGGGCTGGTGAAATGTACTTCCTTTTAAGGTGATGCGTAATCTCAAAGGAAGTGAATTACATTATACATAATCCTTTGTCTTCCTGGTGAGCAGATGTGCCCTAGGATAACTCCATAATATAATTGGACCTTCAGGCTTTGAGTCTGTCTGTGATGCTCATTTAGCTAACGTGTTGTGTTTTCTCTTTATTTCTCTCTCTCAAACTTTCTCACTCCCTCTCTTTCTCTCCCTCCCTGTCCCTGTGTGTAGAGCTGCCTAAGGCTGCAGTGAGGATCCTGAGTAATGTCACATTCCTGTTTGTGAGCCTGTCCTACACTGCAGAGAGCGCCATCGTCACCGCCTTCATCACCTTCATACCAAAGTTCATAGAGTCGCAATTCGGCATCCCAGCATCCAGCGCTAGTATCTGCACAGGTAAAGGCGCCCCTAGCATCTGCACAGGTAAAGGCGCCCCTAGCATCTGCACAGGTAAAGGCGCCCCTAGCATCTGCACAGGTAAAGGCGCCCCTAGCATCTGCACAGGTAAAGGCGCCCCTAGCATCTGCACAGGTAAAGGCGCCCCTAGCATCTGCACAGGTAAAGGCGCCCCTAGCATCTGCACAGGTAAAGGCGCCCCTAGCATCTGCACAGGTAAAGGCGCCCCTAGCATCTGCACAGGTAAAGGCGCCCCTAGCATCTGCACAGGTAAAGGCGCCCCTCTAACATCACTCTAACTGTTCACCTGTACTAGAGTTGCACTCTGAAGTGCATAGCTTGGAATACAGGTCTGTTGGATCTAAATGACCTCTAGCTTCACCACATAGATCAATTAGAAGTCCGAGCCTTCCCATTCCTCACAAGCATCTCAGTCTGGGACTCGCACTCACTACTCACTACTTGACCATGTACCTGATGCCCCCTTTATTTGAGGGGGTGTCTTAAAGCTCCCTCACCACTCCCCTAGAAAGGAGTATCTACTCTGTCATGTGTACTTTGGATGGTGTGTTTGGAAGTGAACGGAAGGCCGAAGTAAATTCTGTTGTAGAATTGTATACGTGTTAAATGTGAAACAGATTGCCGTGATCTAATCTTTCTGTTCTAGAGAACACCATTGACCATCTTTCTTGTGCTGGCCCAGGTGTGATCATCGTGCCCAGTGCTGGGGTGGGGATAGTCCTGGGGGGCTACATCATTAAGAAGCTGAAGTTGGGAGCCAGAGAGTCAGCCAAGCTGGCCATGATCTGTAGTGGGGTCTCTCTGCTCTGCTTCTCTACTCTGTTCATCGTGGGATGTGAGAGCATCAACCTGGGAGGCATCAACATTCCATACACCACCGGGTAAGATACAGACCGCCCTCCTTTCTTTCCTTCACTCAATATCCCTCCCTGAATCTTTTGATTCTTTCTCTGCAAACATTCCAGCCTCCAAAAACCAATATCAAAGAATTAAGCAATGTGAGGATTTTTTGTTTGTTTTACACTCAGCTGTGTGCGTGCATTTGTGGTGAAGGTCATGATAAAGGCAGAAGGCCCCTGTGGCTGTCACCAGACTGAACAACTGTGATGCATGAAACTGTTATCTAGAATTTGAGGCTGATCGATATATGATTTTTGGGTCCGGTACTGATTTTAGGAAGGTAAATGTCACTGATTACCGATATCTGCCGATTTATATAGTTATTTAGAGGTGGAATACCTAGTGAATGACCTGCAGAGAGCTGGGAACAAAGTAACAAAGCCTACCATCAGTAACACACTACGCCGCCAGGGACTCAAATCCTGCAGTGCCAGACATGTCCCCCTGCTTAAGCCAGTACATGTCCAGGCCCGTCTGAAGTTTGCTAGAGAGCATTTGGATGATCCAGAAGAAGATTGGGAGAATGTCATATGGTCAGATGAAACCAAAATATAACTTTTGGTAAAAACTCAACTCGTCGTGTTTGGAGGACAAAGAATGCTGAGTTGCATCCAAAGAACACCATACCTACTGTGAAGCATGGGGGTGGAAACATCATGCTTTGGGGCTGTTTTTCTGCAAAGGGACCAGGACGACTGATCCGTGTAAAGGAAAGAATGAATGGGGCCATGTATCGTGAGATTGAGTGAAAACCTCCTTCCATCAGCAAGGGCATTGAAGATGAAATGTGGCTGGGTCTTTCAGCATGACAATGATCCCAAACACACCGCCCAGGCAACGAAGGAGTGGCTTCGTAAGAAGCATTTCAAGGTCCTGGAGTGGCCTAGCCAGTCTCCAGATCTCAACCCCATAGAAAATCTTTGGAGGGAGTTGAAAGTCCGTGTTGCCCAGCAACGGCCCCAAAGATTTTCTGGATTTTAGTTCTTCTCATTTTGTCTGTCATAATTGAAGAGTACCTATGATGAAAATTACAGGCCTCATCTTTTTAAGTGGGAGAACTTGCACAATTGGTGACTGACTAAATACTTTTTTGCCCCACTGTATAAGTGCCCTTGTTCTGGGAAATGTCAGTGTAAATGTGCCGATTTGAATAGCAGCACGGTAAGATATTCTGACTTAATATTATGTTTAATCAGTCTTCGGATAAAGCTGTGATGGACATTTTCCTCTAAGGGTATTTTGGTCTCTTCATCCCTCTCCCTTTCTCTCTCACCACCTCTTGCTTTATCTCCCTCTTCCTATACTCTCCCCCTTCATATCCCTCTCCTTCCCTATACTCTGTCTCTATAAATAATATATCTCTCTCCCTCTCCTCAGTCCTACTCTCACCATGACCCATCGTAACCTGACTGGAGGGTGTAACGTGAACTGTGGCTGTAAGATCCATGAGTATGCGCCGGTCTGTGGTTCTGATGGCATCACATACTTTAACCCCTGCCTGGCAGGCTGTAGCAGTGTGGGCAACGACAGCAAAGGAGTGAGTCACGATAGTAGGGTTGCAAAATGTTAACTTAATGGTAACTTGGTTTTCCTGGATTTCCTACTTATTCTCTCTAGATTCCAGAAATATTCCAAATAGGATCTCTGAGAATTTGGGGAAAGTTACACAACTTTGCAACCTAAAGCTAACCCTAAGGGCTCAGACACATCAATAGTGTTTGCTGGCCAAGAGTACTTAGCACCTCTGAACGTAGTTTGCAAACCAGGTTCTCACCGATTTTACGTGTGGAATCGTGTGAAAAATGAGGTCAGTGAGATGCTACAGCGGGTGGTCCCTAAAACACAGTGAGCTGAACGATCGGCAGATCAACATTCGGAGTTATATGTGTGTGTGAGAGCATTAAAGCTAAGGCCAGGAGTTCTTCTTGGCCATTGTGACTTAACCAGTCAAAACTACACCGTTAGGCCCTAGTTATAGCTAACTGTCACGAACCGGCTCGAAGTTCGTAACTAAAGGGAGACAACGTGGAGACAAGGAATAACAAAATATATTTATTAAATAAAGTAAACTAAATACAATGATGTGTGTGTAATCGGTAATCTGTAGTGTAAGTGAGTTTTTGCATGCATAAATGTGATAATGCGTTGTTGAAAGGTGCCAAAACAAACAGGTGTCCCATGTTGCTGACGACCCTCCAGGCTCGGCCCACCGGCATCCTAATAAGGAAAACAAGAGCGACGAGAAATACAGCAGACAGAGTGGGAGGGTCGTCACACTAACTGTTCATAGAACAAACATTCGTGACGCATCTATTTAGTGTACAGTCCACATTGGTAGTACTTGAATAACACTCTCCTAGTGGTACGCACAGTTGCTCCCTAGACGTTCACATCTAAAGTACAATAAGATGAGCTGAGTGTGATGCTTTGTGTCCCTCCCTTTCTCAGATCCGGAACTACGCAGACTGTGCGTGTGTCCAGAGCAGACAGGTCATCACCCCCTCCTCCAACGGCCAGGGCAACCAGCTGCAGCTGGTCATCGTCAAGACCTACCTGAATGAGAACGGCTACGCCGTGTCTGGGAAATGTGACCGCACCTGCAGCACACTCATCCCCTTCCTCATCTTCCTCTTCATCGTCACACTCATCACCGCCTGCGCTCAGCCCTCCGCCATTATCGTCACTCTCAGGTATAGACCAAAAGAAAGCACACTTGCAGTGCATTCGGATAGTATTCAGACCCATTCACTTTTTCAACATTTTGTTACGTTACAGCCTTATTCTAAATTTGATTTAAATATATTTTGTTCCTCAATCTACACACCATACCCCATAATGATAAAGCGAAAATATAACAAAAACAGAACTTATTTACATAAGTATTCAGACCCTCTGAAATTGAGCTCAGGTGCATCCTGTTTCCATTGATCATCCTTGATGGTTCTACAACTTGATTGAAGTCCACCTGTGGTAAATTCAATTGATTGGACATGATTTGGAAAGGCACACCTGTCTATATAAATTCCCACAGTTGACGGTGCATGTCGGAGCAAAAATCAAGCCATGAGGTCAAAGGAATTATCCATAGCGCTCTGAGACAGGATTATGTCGAGGTGCAGATCTGGGGAAGGTCAACAAAAAATGTCTGCAGCATTGAAGGTCCGCAAGAACCGAGTGGCCTCCATCATTCTTAAATGGAAGAAGTTTGGAACCACCAAGACTCTTCCTAGACCTGGCCACCCGGCCATACTGAGCAATCGAGGAAGAAGGGCCTTGTTCATGGAGGTGATCAACAACCCGATGGTCACTCTGACAGAGTTCCTCTTTTGGAGATGGTTGTCCTTCTGGAAGGTTCTCCCATCTCTGAAGCCCTCCACCAATCAGACAGAAGCCACTCTTCAGTAAAAGGCACGACAGCCCGCTTGGAGTTTGCCAAAAGGCACCTAAAGGACTCTCATACCAGGAGAAACAAGATTCTCTGGTCTGATGAAATCAAGATTGAACTCTTTGGCCAGAATGCCAAGCATCACTTCTGGAGGAAACCTGGCACCATCCCTAAAGTGAAGCATGCATGCTGTGAGCATGTTTTTCAGCATCAGGGACTGGGAGACTAGTCCAGATCGAAGGAAAGATGAACGGAGTAAAGTACAGAGACTGGGGTGAAGGTTCACCTTCCAACAGGTCAACGACCCTAAGCACACAGCCAACACAACGCAGGAGTGGCTTCAGGACAAGTCTCTGAATGTCCTTGAGTGGCCCAGCCAGAGCCCGGACTTCAACCCGATCAAACATCTCTGGAGAGACCTGAAAATAGCTGTGCAGCGACACTCCTCATCCACCCTGACAGACCTTGAGAGGATCTGTAGAGAAGAATGGGAGAAACGCCCCAAATACAGGTGTGCCAAGCTTGCAAGCTTGTAGTGTCATACCCAAGAAGACTCGAGGCTGTAATCGCTGCCAAAGGTGCTTTAACAAAATACTGAGTAAAGGGCCTGAATACTTATATAAATGTATTTCAGTTTTTTATTTTTATTTTCCAACAGCAAACAAATCTGTTTTTGCTTTATCTTTATGGGGTATTGTGTGTAGGTTGATGGGGGGGGGGGACTATTTCATCCATTTTAGAAGGCTGTAACTTAACAAAAATGTGGAAAAAGTCAAGGGGTCTGATTACTGTTTGAATGCACTGTATAGACACACCTATTTTGTAAGGGTTGAGGTATGGACCCATCCCGGTACAAAATACACAAACAAGAAGTTGTGTGAAGTAGTAGTTGTATTGTGAGCACTATTCTCTTCACGGTTTCATCCCTTTTTTCTCTCTAGGTCAGTAGAAGAGCAGGAGAGACCCTTTGCACTTGGGATGCAGTTTGTTCTCCTCAGGACCCTTGGTGAGGGATGCAGCTTGGCTAACCAGTGAAATACACTGAATACAGTCATGTGCCATTCTGAGAGGTTTTTTTTTTTTAGTTAAGTGTGAACTGACTCTCTCCATGAGGAGTAGTTAAAGGGGAATGTCATTTGGGAAGACTCATTTCTCCCATTTCCTGTCAGAGTATTACTAAGAGGAACAGAAAAGGAATTTCAAAATATTCTCTGCATTTTGAGACATTCACTTTGGAATGGTGGGCCACTGTGTTAAATGAATGTAGGGGAAACACTGGAGTGGTGTCTCTTGTGATGCTTAAACCATCCACTCTGCACTCAGCTTTCAGCAACAAAGTGGAAGGAAAACTTAGTTTTACCATAAACACTTTCCCAGGTGTTTAAGAGAACTGCAAAAACATAATTTGCGCAGAAGTAGCTAGCCAGTTATGGTAACATTAGTTATGCTAACCAAACAAGAATGTTTACAATGCCATGGCTTAAACACAAATATTTTAATCAGAAAATAACTTCTATTCCATATAGCTACAGTTTTTGTTGTAGATCTCATTTCAATAGATGAAAACAAATTATCCCAACTCTATTGTAGTAGCAGCTTGTGATGAGTTCGTTGGACATGGATAAGAACTAGCCAAGGCTAGATCTAATGTTTTTTTTTAACCTTTTATTTATTTAACTAGAAAAGTCAGTTAAGAAAATAACAAATAATTATTTACAATGATGGCCCACCCTGGCCAAACACTCCCCTAACCCAGATGACACTGGGCCAATTGGGCACCACCATATGGGACTTCCGATCACGGCCGGTTATGATACAGCCCAGGATCGAACCAGGGTCTGTAGTGACGCCTCTAGCACTGTGATGCAGTGCCTTAGATCGCTGCGCTACTCTGGAGCTCGAGCTGTATGATATTTTACATTCTTTTATATCGGACCAAGCTGAGTTTTTATTTTGTTTCCTAACCCTATAATCAAAATATATTACACCTACAGCCCAATGGAATGAGTTCTAAATTGAACCTCTTTTAAATAGGATCAAATTTGAACAATTTCTCAAATTAATACAGAAACCTCTGCGATCATCTAGCTACATTTTTAAAAAATCTCTTAACAGCCCTAATTGCTGATATTAAATATCTCAAGATCAAGTTCAAAACTTACTGTAATTAGGCTGAAGATATTAGGTTTTTGAAATGGGAATATGTGTTTGGCTTCTTGCTCTGAAAGATGTTCTTCCTTCCCCTCAGCCTACATCCCTATACCAAACTTACTTCTGCTGTGTTCTAACTGTTCCTCTCCTCTCTCCCCAGCCTATATCCCTACTCCCATCTACTTTGGGGCGGTGATCGACACCACCTGTATGCTGTGGCAGCAGGACTGTGGTGTCCACGGCTCCTGCTGGGAGTACGACGTCACTTCCTTCCGCTTCGTCTACTTCGGCCTGGCTGCCAGCCTCAAGTTCATTGGCTTCATCTTCATCTTCCTCACCTGGTACTCCATCAAGTACAAGGAAGAGCGTCTGGAGCGCTGGCTGAAACACCTCTCGCCCATGGACACGGTCAGCGACCTCATCTGCCACGCCGGGGGTCACAAGGGGCACGCCCGTACCCGCTCCTGTCCCGTAAATATACCACGCAACGAACCTCCCATCATCCCCATCCTCAACAGGGGCCTCAGCAGCCAGAGCTGCCCGGGAAACAGCCTGAAGAGCCTGAAAGCAATAACCCCGCCGGCCCCTCGCCCTCCCACTCGCTCTCTGGAACAGGTGTCTGCCCGTATCTGAGTGCTGGGTGTTGTTTCCAACCATCTCCAGCCCTCCCTGCTAGCCACAGTCTGCAATGTGTACCTTTCTCATTCTGGTTCTCACTTGTATAGTATTATAGTGTGTAAACACACACTCACACACACAGGCACTGGATGTCACTCAAACAGTCAGCGGTTGGTCAAACACGTATACAGGAAGACACTGGGATGGGTACCTCGACTTAGCTAATCTCCTCTTCCTTCTGCCTAGTATGTTAGTTAGCTTTTTTGTTTTCATCATGGAAGTGAATGTTTATTTCCCTGCATATAATTTCTTTAGAAAATTGCAAGTGTGATCTTAATGATGGTATTATGGGATGGTGCTATGTGAAAATGGCATGAATAATATCCTTCATTGCTCAGTTTTATTGTTAATTCTGAGACCTCAGCAGGATGAGGTAAGAAGCTTGGCCGGCTAGCACAACTAAATCCTGTACTATGCAAGGTCTTTTTGCCCTATTATACAATGGCTAGCAGTATTAAAGGCACACAGTGAGTGTTGCCTTCCCTTCCCATACAATGTGCAAACGTCATTCCGCATTGCCCCATACCTGCGTGTAATGATGACTGGTTGACTTGGAAAGGATATTATTGAAACATTTGGAATTGGTACTTCTCCTGTATTCTGTGGCAACCTCATAGACAGGCCCACAAATACTTCCCTTGCCGTAGTTGTAGTTCAGACAGTTGGCTTGCATCCTAAAATGGTTCCCTAATACCTATATAGTGCAATACATTTGACAAGTTCTCGTATGCCTTTGGTCAAAAGTCGTGCACTACATGGGGAATAGGGTGCCATTTGGCATGCATACAATGTTTTAACCATTGCTGCTGGTGCCAAGAGACTGCTGTGCTTCCAATGATCAGCTAAACCACACACCACTCTTTCACATAAGTTATTGTCAGTATTTTAGTGGCCTGTCAGACTTTACCTCACTTTTGAGCGAAGCCTAGGAGTCTGAGGCTATCAGTTTAGTTCAGTCTGTCTGTACCACACCAAGCATGAGTAAAAGGATGTATAAATGTAATGCATATACCAGTAGCGCAACTTCTCCCATGTACTGTGTAACCGAGCCACATTATCATTTTTAGGGAATTAGTATAAAGTTCAACTACTCTGTATGTCTACCATACAGCATGTGCTACTGAACCACTGTCGGTGATATCAATCATGGCTTCTGAGGTTGTTTTGTCTTTTGGTGTAACCCTTTTTTACTAACTCAAACGAATGGTTTAAACAGTGCTAAGTCGAGCTTAGGGCTGTGAGTTACTAAACTCCCACAGCTCCGTGATCAATAAGATTACAGCTTAGGGCTGTGAGTTACTAAACTCCCACAGCTCCGTGATCAATAAGATTACAGCTTAGGGCTGTGAGTTACTAAACTCCCACAGCTCCGTGATCAATAAGATTACAGCTTAGGGCTGTGAGTTACTAAACTCCCACAGCTCCGTGATCAATAAGATTACAGCTTAGGGCTGTGAGTTACTAAACTCCCACAGCTCCGTGATCAATAAGATTACAGCTTAGGGCTGTGAGTTACTAAACTCCCACAGCTCCGTGATCAATAAGATTACAGCTTAGGGCTGTGAGATTACTAAACTCCCACAGCTCCGTGATCAATAAGATTACAGCTTAGGGCTGTGAGTTACTAAACTCCCACAGCTCCGTGATCAATAAGATTACAGCTTAGGGCTGTGAGTTACTAAACTCCCACAGCTCCGTGATCAATAAGATTACAGCTTAGGGCTGTGAGTTACTAAACTCCCACAGCTCCGTGATCAATAAGATTACAGCTTAGGGCTGTGAGTTACTAAACTCCCACAGCTCCGTGATCAATAAGATTACAGCTTAGGGCTGTGAGTTACTAAACTCCCACAGCTCCGTGATCAATAAGATTACAGCTTAGGGCTGTGAGTTACTAAACTCCCACAGCTCCGTGATCAATAAGATTACATGGATGGGGGGGGGACCTGATTCTAGATCACCACTTCTACTTTAAGACTTGATACAGAAGGCCCATGAGCTGATTGTTGAAACATTCAGGTAGCTTGTGGGTGTAACATGCAATATTCAAGTACGTATCTATTAGTTTGTTTTGCAGGGTGTTTGAGGACACCTGCTGGTCAGATGTAGTAAGCAATATTGTAGAAAGACTAATTAAACTAGTGTTTTCCAAAGTGAAATAACTAGGCAATTATTTGGTGGAATAATCTAAATTTTCAGTTCAATCTAACACTTTTAATGTTGGAAGTTAAATTGTGTTTTTCTATGTACCTATGTTGAGTTTGGGCAGTTGGGACAGCACTTAAATGATACAATGTGGAAGTTGGGACAGCACTTAAATGACACAATGTGGAAGTTGGGACAGCACTTACATGATACAATGTGGCAGTTGGGACAGCACTTAAATGATACAATGTGGAAGTTGGGCAGCACTTACATGATACAATGTGGCAGTTGGGTTAGAGTTAATAGCATTAAAAGCTCTGATTTGAGTGGCCTTTGGGATATTATACTGAACTAAAATATAAATGCAACAAATGAAAATCAGATTTAGTCACATACTTAAGAGCCCTTAACCAACAATGCAATTAAAGAAATAGAGTTAAGAATTTATTGACTAAATTGACTAAAAATTAAAAACATGCAACAATTTCAACGATTTTACTGAGTTACAGTTCATATAAGGAAATTGGTCAACTTAAATAAATTCATTATGCCCTAACCTATGGATTTAACATGACTGGGCAGGGGCACAGCCATGGGTTCACCTGGGAGGGAATAGGCCCACCCACTGGGGAGCCAGGCCCAGCCAGTCAGAATGAGTTTTTCCCCATGAAAGGGCTTTATTACAGACCCATACTCCTCAGTTTCATCAGCTGCCCGGATGGCTGGTTTCAGACGATTCCGCAGGTGTAGAAGCCGAATGTGGACGTCCTGGGCTGGCGTGGTTACACGTGGTCTGTGGTTGTGAGGCTGGTCGGAGGTACTGCCAAATTCTCAAAAATGACATTGGAGGCATCTTATGGTAGAGAAATTAACATCTATTTCTCTGGCAACATTCCTGCAGTCAGCATGTCAATTGCACGCTCCTTTAACTTGTTAGGCCGGTTGGTCTTTTATTGTTCCCAGCACAGGGTGCACCTGGGTAATGATCATGCTGTTTAATCAGCTTCTTGATATGCCACATCTGTAAGGTGGATAGATTATTTTAACAAAGGAGAAATGCTCACTAACAGGGATGTAAACAAATATGTGCACAACATTTGAGAGAGGAGCTTTTTGTGCATATGGAACATTTCTGTGATGTTATTTCAGCCCATGAAACATGGGACCGACACATTACATGTTGCGTTTTGTTTTTTTGTTCAGTATATAAGATGTTGCCGATTTTAATATGGAAAGTTACCATAGCTCTTTATAACTGAATGATTAAGTGATTTTTACATGCTTAAACTGACATTGCAATGTTATTCTAGATGACCATGTATCTGCCAATAGTAGTGACAGACAGGCTAATTGATGTAATCATTTTCAGTACTCAGTGGAGAAATACACTAAAGGATAGAAATCACAATTCTTAGTCAAACATTACGTATTCTTTCACATGAAATGCAGTGTATGTAGTGCGCATTTAGGGGCAAATATATTATATTTCTAGCTACATTTTGAATCAAGGATGCTAACTCTAGTGTTATTGAATCCAATGTTAGTGAAAGGCTACATTATGTTATGTTTTAGTGCCTACTTTTCCTACTCATTGATTTCAGTTGAGATGGCTTAATACGTCCATGTTTATTTAACCTTTTTATGCCATTTTTTTTTATTTGGAGATTCTGAAATGCTCTAGACTTCAAGTAATGACACAATGATATGGCTGACTGACTGAAGAATTTAACTCTAGGGCTTTTCGTTTACTTGCTGCCATCAATAGACCTTTTCAACCTGTACCTACTGTACCAGGATGTTTGCTGCAGAATTCCAGTAATCTTGTGATACTCACCCTCAAACCTACTGTTCCTCTGGAGCGAGAAGCTCTCTGTTACCTCCTTGTGTAGTGCTGTCATTGTATGTGGCATAAAACAAGGACTTGACCTGGATGCTACGATAGACTATTTCAGGTAGATTGTAGTTGTATCTTCTTTGTCAGTATTGTATTTATTTCAATTCAAATTCGTGTTTAATGACAAGTTAATGCCTCAATTATATGGTCGACATCATCATAGGAAGAAAATTGTAAATTGTTTGCGGACACACTTTACAAATGCCTTGGATACTTGACCTCTGTCATTAAAAATGTGAAAAATAAACCAATCCTGTGTATTGAAATGTGATTTTTGACTGCAACAAAAAGCCTGGGAGGTTGTTAATGAAGAGCTTGTTGGAGCAGGTAATAAAGATAACATTTTGTCATGATTGAAGCTGGTCATGACTCCCAAATGGTAACCTAATCCCTACACAATGCACTACTTTTTGACCCGTGGACCCTCAAAGGTAGTGCAGTATATAGGTAGGATATAAGGTACCATTTGGAATCCACACACTGTCTGGGACTGTGGGCTGTCTTCTTCCATTGACCCTGACAGCTAAGCATGTAATGATGAATGATACATTTTTAATGGGGCTTGCAAATGTAGTCACAAATTTAAATATTGTAAAAAGTATTATTCTTTAGAACTCTATTTTTCGTACACTGTTTAAGCTAGAAACCTCATTCACACTTAAAGTGCAGACCGTTCAGGATTGAGATGTTGTATACAACCTTTTGATAACGTATACTTTTTAAACTATTACTTTTTGTGTCTTTGTCCATCTCTATTCACTTTAATGGTATTTATTCAACATTCTAAAGCTTCAACTGTTAACTTCTAACATTCTATTCACTGTAAACAAAGTAACTTTTATTTTTACCCTCCTTTTTCTCCCTAATTTCGATCTTGTCTCATCGCTGCAACTCTCCGAAGGGCTCGGAAGGCGAAGGTCGAGTCATGTGCCCTCTAGAAACATGACCCGCCAAACCCCACTTCTTAACACCCACCCGCTTAACTCGGAAGCCAGCCGCACCAATGTGTCGGGGGAAACACCGTTAAACTGACGACTAAGATCAGCCTGCAGGCACCCGGCCCGCCACAAGGAGTCACTAGAGCGCAATGAGCCAAGTTAAGCTCCGCGGGCCAAACCCTCCACTAACCTGGACAACGCTGGGCCAATTGTGCACCTCCCTATGGGACTCCCGATTATGCCGGTTGTGATACAGCACAGGATCGAACCCAGGTCTGTAGTGACGCATTTAGCACTGCGATGCAGACCGCTGTGCCACTCGGGAGGCCAACAATGTAACTTATGACACAAATCAGTTCATTTTGACAACTTCTCCAAGAAATTATACAGAAACGTAGGGCATCCAGAAGTCTTAGTCTACTTTTATGCTATTCAAAATGAAATCAGAAAAGAAATATCTTCTATAAATCAAATGATACAGCCTATTTTAGTAACTACAACTTATTTTCTCTCAACTTTTACAAACAACTGAAATGTTGACCAAAAAAACAGAACATAAATATATTCTACCACTCAAACTATATGTTGCCTGAAGAGTTAAGCAAAGTTGGTAGAATCCTAGTCAAACTGATCCACAGCTCTAATTGCTGCCAAAAGAGGGGAACGCATTTTGTAATTTGGGCAGTGCTTGACTTGGGCAGGAGCTCACCTGCACCTCAAATTTCCACTGCTTGAGTTCGTTCCCCTTGTAGAATATTAGATCATAAGTATTGTGGAGCTCCTGCACCTAAATATAAACAGTACTGGCACCTGAAACTAGTACAAGCACCTATTTCAGTCCAAGTCAAGCACTGCATTTGGGTGAATTATTTCTTTAAGCTCCTATTTAATGGGAGTTATATTTGATTTGATAGATGGTTTAAACTGTATGGGCTTTCAAGGCAGTTTTCTTTGACAGTGTGTAAATGTGTAATATATGTTGTTTTTCTGGATATAATACAGTGAAACTTAATGTTGGAACATTGATCAAACTGGACATTGATGATCCACAGTGGTGCAAAAGTTTTTGATGTCCCTAGCTCTTGAGGACCCAAGGGGTACCAAGGGGCTAACAGCCAGTCCCCCTCTTGGGTTCTCAACTGAAGGTATGGACCACTGCTGGCTCCATTTGAATTACAATCCAGAAGCTCTGTTTTAATGTTAATAAATGTCTTGCTCATATGAAAGTTAAGTTCCAAATGTTTCCAAAACCGTATAGCCAGCGTCGGGGGATTTGCCTCAGTCAGCAGCATATAGACAAATATGTTTTATAACTAACCCTCTGTGATATAGCTATGTGGAATGACCCAATGTAAAGCAATGGCATAGGAGTAACTCCCCCCCCAACCAGCAGAAACAAGATTTCATTGCTGACGTAAGTGACGGAATGACGTTACTTCCTTTCAACATGGCGCTGACAGGTTGCTGACAGAAATCGGTGGGATTTCCTTTCTGGAATAAAGGATATTTTTATGTTTCTTCTTAGTGCTCCAATGTTACCCTCTCTAAAAAAATAAGACTATAACAACACTATTCTGTCCACGGGGCAGCAGCTTTGAATACAGTTCCATCACATCATGTATGAGAGTAAAACGAGAAACATGTTTTTAAACCGAGCACTGGAGAAGATTTTAGCCGATAAGGAGGTGAAAAAAGCTCACCATTCCCAGTTGCGCAAAGCCTGTGAGGTGGCACTAGGTAAGTTATATTGTGGCAATGTGTAAGTTTGGGGTGTCATCATCATTTGTCATAGGTTACACACATCGTGCTACTGCACCAATGACTCTCGGTTCGATACATGAAGTGCTTGGATACATCGTTGCAATTCGTTCATTGTAGTAACGTTCTCAATATGGGCTGCGTTCAAAACAAGTATTGCTTTTAAATCGCTGCAGAATCGGGATTCGATTCAAATACTGGGCCGAAAACAAAATCAAGCGTGATCAATACCAGTTATCTAGTTTGTTAGGATATGTATGCTTGTTGTCGTCTGGGGTGTAGCCTGGGAGAGGGCGCAGGTGTGAGAGGGGTGGTCCACTCCATTGTGACCACACCAGTATCCCGTAATTACCCTGTGCCTTCCAAAGACGGCGTGTTTAGTTACGAATCCATACTAAATCATTAGTTTTACATTTTGATCAGCGCAAGGCTATTTGTATGCTGCCATCATTGCTTTAATAATGTTGACAGTGATTACATTGGCAGATTCATTGTTTATAAATAGGCAGATTCACACAGATACAAAGATTTGTATAGATTTTGTTGTAATTTTTTAGGGAGAGGAAACATGGTAAAAATATATTCTATTACATTATCTTAATTCAGGATTAACATTAGCAATTGATGCAATTATTCACCGAGAGTTTGGTCCCACCCTGTGGAGACAGAGAACAACATTACAGTGAATGATGTGGCTCAAGAAGGGTACTGTGGGCCGGACTGTGGCAATGGGACAAGAGTTTGCATAACATCACTAGATAAGGTATGTATCCCAAATGGCACCACATTCCCTATAAAGTACACTACTTGTACCCAGAACCCTATGAGCCCTGGTCAAAAGTATTGCACTATACTTGTGTGTGTTTGTGGGTGCACCACTAACCCACAAATTGTGTCCACGGTTTTGGTCTCTAGTCGTAATAGTCTAAATAGGCTATGATCCCAAAAATGTCCCAAGTAGTGAACTGCCCACAGAAAGTTCTGATCCATAATTCCTTGAAGTCAGTCTATGGTAGTGCTGAAAACATCTCGTGCCAGGAGGTTTATGCTTGCCAGCCGTTGACAACAATAAATAAAATGCAATTGCATATACACTGAAGAAAAATATAAAGGCATCATGCAACAATTTCAAAGATTTTACTGAGTTACAGTTCATACAAGGAAATCAGTTAATTTAAATAAATTCATTAGGCCCTAATCTATGGATTTCACAAGACTGGGAATACAGATATGCATCCGTTTGTCACAGATACCTTCAAAAAAGACATACAGACTGTCATCTGCCCGGTACATTTGAACCTATGATTCAACTTTGAAGAGCAAAACTTCTCCAGTGTGTCAGTGGCCATCAAAGGTGAGCATTTGCCCATTAAAATCAGTTACCACACTGAACTGCAATCAGGTCAAGACCCTGTTGAGGACAACGATCATGCAGATGAGCTTCCCTGAGATGGTTTCAGACAGTTTGTGCATAAATTATTCAGTTGTGCAAACCAACAGTTTCATCAGCTGTCTGGGTGGCTGATCTCAGGTGAGAAGCCGACTGTGCAGATCCTGGGCTGGCATGGTTACACGTGGACTGCGGTAGTGTGACTGGTTGGACATACTGCCAAATTCTCTAAAATGACTTTGGAGGCAGTTTATGGCGTACAAATGAACATTAAATTCTCTGACAACAGCTGGTGGACATTCCTGCAGTCAGCATGCCAATTGCATGGTCCCTCAACTTGAGACATCTATGGCATTGTGTTGTGTGACAAAACTGCACATTTAAGAGTGGCTTTTTATTTTCCCCAGCACAAGATGCACCTGTGTAATGACCATGCTGTTTAATCAGCTTCTTGATGTGCCACACCTGTCAAGTGGATGGATGATCTTAAATCAAGGTTCAATAAATTACATTAAAATATTGTCAAAGGAGAAATGCTCACTAACAGGGATGTAAACAAATTTGCTTTTTAGAGAAGTAAGCTTTTTGTGCTTATGTAAAATGTTGGGGATATTTTATTTCAGCTCATGAAATATGGGACCAACACTTTACATGTTGCGTTTCATATTTATATTTTGTCTTAGAAACATAATTACTTGAGCGGCCGTATCAAATTCAATGGGTCTGCAATGGGTGGGGCCGGTTCTAATAATTCAATGTCTATGGTTGCACCTGCTTCTAAGCATGGTAAACATCTGGAACACACTTATACAACACTAGATGTACCAGATGGTTTCTTGTGTTTTGTTTAAGGAAGAAATCTAAAGGGGAATAGAGAGAATGTGTAGGTTGTTTGTTAGACAGTATCTTACCAAATGAGTTAATCTTATAATATGGACTTCTATACATAGGGTAAACTTTCAGCTGTGCTATGAAAGTCATTCCAGAACAGAAAAGCCAGTTTGTCAAAACCAAAGACTATTTGCTCACTAATGAATCAGTATGACAAGTACATAGACTTGCATATCTTATGCACACAACTTCACTGTCAGCTATGTAAGCAGCCAGCCTAACATGCGCCATTGCTTAGAAGTATACTGCCATCCAAGATGAAACCAGGTGGATGATGACCATGACCCCAACCTCTCCTTCACTGGCTCCTGCTCCACCGATACCCAAATGTTTAATTAGCTGCATTAAACGTCTGGATGATCTGCTGCCTCTTAACTTGGAGTGAATGGTTTTTAGGGTCAAATGTGGTGTATATTTTGGTGAAAAAAAGATTGATTAAACAAATACTTACTTAAATTGTTTACTGATTGCCTTTCGGGTTGACAAGTCATGGGGGCATTTGTTTCTTCTGAATTCCACCAAACACTAGGTTTGTTATTTAGTTCATCTTCATTCTGTATTGATTGTGTCTGGTACACTGTTGAGTGGTCAGTGCCTCCCGTTCCATTGTAGTCTAAATAATGATGATGATGATGATGATGGAGGGGAGGTTATCTCTGTATCTGGTCCCACAGTGTTGCTCTTATTATTTATCTGGCCCAGAGTGATCTCCGTCCTACAGGTCTCGATAGTATTCGCTAGACACCAAACACAAGAAAACCAACCAGAACAGGGATGGACCTACCTGAATTTGTCCAACAAGATACTCTTGTTTTCTTTTTTAATTTTTGCAAAATGTTTCGCTACTGTGTGTACTAATGAATACAACTCTGGTTGATAGAGGCCAGGGCTGATGATGTCACTGATAATGAGGCCATTGGTGATGATCTCATCATGACTCATGAAGTAATCATAAAATGGACAGTAGCTCCTATGAAGAGAAATGATATTACAGTATTGGATGTTTTCTGTCATGTTCAGAGCATCTCAACTGTAATTGTATTGCCAGCGGACATCAATATCTGTATGGAGTATTCAATTTGGCAGGATCTTCTATGAAGGTCAAGGACAGCGGCTAATTTGACAAAGTGCCCATGCCTTCATGTAATGAAACCCTCTACTGCTGCTATATAACATTGGCTGTTGATGTACAGCATTATACAGACCATGCAGGGCCAATATCAAAGGTATTTGGTTAATTGTTTCTCTCTTCCTGTTTTCAGAGGAAATTAAAGAAGAAACAGAGAAGCTGAGGTGGGTTTACTATGAGATGTAGTGTGTGTGTGTGTGTGTATGTTTGAAATGTCTGTGGTAAATAATGGGTTGTTTTGATGTGTCTCCTTCTCTTGGCTCCTGAGAACAACAATCTTCCTTTCTGAATATGTTGTTGGTTGGTAAGCCAGACAGGCCCAAAGTTCAGTGCAGCTCAGTGACCCGCACATCTCCTGTTGGCTTCTGTGTGGAGGTTTCATCCCCGTCACACCTGAGCCCTCACATGTCCAAGTCACCACCCCCCAGGCCCCAGGCTGGAACACTGACCAGACACAATGTGATTCCCAAATGAAACTCTACCCCCTATATAGTACGCATCTTTTGACCAGGGCCCATAGGGAAAATGGTGCCATTTGGGACACTCCCACACACACTGTAGCACAGCAGTCTATAAAGCTTTCATCACTTCTTACTCAACGTTAAAAACAAGACACTTTTTTACATTTATTGACAAAAACAAATGTGCTTTGGGGAGATGAACGCCTCTCGAGTCTGCAATAATATGCCATTCAAGTTTTGGCTGATCTGCTTCGTTGCCAACCAAATTAATGTTTGAGGAAATGAGAGGGAGGGTGTATGGAGCTGAAACGAGAAGTGTGATACAAATATTGACTCCGTAGACTGGCTCCCACAGCTACTGTAACTGACATTGGCTACATCCTGATTCTCTACCTTTCTCCCAAAATGTGTTCACTCATACATCTCCCCTCATGCATTTAAAAGCATTGGATTGATGTAAGCATTGGCAGTAGGGAGTGTTCAAGTGCACACTTCTGGAGAAGGGTAAATAATTGGAATCCAGCTATTGTGTTTGTGTCATTGTCCACCTAGCAGACACTGGTACCCCTCCCCTGTTTTCCTCCCTACCCCTGTAACCAGTTTGCCATTGCTCACTGAGGCACAAATGTCCAATGTTAGGTGGTTGAGTTCCTCAGACATGTTGTTTGGCCTAATGTTTTAACCATTTAGTTGCCACTGTGTGCCCCCCCCAGTCCCCCTCCTGGAGACAGCAATGCTGATTCCAGTACCCTACCACCGGTCAAGTCCAAGGATACCATCATTGAAGCAGACAAGTACTTCCTGCCATTTGAGTTAGCCTGCCAGTCCAAATGTCCTCGCATTGTCATCACATCTTTAGATTGTTTACAGGTCAGTGGTAGGTTACACTACACGCATGGACGTGCACACATGCATACCCACCCAAATACACACCCAAACACAAACGGCTTCATTAGATGTATGTCTTATCTTGGCAACTGGCACTGATCAAAATATGTCTATAGAATGTGTCTGTATTATTGTCCAATACATGCACCATTGAGGGTTAACCTGACCTTTCTTTCTCCAGAAACTCATTGCTTATGGCCACCTCACTGGAAACGCACCAGACAACACCACGCCTGGTAAGAGGTTGATCGATAGAATCATCGAGACGATATGTGGCTGCTTTCAAGGCCCTCAGACAGACCAAGGTGTTCAGCTACAAATTATAAAGGTATGAGCTCTTCTCTTCTTCTCCTCCACACTGTGTGTGACAGACACACCAGCCCCAGCCTGCCTCTCCTCTACTCCCCTCAGCGTTAATCCTGTGTCAGGCCTGACTGGCCTGTGTCTGCCTGTCTTTCTGTCGTCTCGCCACTGAGCAGATAACACACATCAATGGTGTGTTCAGGCCCTTCTTCTCAAGGTTGTGCCAAACTGGTCAATCTAACATTTGGCAGATACATAGCGGACGTAATGCTCAGTTATTGTTTTTTACTGTTCAATATTACTGCCCACTAAGCAATAGCATCAAAATCATGATTTTAGAGACGGGAGGTAACCATAATTGATTTGTTAATGATAGGAATGATTGAAAATGGACATTCTCGTGTTGTTATAATGTTTTGTGTTTGGTCATAAAAAGCATATCTTGTTAACTGTGAGCGGTAGTGATTGTTAGTTCGGTGCCATAGAAGTAGAATGGGTGTCCCCATTCAAGTCAATGATGCCGTAATGGGTATACTAGCAGTAATGTAGGGTGTACCCATAGGAGTAAAGCATTCTATTTCAATGGGTGCTGTCACTCTGCAGGCTCTGCTGACATCGGTGACCTCTCAACACATCGAAATCCACGAGGGCACAGTGCTGCAGGCTGTCAGGACTTGCTACAACATCTACCTGGCCAGCAAGAACCTCATCAACCAGACCACGGCCAAGGCCACCCTCACACAGATGCTCAATGTTATCTTTGCACGTATGGAGAACCAAGCAGTAAGCGCTCTCTCTCTCGTCATAATTGGGCCATAGAAATAGAATGACTAGAACAGGTATCCCCATTCAAGTCAATGTGCCATGACGGGTTGACCAGTGGCCATATTGAGTGTACCCATAAGTGTCTGAGGGCCTTTTCCCATTCCAGTAATTATATTTCTATGATTCCAGCATCAATGGAAATGAAGCTGGAACATAATTATATAATTTTTCAAGTTTATTTAAACTCTCCAATGATATCTAGCATTCAAATCACAGGATAAATTGTTCTAGGTCGTCCAGAAAGCAGGTGTGTCAGGTACAGCTTGCAGCAGGGAAGTGCGTTGCGTTCCGCTGCTTGGTGTTGAAGTGGCTGATGATATATGAACTCTCTTCTGGGTGTGTGTGCATCTTGGCATGACTCGTCTCTCTGCTATCTTTGCCAAGTGGGATTTTCTTTCCAGTAGAGACGCGCAGGCCTGCCTATCAGCTAGCTGCTGACCCGACCAGGGAACCAACCCTGACTAAGCCCCCTGCATTAAAGAGATATAGTATAGCATTCCCTAAAGTATGTTGCCTTGGTCAGTGTTTGCATTGTTGCACTGAATGCCTTTTATGAGCTGTGACGTCACCACTTGGCAGCCAGTTGAGTTCATTTAAACCTAATCTCACAATGCCAGTCAGAAATCAAGAATGTAACATTGGTTATCATTTACGACTTGGAGACACTGGATTCAGAAAACAATGTATGTGCTTAGTACCAACATTGTGATTGGTTTCCTTATATTGACCTGTATACCAGACACCATGAAAAAAAAATAATGATACCCAGTGATGTTTTAGTGCTTGGCTTGACAGTGCATGGTCTAAAAAAAATTGGCCTATGGTTATGTTTTGTGCCGTCTAAGGTTATGCATTAAGTGAAAACGTGTGTGTGTGTGTGTGTTCCCTTGTCTCACCAGCTCCAGGAGGCCAGACAGATGGAGAAGGAGCGTCTGAGACAGCAGCATCTGCAGCCGTCACCAGTCAGCCAACAGGGGCAGGAGCCTCCTGCCTCCCCTCATCTGGAGCCCCCTGCCTCCCCTAAACAGGCGCAGCACACCGACTCACCCTCACCTCAGGAGGAGGCCACCCAGATGCCTGAGCAGAACACTTGCGGGGACCTGGAGCCTGAGAACGGTTCTGTGTTCTGCAGTGCTGAGAATGAGCAGACGGAGGCGGACCAAGCTACCGCTGCTGCTGCACAGGGTAAGTCTCTCTCTATGGAAATCACTCTACTGTCTCTATGGAATGTTGTCTACTGTCTCTATGGAAATCACTGTTCCATATTTCAGTGTGTCACCTTCATCACTGCATTCGATTAGGAGACGTAAAATCCATGCAGGTGAATTAGTATTCCTATACATTCTGTGCTGAGAGAGAGGTTTGCCATGGTAGCCCCTTTACACAGTTTGAAAATGGCAGATTTTGTCACAGATAAGCGCCTAAGTTGTAACGCAGTGGCTGTACAATAACATACTATAAATGATGTCAGAGCTCAGGGTCTGCGCTTCACAGCTCTGAATGGGTTTTGAATGACCGACGTTCTGAACTTGAGCACCACACGTGACAAGAGGTTGCCCACATCCCTCCCAGCAATTGGGCAAAATGTTTTGTTGTCTGATAGAGAGTAATGCTGTAAATTAAGATGACTCTATGTATTTTGAAACATGAGACGTTGAGGATTATAATGAATACCGCTTTGATGCCATACAAGCAAGCCATACACCCATGTGCACATCACATTTCCATATCATAAAACTCATATACAGTGTCAACGTTTTTGTTCATAGTTTGATGTACAGTTACAACATGACATGTTCCAAAGCGAATGAGCCGATGTTTGTCTATTGGGAAGGAAATTCTCTGCAGAACACACACCTGAATGCACCCCTTTCTATGCACCCCTTTCTATGCACCCCTTTCTATGCACCCCTTTCTATGCACACCAAAAGTATGATCTGTTTCTCTGAATTGCCCTGTGATTTGATGCTCACTTGACTCAGATTGTGATTTATAATGGGCTGTTTTTTGGATTGCGTAAACAACAACAGTAAAAGTGTGTTTTCTCCTCAATGGCACAGCTAGGAGAGCTAAAATAAAACATCTTATAGCTCAAGGCTCTTCTTTGATTCATAAGTGCATTGAAAGCACTTAGGAAGTGTACACACTTTGGAGAGGTGTGTGGCCACATGGAGACACCAGTTATTCCTCTTATGTTGCACCTTGTCATTTTGTTGTATTATGTTGCACCCACCCTACATTTTCCAGGAATATTCTTATCATGTTACTGAATGTATCCAGAGTATTTTCAGATTTCGATATCAACAAATGTGGTGAAAAGCAGTGCCTGAAAAAGTACCCAATTGTCATACTTGAGTAAAAGTAAAGATGCCTTAATAGAAAATGACTCAAGTAAAAGTGAATGTCATCTAGTAAAATACTGCTTGAGTAAAAGTCAAAGTATTTGGTTTCAAATAATACTTAAGTATAAAAAGTATAAATCATTTCAAATTGCTTATATTAAGCAAACCAGACGGCACAATTTTAAAGTTTACGGAGCACAATCCAACACTGACATACAGTAATTTACAAATGAAAGCATTTGTGTTTAGAGAGTCCACCAGATCAGTGGCCATGGGGATGTCCAGAGAGGTTCCCTTGATAAGTGTGTGAAATGCGCCATTTTCCTGTCCTGCTAAGCATTCAAAATGTGATGAGTACTTTTGGGTGTCAGGGAAAATGTATGAAGTAAATAGTACATTATTTTCTTTAGGAATGTAGTGAAGTGAAAGTTGTCAAGAATATAAATGGTAAAGTACAGATACCCAAACAACTACTTAAGTAGTACTTTAAAGTATTTTTTCCAACACTGGCGAAAAGTACAGTACATGAAATTAACAGTGTAATGTTTGAATTCAGCCTTGTCAGGTGAACTGTTGTGTTCTCAACTAATAATTTCCCCATAATCTCCAAACTCTACCATGCTTATGCATATTATTTTCATATTTCTTCTGTAAGGAACATTTCAATTTAGCCCTGTCTATACAGCCCAATTACCACGAAGGTAAAGGGCTACAGAGCTCTTAGATCGCGGGAAGGAAGCTTCCATCAGAATTCAAGGGCTATGTTCTAAATAACACCCTATTCCCTTTATAGTGCACTACTTTTGAAGTGGTGCACTTAGAAGTAGTGCACTTAAAAGAAAATAGGCGATGTTTAAATATCATGTACATTCTAGACTCCTTGAACTCTACAGGGTATTACAAGGCAAAGGTCCTTTATTGGGATTCATAATGAAATGGTCTTCAGAGACTTCTGCGGTTTAATATGTTTTGTACACATGTAGCTGTGCCGTGGTAGCAGTAGTGGAGTGATGGTCAAATAAGTCTCTCAAAGACTTATGTGCATCTTTTTGTTGTTGGTATAAATATTTTACTGTCACACACACCAGATATATTCAGTGAAATGTTGTTTTACAGGGTCAGCCATAGTAGCACGGCGTTCCTGGAGCAAATTAGAGTTAAGTGCCTTGCTCAAGGCACCATCGACAGATTTTTCACCTTGTCGGCTAGGGTATTCGAACCAGCGACCTTTCGGTTACCGGCACACTGCTCTTACCACTAGGCTACATGCCACCCTTAAATCCTACAGGATGTTGTCCTCTACTGAAACTTGAAAGTAATTACATTGCAGCTCAATCTGATTTTAGTAAGTATGGTGAAGTGTGTTTACATCGCTCTAGGTTTTTCTCCACAAGATGGTGAAGGGGTTGTTGAGCAAGAACCATTCAACTATGAGGAGGAGCAGGCTCAAGAGATGGTCCAGACCATGCTGCAGGAAGTTGTCAGTACAGTTGTTGGAGGTAACACGGCATTTTCTTAACTTTATAGTCTTATATAGTCTGTCTTGTCTGTAGAAAATTGGACTCACTTTAGTTCCTTGAGAAAGTTGTTGACCATGCACAAGGTGGATGGATTTTGAAATGGAAATTATCTTTCTTTATCATACAATTTTAGCCCCACTGTTATGTTTTCTGAGATGATCCTAAGTTCTATTTTAGCTGCCAAGGCAGCAGCTACTCTTCCTGGTGTCCAGCAAAATTAAGGCAGATATACAATTTTAAAAACATTACAATACATTGACAACAGATTTCACAACACATTAAGCATGTACACTCAGGCCACTACTCTACTAGCACATATCTACAACACATAATCCATGTGTACGTGTGTGTATAGTTCGTATGTTATCGTGTGTGTATAGTGCGTATGTTACCGTGTGTGTGTCTGCATGTGTCTGTGCCTTTGTTTGTGTTGCTTCACAGTCCCGCTATTCCAGAAGAGGTATTTGTATATTTTTTAAAATCTAATTCTACTACTTGCATCAGTTACTTGATGTGGAATAGAGTTCCATGTAGTAATGGCTCTATGTAGTACTGTGCGCCTCATACAGTAGTCTGTTCTGGACTTGGGGATTGTGAAGAGACAGGTGGCATGTCTTGTGGGTTATGCATGGGTGTCTGAGCTGTGTGCCAGTAGTTCAAACGGACAGCTCGGCGCATTCAACATGTCAATACCTCTCACA
This sequence comes from Oncorhynchus nerka, assembly GCF_034236695.1. NCBI lineage: Eukaryota > Metazoa > Chordata > Actinopteri > Salmoniformes > Salmonidae > Oncorhynchus > Oncorhynchus nerka. The sequence goes on along the minus strand of NC_088415.1, from coordinate 74,533,016 downwards.
AATACAAGTAATGATGAAGTCAATCTCTCCTCCACTTTGAGCCAGGAGAGGTTGACATGCATATGTCTGTTTGCCTACGTGCGTGTGTGTGCTTGCGTGCGTGTGTGTAGAATGCAGGGAGAGTGTGTGCAGCGCTACAGAGTGTGTAGACGATATGCCAGTCCCGGTGGAGGAGGAGGGCGGGCTGGGCAGCGACACAGAGAACGTCCATACCAACGGTATCCCTGGCACACCTATATCTGCCAGCTTCACCCCCTCACTGACAGATGACAGGATCTCTGTCTCCTCCAACGACACTCAGGTGCCCACCTACACAGCTCCCCAACATAGAATCGCGTTGTATGCATCTTAAATGGCACCCTATTCTCTTTATAGTGCAGTACTTTAGACCACAGCCCTATGGGCCCTGGTCAGAATTAGTGCACTATATAGAGAATAGGGTGCCATTTGGGATTCATACATTGTCTATGGAGTTTTAACATCTGTTTGGTGCATTCATGTACATTTGTGCATATGAAAATGTATAATTTTTTCGTTAATCTCAGATTAATCTGTGCGTTTCATTTTCTAGGAATCTGGAGCTACGAGTGGTTCGTCTCCTGTTGCTAAGTTCTCCCATATCCTCCAGAAGGATGCCTTTCTAGTTTTCCGCTCTCTCTGCAAACTCTCTATGAAGCCACTGTCTGATGGACCTCCTGATCCTAAGTTAGCTCTCCTTCATACCCTGTCACACCTAGTTACTGTATGAATAGACCCGTAGGATATGGCCACAGGAAATGACTGTATGATTGAACCTCTTGTTATAACTTTACTTATAGCCTACAGGTATAATAAATTAGCTTTATAACTTGTTTTATAATGTCTTGTAGTAAGGCTAATAGTATGTTACATCCCTCTATGCCAGGGTTGTCCAATTCCGGTCCTGGATGGCTGAAACACTTTGTTTCTACCTGGTAGTTAATTGCACTCACCTGGTGTCCCAGGTCTGAATTAGTTCCTGATTTAGAAGAAGAGGATGAAAACCAGAAGTGTTTCAGCCCTCCAGGACCAGGATTGAACAGCCCTGCTCTATGCATGACCATTGTATATTAGTCTGCATCATTATGATATGATAGTATGACATTATCTACGTGCTCATGGCAAGTCTTAACATGCATTATATGTGGATGCTTAAAGTAAATGTTGTTTTCGGCTTGTCTCTGTAGATCTCACGAGCTGCGCTCCAAGGTGCTGTCCCTCCAGCTGCTGTTGTCCATCCTGCAGAACGCGGGGCCCGTCTTCAAGACCAACGAGATGTTCATCAACGCCATCAAGCAGTACCTGTGTGTGGCGCTGTCTAAGAACGGCGTCTCCTCTGTCCCCGAGGTCTTCGAGCTCTCGCTCTCCATCTTCCTCACCCTCCTCTCCCACTTCAAGACTCACCTCAAGATGCAAATCGAGGTACTGGAACTGTCTCGATTCATTATGGGTCTGTCCCAAATGGCACCCTATTCCCTTTGAATCATTACAAAATTATTTAGACAGGGTTTTGTTAACAGATATGGTGGAGTTTCATCACCGAGTATTTTTCCCTCAGGTGTTTTTCAAGGAGATATTCCTCTACATCCTGGAGACGTCCACCAGCTCCTATGATCATAAATGGATGGTGATCCAGAGCCTCACCAGGATCTGTGCAGGTCGGTGTCTGGTTTGTCTACTATACTTCACACTACCAGAGCTTTGTCTATCTGTAAAACCCTGATGAAGGGTTGAAACACATTGGTTTTACCAATAAAGAAAAGCTGCTGGATTCCCTCTTCACTTCAGTTTGCTCCTCTGTTCATGTACCTTGAAGGGAGAGCGAGGTAGCAGCAACCTCCCACTACTGAGGCTTTGACAGACAGACACTCACCTCTGTCTCTTGCCTCTCCTCACAGACGCCCAGAGTGTGGTGGATATCTATGTCAACTACGACTGTGACCTGAACGCTGCCAATATATTTGAGAGGCTGGTCAATTACCTATCGAAGATAGCACAGGGCAGAGTGGGGCATGAGCTTGGCACCACACCTGCGCAGGTAAGAAATGCTTCCAATGGACACTCACTATCCATAGATCTCCTTTCCTGTTGTGTGACCATTTTAATGTGTGTTTTTTGTTGTTGTAGGAACTGAGCTTGAGGAAAAAGGGTCTCGAGTGTCTGGTGTCCATTCTCAAGTGTATGGTGGAGTGGAGCAATGATCAGTATGTGAACCCTAACTCTCAGACCAGTCTAGGTAAGATACCACTTACTTACTACTGTTGAATAAGAGCTTCTGTGTTTCTCCTGAGACCAAACTGTCCTCATTCATAACCAGAGCTACTGCAATAGCCCCTTCTTACTGACACGCAAACCCGCTGAGGCTTTAACTACACATCTGAGATCTCTCTCCAGCTCACACTGAACTACGTTTTTGTTTATCGTTGTGTTCCATCACTGATCTGGATCTGTTTTGCTCTCTATCTTTGATCTTGTAAGGAAGAGCAGGTAAATCCTGAAATGTATTCATAGCCTTAGACACCCATTGTTCCAGTTAGAGCCTGAGGTTGATCTTGATAATCAGTTTTAGCAAAGATCCCCTCTGCCTTAGTGTTAGGTAGTAGCTAACTTTCAGTTTGTTGTGTGGCCTTGTGTTTGCTAACCCGCTGTGAACACAGGTGGTGTTCAGGCTTACAGCTGCAGACCTGGTACAGTAGTGAGCCCCTGAGATGATCCAGGTTGAGACCTCTAACAGTGTTTATAAAGGAAAGGGTTATTCTTAATATTATGGGATGTCCCTACTTGCCGCCCCTCTTCTGTAGGTCAGGAGAAGCCCGTGGATCAGGAGCCCAGTGAGAGCACCAAGCCACCAGAGAGTATCAACCGCTACGGCAGCCTCAACTCCCTGGACTCCAGCGCCTCCTCAGGCATCGGCTCCTACAGCACCCTCATGTCAGGAACGGACAACGCAGAGCAGTTCGAGGTCCTCAAGCAGCAGAAAGAGATCATCGAGCAAGGCATCGACCTGTAAGTGTGTTGGAGACTGGAAGTGTAGTCAGAGCAGCTATCAGTGGCCCAGAGAGCTCAGTGTGGCTGTGTTTGAGAGTCGGACTGAGCACACTAGCTAATCTACAAATCACCTTGCATCCTAAATAACTCATCTTTATGATTTGTAGATCAGTCAATCTGCTCAGTCACTTATCACAGACTTATCCCCCTCTCTTTATTCCTGTGCAGGTTCAACAAGAAGCCAAAGAGGGGCATCCAGTACCTGCAGGAGCAAGGGATGCTGGGTACCACACCAGAGGACCTAGCCCAGTTCCTGCACCAGGAGGAGAGGCTAGACTCTGTAAGCACCTGCTGAAATGACATGCAATGAATGAGACTAACTTCCTCTTAGCCTGTAAAAAGAGATATCTAACTTGTGTTCTTCTTACCGATGTCCACAAACGTATTGGATATACACTGTATTTCCGTTGTGTTTGTGTATATTGAAATGCCTCTGTATGGACTTCCTTCTTTGCTTATCAGACTCAGGTGGGTGAGTTCATCGGGGATAACGAGCGCATTAATAAAGAGGTGATGTACGCCTATGTTGACCAGATGGATTTCCAAGGCAAGGACTTTGTCTCGGCTCTGCGTCTATTCCTGGAGGGCTTCCGTCTGCCCGGAGAGGCCCAGAAGATTGATCGTCTCATGGAAAAATTTGCGGCCAGATATTTAGAATGTAACCAAGGGTGAGTCTCTATCAGTAGACAGACTGCATGGCCTGCGTCCCAAGTGGCACCCTTTCCCCTTTATAGTGCACTACTTTTGACAATGGAAGAGGGTGCCATTTGGGATGCAGTCCATGGTGTGGCTTTAATAGATGTAGGTTGTTCTAATGTTAGGCCGAGGCTGCGGATCCGAAGGTAACCGGCATGATCCGCCCCCCTGGAAGCCTCTTCCCTAGAGCTGAAGCTCCGGATCACGTTCTGTTCATGTACCTCTACTTTCCTCACAAATGTTTGTGGTCACCCTCCCTTCACATTTCTCACTGTTAATCGTGTATGATAATTCTTCAAGTTTTACCCACATGTCTGCATGCCAACCATTTGATCTCAATCAGCTTAATGAGAATGTGCCTTTAGATCTTGAGATGTACAGTGTTGTTACAAAGGTCCTGTAAGCCCAGTGGCGCATTCCGTTTCATTTTGGCTGCATGTTTTGGCTGCATGTTTTGGCTGCACCTTTTCCATTCATCTCTGAAATTCACCAGAGTAGCCTGTTCCCTGGGCAGCCGAACGAGTAGAGCAGAGACTGTGTGTAAAGCTTCTGACTTTTAGGTGTCGGGAAGTGGGTTCCAGAGAATTCCTATCCACAGCCACCCTGATAATATTACACAGTACATGTTATGACATTGGGGGTTTTCTCTGTTCCTTCAGGCAAACTGAGTTCGCTAGTGCAGATACGGCCTATGTCCTGGCTTATTCAATCATTATGCTGACAACAGACCTTCACAGTCCCCAAGTAAGTATGTCAAGCAAACGGTTTCTTGATTAAGAGAGGTCATTAAGGTTAAAACATGAGCTGTGACCAAACATTATTATTATTATTTTTTTTTTTAATGTAGGTGAAGAATAAAATGACAAAAGAGCAATACATCAAGATGAACCGAGGAATCAACGACAGCAAAGATTTACCTGAGGAGTACCTGTCAGCTATTTACGATGAAATCGCAGGGAAGAAAATAGCCATGAATGAAACCAAAAAATTAACCCTCAAATCCAGCAAACAAAGTAAGTTGCTGGATGACAAAATGACCTGGGTCAAGAAGAAACAAGCAAATGGATTCAAAGCTTCTCTGTCCTCAGAGGCACAGTGATTGCATCAACATAGGGTCTTGTGTGGCTAGTTGTTGACTGTGTGTGTACAGTAGGTGTGTTTTGTATGTGAGAGCATGCCCACCAAGTCTCTGTTTCCTCCAGATGTAGCCAGTGAGAAGCAGAGGCGTCTGCTGTATAACGTAGAGATGGAGCAGATGGCTAAGACAGCCAAGGCCCTGATGGAGGCAGTCAGCCACGTCCAGGCTCCCTTCACCAGCGCCACCCACCTAGACCACGTCAGACCCATGTTCAAGGTAACCCACCTAGACCACGTCAGACCCATAGAATTGAAATTTTAAAAACATTTAAAGAATGAAGAGAAGAAATACACTCGTTCTATTTCTATGGTTAGACCTATGTTCAAGGTAACTCACAGAGACCATGTCAGACCATTAGAATGAATTACCAGTAGGACAAACATTAGAATGAAACTCATTCTATTTATATATTCAGACCAATGTTCAAGGTACAACATCCCACTGCTGCTACCATATGTCACCATTACTCACAGTACTAATGCATTCCTTTCAGTATAAAATGGGAATGTAGCTGATGCTGTAACCGAATGCAGAATACCATTTTAAGATCATATTACAACCCTCATGAAATCCTTCTTTGTGTATTGACGTTGTGTGTTTTTTCCCCCCAGTTGGCATGGACCCCGTTCTTAGCCGCGTTCAGCGTGGGTCTTCAGGACTGTGATGACACTGAGGTAGCCTCTCTGTGTCTGGAGGGGATCCGCTGTGCCATCAGGATAGCCTGCATCTTCACCATCCAGCTAGAGCGTGATGCGTACGTCCAGGCCCTGGCGCGGTTCACCCTGCTCACAGCCAGCTCTGGTATCTCTGAGATGAAGCAGAAGAATATTGACACCATCAAGACTCTCATCACCGTCGCCCACACTGATGGCAACTACCTGGGCAACTCCTGGCACGAGGTTAGTCTCACTCTGTCTTCTATGCTGGTCCTGGGGACCCAAAGGGGTGCACGTTTTGGTTTTTGCCATAGCAGTAAACAGCTGATTCAAATGATCAACTGATCATTCAGCTTTGATGATTTGAATCAGGTGTGTAGTGCTGGGGCAAAACATTCAATGTCCACCCCTTTCATTCCCCAGGACCAGGATTAAGAAACTCTGTTCTATAGTATATTGTCACTGCATTTCGATTTGTTTGTTTTTTAACCAGGTAGGCCAGTTGAGAACAAGTTCTCATTTACAACTGCGACCTGGCCAAGATAAAGCAAAGCAGTGCGACACAAACAACAACACAGTTACACATGGAATAAATAAGCGTACAGTCAATAACACAATAGAAAATCTATATACAGTGTGTGTTAACGGCGTAAGGAGGTAGGGCAATAAATAGGCCATAGTAGCAAAGTAATTACAATTCAGCAAATTAACACTGGAGTGATAGATGTGCAGATGATGATGTGCAAGTAGAGATACTGGTGTGCAAAAAGTAAATAAAAACAATATGGGGATGAGGTAGGTAGATTGGATGGGATATTTACAGATGGGCTGTGTACAGCTGCAGAGATCGGTTAGCTGCTCAGATAGCTGATGTTTAAAGTTAGTGAGGGAAATATAAGTCTCCAACTTCAGCGATTTTTGCAATTTATTCCAGTCATTTGCAGCAGAGAACTGGAAGGAAAGGCAGCCAAAAGAGGTGTTGGCTTTGGGGATGACCTGTGAGATATACCTGCTGGAGCGCGTGCTACGAGTGGGTGTTGTTATGGTGACCAGTGAGCTGAGATAAGGCGGAGCTTTATCTAGCAAAGACTTATCGATGAACTGGAGCCAGTGGGTTTGGCAACGTATATGTAGCGAGGGCCCACGACAGCATACAGGTCGCGGTGGTGGGTGGTATATGAGGCTTTGGTGACAAAACTGATGCACTGTGATAGACTGCATCCAGTTTGCTGAGTAAAGTGTTGGAGTCTCGCTGAAGTAGAGGATCGGTAGGATCGTCAGTTTTACGAGGGTATGTTTGGCAGGGTGAGTGAAGGAGGCTCTGTTGCGAAATATGAAGCCGATTCTATATTTAATTTTGGATTGGAGATGTTTAATACGAGTCTCTCTCCCAGTATATTGTCACTGTTTTTTAATTGTTGACCGACTTGTCGATGTCAGAAAATTAATTTGTTCTCAATCACTTACCAGGCTAAATAAAGGTATTAGAATATTAGTAACTCTCACTTCTCTCCTGCTAGTTATCACAAATGAGAATCTTTTTTAAATGACTTACCAGGCTAAATAAAGGTTGAATAGTAACAGAAAATATTAACCCCGACTCTTCTGTCCTGTCTTTCACAGATCCTGAAGTGTATCAGTCAGTTGGAGCTGGCCCAGCTTATCGGGACAGGGGTGAAGGCTCGCTACATCTCAGGGACAGTCCCGGCCAAAGGGGGCCTCCTGGCCAGCCTGAGAGAGCAGGCCTCAGACAGCTCAGAGTACCTGGGACTGGGTCAGTCCTCTTGCCTTTCCATGACAGAGGCTGCATCCCAAATGGCACCCTATTCCCTTTTCCACCCTAACCCCATAGGGCTCTGCTAAAAGTAGTATGCTATATGGGATATACTAAGGTGCCATTTGGAATGCACAAGGCTTTTAGATGAGTTTCTGGCCTATTGTCACAATGCCTGGTTTGGTTTTTATATTCTATTCATAATGTGTAATATAATCTTATGTATCATTGTCTGACTAATGGTGTTTTCTTAAAACATGTACCTTAGCTATTTCTCATTACACAATGTTTGTCTTGCAGTTGGAGGTAATGTGGACCGTAAACAAATAGCCAGTATTCAGGAGTCCATTGGAGAGACGAGCTCCCAGAGTGTCGTCGTTGCTGTTGACAGGTAGGCTGATAGAATGGGCCCTATGATGGAATTTATTTGCTGTTTCCTCTCCAGTTTTATTACTCAATAAACCTCTAAAAGAAAAATTCATCTTATGTTGTTTGTTTTTTCTCAGGATATTTACTGGTTCTACCAGACTCGATGGCAATGCAATAGGTTGGTATTGATTGATATTTCTCTACAAAAAAAATGCTGTGTAGATTTAACCTCATTTGTGCTGAAGGTAATAATGGTTGAACAAAAATAATGGTTGAAACAAACCAAATAAATCAGTTCGAATCGAGGTAGGTAGTTTGTACTCTGAAGTTATTGTTTGAGTACATGAATATTAACAGCTTTAAATGCATTTGTTGTCATTTTGCAGTTGATTTTGTCCGGTGGTTGTGTGCTGTATCCATGGACGAGCTTGCCTCACCGACACATCCGCGTATGTTCAGCCTTCAGAAGATTGTGGAGATTTCCTACTACAACATGGGCCGCATCAGGCTTCAATGGTCTAGAATTTGGGAAGTCATCGGGGACCATTTTAACAAGGTTTTTGTGTTTTTTAACTAGGTAGCAATTTCTGTTGAAAAAAATGCATTATCTGCATGTATTTATATGGAGCTGTTCTCTTGCTGGTTTTCGGGGGAGACAACAGTGGTTCAGATGCATTTGTATCTGTACAGGTTGGATGTAACTCCAATGAGGATGTGGCTATATTTGCTGTTGACTCCCTGAGGCAGCTGTCTATGAAATTCTTAGAAAAAGGAGAGCTCGCCAACTTCCGTTTCCAAAAGGATTTCTTGAGGCCTTTCGAACATATCATGAAGAAGAACAGGTCTGCTTTGTTTTATTTTGTAACCTGCACTAATTAGTGCATGGAATGAAATTCCAATGCTTGTCAAAATTGCTGCAATTGTATCCTTTGTGGCCTTCTAAAACAAATAAATGATTCAAACCTTGAAACAATTCACTTCTTCAAATCTTGAAATGATTCAACGATTCAAAACGTGAAATTATTCAACAATTCAAACCTGGAAAATTATGAAAACCTTGAATTGAAGCAATGATTCCATAATGATTCAATCTGTAACGCCAACAGGTCTCCCACCATTCGAGACATGGTGGTGAGGTGTATAGCTCAGATGGTGAACTCCCAGGCTGGGAACATCCGGTCAGGCTGGAAGAACATCTTCTCAGTGTTCCACCTGGCTGCCTCGGACCAGGACGGAGCATCGTAGAGCTGGCCTTCCAGACCACCGGCTACATCGTCAGTAAGTGTGGGGTTCTCTGAGTCTGACCAACACTAGCTACTCCTTGGGCAATGACATGACTTACCGATGTAAACATGAAGAACAATAGAGGATGGTAGTGCAAAGAGAAACTCAAAGAGAAACCTGTCTATTACCCATTCCTGTATCTAGTCATTTCTCTGTTTTTTATGTTTTTGTTCTCAGCGAATGTATTTGAGAAGCACTTCCCGGCCACCATTGACTCTTTCCAGGATGCTGTAAAGTGTCTGTCTGAGTTTGCCTGCAACGCCTCCTTCCCTGACACCAGCATGGAGGCCATCCGCCTCATACGCCACTGTGCCAAATATGTGTCTGAGAGGCCACAGGTGAGCAGTGAGCACTATATTGAGAAGGACTTGAAATACTCCAATAATTAACAGTTTGATGGTGTATATCAGAGATAAAACTAAGATGTTTAGTAGTTGGGCAGAAGTTATAAAGTATGAAATAGTCAAACAAACCAAAAACTATTGTAGGGTTATATAAGTAATGGATAATCCATATAATGGAGATCACCTAGACGAAAAGGGAATGTATGGATTCAGGTATAATTTATTCAGGACAATCCAACTCTCTGAATGGCCATGAGATTCCTCTCTTACCCATGGATGTACACCTCTCCTCCTTCTCTTGCCAGGCCTTCAAAGACTACACCAGCGATGACATGAATGTAGCCCCGGAGGACCGGGTGTGGGTGCGAGGATGGTTCCCCATCCTGTTTGAGCTCTCCTGCATCATCAACCGGTGTAAACTGGACGTCAGGACCAGGTAAGGCCCTTCTCATCCTACCTGAAACAAACATCTAGAAAGGTTTCCCAGGCCACTGTGCTTCTGCATTGCTTGCTCTTTGGGGTTTAGGCCAGGTACCTGTAAAACACTTTGTGACAACTGCTGATGTAAAAAGACCTTTATAAAATACATTTATTTGATTGAATACCTGTGTCCCTAGTCCTTGTCTCATCTCCTGACTGGAGGATAATGAGTCAAAGCAATGTATGCACAATGAACTACCAGCAGTAGTCTTTATTGTGTCAACCTGGCATGAATGAATGAGTTTCACAAGTGATATGATCATCCCTGCTTTTGTTGCCTTAATGAGTAAAATAGCAGAATAGACTTTTCTGAGTGTGGACCCTCTACTAATAAATCATCCCTGTTTCCTTGCCATTGCTCTAGGGGCTTGACTGTGATGTTTGAGGTGATGAAGACCTATGGTCACACCTACAAGAAACACTGGTGGCAGGATCTGTTCAGGATCATCTTTAGGATCTTTGACAACATGAAACTTCCAGAGCAGCAGACTGAGGTTAGACTAAGCTAACCTAATTTTCCGGAACTTTGTGTCACTGCCAGAAAATACATAGGGTGTGTCCCAAATGGTTTGGCACTATGAGTACTGGTCAAAAGTGGTGCACTACATAGGGAATAAGGTGCCAGCTGCTGCATTTGTATGAACTTCGTTTTCCTCTTCAAACCCAGAAAGCTGAATGGATGACCACCACTTGTAACCATGCACTTTACGCCATCTGTGATGTCTTCACTCAGTACTTTGAGCCTCTCAGTGATATTCTCCTGGATGATATCCTGTCCCAACTGTACTGGTGTGTACAACAAGGTGAGAGGAGAGGACTGGTTGGTTCCTTGTCTCATCTAAAACACCTCAGAGTTTAGGACCCTCTTTCTTCACTCTATCGTTGATCTGCTCTCCCTCCCCTCCCTCTCTCTCTCTCTCTCTCTCTCTCTCTCTCCCTTCTCTCTCTCTCCTCTCTCTCTCCCTTCTCGCTCTCTCTCTCTCCCTTCTCGCTCTCTCTCTCTCCCTTCTCGCTCTCTCGCTCTCCCTTCTCGCTCTCTCGCTCTCTCCTTCTCGCTCTCTCGCTCTCTCGCTCTCCCTTCTCGCTCTCCCTTCTCGCTCTCCCTTCTCGCTCTCTCGCTCTCTCGCTCTCCCTTCTCGCTCTCCCTTCTCGCTCTCTCGCTCTCCCTTCTCGCTCTCTCGCTCTCCCTTCTCGCTCTTTCGCTCTCCCTTCTCGCTCTCTCTCGCTCTCTCGCTCTCCCTTCTCGCTCTCTCGCTCTCCCTTCTCGCTCTCTCGCTCTCCCTTCTCGCTCTCCCTCTTCTCGCTCTCTTCTCTCTCCCTTCTCGCTCTCTCTTCTCTCTCCCTTCTCGCTCTCTCTTCTCTCTCCCTTCTCGCTCTCTCTTCTCTCTCCCTTCTCGCTCTCTCTTCTCTCTCCCTTCTCGCTCTCTCTTCTCTCTCCCTTCTCGCTCTCTCTTCTATCTCCCTTCTCGCTCTCTCTTCTCTCTCCCTTCTCGCTCTCTCTTCTCTCTCCCTTCTCGCTCTCTCTTCTCTCTCCCTTCTCGCTCTCTCTTCTCTCTCCCTTCTCGCTCTCTCTCTTCTCTCTCCCTTCTCGCTCTCTCTCTTCTCTCTCTCCCTTCTCGCTCTCTCTCTCTCTCTCCCTTCTCGCTCTCTCTCTCTCTCTCTCCCTTCTCGCTCTCTCTCTCTCTCTCCCTCCACTCTCCCTCCCCTCTCTCTCTCCCTCCCTCCTCTCTTCCTTTGACCCTCTGTCTCTCCCTCCCTCTGACCTCTGTCTCTCCTCAGACAACGAGCAGCTGGCGCGCTCAGGGACCAACTGTCTGGAAAATGTAGTCATTCTGAACGGGGAGAAGTTCAGCCCAGAGATATGGGACAAAACCTGTAACTGTATGCTGGACATCTTCAAAACAACCATCCCTCATGCGTAAGACCCTTTTTAATTACAGGAAGTTATTACTGCAGTTGAACCACTGTAAGTGTGCATAATTCATAGCAAGAGTAAATTGACTCTATTCTGTGTTGGGTCTGCTGTCCTTAGGTTACTGACGTGGAGACCAGCTGGAGGAGAGGGGGAGCTGATGCCACAGTACGACCTCTCAAACCTGGTAGGTTTACTGCTCGTGTGTTTACCATTCCACTTTGACCATTTATTTGCGTTATGTTTGAGACTTCACACTGATTTCCCAATACAGTACTTCTTAACGCTCAAATGAATCGAAACAGCATGCTGAGTTGTGATCGATGTTCCCTCTGATATTTTTCGGCACTGAGCAAATTTCAGGCCAGCTGAGCGCAAACTTGAACGTTGTGTTTACTGTGAACACTGAGGCTGTACCTGCGTTAATTTACTGTTTTAACGCCACTGACTGATCATAATGACCTAACTGATCCTAATGTAGGCCTACCAGAGGGGTGTAGCATAAAAAAACAATGGAGAAAATGCATCACATAACATTTTAACATGGAAATAGCAGTTATATCATTCAGCATACAGTATCAACCAATGTGTGGAGTTCAATGTAGGCCTACATGCAGGGCTTGACTTATTTATCCACTTGTCCTTCGGACGAGGAGGTGACTGACATTTTGTTGTTTGATGCAAGAAACCACTTTACAAAATAAAATGGATTATTATTCCCATTATTACAGAGAATAAGACAAATGATCCTACTCTCTGCCTATTGTCTCGACACTGCCCCTTTAAGACACAAAAAAAGCTCTTTACCTGACTCGCATTTCAAAGATGGATAGAAGTGTACATGTTTTGTGCTCTTGTAGGAAGCAATCACTCCCCCCATTTTTGACTAGAAATGATCTATAACTGGGCTAATAACTCACTAACTAGTAAATAATATGAACAAATGTGCACAAGTGGCTACATGCAGCTCTCACTTTTATCTTAAAACAAGCCCATAATAATCGTGATCGCTCATGCTGTAAAACCATCCAGTTCAAAGTGAATGACACATCCATATATAGCAATGATTTATTTGCATATAGGCTACTACAGCTCTGATTGGTTATTTCGCACCGGTCTGTGTTGAGTAGGGGCCAGATTTGTGCGTGTCAATGTAAAAGAATCCTACAATTAAATCTCTTGCATAGTTAGTTTTGCCTACTAAGTCTTGCATAGTTTTTGTTTCGGTATGTTGCATTGAAAGTGGCTAATAGGAATCATTGGTTGTGATTATGTATGATGTGTTTCAAATCTAGGCTACATTACCGGTCCCTCTCTTGTGTTCTCAGGACTCCATATCCCAGAAGTCAGTGGACATTCAGACTCGTACGGAGGACCAGCAGTCAGTGTGCAGTGTGGACAGGATCTTCCTGGAGAACCAGAGGCAGAGGACATACAGCGGCTCCTCGGGCACACATGAGGACGGCCCCAGGGCTAGGAACCCAGCCAGTGAGTTTGTGTGGAGGTGTATGGGCAAGTCCTAGGCAGCCCTCCCCTTGTTGTCTCTCCCTTGCCAATGACCCGTGACTCTCCCTTTCTCTCCCCCTGTCCCTGTCTCTCACCTTCTCCCCCCCCTGTCACCATCCCTACCCCTCCAAATCTCTCCCTGTGGCCATGTTTCTCTCCTGCCTCCTATTCCTCTCTTCCTGCCCCTCAAACTGGCTGTGCTGTGTCTGTCAATGTGTTGCAGAGATGCAGGAGCAGAGGTTATTCTCAGCGCTGCTCATTAAGTGTGTTGTGCAGCTGGAGCTAATCCAGACCATAGACAACCTGGTCTTCTTTCCCGCCAGCAGCAGGAAGGAGGATGCAGAGAACCTGGCTGCTGCACAGGTAACCAAAGAGTTAGTGTTGAAGTCGCTCTGTTTCAATAACTGAAGCAAAGCCATTAAGGGCAATATTTATTTTATGGCAAATAATATTTTGAGGGGCTGTCAATGTTATTACAACTAACAACTAAAAAAAGTTTGAATCAGAAAGGCTTAATAACATTTGGTTATAACTGAGCATTGTGTTATCAACCTCTCCAGAGAGACACAGTAGATGCAGATGTCCAGTTGGAGGCCCAGGACCAGGGAATGTACCACTATCTGACCTCGGATCAGCTCTTCAAACTGCTGGACTGTCTGCTGGAGTCCCACCGCTTCGCCAAGGCCTTTAACTCCAACAACGAGCAGAGGACTGTCCTGTGGAAGGCTGGTATGTGACTCAGGACCCTCAATACCAGGGGTGTCAAGCGGCCCAAATCCTGCACGTGAGGGGGTCCAATCCGGGCCGAGGGTGGTTTGAGTAAAACATTTAAATAAGGAAACGTAAAAAAATGAATTTAAAATACTTTAAAATGACTATATGGGCCTTTAAAATGACTATATGGACCTATATTCATACAGTTTCTTGACTGTCCAGCTTGCTAATAATCACTGTGCACAGTCAATGGACCTACATTAATAGAGTTTCTTGACTGTCCAGCTCGCTAATAATCACGAGACAGTCCGGGATCATCGAAAAATTTAAAAACTACAGATAGAGGAATTTTTTGATGCCAAGGAAATCAAACAAATTTTCAGTGTGGCCTTCCAGACCTCGTTGAAGACCGAATGCGTTCCCTGGGGGGTTCGCCAATGGGTTCGACACCCCTGCTCAATACCTTCACACTGTCACAGCAAACTCTAATCTGGAGGTGTATGTGTCAGGCGTCTCAGAGTAGGAAAGCTGAGGTTTGGATCATTTTTGCCTTTTAGATCACAATGAATATAATGACATGGACGGGGGGGATCTTATCCCAGATCAGCTCTCCTACTCTGAGACACTTGATACATCCGGCCCCAGACTAACATACAGTAGCAGTTGTCTCACAGCATGTTGGTGTTTCTAAGGTTTCAAGGGGAAGTCCAAACCCAACCTGTTGAAGCAGGAGACCAACAGTCTGGCCTGTGGCCTCCGCATCCTGTTCCGCATGTACACAGATGACAGCCGCAAGGCAGCCTGGGAGGAGGTGCAGAGACGATTGCTCAAGTAAGAACATAAAGATGTTTTTTTTCTGTTCTTTAACAAGACACTTCGCTAGAGGAAATGGTGCTATTGACTTGTGTTAAGAGTTTGTCTGTTCAGCACCTTTTAGTCCCTCATTGTGGACAAGAGTGAATAGCACAGACTTTGAGACAGGAACCTATATTTTGCTAGTCTGGTCAGTCAGACTGACTGCTGCGCTCACATTTTGTTTAAAGTGAAACAGAATGTGAGTTATCCCGAGATCAGGCTGGGTTCCACCAGGCTAATATTCTGCTGCTCGGATCTGGAAATACGTTCCACATTCACTCACTTCCGTAACGTCTCTCTGTCTATTGCAGTGTGTGTGGGGAGGCCCTGGCCTACTTCCTCACTCTGACGTCAGAGAGCCACCGGGAAGCCTGGACCAATCTCCTCCTCCTCTTCCTTACCAAGGTTGTGAAGATCAGCGATGACAGGGTGAGTCAATCAGAAAGTAGAGCCACATACACCTCTGACATGAAGTTTCCCCTAGGTACAGATCTAGCATCATTTTCCCCTCCCCCAGTCTTTAACCATAGTGGGGGAAATGTAAGACTCACCCAAGATCAGCGTCTAGGGGCAATTTCACCCTAAACCCCATATACAACACTGTACCAAAAAAATAAGTTGTAATTTTCCCTTCCCATGTCTTTGATGGAGAGTGAGCTAATTGTGTCCCTTCCTGTATCCCTGTACTATCCAGTTCAAGGCCCATGCATCCAGGTACTTCCCACTTCTCTGTGAGATCATGCAGTTTGACCTGATTCCAGAACTCCGGGCCGTGCTGCGTAAGTTCTTTCTCCGCATCGGCAACGCCTTCGACATCTCACTGCTGCCTAGTCACCGAGAGGAGCTAGGTCCTGCTGGGAGCCAGTGACATCATCACTAGTGGACCAGGACCAGCACAGTACACAGGCTGCTCATAGTCTCTCTCTGAGGTGGGAGAGGGGAAGGGTGCATCCCAAATGGCACTACATTATGGTACTGGAAGCTCCTCCATGCTGCACAGTGATGTTAACTATTGACGGTAGTGTGGTGAGTGGGGCCCAGAAAAGCACTGAATGAATGGCTGCAGTATGGCTTCCTTGTACAGCATAGAAATACCCTACAATATCATACAGATGATGGTTATAACAGTGCAATTATTCTGGTCATTTCTCCCCCTCTGACCAGAGGACTAACTAACATTGTGGAGGCTGTGATGTGTGCTTTTTGGTATCTCTTGGCATTATTTTATGGAACTGAGGAGGTATGAAATTGTTAGTGAAAAGGATGAGTAACGTTAGCAGTGATTTTTCTTTTGCACAGCCACTAGGTACCAAACAGCAGCCCTCCAATACAACTAGACAATTCAAAAGTAGCTTTGTAATATACTAAGGCCATGTTTACAGACTAGACAGACCAGTTCTGATCTTTTTTTAAATTCCACTAATTACATCAGATCTGATTTGTGAAAAAAAGATCAGAATCGGGCTGCCGGTGTAAACGCAACTTAAAACCTGTCATGCGTTTTTCTTTTGAAATCTAACAGCACTTGTCATTTCAACTTAACCTTACCATGACACTATTGTATGAAGATGAGTAAATGTTATTCCATTCTATGTATATACTGTAGTACTTTGTTTCAATTTAAACACATTTGAATTTGCTAAATCTTGTCAGCAGTCACCACATGTTTGATGTATTGTCATTTAAAATAAGAAAACAATTCTACGTTAAATAGATGTCTGCTGAGTTGTGAAAATCAAGACACACATGGTGTTTGAAACTGTACTTTGAGGATAGTGTTTCTTGGCGAGTCAGTTATATTGGGAAACAAGAGGTGTACATGACACACTGTTAATTACCACCAGGAACATTCTCATTAGTCAATAAAGGTTTGTCTTTGCATTGATATGTAACTGACAGACGATTCAGTTGCCTCAAAATGCTTATTTTGCTACTTGTCATGCATGGCTTAGGGGCCTGTCGCAACTTAAACCGTTATCAGGTGAACTGAAACCATGTACAAAACTTCCTTATTTAAAATATAGTTTATTCTATTAAGTTGAAAATGAGGTCACATCTTGGCCAAACATTTTACACACGGTACATAAAAAATGCCATTTTAACAATTTACATTACAAATGTGGTGCTATTACTATAGAAAGATGTCCTGAACTGTTTCAAAGACTAAGAGCTCTATTCAATCCGTATTGCAGAAGTTCAGCGACAGCATTTACAGTAACCGATGCATGTCAGCTCAATCAGCGATACAGAATTAAGTCCTAAGGCAACCCTAGCACACTGTTCTTTTGGAGGATGGCAGCTGAGGCTGCAGGCTTTTGTTCCAGCCCACCTCTTACACACCTGATTTAACTAATCAACTTTAATAGTGCTTCACTGGAGACAATGCCTGCATAGTGTCCTTATAGGAATGGAGTTCCTCCTTGTACTTACTAACCATTCTGAGACAATCTGCATATTTTTCATTACAGGTCCATGAAAGTACAATCTATGCATTTTTCATAAGAAGCTCATAATTCTGCATTGCAAGAGGTATTTTGAGGTAGACCATGATACACAAGTCAAGCACTGCAAAAGTAAAGGGTTAAGTTAGTAGACACATCGATCTAGAAGCTAAAGCAGACAATCCTTCTCTGCTGAGGAGATCCTGTCAGCATGACGACTGATGTGGATGCATCAAGCCAAGTGAGGGCAGTGTACAAACGTAGGTCCCCTACACACTCAGGTTGTACAACGCAAAAATCAATATTTTACACAACAGTTTCTTCACAGAAATGTTTACACCACCATTGTGTGGCTATTTTTCCACAGAAAATCAGGTATAACACATGTTAAGCGTTGTGCATCAGTTGTACAACCTGAGTGTGTACGGGACCAAAGTGCTTTGAGTGACCGTGTTAGAGCGGAGATGGTTAGATTAGCCATGGTAGGTAGAGGGGCCTTCCCAGTCCTGCACGGTAGACTCTCTGCTGGCCAGCCTCTCCCTGCAGGGGGTCTGACCAGTCATTAAGCGCTTCAGCGTCTCTGAGGTGCCTGGCCTCATCCACGGCTCCGTGGCAACCGTATCCACGGAGCCCTGAGTGTGTGGGGTGCGAGGGGAAACCTGCGGAGACATATCTTCATCACCAGACAGGTCTGCTGGAAGAGAGAGACCGTAAACAGATATCATCAACCTAACAATGATTCATAGACAGATCTCCCAGGTAAGATGGCTGACATTGTTCCATTGGGGCACTGACAGCCTCAGTTTAATCTTTATACAACACCCACCTCTTCTGAGGCCATGGCGGCTCATAGCCAGCAGCCTCTTGGTCCTATGGTGGTTACGCTCTCTACCATGCTGCTGTGTGTTGAGACTGGCCTCTGACTGGCGGGAGTAGTTCTCTGGATGGCCAACAGGCTCTCTGGAGCTCCCCCGCTCCTAAACAAGCCAGAGCACAAGGTATAATGATGGTAGAGGAATATAGCATTTTCAATGGAGAGCTGCCACTGGCCTCTATTTAAGAAGTGAGGATATATTCATGATGTATGGGTCAGGGGTTGTATGTATCAAGTGTCTCAGTGCCGATTTAGAAACCATTTTGCCTTTTAGATCATGACGAAAAAGATTACAAGGACAAAGGGGACCTGATCCTAGATCAGCCCTCTTACTCTGATGCTTGGAGAATACTGTCCCACATATTAGAGACTGAACTTTGAGTTATAGAGGGTTCTTACATTGTGCAGGTCTGCCCTCTTGGCTAGCCTCCTCCTCTCCCTGGCTGAGAGCTGGGGCTTCTGTACAGGTGGGGGGGACACTGGAAAGGCTTCACCCATGGGATCTTGGGGCAAACCACAGGTAAATAGTTAGTGGTGTGCTTCTCAAGACACTCCTTCCCTTACAACAACTGGTGTACATCCCAAATGGCTCCCTATTGTGTACTACTTTTGACCAGGTCCCATCGGCCTCTCCCATAGGGCTCTGGTCAAAAGTAGCACATTATTTAGGGAACACGGTGCCATTTGGGACGCAGATTTAGTTGTGTGATTCTCAAGGCGCTCAATCCCATACTACACATGATAGTAGTGAACCACCAGAGGCTTTACCAACAGGGAACCTCAGACTGTCAGACTCCAACAGGGAACCTCTCATAGGATCACCCACTGCATTCCTCTGGGGAGAAGAGTGTACAGGCATTGTGTCACACACAGACAAGCATGTACTGTACAGCAAAGAGACCACTCTGTGGTTCAGGGCAATAGCTAAACAAACTGGCAAGTAGAAACTCACCAAATAATGGTTTTGTTGCTGGGGTGGTGACAAGTGAAAATAATCTGCAAAATAGAAAGACAAATGATTTCCAAGCCCTTAAAGTGCAAGTACTCCACCTGTAAATATCCTCATGTTAGTGATAAAGCAGTGAACAGAGGTGAGCAATGAGTATTTAAGCAGTTAGGTTGATATTGAGTCTGTAGTCAGCGAGTGGAGTTTGATATTGAGAGTGTGTGTTACTGACCGGCGGCAGGTTTCCTCCTCAGGCTGTTGTTGATCCTGCGTAGCTCCTCCCTGTAGTCTGCCTGTCTCTGGATGTCCACACTATGTCCATCCCTGTCGCTAGGGTGCTCACAGTAACCATGGCCTTCCACCTCTCTGGAGTCAACATCTGCAGTACAAACAAGGCTTCTCCACTCAATACACGCATGACAATCCTGATCACCCGGGTCAAAAGTAGTGCACTAAAAAGGGAACAGGAAAACGAGTGCAGACACAGCCTTAGTTGCTGCATTTGTTTTATGAGCATAGTGTGCTGTTAAAGGGCAAATCCACCACTTTTCAACCTCATTTTCATTATCTCCAGCACAATACCAGTGTAAACATGTGAAAACAGCATATTTCTACATTTTGTAGAAAAAAAAATTCAGATAAAAATATCCAATGACATCAAAAGTTACATTTTAAAAACAGTGATGTTCAAACACTAAGATTTGCAGTGCTGTGGGGAGCAATAAAATATCCTCCTGGGATTGGAAACTCAGGTTTTAAAGTTTTGAAAATCACTTTTAATCCTACCTTGTGATGTGACAATACTTTTTCTTAACCACAGATCATAGAAATGCGCTGTTTTTACACGTGGTTTCGTGCTGGAAATTATGAATAGAAGGTTGAAGTGTCAAAATTGCCCTTTTAAGACTTAACAATCAATGGCCTGGATTACATTCCACATGGCACTCCATTCCATACAGTGCGTTACTTTTAACCTGACCCTATGGGCACTGGTCAAGAGTAGACCACTACATAGGGCATGGGTTCTCAAATGTTTTGGGCCGGGGACCCCTTTAGTGATAGCAAATTCAACAGGGACCCCTCATAACTCGAGTGAGATTTAAATAGAAAACAAATCATTTGACCACGACTTTGGCAATGCATGGCCAGATGAACCAAGTCTCGGGCCCTGGGAAGAAACATTTTAAAGGCCCAACTCTTGGCATAGGAAAAAAAATGTTGCTAATTTCCTGCAATTCTACATGACTCTGTTTTGGTAAAAAAGCTGAGGGATGGGCCTGGAGAAATGTAACCATTCTCAAATTCATAGACAGAGCTATGGATGCAAGGACAATCCATAATAACAAATGTATAGTTTTAATGTTTTGAGGCTATACGGTGTTTGTTTACATTTATTTACAAACAGGGGATGTAAAACAAGCTCATATTTTGGATTCGATGGGATACAACAATTAAACCAAGCTCCTGAGGCATTTATAAAATATATATTCTTCAAGAATCAATGTATATATATATATACACACACACACACGCACAGTTGAAGTCGGAAGTTTACATACACCTTAGCCAAATACATTTAAACTCAGTTTTTCACAATTCCTCACATTTAATCATAGTAAAAATTCCCTGTCTTAGGTCAGTTAGGATCACCACTTTATTCTAAGAATGTGAAATGTCAGAATAATAGTAGAGAGAATGATTTATTTCAGCTTTTATTTCTTTCATCACATTGCCAGTGGGTCAGAAGTTTACATACACTCAATTAGTATTTGGTAGCATTGCTTTTAAATTGTTTAACTTGGGTCAACTGTTTCAGGTAGCCTTCCACAAGCTTCCCACAATAAGTTGGGTGAATTTTGGCCCATTCCGCCTGACAGAGCTGGTGTAACTGAGTCAGGTTTGTAGGCCTCCTTGCTCGCACACACTTCAGTTCTGCCCACAAATGTTCTATAGGATTGAGGTCAGGGCTTTGTGATGGCCACTCCAATACCTTGACTTTGTTGTCCTTAAGCCATTTTCCACAACTTTGGAAGTATGCTTGGGGTCATTGTCCATTTGCAAGACCCATTTGCGACCAAGCTTTAACTTCCTGACTGATGTCTTGAGATGTTACTTCAATATATCCACATAATCTTCTTTCCTCATAATGCCATCTATTTTGTGAAGTACACCAGTTCCTCCTGCAGCAAAGCACCCCCACAACATGATGCTGCCACCCCTGTGCTTCACGGTTGGGATGGTGTTCTTCGGCTTGCAAGCCTCCCTCTTTTTTTCTCCAAACAACGATGGTCATTATGGCCAAACAGTTCTATTATTGTTTCATCAAACCAGAGGACATTTCTCCAAAAAGTATGACCTTTGTCTCCATGTGCAGTTGCAAACCGTAGTCTGGCTTTTTATGGCGGTTTTGGAGCAGTGGCTTCTTCCTTACTGAAGAAGCCTTTCAGGTTATGCCAATATAGGACTCGTTTTACTGTGGATATAGATACTTTTGTACCTGTTTCCTCCAGCATCTTCAGAAGGTCCTTTGCTGTTGTTCTGGGATTGATTTGCAATTTTCGTACCAAAGTACATTCATCTTGAGGAGACAGAACGCGTCTCCTTCCTGACCGGTATGGCGGCTGCATGGTCCCATGGTGTTTATACTTGCGTACTATAGTTTGTACAGATTGTCACGAACCGGCTCAAAGTGCGTAACAAACAAGGAGACAACGTGGAGATAAGGAATAACAAAATATATTTATTTAACTAAAGTAAATCTAAATATAATTAACAATGGTGTGTGTAGTCAGTAGTGTAAGTGAGTGGTTGCGTGCATAAATGTGATAATGAGGGGTGTTGAAAATTGCCGCCACTTCCAAAATCTGTGTCTGCATGGAGAAAGTCTCCTCAATGAATGGGGAAGAGGTGCATTTATCCTGGGACACACCCGAGCCCAGGTGTGTCCCATTTCGCTGACGGCCCTCCCGGCTCCACCCACCGACATCCTATTAAGGAAAACAAGAGCAAAGAGAGTTGGAGGGTCGTCACAAGATGAACGTGGTACCTTCAGGCGTTTGGAAATTGCTCTCAGGGATGAACCAAACTTCCCATGACGTCAAGCAAAGAGGCACTGAGTTTGAAGCTAGGCCTTGAAATACATCCACAGGTACACCTCCAATTGATGTCAATTAGCCTATGAGAAGCTTCTAAAGCCATGACATAATTTTCTGGAATTTTCCAAGCTGTTTAAAAGGCACAGTCAACTTAGTGTATGTAAACCTCTGACCCCCTGGAATTGTGATACAGTGAATTATAAGTAGTGAATTATAAATGAAATAATCTGTCTGAAAAATTACTTGTCATGCACAAAGTAGACGTCCTAACTAACTTACCAAAACTATAGTTTGTTAACAAAAAATTTGTGGAGTGGTTGAAAAACAAGTTTTAATGACTCCAACCTAAGTGTATGTGAACTTCCGACTTCAACTGTTTATCATATTATTTTCATACCGAAAATGGATGTAGCAACTAAGGATTCTAGCTTTAAATTACACCACAAAACATTTTGTGGAATACAAAGTGTTAAAATGTATAATTGGTAGAGCACTGAGGATACTTAAAAAAAATAAAAAATTATATATATTTTGAGATCTGGCCACAGACCCCACTTTGACAACCCCTGACATAGGAATAGGGTGCCATTTGGGACAGGCCAATTATTCAAACAGTCACTGTATATCTTTACCTCTGTATCTGAACTGCAGCGAGTCGTGGATCCTGTGCAGGTTTTTGGGCTCTGTGTTCCTGGAGGAGGGTCTCCTGACGGGGGCCTGCAGCCGCAGTCTGGCCATGTCAAACACATCCACCTGGGGCTGCTCCCTGTCCCTGTGCCTGGACACCAGCACACAGTCACATCGTTCAGCGTGTACACACCGCACTGGGGCTAACATATAGCCTAGACCAGGGGTCGACAAAAGGTTTTTTTTTTTTTTTTTGGCCCACAAACATTTTTGAATTAATAAAAAATGGCGGTCATAGCACAGACTCTCAATTGGACATTTAAATGTTTCCCCTTAAACCACTTGAGTGTTGCTTTAGCCATATGCTTAGGGTCATTGTCCTGCTGGAAGGTGAACCTCCGTCCCAGTCTCAAATCTCTGGAAGACTGAAACAGGTTTCCCTCAAGAATATCCCTGTATTTAGCGCCGTCTATCATTCCTTCAATTCTGACCAGTTTCCCAGTCCCTCCCTGCCATTCTGCCCCACAGCATGATGCTGCCACCCCCATGCTTCACTGTGGGGATGGTGTTCTAAGGTGATGAGAGATGTTGGGTTTGCGCCAGACATAGCGTTTCCCTTGATGGCCAAAAAGCTCAATTTTAGTCACATTTGACCAGAGTACCTTCTTCCATATTTTTGGGGAGTCTGCCACATGCCTTTTGGCGAACACCAAATGTGTTTGCAAATTTTTTATTTAAGCAATGGCTTTTTTCTGACTACTCTTCCGTAAAGCCCAGCTCTGTGGAGTGTAAGGCTTAAAGTGGTCCTATGGACAGATGCTGTGGAGCTTTGCAGCTCCTTCAGGGCTATCTTTGGTCTCTTTGTTGCCTCTGATTAATGCCCTCCTTGCCTGATCCGAGTTTTGGTGGGCAGCCCACTCTTGGCAGGTTTGTTGTGGTGCCATATTATTTCTATTTTTTTAATAATGGATTTAATGGTGCTCTGTGGAATGTTCAATGTTGCAGATATTTTTTTATAACCCAACCCTGATCTGTACTTCTCCACAACTTTGTCCCTGACCTATTTGGAGAGCTCCTTGGTCTTCATGGTGCCACTTGATTGATGGTGCCCCTTGCCTAGTGGTGTTGCAGACTCTGGGGCCTTTCAGAACAGGTGTATTTTTACTGAGATCATATGACACTTAGATTGCACACAGGTGGACTTTATTTAACTAATTATGTGAATTCTGAATGTAATTGGTTGCACCAGATCTTATTTAGGGTCTTCATAGCAACGGTGGTGAATACATATGCACGCACCACATTTCTGTTTTTCATTTATAATTTTTTTGAAACAAGTAATTTTTAAATTTCACTTCACCAATTTGCACTATTTTGTTTATGTCGATTACATGAAATCCAACCAAAAATCCATTTAAAATTACAGGTTGTAATGCAACAAAATAGGAAAAATGCCAAGGGGGCTGAATACTTTTGCAAGGCACTGTATCTGTGACCAACAGATGCATACTGTATCTGTATTCCCAGTCATGTGAAATCCATAGATTAGGGTCCAATTAATTTATTTAAATTGACAAATTTCCATATGTAACTCAGTAAAAAAAAGTTATTATTTCGCGGATGACAGACATTTACGGAACGGGGAGAAAGTGCACTAACTCAACAAAAAAATGGAATGATTTTCTGTGCAGAATTTCCATATGACATCAGTTTGACTGGTTAAGTAAATAGAAATCTGGGGAAACGACCCAACATGTTTCTGATAAAATGTCAGTTCGGCTTGCACTATTCGCTTTTATGATGCTGATAAAGACAGCATGTCTACAGACAGTATCTAACAGAGCATTCTTATTCTCTCAAGATGCTGAAAGATTAATAATTTCTCCACTGCTGTTCCGGAGTCAAAATGTTGCCTTAATTTGGTGTAGAACTTTACTGCAAGAAATGCTTAATTCTACATGCACTAATATTAAGGCTATGTGAGAGGTTATAGACCTACAGTCAGTGTCCAGATTTCAGTTTCCATTTAACCCATCTGAACAGTAGGCTACTGTCCCAGTCTTGTGACTGTTTCTCAAACATTACTTTTCTGACCCTCCCTTCTTATTTATTTTCAACTCTGCATTTCACAGCTTTTCTCTTATTGAATTAAACTCCGACATTGTTCTTTTTGCCTCCAGGATTGATGTTAACTTTTTTTTAGCGTTCCCAAAAGCTTTTGGCGATTGGTGTGTAGGCTATTTGGCACGTGTACAGTTAGGCCCTAAAGCTCTCCGGATATAAATTGCACAAGAACTATACATTTATTGATTTAAGGTATTGTTTTCTGTTTTCAACCCACCCACCCTTCATCTACACAATATTTAGTCTACACCTGTCAGTCCCATGGATATAACTGTGGGGACTGTGGGTTATGAGTCAAACCATGCATCACTAACTCACAGCACTACACACGACCAACAGTGGAGGGCATCACCACACCAGTCTTACCTGTCACTCATAGGAGAGTCCAGCTCCTCCCACTCTGACTGCAGTAGCTGGCCCTCCAGTCGTTTCTGCTCGCTACGCAGCTGTCTACGCAGCTCGGACAGCTCGCTGATCACACCCCGCTGGTCCTCTGGCACAGACACACACGTCAGCATCACAGACGTTGAGAGAAAATTGAGTTTCTACCTGCTGTGTACTGTATTATAGTGTGAGGCATTGTTACCGGCGGCTCTCAGCTGGTTCCTGCGAGCTGGGACTGGGGGGGACTGGAAGCCTGACAGAGAGCGCTCCTACAGGGGGAAGAGAGGGAGGAAGACAAGATCCAGTCGTTGTGCTCCACTGATACTTCCTCAGTCAAACTATTTCTCTCCATGGTGGTGTGGAAGAGGACATGCTGTGTGCTCTGGAAGTCACTCACAGACAGGGGGACAGTAGTAACGCGATGGCTGTCCATGGACGGAGGTCTGGGGCTGTACTGGCGAGCCTGATGCCTCTTTTGGAGGGTGGGAATGGGGGGAGAGGGCTCCCTTGGTACCTTCAGACAGACAACCACATGAATGTCCTCACTTATCTCATATGAATCTCTCAGGGCCTGCTTCCTGACTAAAAAGCACTTTCAATAGAGATTGTTCATTGAGCATGCTTTTTAATCCAGGACTAGGCTTAATGTCTGAACAGTAAACCTCCTCTCAATGCTCAGAGGATCAAACAGAGCCTTCCATCGAGCTCACCTCCTGTAGGCGTGCCCATCTCTCCTTCTCATCCTGCTTCCTCAGGGCAGAGTTCTCCTTCTCCTCTGCCTCTTTCTTCGTCCTCTCCACCTCTTTCTTTCGCTCCTCAGCCAGACGGATCAGCTCATCATTCTTGGCTTTTTGCTGAAAAAAACAAACTGCTCAGTCCCCTGAGTGAATTACAATAAAGATTTGCTGAACTGAATGACTCATGTCAAACGATAGCATTCAGGTGATAGACATGTTACTTGTAGTAGTAGATGAGTATCGCAGTGTAATCTAATGCTACAGCTCCCTTAGTGAACCCAAGCCCTGGTCCAGTTAATACTGACCTCCATCTCCTTGCGTTTCTTCCTGTCCTGTTCTTCTTCATACTCTCTCTGGATGCGCTCCCTCTGCTCAGCCAGCCTCTTCTCCTCCTTCTCCTCCTGCAGCCTCTGGCACTCTCGCTCCTCCGCTTCCTTCCTCCGCTTCTCCTCAATCTTAGGCAGCAGGACAGACAACCAGGGTCATCAGTGAGACAGTCTGTATGCGTGTATCTAATCAGATATCAAAGCTGAGTGTATGGTTAACCAAATCATCAATGCGCATCAGTACAACATTGAGTTTAAGCTCAGGAATAAGCTTTTTTTTTTTAAATGTGACTTCTGATCAAGTTTAGGGGAAGGTTTATGTCTGGTGATAATATGAAAACGCTACTCTAGCCATCACAGTACTGATATGTAACATCCAGTACCTGTTGTTTGAGGTAAGCCTTGTACTTTTCCTGTTCATGGAGCTGCTGTGGTGTGGGCATGTTCCCAAAAATACTGCCTTTGGCAAACGAAGGGGCCTGAGCAAAACCTGTGTAGAGAAACCCACCAGACAAAACAACATAGTAGCTGAACATGACAATGAGTTGGACAGGATGGTGAAGCTGTAATCGCTCATGGACGGACTACGTAAACATAAATGATACCGTAGGTCTGTCATGATACAAACGGGATGCGAGACATGATGAGCAGCATTAGTTCCGGTGCTTAGGTTTTTCGCCACTGGTTATTTGGACAAATCACGATTTCACAGGTGTTAGCATCTGTTGACTTTCCGAAGCAGAGGGCTAATAGACTTGCTCGTAACTTGCAGAGAGGGTGGAGCTCTTCATTCCGGTTCCGATTCTCGCCCTCTCTCTCTTAACATGCATCGAGCATCTGACCAATTACACAAGACTTTAGTTCTGGATTAACCAAGATTACTGAGGGTGCCACTACCACTTTGGGTTGTTTCCCAAATGGCAGCCTAGACTCGGGCCCATAGGGCTTTGGTCAAAAGTAGTGCACTATGAAGGGAATAGGGTACCTTGTGGGACGCATATTTCCTCTCGGTCCATAGAATCACATCAATATGAAAACCACTGTATCTACCTGAGACTCTGTGGGTGGAGGGAGGTCTAGTGTCCTCTCGGGGCACTGCCACGGTGGCTCTTGCACTCTTCTGCCATGTCTCAGGGTTGATGTAGGCCTCTTCATTATGCTTGTGCATCTGGTGCAGATCGGCTAGTAACACAATTCACACGATTATGATTAGCAATATCCTTTACAAAGATTAAAAAACATTACACAATGGCCTTTCTCTGCTATCAGTCTCCAAAACATATGAACTGAAACAAAGTTTAGAGAATATGTGGACCATAGTGTGGAGGAAGGGAAATAACCGGGACATGGTGGAAATTACAAGATTGTTATAATGTTGTTATTGCATCAAATGGTCATTTTATGCAACAGAATAAGGGGTTGTTAGAATGCTCATCTGTGTGTGTTCTACCGAGGATGGACCTCTGGGTGATACCGCATTCCAGAGCATGAGTAAATGTTTCTGTTCTATAAGGTACCCGGGGGAGATGGCTCCAGTATGGAGTTGGGGGGCCAGACCCTGGTCTCCACACGAAGAGTCTTTCCAGCAGATACTGTCACTCCATATTTCTGTTGTGTGTCATGTAGACTGAAGGAGGTTGGACTTTGCTATAAAATGCTGTGGCTCAAACCAGCAGGTTGAGTTCTCAGTGATCACCTCCAGGGGTGGTTACCGACCAGCTCCATTACTGCACTAATTAAATAATACAGTTGGATTGTTTTGAAAAAAATCTAAGTCTTTCCTTTTGATTACAATAATTCCACCACAGGAACATACTGATGAGGTTGCCCCCGCTGTCTCTGAGAGGGGCTCCTCCTCCTCCTCTACCCCAGGGGTCGTGGTTCTTCATGTCTGCCTCCAGCTTGGCCTCGTAGCGATCTGTCTCCTCCCTGTCCAGCCTCCGCCGCTCTCGTCTCTCCTGGATCTGTAGTCAGGTTAGGACGGAACACTGATCAGACTACCAAATAAGATATTTGTCTATTCATAACGCATAACGAATCATCACCAGTCACAGAGGGCAATGGAAGAGGCTGGAGTCAAATGGTATATTGCTGTTGGAATGTCTAAACATATTCAGTTAAATACTTTTTATAACACTTGTAATATTCTATATCAAGCTACAACTCATCTGTTACCTGGCAAAAAATCTGACTCCTCCCTTTCCTGGGGTCTCCCTGCCGAAATAGCACACTCTGTGACAAAACGCATGGAGACGAAAGATTCTGCTGACTTCCACAATCACATTCTCAATGTACCTGTTGTCTTAGTGCCTCCTTGTAACGTAACACACTCTCTTTAGATGGCTTGACCTGCTCTGCAGGGAATACTCCAATCCCTGAACCCATGGTAGCAGCATCACTGGCAGGTCTGCTGAACAAGAGACAATGTTAATTCACTCATGTATTCCTTCTGTTCATTACTATAAAAAGCAGATCAATTTGAAATGTTCAATACTATGCAAAAAGGTATGGGAAACAGGAGACACAATTGATGTGGTTTGTCACTTTTCATGCCTTAAGTAATGAATATCAATGTATCACTGTGAAAAATATCATCATACAGCCACTAGGAGGCGAGAGAGCGAGACAGCTCAGAGCTGTCCAGACCAGTGCTGACTGCAGCAGTGACTCAGCAGGGAGTCACCACTCCTGTCTGTCCAGATGGCCAGTGGGCATGACCATCTCATAACAGAACACTAGCCATCGATAGGGGGAACAGCTCTGTTTGTTCCTTTAGAGGAGGTGCCCCCAACTGGTGAATAGGGGATACACTCATTGTAGGTGTTGAAGAGAGAGTCCCGATTCTCTAACCTTCTCTAGAAGTGGGCACTCGTTCACTTCCCCATATTCCTCACAGCAGTCCATTCCTTTTCAATCAATGAGGGGGAGTGTACAAGTGCACACTTCAGGAGAACGGTAGATAATCAGAATGTAGCCTAGGTGTTGAAGGGAAGAGAAAGGATGAGATTGGTACAACACATACTGTGGAGGGGGCTCTGGATGGCTGCTCCCATTGTAATGGCTGTGAGGGCTGTGTTGACCCATCTGGCTGGGGTGAGGCCCTGCAGGAGGAAGGCTGAGGTAGGACATGGGCTGCACCCCTCCTGTCAGCGGGATCTGACCATCTAACATAGAAACACAGAACACTCATTATGCTGGATCAGAGAACACATGTATTATATGCCAAAATGAAATGTGCACACTACTTAGTATGAAGTGATGCATTGGTTATGCATACTAAATAGTATGCTAGTATGGACATAGGGACATAGTAAATTGTTTTCACTCCAGCAAACATCCATTCATTTTTTTGTAAGTGTATTGTAACATGGAACTCTTTTCATGTGTTAATATAGACTAAGCTAAGGACCCTGGAACTAAACACCTCCCTCTGCAACTGGATTCTGGACTTCCTGACCGGTCACCCCCAGGTGGAAAGGGTAGGTAACAACACATCCACCACGCTGATCCTCAACACGGGGGCTCCTCGGGTGTGTGCTCAGTCCCCTCCTGTACTCCCTGTTCACTCATGACTGCATGCCAAGGCACGACTCCAACACCATCGTTAAGTTTTCCGATGACAACAGTGGTAGGACTGATCACCAACAGCGACGAGACAGCCTATAGTGAGGTCAGCGACCTGGCTGTCTGGTGCCAGGACAACAACCTCTCCCTCAACATGATCAAGACAAAGGAGATGATTGTGGACTACAGGAAAAGGAGGACCGAGCACGCCCCCATTCTCATCGACGGGGCTGCAGTGGAGCAGGTTGAAAGCTTCAAGTTCCTTGGTGTCCACATCACCAACAAACTAACATGGTCCAAGCACACCAAGACAGTCGTGAAAAGGGCACGACAAAACCTATTCTCCCTCAGGAGACTAAAAAGATTTGGCATGGGTCCTCAGATCCTCAAAAGGTTCTACAGCTGCACCATCGAGCGCAATACTGGTTGTATTATTGCCTGGTACCACAACTGCTCGACCTCAAACCGCAAGGCACTAGTGCGTATGGCCCAGTACATCACTGGAGCCAAGCTTCCTGCCATCCAGGACCTGTATACCAGGCGATGTCAGAGGAAGGCCCTAAAAATTGTCAAAGACTCAAGCCACCCTAGTCATAGACTGTTCTCTCTGCTACCGCACGGCAAGCGGTACCGGAGCGCCAAGTCTAGGTTCAAGAGGCTTCTAAACAGCTTCTACCCCCAAGCCATAAGACTCCTGAACATCTAATCAAATGACTACCAACACTATTTGCATTAACCCCCCCTCTTTTACACTGCTGCTATTCTGTTTATTATCTATCCATCGTCACTAACTCTACCTACATGTACAGCTCAATTACCTCGACACCGGTGCCCCCGCACATTGACTCTGTACTGGTACCCCCTGTATATAGCCTCGCTTTTGTTATTTTACTGCTGCTCTTTAATTATTTGTTACTTTTATATATATTTTTTTTGTATTTTTCTTAAATGCATTGTTGGTTAAGGGCTTGTAAGTACTTCACTGTTGTATTCGGCATGTGACAAATAAAATTTTATATATAATAGACTGGTAGGTAGGTGGTGCATACAGATGGCCAGGTTAGGGTCCAGTGGGTTCCTTGCACCATAGTAGAGATGGGCCTCATCATAGGGACTTCTATATGCGTCTGCCAATGTGGATGGTGGATGAGGAAGGAAACCTGCCATCCTGAAACTCAAAATCATACGGCAATGTTAAATTGTCAGACAAAAAAAGAATGTAGTGAATTTATCAGATTGAAAACACACCTGGTCTATTCAAAATGGCACCCTTTTTCCTATATAGTGCACCACTTTTGACTGGAGCCCGGGTGCCATTTAGGACTCAGGCCAGGATTACTGTCATAGCAACCTAGGTGGCAGGTAGCCTAGTGGTTTGAGCATTGGGACAGTAAGTGAAAGGTTGCTGGTTCGAATACCTGACAAGGTGAAACATTTGTCGATCTGGCTTTGAGCAAGGCACTTAACCCTAATTTGCTGCAGAGATGCCATACTACTATGGCTGACCCTGTAAAACAACATTTCACTCTACCTTTCCAGTGTAATGTTATGTGACAATCTTTTTTTTGTTTTACCTGGGAGTGTCCATGCTCCTGTGAATGGCCTGGCTATAAGGGGAGGTGCCTCCACTGTTGAGGCCCAGGGTGTGGCTGTAGTCCAGCAGGGGGGACTGGAAGGCCACGCAGGGCTGCTCAGGGGGAAGCCTCTCTCTGTTTTCCTCACTGGGTCTCTCATTCAACTCATCCCCTGGTAGGTCCACAGCTTGGCCTGGTGGGTACCAGCTGTCTTTTCTCTTTCTGGCATGGTCATCACTATTCACTGCTCCAAACTGTTTGATCCGATCTGCCTTTTCCTCTGGGTCAGTTGTCCCTGTCACAGCAACTCTGAGCTCTAAATCCTTCTCCCTAATACGACAAAGGACATAACACACAGCTCATATGAGGTATCCATATCTGTGTTTGAAAACCTTATTGTCTATCTTGTGCGATGGGCTACATGATGTACATAGACGCATTTTAGCAGCATTGTGGTCGGAGGTAGATTTGTTTAAGCTGCGTTTACACAGGCAGCCCAATTCTGATAATTTTGAATCTTATTTTACTCCATATATGAACAACAACTTACAGATGCACACAAACAACTTATTTTACCTTTAACTAGGCAAGTCAGTTAAGAACAACATTTTCAATGACGGCCTAGGAACAGTGGGTTAACTGCCTTTTTCAGGGGCAGAACGACAGATTGTTTTACCTTGTCAGCTCGGGGATTTTATCTTGCAACCTTTCGGTTACTAGTCCAACGCTCTAACCACTAGGCTACCCTGCCACCCAATGACTTCATCTCATCTGCCCAGACAGGCATGCTCACAACCCCATCCCTAGTGCCTGCATTATTTTCCATTTGGCCTTAAAATGTTTTTCTCGTCGCCCATACCATTTCAATATTTCAATAATTATTGGCAAAAGATCTGATTTGTCAAAATATTAGAATTGGGTTGCCTGTGTAAAGGCAGCCTTATAATCAAATCTACCTCAGACTACAAAGCTGCTAAAATGTAGCCCATCTCACTAAGATGGAAAATGTAAGGGTTTGTTCTTCATTGGACAGCAGGATCAAACGCAGATATTGACACCCACCTCTTTTTATTCCTTTGCTGTTCAGCTATCTGCTCCTGCAGCTCATGCCTGTACCTCTCCTTCCTTCCCTGCAAGGCAGCAGCTGCATCTGTAGCCCCTGTCAGACATGCCATGTCACCACATTTGAGGAATATCACCAAATGTTCAATTCGTCCCCAAAAAAAACACAGTAGTTAATCTTAGTAATGAACTTCAGAACAGAGTGGGTCTTACCAATCATAAGCCCGGTAACGAATTCAACCTCGTCCTTCTTGGTAGAGGATCTGGATCTTCCACTGGGTCTCATCCCTGCTGGTACCTGCAGCCTGGCAGATAGGACGTCAATCAGCACTCACAGTACACTCATCATACCTCACAGACGATTGTCTCTCGGTATTCTTCAATGTTTGTTTAGTGAGCGAGTGGTTGAATTGTGTGAGTGAAGTTTTGAGTGCAGAGGGTAACAAAATGCTTAAGATCCACTATTGGTTTGTCTGATTTCAGGCCGGCTTGGGATTTAATACGGATTGTACGAGCGGAATCTAAATCAACAAGCCATGATCCAGCTACAGTGTGACATCAGACCTTTCATCTGTCCTTTTCCATCCAATGTCCTTAAAATTGAAACCAAAAAATTTGTTTTATCCAGATTAAAGTTGATATTTTGTCTACTGTTTACATACATTTACATAGAGAAAACGCACTGCATTATAAAATCCATAACAAAAAGAGAGACATGGCAGTCCAATCATGTTCACTTGTCCAAATTGGTTTTAGCACAATCCTTTGGAAGTTAAAGTTATCAAAATTATAGTTATAGTGATTTAGTACAACTTGACGTACTTGGGTTTGGGGGTTGGAGAGGATGTCCCCCGGCTTGCCTCCAAATAATCCTCATCAGGAACAACAGACCCGTTAGTCTCCTTCCTGTCTGCATATTGACTACTCTCTGTGTAGTCAGGCAGTTCAGCACCTCTGTCCCTGAGCCTTGATATGTCCCTGGGCAAAAAAGAGGAAGACAATGAACAATACTTTTTCAAAACATAGACATAAAAACATACTGCAAATACCATGTCAGTAGGAATAGTTAACCAATTACATAGCTAAAAACTGAAACCATTAAAGGTAAGTGTAACATCATTAACAAGTTGGGCCAACAGGGAATGGGTGGAGGGAGAGGATAAAATGTAATTTGTTTTAATATTATTTCATATTGTATATTTGTGCCTTTTTCTTTGTTTGCTGTTCAGGTAAGAAAAAACGGTATATTTGTAATTACACATGACAAGAATTGCACGACAATGGCACCGTGACTAGGAACATGTACGTGTACAAACAGACTGCCTATGACCTCCGTAAATCAAGAGGCAAATCGACAGTACAGGGACAAAGTGGATTCGCAATTCAACGGCTCAGACACGAGATATACGTGGAAGGGGCTCCAGACAATCACGAATTATAAAATGGAAAGCTAACCACGTGGAAGACACTGACGCCTCGCTCCCAGACAAGCTAAACACCTTCTTCGCCCGCTTGGAGGAAAACATTGAGCCGCTGACACGGGCCCCCGCTGCTCACGAGAACTGTCTGCTCTCCTTTGCCGTGGTCATTTAAGCGTGTTAACCCTCGCATGGCTGCCGGCCCAGACAGCGTCCAAAACACTGCCTTATCCCACCTGGACAAGAGAAATACCTAATGTAAGAATGCTTTTCATTGACTACAGCTCAGCCTTCAACACCATAGTGCGCTCCAAGCTCATCACTAAGCTCAGGACCCTGGGTCTGAACCCCGACCCTATGCAACTGGGACCGGGATTTCCTGACGGGCTGACCCCAAGTGGGAGCGTGCTCAGCCCTCTCCTGTACTCCCTGTTAACTCATGACTGCGTGGCCACGCACGTCTCCAAATCAATCATCAAGTTTGTTGACGACACAATAGTGGTAGACCTGATTAACAACAACAACGAGACAGCCTTCAGAGAGGAGATGAGAGCCCTGGCTGAGTGGTGCCAGGAAAATAACCTCTCCCTCAATGTCAACAAACAGGAGCTGAATGTGGACTACAGGAGACAGCAGAGAGCACATCCCCATCGGCGGGCTGCAGTGGAGTTCCTCGGTGTGCACATCACTGACAACCTGAAATGGTCCCTTGACACAGTGTGTAGAAGGTGCCACATCACCTCTTCAACCTCAGGAGGCTGAAGAGGTTCGGCTTGGCCCCCAAGACCCTCACAAACTTCTACAGAAGCACCATTGAGAGCATCCTGTCGTGCTGTATCACTGCCTGGTACGGCAATTGCAACATCCACAACCACAGGGCCACCCAGAGGGTGGTGGTGCGGTCAGCCCAACGAATCACACTTCCTGCCCTCCAGGACATCTACAGCACCCGGTGTCATAGGAAGGCCAAGAAGATCATCAAGGACCCCAGCCCCGTTCACCCCGCTACCATCTAGGAGGTGGAGACGGTGCAAGTGCATCAAAGCTGGGACAGAGAGACTGATGAACAGCTACTATCTCCAGGCCATCAGACTGTTAAACAGTCACCACTAGCTGGCCTCCGCCCAGTACCCTGCCCTGAACCTTAGTCACTGTTACTAACCAGCTACCACCCAGTACTCTACACTGCACCTTAGAGACTGCTGCTGTATGTACATATTAAAGTGACCAGTGTTCAATGACTGTTCACATACGGTTTTATCCACTTTATCTATATACTGTATTCTAGTCATGTCTCATCCTATACAACTACTGCTGTACACACCTCTTCTATTCATATACTATCTAAAAGTCACCATTGGTGATTTATCAATATATTGATAAAAGTCACCTTGTCCGAGAGATTTATATTGTCATCAAAAGGGTAGGGTAAGCCTACATGAAACACAGCCCTTATTTTAAGTGTTTCTAAAATTCCTTATGGGAAAAATTAATGGTGGAAAAACTATTGGAACCAGTTCTCTGTTTGACTGCAAGGTTTTAAGGGTATTATGACACCTCCATTATGGAATTAGGTTTTTTAGAAATGTTTATAGATTAATGAAAATCTGAAATGTCAAGTCAATA
The DNA here is from genome assembly GCF_034236695.1 of Oncorhynchus nerka. Taxonomy (NCBI): domain Eukaryota; kingdom Metazoa; phylum Chordata; class Actinopteri; order Salmoniformes; family Salmonidae; genus Oncorhynchus; species Oncorhynchus nerka. The sequence continues at coordinate 74,497,424 of NC_088415.1, read as the reverse complement.
AGTATTCAACCCCTTTTATGACAAGCGTAAATAAATTCAGGAGTAAAAATTTGCTTTAACAAGTCTGATAAGTTGCATGGACTAACTCTGTGCAATAATGGTGTTTAACATGATTTTGAATGACTGCCCCATCTCTGTAATCCCCACATACAGGTAATTGTAAGGTCCCTCAGTCAAACAGTGCATCTCAAGCACAGATTCAACCACAACGACCAGGGAGGTTTTCCAATGCCTTGCAAAGATGGGCACGTATTGGTAGATAAAAATACATTAAAAATATCACATTGAAAATCCCTTTGACCATAGTGAAGTTCTTAATTACACTTTGGATGGTGTATCCATACAACCAAGTCACTACAAAGATAAGTGTGTTTTTCCTAACTCAGTTAACGGAGAGGAAGGAAACCACTCAGGGATTTCACCATGAGGCCAATGGTGATTTTAAACCAGTTACAGAGTTAAATGGCTGTGATAGGAGATAACTGAGTATGGATCAACAACATTGTAGTTATGCAATACTGACCTAAATAACAGAGTGAAAAGAAGGAAGCCTATACAGAATACAAATATTCCAAAACATGCATCTTGTTTGCAATAAGGCACTAAAACTGCAAAAAATGTGGCAAAGAAATTAACTTTATGTCCTGAATACAAAGCATTATGTTTGGGGCACTTCCAATAGAACACATCACTGAGTGCAACCCTTCATATTTTAAAACATGGTGGTGGCTGCATCATGTTATGGGTATGCTCTTCATCGGCAAGGGAGTTTTTTGGGGGATAAAAAGAAAAAAGAGCTAAGCACAGGTGAAGTCCTAGAGGAAAACCTGGTTCAGTCTGCTTTCCAACAGACACTGGGAGACAAATCCACTTTCATCAGGACAATAACCTAAAACACAAGGCCAATTATACACTGGAGTTACTTACCAAGACAACATTGAATGTTCCTTAGTGGCCTAGTTACAGTTTTGATTTAAATCACTTGAAGTTCTATGGCTGTCTTGCAATAATCAACAACCAACTTGACAGAGCTTGAAGAATTTTAATTATTGTGCAATCCAGGTTTGCAAAGCACTTAAGAGACTTGCCCAGAAAGACTCACAGCTGTAATCAATGCCAAAGGTGATTCTAAGATGTATGGACTCTGGGTTGAATAATTATCGAATAACATATGTTTTATTTCTATTAATAAATAAAAAGTTAATTTTTCTTCCACTTTGACATTGAAGTATTTTGTGTTGATTTTTGACCAAAAAAAAGACAATTAAATCCATTTTAATCCAACTTTGTAACCACACAATTAAGAAAGTCAAGTGTGTGAATACTTTATGAAGGTACTGTATTTATATTCTGGTCTCTGACATTGCTTGCTCTGATATGATTTAATTTATTTAAACGTTTTGGATTAGTTGTGTATTGCTAGGTATTACTGCTCTGTTGGAGCTAGAAAACATAAGCATTTCGCTGCACAGGTGATAAAATCTGCAAATCTGGGTACGCGACCAATAAATATTGATTTGTTTTGACCTTATGTCCAAAAATATTTTATTTGAATCACATAGGAAGTGTTTTTTTTTTTTTAAATACCTTAAGTCTGTTTTGTAGTGTCTTCTTTGCCACGTCCTCTCTTCTCTCTCTAGCCTCATCTGCCTTGGTCTCCTTCTCATCATCAGATCCAGCTCTTCCTCTGTGAGGTCTGCCTCAGAGTCAAAGTCCACTCTCACCAACCTGGCCCTCTCTCTGGGAAGCAGCAGCTCATCCTCACGCCACAGGCCCTCCATCCTCCTGCCCTCCACTAGGCAGCGTCCTCCCCTGTGCAGTCCCCTCCTTCCTTCTGTCAGCGTGGCTGCATCTCTCATGGAGGGGGCCTGCTTGGGGTGCACCGGGGGTCGGGGGCTGCAGTGGACAACAGGTATTTCTGGAGGAGCTCTGAGAGAAGCAAGCTGCTCCTGTGTGTATGAGGGGGAAAGGACAGCTTAAAAATTATCGACTTTTCGTTCCAAGCACACGTTTTACTTGCAGAAGATAGAGTTGAGCACGTTCTCTTAAGACATGTTTAAGATGACCTGACGTCTAAAGTTCTTTCTCTCTCAATGAATTCTAAGCGGCTTCAGTTGACTGAGCATGGTATAAAATAGGCTATATGCAGAACTGTCTAGGTTACCTTCGCAGCTCTCCTCTCACCAATGGGAAGGGATGGTTCTGGTTCTGCAGCATTGAGATGTTTTTTCTATAATTAAGGAACAAAATTGGCCAAATCAGCCCATATCAGAGATTGTAAAAAAAAAAGATACATATTTGGTAGAAAAATATTTGGAAGATAACTGCACTGACTCCTTGCATCCACAACATTCCAGTAAATCTTGTGGCCCATGCATGGATGCTGACAGGTTACAAAGTAGTAAAAACTATATAACTTTTGGCATTGGTAATATTATTACCTGAGCCACGTAGCGTCTGTAGTCCAGACGGAGCTCTTGCTGTAACTTCTGTTTCTTCCTCTCATAGTCTTCACCCAAAGGTAAACTTAGACAACAATTCTCCTCTGAAAAACAGGATGGCATACATGAAATAAGGCCTCCCAACAGCCAGGATTTAGATCTACCACAAAGTGCTTACAAATTAGGTTTATAACTTCAAATCTATACTGTACCCTTCCCTTGTTCTGTGGCTGACTTAAATATTCGGATATTTGTGAATGTGGGGTCATGGGCCTTGTAGTCTTTTGTCTGTTGATCAGTAAATACGTCACAGGTCAGAAAATTGCAATAATTTGTTCAGCTGTCACCAAACACATAAAGTAGCATGCATTGCACTCATGTCCAAGTCCAACATTTTCAGTATTCTAGCACCACAGTAAAAGGAGCATTGAAACACACCCTTATTTCAAGGTAAGGTGGATCCTGTTCCAAGCTGGCTTTATCCTCTGCCACTCTGTCCTTCTGTTGCTGGATGAATTTCTCAAGTTCATCATCCATCTCCATTTATAATACAGACTCACTGAAAAAGACAGTGACAAAATGTCAAATGTATAAATACAGCTCAACTGTACTAGCAACGTACACACAGTATAACGTTATCTAGCTAGTAAACAGACACTTCAATGTTTCTGTGAAATGGTTCAAATAGAGATGATGTTGACGTTTGCAAGAAAGGTCTTGAATTGTAAACATTTGGGCGCTACTGGTAGCTAACTGGCTACGTTATCGTACAGTAGCAGCTAGGTAACGTTAGCTAGGTAGCTAGCATGACTGTAACTAAACCATCTACGTATGCTGTTGTAATTTCCTCTGATCATCTCATTGACAAAATGTAGCAATGACCCACTGTCTCTTTAATTTCTGTTGTCAAGCAACCACTGAACACAAAATCATGTTTTAGCGAGAGACATGTGGTCGTACTTCGTAACTCTTGCGTTGTTAATTAAACAGAAAATAGAATGTCCAGTCAGCGGTGCCGTTGATTTGTGTTTATTCTGACTATAGACAGAAGGAAGCACATAAAAAACACACATTAGGGCCAGGCACTGGTTTTAGCTAACTAGCATTTAAACCATACCTAGCTAGCTAACAAGCAAACTGACGTTAACGCTACACGAAAACATGAATACTTTTACACGAGTAAGCGAACATGCCAGATTCTCATTATAAACTCAATTAGCTAGCTAACGGAAGTTAGTTGGCCAGCTAACCTGTTTGCTAGCTCACGCTACAACGACAAATGAATGCAAGTCAGGCGTTGACTGGAAAACTGTTGCCGAGTTTCCTAACACACCAAGTGAAATATTAAAATGGCATAAACAATACTCACCATTTGAGCAACCAAGTTAGCTAGCGAACATGCTAACATTTGCTACTCAGGTAGCTAAAGCTACAAGGCAACAGCTGCCAAATGGCAACAGCAAAGATTATGGATATACTGACAAGATACACGTTTCTCCGCCCTAACAATAGAGCCCCACAGTACGAGTCATAATCAAATGTTCCCTCTAACATGAGCAAATGTCAGGTCTTGAACCTTGTGAAATTGCTGTGCAATTTCCGGCGAGCGTTTACTGTACCCGTTTTAATTTACTGTTCTAACAGTGGCCAATCAGGCTACTGTGGCTAACTGATCATAATGTAGGCCTACCAGAGGGGCCTAGGATAAAAAAAACAATGAAGAAAATGCATCACATAACATTTTAAAATGGAAATAGCAGTTCTATCATTCAGCATACAGTATCAACCAATGTGTGGTGTTCAATGTAGGCCTAAATTCGATGTGGCTTTCCGTCCAACATCTCAGACCCTATCAAATCATCACAAAATAATAATGCATGTTCAACCGTTTCCTCTACCACTCATCCATTACACATTCCAGTACCATGTTAACCTATTAATTTCAAATATGAATTAAATCCGGTATGCCCTAATCACATCCTACACAACATCCTCCCTTCTGTTCCCATGACATGACACTATCTCCCGTACAGATTTCTTTGTACTATATAACACATTTCTGCCCTTACTACTTTCATCCCATTGTCTCTGCCAGCAACCTAACCCATTTTTACAAATCAATGTTTTAATTTCCCCTCTACCCAACTACACCTTTTGTCTTGTTTTGCACACTTTGTACAAAATAATCAAATGCAGTACTACAGGATATTTCTGAACGTAGCTCTTTATTAGCTAGCTATAACTGGCATGTTCACGTATCGCCAACCAGGATCAAACTGCCGATGACCTTACCATTTGGGTGATCAATATGATATGGCGGGAAAATTTATCCAGTATTTTTACACATATGAATATTACACCTTTATATCCACAAAATTATTTTTCACTGCTCTTTTTGTTATTATATCTACTATATAATTTCCATAAACACCTGTATGAGCCGGAATCCAACAGTACTGAATTTCAATAGCATTTCAATGTAACCCCAACAACATCATCATCATTATTATTATTTCTAACCATAAATCCTCATGTTCTGACTTTCACACAAGCAGTTTAGAGGGAACATTGGTCATATCAGTCAAACAAGGAAAGGAACCATTAATTTTTCCCATAGGGGATTTTAGAAACACTTAAAATAAGGGCTGTGTTTCTTGTAAGCTTACCCTGATGTGACGTTTTAATAACTAGATCTCTCTCTAGGACAAGGTTACTTTTATCAATAGAGTCACCTGTATTTACCTAATAGCTAATGTGGCTATCATAAAGAACTACAAATGCCATGATGACCTGGACGAGACTGATAAATCGAGGCAAAGGTAAGACTCTGGATAACTAAAGGTCCTCAATGATGTCCCCATTGCCCTTGATTCCAAGCAATGTTGTGATGCTATTTTTATTGACTTGGACAAAGCTTTTGATACGGTAGACCATTCCATTCTTTTGGGCCAGCTAAGGAGTATTGGTGTCTCTGAGGGGTCTTTGGCCTGGTTTGCTAACTTTCTCTCTCAAAGAGTGCTGTCGCAGCCACTGCCTGTCACCAAGGGAGTACCCCAAGGCTCAAACCTAGGCCCCACACTCTTCTCAATTTACATCAACAACATAGCTCAGGCAGTAAGAAGCTCTCTCATCCATTTATTTGCAAATGATACAGTCTCATACTCAGCTGGCCCCTCCCCAGATTTTGTGTTAAATGCTCTACAACAAAGCTTTCTTAGTGTCCAACAAGCTTTCTCTAACCTTAGCCTTGTTGTGAACACCTCCAAAACAAAGGTAATGTGGTTTGGTAAGAAGAATGCCCCTCTCCCCACAGGTGTGATTACTACCTCTGAGGGTTTAGAGCCTGAGGTAATCATCTCATATAAGTACTTGGGAGTATGGCTAGACAGTGCACTGTCCTTCTCTCAGCACATATTCAAGCTGCAGGCTAAGTTAAATCTAGACTTGGTTTCCTCTATTGTACTCGCTCCTCTTTCACCCCAGCTGCAAAACTAACCCTGATTCAGATGACCATCCTACCCATGCTAGATTACGGAGACATAATTTATAGATCGGCAGGTAAGGGTGCTCTCGAGTGGCTAGATGTTCTTTACCATTCGGCCATCAGATTTGGCACCAATGCTCCTTATAGGACACATCACTGCACTCTATACTACTCTGTAAACTGGTCATCTCTGTATACCCGTAGCAATATATAGCAGTATACCCCTTAGGCCTCACTCCCCCCTATCTGAGATACAGTTGAAGTCAGAAGTTTACATACACCTTAGCCAAATACATTTAAACTCAGTTTTTCACAATTCCTGACATTTAATCCTAGTAAAAATTCCCTGTCTTAGGTCAGTTAGGATCACCACTTTATTTTAAGAATGTGAAATGACAGAATAATAGTAGCGAGAATGATTTATTTCAGCTTTTATTTCTTTCATCACATTCCCAGTGGGTCAGAAGTTTACATACACTCAATTAGTATTTAGTAGCATTGCCTTTAAATTGTTGGGTGAAACGTTTCCGGTAGCCTTCCACAAGCTTCCCACAATAAGTTTAGTGAATTTTGGCCCATTCCTCCTGACAGAGCTGGAGTAACTGAGTCAGGTTTGTTGGCCTCCTTGCTCGCACACGCTTTTTCAGTTCTGCCCACACATTGTCTATGGGATTGAGGTCAGGGCTTTGTGATGGCCACTCCAATACCTTGACTTTGTTGTCCTTAAGCCACTTTGCCACAACTTTGGAAGTATGTTTGTGGTCATTGTCCATTTGGAAGGCCCATTTTTCAACCAAGCTTTACCTTCCTGACTGATGTCTTGAGATGTTGATTCAATATATCCACATAATTTTCCTGCCTCGTGATGCCATCTATTTTGTGAAGTGCACCAGTCCCTCCTGCAGCAAAACACAACATGATGCTGCCACCCCTGGCTTCACGGTTGGGATGGTGTTCTTCGGCTTGCAAGCCTCCCCCTTTTCCTTCAACATAACGATGGTCATTACGGCCAAGCAGTTCTAATTTTGTTTCATCAGACTAGAGGACATTTCTCCAAAAAGTACAATCTTTGTCCCAATGTGCAGTTGCAAACCGTAGTCTGGCCTTTTTATGGCGGTTTTGGAGCAGTGGCTTCTTCCTTGCTGAGCCGACTTTCAGTTTATGTCAATATAGGATTCATTTTTACTGTGGATATAGTTACTTTGTACCTGTTTCCTCCAGCATATTCACAAGGTTATTTGCTGTTGTTCTGGGATTGATTTGCACTTTTTGCACCAAAGTACGTCCATCTCTAGGAGACAGAACGTGTCTCCTTCCTGAGCGGTATGACAACTGCATGGTCCCATGGTGTTTATACTTGCGTTCTATTGTTTGTACAGATGAATGTGGTACCTTCAGACGTTTGGAAATTGCTCCCAAGAATGAACCACACTTGTGGAGGTCTACAATTTATTTCTGAGGTCTTAGCTGATTTCTTTTGATTTTCCCATGATGTCAAGCGAAGAAGCACTGAGTTTGAAGGCAGGCAAATAATCTGTCTGTATACAATTGTTAGAAAAATTACTTGTGTCATGCACACAGTAGATGTCCTAACCGACTTGTTAAAACAATAGTTTGTTAATTAACAATACATTTGTGGAGTTGTTGAAAAACAAGTTTTAATGAGTCCAACCTAAGTGTATGTAAACTTCTGACTTAAACTGTATCTACTGCAGCCCTCATCCTCCACATACAACACCCGTTCTTCCAGTTACATTCTGGTAAAGGTCCTCAAAGCACACACATCCCTGCATCGTTCCTCTTTTCAGTTCGCTGCAGCTAGCGACTGGAACGAGCTGCAACAAACACTCACATTTGATAGTTTTATATCAATCTCTTCATTCAAAAACTCAATCATTGACACTCTTACTGACAGTTGTGGCTGCTTTGTGTGATGTATTGTTGTCTACCTTCTTGCCCTTTGTGCTGTTGTCTGTGCCCAATAATGTTTGTACCATGTTTTGTGCTGCTACCATGTTGTGTTGCTGCCATGCTATGTTGTTGTCTTAGGTCTCTCTTTATGTAGTGTTGTGTTGACTCTCGTTGTGGTATGTGTTTTGTCCTATTTATTTATTTATTATTTTACCTTTATAAAAAAATATATATATACACTGCTCAAAAAAATAAAGGGAACACTTAAACAACACAATGTAACTCCAAGTCAATCACACTTCTGTGAAATCAAACTGTCCACTTAGGAAACAACACTGATTGACAATACATTTCACATGCTGTTGTGCAAATGGAATAGACAACAGGTGGAAATTATAGGCAATTAGCAAGACACTCCCAATAAAGGAGTGGTTCTGCAGGTGATAACCACAGACCACTTCTCAGTTCCTATGCTTCCTGGCTGATGTTTTGGTCACTTTTGAATGCTGGCGGTGCTTTCATTCTAGTGGTAGCATGAGACGGAGTCTACAACCCACATAAGTGGCTCAGGTAGTGCAGCTCATCCAGGATGGCACATCAATGCGAGCTGTGGCAAGAAGGTTTGCTGTGTCTGTCAGCGTAGTGTCCAGAGCATGGAGGCGCTACCAGGAGACAGGCCAATACATCAGGAGACGTGGAGGGCAACATCCCAGCAGCAGGACCGCTACCTCCGCCTTTGTGCAAGGAGGAGCAGGAGGAGCACTGCCAGAGCCCTGCAAAATGACCTCCAGCAGGCCACAAATGTGCATGTGTCTGCTCAAACGGTCAGAAACAGACTCCATGAGGGTGGTATGAGGGCCCGACGTCCACAGGTGGGGGTTGTGCTTACAGCCCAACACTGTGCAGGACGTTTGGCATTTGCCAGAGAACACCAAGATTGGCAAATTCGCCACTGGCGCCCTGTGCTCTTCACAGATGAAAGCAGGTTCACACTGAGCACATGTGACAGACGTGACAGTCTGGAGACGCCGTGGAGAACGTTCTGCACCCTGCAATATCCTCCAGCATGACCGGTTTGGCGGTGGGTCAGTCATGGTGTGGGGTGGCATTTCTTTGGGGGGCCGCACAGCCCTCCATGTGCTCACCAGAGGTAGCCTGACTGCCATTAGGTACCGAGATGAGATCCTCAGACCCCTTGTGAGACCATATGCTGGTGCGGTTGGCCCTGGGTTCCTCCTAATGCAAGACAATGCTAGACCTCATGTGGCTGGAGTGTGTCAGCAGTTCCTGCAAGAGGAAGGCATTGATGCTAAGGAATGGCCCGCCTGTTCCCCAGACCTGAATCCAATTGAGCACATCTGGGACATCATGTCTCGCTCCATCCACCAACGCCACATTGCACCACAGACTGTCCAGGAGTTGGCGGATGCTTTAGTCCAGGTCTGGGAGGAGATCCCTCAGGAGACCATCCGCCACCTCATCAGGAGCATGCCCAGGTGTTGTAGGGGGGTCATACAGGCATGTGGAGGCCACACACACTACTGAGCCTCATTTTGACTTGTTTTAAGGACATTACATCAAAGTTGGATCAGCCTGTAGTGTGGTTTTCCACTTTAATTTTGAGTGTGACTCCAAATCCAGACCTCCAAGGGTTGATAATTTTGATTTCCATTGATAATTTTTGTGTGTTTTTGTTGTCAGCACATTCAACTATGTAAAGAAAAAAGTAGTTAATAAGAATATTTCATTCATTCAGATCTAGGATGTGTTATTTTAGGGTTCCCTTTATTTTTTTGAGCAGTGTATATATATTAAAATGTAATCCCAGTCCCACAAGAGGCCTTTTGCCGTTTGGTATGCCGTCATTGTAAACAATAATTTGTTCTTAACGGACTTGACTAGTTAAATAATTGTCAAATAAAATAAACGATCTAATATTTGTTAAATATAGTACTGAATATACTGGCTACATTTATTTAAATGGACAGTTCTGTGAAATGTCTTGTGCAAGTATTAAATTGACACAATACCTGTTAGTGAAGGTGTTCGCTTGAGGTGACATGCAGGGATTTGTAGTTTTGTATGATATCTACTTTGATGCTAATTAGCATTTTCAAATCTGAGCCAAATCTATTGATAAAAGTCACATTGTCCGAGAGATATTTACGTGGTTATCAAAATGTCACACCAGGGTAAGCCTACATGAAACACAGCCCTTATTTTAAGTGTTTCTAAAATACCCTATGGGGAAAATGAATGATGGAAAAATGATTGGAACCAATTCCCTATTTGACTGCTAGGTTTTATGGTTATTATGACACTTCCACTGTTGGGCTCTATGGGAGTAGTTGTCCACAAAGCGGTATGAGGGTTGTTGACTTCAACCACTGGTATCCAATAGAGAGAGATGTTGTCATATAAATAAGAATGAATAGTGACGCCCGCGGAACCTCTCACTCTAGCATTTTGTGGGTACACTCGCAATGGCTGTTTGGTATTGTGATGTAATGTAGAATGTTAATTCAAATTAGGCCAGCTGATGTGTCTCATGCAATTTTTGTAATGTCATTTGAGTTGATTTAACTTCCTTCTTTGTTCCTATGGGTACACTTGCAATGGCTGCCAGTCCCCCATTATGCAGTCATTGACTTGAATAGGGACGTCCGTCCTATTCATTCTCATTTCTATGGATGCTATGCTACTCATAGAACTAAGAATGAATAGAACGTGCTTGGAAGCTCTAACCCTGGCAATTAAACTGGTAAACTCATGGGTACACTCGCAATTACTGCAATAATCAACTGATGCAGGATTGCCATGGTAATGTGGAATGTTCATTCAAATGATGCGGCTCATGCAATGGAATGTATTTTTTGTAAACTCAGTTGAGTTGACCTGAGGGTGCAGAGCACCCGATTACAGAGCACTCTCGTCTGAGTGTGCTAAAAAGCGCAGAATAATCGATTCATTTACGAACGCTCAACACCTGTTGAAAATGGCCGGTGTCAGTAAACGTCGGCAAAAAAAAGCGTAACTAAATTGTTGCCAGCAGTTAGTCACCAGCCTAATCAGCTCTGCTAGGTAGGGCGAGTAAAATGATCAGAGTGAGGTGTTCTCTCATTTGTGTCTGGATGTAGCTAGCACGTTAGCCAATTTGCTTGGGTGCCGTTGTGACGTCAGAACGCTTGGATCAACTCACTCCCCGGACAGGGCGTCCAGTGTGCGCTCCGAGAGCGACACGCTCCGAATTTACGAACGCCCAGCTCTGGCACTCTATATTTAATTTATAAAAACACCCTTAACAAAGCACAGGACAGATTGAAGGGTACACTTCCTGCTTTTACTTCTTGGCATGGGTACGCTCAAAATGGCTGCCAGTCCACCCATTATGCCATCATTGACTTGAATGGAGACGCCCTTTCTATGAATTCTTATTTATATGATGCTACTAGCCTCATGACTCCCGAGTGGCGCAGCGGTCTAAGGCACTGCATATCAGTGCTAGAGACCCTGGTTCGATTCCAGGCTCTATCACAACCGGCCGTGATTGGGAGTCCCATAGGGCGGTGCACAATTGGCCCAGCGTCGTTATGGTTTGGTCGTGGTACACTGTCATTATGGTTTGGTCGTGGTACACTGTCATTGACTTTACAAAAACTTCCTTGGTGGGCGAAACAACGAAAAAACGCCACCTGCTGGAGGGAGATGGCCTCTCTGAACAGAAACGTAACAAAACCAAAATACATCATGGTACTAGTAGTCAATTTATTTATCAAACGTTATTGAAGCAGGCATAGTTACGCAATAAGATAATTAGTCTTGCTTAGTATTGTTAAATTATGGTATGCAGTGGCTGAAAGAATACTCAGTTGTCATACTTGAGTAAAAGTAAAGATACCTTAATAGAAAATGAGTCAAGTGAAAGTCTAAAAGCATTTGGTTTTAAATATACTTAAGTATCAAAAGTAAATGGAATTGCTAAAATGTACTTAAGTATTGAAAGTAAAAGTAATAAATAATTTCAAATTCCATATATTAAGCAAACCAGATGGCACAATTTAATTTTTATATTAACTGATAGCCAGGGGCACACTCCAACACATACATAATTTACTAACAAAGCATGTGTGATTAGCGAGTCCGCCATATCAGAGGCAGTAGGGATGAGCAGGGATGTTCTCTTGATAAATTTGTGAATTGAAAAGTTTTCCTGTTAAAATGTAACAAGTACTTTTGGGTGTCATGGAAAATGTATGGAGTAAAAAGTACATTATTTTCTTTAGGAATGTAGTGAAGTAAAAGTTGCCAAAAATATAAATTCCCCAAAACACTACTTAAGTAGTACTTTATTTTTACTTGAGCACTTTATACCACTGGTATGTGCCTGGTTTGGACTATAACCAAAAGATCAACTCTAACGCACCAAAGCGCAGTTTAGAAAACCACATGTACCACAATCCATTGCGAACTAGGTTTCGCAACAGAAAAAAACAACCGCTTCCGTGTTGTTATTCTGGCAAATATCTAGCTTGTAGTACGTGAGACAAAGCGCAATTGCTAGCCAGTTAATTTGGAATTGAACCATAATGGTTTTATAAGATCAATACATAGTGTAGTTTTATTCGCCAGAATGTCGTTGCTACAAGGCTCAAAGAAAAAGGACAAGCGTATTTTGTCCGGTACCTGCCCAGACCCGAAATGCCAGGCGAGGCTATTCTTCCCTGCTTACGGCTCGATCAGCATTGAATGCACTGAATGTGGCCAACGCCACGAACAGAATAATCTTTTAAACGTGGAAGAAGTAACTGATCCAGACGTTGTACTGCACAATTTGTTAAGAAATGCCCTACTCGGTGTCACTGGAGCCCCAAAGAAGGGAACCGAGCTGGTGAAAGTGATGGGGCTTTCCAACTACCATTGCAAGCTCCTCTCTCCTATTCTCACAAGGTATGGAATGGATAAGCAGACGGGAAAAGCGAAACTGCTGAGGGAAATGAATCAAGGAGAGATGTTCGACTGCTCACTTCTAGGTGATCGGGCGTTTCTAATCGAACATGAGCATGTATCTACAGTTGGCTATGGCAAGGACAGATCCGGGAGCCTGATATACCTCCACGACACTTTGGAGGAGATTAAGAAAGCTAACAGCAACAAAGAATGCATAATACCTGTTCATGTGGATGGAGATGGACATTGCCTTGTTCATGCTGTGTCCAGGGCCCTGGTAGGCAGAGAACTGTTCTGGCATGCCTTAAGAGAGAATTTGAAACAGAATTTCAAGCAAAATCTGGATCGCTACAAGGCACTCTTTCAGGATTTTATTGATGCAGCTGAATGGGAAGACATCATCAACGAATGTGACCCCCTTTTTATCCCACCGGAGGGTGTGCCACTGGGACTTCGAAACATTCACATATTTGGCTTGGCTAATGTGCTGCACCGCCCCATAATCTTGTTAGATTCACTGAGTGGAATGAGGAGCTCTGGGGATTACTCTGCAACTTTTCTCCCTGGGCTTGTACCGGAAGAGCAGTGCAAGGGAAAAGATGGGAAGTTCAACAAGCCTATATGTATCGCCTGGAGTAGCTCAGGGCGTAACCACTACATCCCTCTTGTCGGAATAAAAAATACCCTCCTCCCCAAGCTGCCGCCCAGGCTTCTCCCCAAAGCTTGGGGGGTCCCACAGGAGCTCATCAGGAAGTACATTCATTTGGAACAAGACGGGAGCTGCGTCATCGCGGGAGACCGGAGCTTACAAGACAAGTATGTGATGAGACTGGTCAATGCCATGGAGGAGATCTTCATGGAGAAGCATGGAATCCACCCCTCCCTGGTGGCAGACGTGCATCAGTACGTTTACAGACGGACCGGTATGATCGGCGTCCAACCCGAAGAGGTGACGGAGGCTGCCAGGAAATCAGTCATGGAAAACCGGCTTCATCGCTGTCTGATCTGCAATGCACTCTCTGAGCTTCATGTTTTACCTGAGTGGCTGGCTCCAGGTGGTAAGCTCTACAACCTGGCTAAATCCACCCACGGGCAGCTCAGACCCGACAAGAACTACAGCTTTCCGTTGAACAATGTGGTCTGCTCTTACGACCCAGAGAAAGACATCCTCATTCCTGACTACAAACTAAGCACCTTGAACACCTGCAACTGGTGCCACGGCACCTCAGTGCGCCACATCCATGGCAACGGCTCTGTGGTGTACTTAGATGGAGACAGAACCAACACCCGCTCCCAGGGGGGAAAGTGCGGCTGCGGCTTCAAGCACTACTGGGAGGGAAAGGAGTATGACAATCTGCCAGAGGCTTTCCCCATCACTCTGGAGTGGGGTGGGCGTGTCGTGCGGGAGACAGTGTACTGGTTCCAGTATGAGGTTGAGGTGACCCTGAACAGCAACGTCTATGATGTTGCCATGAAACTGGTTACCAAGCATTTCCCTGGGGAGTTTGGGAGTGAGCTCCTAGTGCAGAAAGTGGTGAACACCATTTTGCATCACACTGCCAAGAAGAACCCAGACGAGTATAACCCAGTCTCCATTGACGGTGCGCATGCTCAGAGACTCACAGACGTGGTGGAAATCCAGCAGGCCGTTGACACACAGCCACCGACTAAGATCATACTAACTGGACAGAAATCAAAGACCATTCACAAAGAGGAGCTGACCATGAGTAAAGCAGAGCGGAGCCTTCAGCAGAGCATCAGCGAACAGGCCCTAGTGACCCAGAAAAGGAGGACAGATCGACTGAAGCAGGAGCAGAAGGGAGTCCAGGGACATGGGCGGCCGTCCTCTCCGAGTGCTACTCAGGAACCTTCCTCATCTGCTCCAGCCACGCCCACCAAATCTTCCTTCTCTCCCACTTCCAGTAAGGAGAAGAAGATCCGTGTCACCACTAGCGACGGGCGGCAGGCCATGCTCACTTTACAGGCTCAAACCACCTTTTCTGAGCTCCAGAGGAGCATTGCGAACGAGTTCATTGTGTCTCCAGCCCAGCAATGTATTCGACATGGGTTTCCCCCCAAAGAACTTTTACCTCCCAAGGATGGAGAGGAGAATGAGCCTGTGGCTCTCCAACATGGGGACAGGGTGACTGTGGAGATCCTGAGAGGTCCAGAGGATCACAAGGTTTCCACCCCAAGTGCTTCCAGTTCCCATTCAGCCCTGCATTCACTCCACTCTGTGAAGAGTGATGATACAGTGACTTCCAGCAGAATGAATAATAGCAGAGAGCTGCAGGAGAACATTGACCTTGAGATGTCCTCCCTCTGTCTCCTAGCAACCTTAATGGGTAAGCAAGGGGAAGGGTGGGAAAATAGTTTCTTATCCAAATCAATAGGAATCTTTACTTTATATAATTATTTACTGTTAAAAAAAGACAATCTAGCAACACGTGACATACCTGTTTGAGTTATGCAGAAAACTGCTGTGATGTCATTACAAAAAGTAAAAAATGACTTGCTGCAGAGGTAGAACCAGTTTGTTGATACACCTTTAAGACTATACTACCAGGCATGCCTTAGATCATCCCTTCAGTAAATATAGGGCTAGAAACAGAATGTGATGGGTGTGAGAGGCTAGTAACTGATAGGCCTATAGGCTTTACAGACGGTAGCTTTACACAGCATACGGGCATGCTGTTCTTGGATTGGTTACAAGAAGCAGGATGAATGATAGTGCTACAGGTATTGAGTGACTGGTGGGCTTACCAGGGATGGATCAAGGCCTAATCTTTGGGGATAATGACTTTTTTCCACTTGAAATAATTATAATCTATTCAAGTGCTTTTTCTGTACATCAGCGATGTGGCTTTTGGAATTCATTGAAATGCATGCAGCAGCACTCTCGGAGAGGAGAGTGCAGACTGTATGAAAGTGCTGATGTGGTCATCTCCACTCCTTCACCTAACAACAGAGTCTGAATTCCAGTCTCTGGACACTCTTCAGCCTTCACCGTCTTACTAGCATATTGCAATGCAATCTTATCTGGCCTGTAATATTAGGGCCAGTAATGTAAGTTGGAATAGAGCCTCGGAAATTGCAAAGGGTGGCAAGGCAAATGACAAGAAAACAACCTATTTTTACTACAGAATTAGGATTTTTATCTGAGGAAAACCACATGATAGCATGTATTCTATTAATTTCTATTCTATTTCGCATGCTAATTGCAGTATTTTTCATTCCTACGCAGGAGAAGATGTCTGGTCATATGCAAAAAAACTGCCTCACTTATTCCAGCAAGGTGGAGTTTTCTTCAACATTGTGAAGAAAGATATGGGTAGGTAAACATGTTTTCTGTTATTGTGCTCTTTGCATTTTGCATAACTTAAATGACAACTTACAGTATATATTTTTTACATTCAACATTTGCATGTGATATGTACTGATCTGTGTTTGACTACCTATAATGGCTCTTGTCTCGTCTGCAGGCCTGATGGATGGCAAGCACTGCACCCTCCCACACTTGACTGGAAAGACGTTTGTGTACAACGCAGCAGAGGAGTGTCTGGAGCTGTGTGTGGATGCAGCGGGACACTTCCCAGTGGGCCCTGACGTGGAGGACCTCGTCAAGGAGGCCCTGGTGCAGCTCCGCTCTGAGGCTGCCTCCAGGAGTCGGGAGGGAAGTCCCTCTCACAGCCTGCTGAGGCTCGGAAGTGGAGGTGTGGTGCGCAAGAAGGAGCAGCTCCAGAGTGTCAACGCCTTCCAGGGTAAGGGCCACTCCCTGGGCAGCGCCCCAGGCGGCTCTCCCCCTGAACACAAGCCCATCACCCGCCAGCACAGCAGCGGGGTGGACCTGAGCGCCAGCGTCTCAAAGGGACCTGACCTCTCTGACATCTCAGAAGATGCAACCAAGGAGCTGGTGCGCATGGCTCCTGGTTTCGTCACCATGAAAGACAGCCGACACCTGGACCCTAGTATGATCGAAGAACAGAGGAAAAAACTACAGGAGATGGTCTCATCCATCCAAGCCTCCATGGACAGGCACCTGAGGGAGCAGAGCAATGCAGGGGCAGGCACTGGGGGCCCTGCAGAGAGGACAAGTGGGGCTAAGATGAGTGCTTCCCAATCTACCCCAGGGGTAGGTGAACAGGAAGCCTCTTCTATGGACGTATCTACTGCTGGTGCTCATGGCACACCAGTGAAGGCAGGGAACAAGCCTGATGGAAAGGATGCAGGGTCAGAGGAGCTGGAGGAAATGGATAGCCAGGATGCAGAGCATACCAACGCCCTGGAGCCGATGGATCATTCCTGATGGGAAAAAGGCCCTATAGTTTTCTCAGTCATGATCAGTCACACCTCTGTCTGGTTGACATTTAGTATGTGAATGCTTCAGGTTGTATCAAAGCTTTGGTATTCATTGTGTTTTGTTGTCTTTACTGCATGATTGCCAGAGGTTGACCGTTACTGCCTTTGGTGACAGACTAATGTTATTATACAGAAACATGCACCAAGCTCCAAGGAGCGAAGCTGGTTTTCATGCTTGAAATTCATTCCTGTAGATGCCCCCCATGTCTTAAGACAAGAGGTAGTAGAACAGCTTGAGCTGATGAGATCCCATCCCACGCCAGTATTGTAATGTCCGCAAACATCTGCTTCAGCAAAGTGCACACTGTAAATGTAACGAGTACCATCATCACATTTTCTGATTTACCAAAATATTTGCTATAAACAACAGTGACATTTTCCAAATTTAGTTTTTTTTTTCTTGAACTTTGCTCTCCATGTGAATGTTTGCTGTCTTAATTCCTGAAGGAAGGAGTCACATGCCCTTATGATAAGCATATGCATCGACTGATGTTTGTTGTCGGAAAACCCTGTGATCTTTTTTAGTTTGTATTTGGGCCATTTTATAAGAATTGAAAGATTCTGTTTAAAATGATCATTTAAATGTGAGTGCCATTTGAAAGAAAGTGTAGCACTGTTCTGAATATAACCAATTGATTGGTGGAATTTAGAGATTGACATTGAAGTGTGCACTGATTGGGGAAAATGCCTGTTGATTCTTTTGGGTTCAAGGCTACTTACTGATGTTTGAAGAGTAATTTATGTTACTTTTGAGATTTCTCATAACTTGGGCCACTCGTTTGGGTTTTAAGTGTGCTGCGCAAATGCTGAACTACTTGATGTGGTGCTGTATTCTGTTGGAAGGGCCGGCATAACATACTACACACACCTGGGAGTATATTCCATTACTTGTATGCAATTCCCTTTAGTGAAAGATGGAATGCAGTGCAGGATTATTATTTTTTGAAATACTTTAGAATTGTGTAAGACTTGATTTGTGAATTTTCCAGGTTTACATATGATCTTTTTAGGAATGATAAATCAATTCAAGAATAGCAGATAATTATTTTTCCATGATCTGCCTGCAGTTTTTGTTGTTTTGTAAACATGCAATGCTGGCATTTTATTATTCAATCTAATACATGTATGTTTGCACTTGAATGTTGTTATGCAGGGGTGTGTTGAACCCTGTAGGCTCCCTTTTTAGTGTTCTTACCATTCATTAGGATATCAACTTGGGATGAACCAACCATAGAAATATAGTTATTCATTCTAATTGAATGGAAACCACAATTAGTTGGTATTACTAAGAATTGTTATGTATGTCTAGTTACTTTATGGCTATTCAGCTCTAGGATTTCAACACAACATCCACAATTTGATTTACTCAGAAGAGAACTTGAACAATGGGATAGTTTTAAGTGCTGTGAACATTTATGTTGCCGATTGTGACATGAGATGTCTGATCTTTTGGTGCAGAATGTGATGAAATCCTTGAAAGAGATTTCATGGAGGTTGTACATTTTGATATCTCATAAACAAAGTACTACATCTCTCAGTGGTGTGAAGTATATTTCCAATTGGTTGTTCAGCCAATCCAGTTGATTGTAAACTTATAGGCAAACCATGTAGTACCATGTTGCATTCAGATCAGTTTTGTGGCATTCAATTCCTCTCGCGACATTATAAAATGTAACTTTTGGTTTGTTTGTTGGAATTTCAACCAAAAAGCGAGTTGGGGTGTTTTATAGGCCCTCACATTGGAAGGCAGAGGCCTCACTGTTAACTAATTTAAGTGGCCATTGAGATAAAGGCATTTTGGGCCACATTGAGTTTACACTTTTGTTGCCAACCTAGATTTTGGAGTATTCCAAATCACCTTGTTGTTCTAGAATGACATGGTAACTTTGGATGCTGCCATTATCAGCTTATGGCCTTATATCCTTGAGTCTTACTGAGTCTTGGCCTGACTTCTGGACAAGGTTTCTTATTATGGCAAAAAGCAGTACCTGCCTAAAAAAACACATTAATTGCAGGTCATTTTTTAAAGAGTTCCACAGCTTTTCTTTCTAGTGAACAAAATGTAAAACTTAGCACTTTCATAAAAATAGGGAATATTAGAATAAAACATATACTAGATATACTCAAATATAGATATTGTCAGTCCAAGGGAACATTTAAAGGAAATAATATACTCAGACAACACTGTTTTGACAAACTTGAAGTTTGTTTCTTTGTGACTGCTGTACTAATTATATGTATCGTATGCCAGTTGTATTATAATAGTATATATTGTAGTATACTTTGATCTGTACAGAAACTCAAGTTCTTTCATTTTTTGTTAACTTTTTTTCTTGTTTGCTAATAAAAGATTGAAGTTACCATGGCTACAACATTGCTGTTTGCATGTGTGATGACTTTTCAACCAAACAATAAAGTAATTTCTTCACAATGTTGTATTGTGGTCACTAATACTTCCTTAACTACTTGCCTTTGAATTCACTTACAATTATTATTTTTTTTTAATTAATCATGTAGACCCACTTGATCAATAGCATATGTTTGGTCCCATCTTGAAGTTTGCCTGTCCTATCAAATTGTATTTGTCACGTGCACATGATACAACAGGTGTAAACAGTACAGTGAAATGCTTACTTACAAGCTCTTCCTCAACAAAGCTGTGTTCAATATCAAAGGTAAAGAAATAGAACATTCTAGGTCAGATCAAATTAAAACACACAATGTATTCTATATACAAGGTCAGTACCATATCAATGTGCAGGGACATAGTGGTAGTTGAAGTAGATCTGTACATGTAGGCAGAGGTAAAGGTGACTAGACAGCAGGGTAAATAACAATAAATAGTAGCAGCAGGGTATGGGGAATGTGTGTGGGCGTCAATATGTGTGTGTGCAGGGTTGTCGGTGTGAGTGTGCACTGTCTGTCTACTTGACGGGTATAGCTTCTTTTCACCAGGGATGGGTCACTGCATTGTGGCGTACAAACATGAATGTGACAGAATATACAGTATATTAGACTAATGACAGCAAATTATGAATTCAAGGGTCTCTGTTATCTGTCGTCCACCAGATGGTAGCATTGCTTCAACTTTGAAATATCAGAAACTTTCCACGTTCCATCTATCCCATGTCATAATGTAATTGTAAGATGTTTATGAATGACTTGGTGACCAACAGCCCAGTTAAAAATGCAGGTGTTGTCGTGGGCTTTGTAAAATACCTGGCTGGCTGAAAATGATTTTGATATATTTAACAATGGGAAGAGAGTCTGCGTGTGGCTGCTGATCCGAGCACCTCTCTCGAAGGGGGTGGGCGCGAGAATCGGTGGTATATACACTTTTCTGAATAAGTGTCTCGTAAAGAGACTACTAGCTACCAGTATCTTTCCTACCATGGAGCTGTCAAAAGGAGATGCGATGTGAGTAGCAAGATGAAGACATTAGCTAGCTGGAAACAGAATACAGAATCGTTTTTGATCATCAGTCACAAACTCAACCTCATGAATAACCCAAAATAATTGTATTCACTCAGCTAGCAAAGTGTATAGTAACTAGCTGTCTTGTTTTAGCTAGATAGCCAGACAGATTAGTTATCTACTGTAGCTAACTTTCTAGCTAACTTGCTAGTTTATTGCTAACTAGCTACATTTATTGAAGACTTCATAGCTAGTTTAACTGATATCTTATTTCAGAAAACTAAATTTAATCAATATAATACGATGCTTCTTGTACGCTTTCTCCATAAATAAAACAACTTGAACAGGAGACAGTATTGCCAGATGCAGCAGAAGAAGTCGATACTTTTGGTATGTTTGAGGTGTATGTTGTCGCCTGTGAACATTATTATCATCTCCTGGCTTGTAATATTAACCTTATTGGTCTTTCCTTTCTCATGGATGTTGGGGATGCCCATGGCTGCATTGAGGTGATGTCCCAAGAAGCCTTTACAGAAAGTCGAGGGAAGAGGTAATACCTGCCCTGACTGAGTTGTCTTAACAGAAGACAGTCAACTCCTGAGAAAAGAGTATTTAATGCAGTGGCGACATGTCATTCAGGGCAGATCACCTTTTTTGATCCGCACCTATTTAGCTAAAAATTATTCTTATTTTGCCTGTTTTGCATGTTATTTTGGCATTAATACGTGTCACATCAGTTTGCAAACTATGTTTTAAAAAATCTAGGGGAAAAAATCACTGAGTTAATTAAGCCGCATACAAACTTGGTCTCATTTTTGCTTTCTTGAGTAAAGCAGTTCCAAAATGTTTCAGCCTAGCTCAGTGCCTTCTGTGATGGTTGGGCAGCCAGTGGAAAATAAGGAGCGTAGTGGTTGGTCATTTTCTCTAGTTGCACCGTGATTGGCTCAGTGTTCTGTCACTCATGGGGACCCAATGTCACCTCAAAATCTACAGGTAGAGCTAGAAAGTTTAAGCCCCTTGGGTGCTGCAATATAGTTACATTAGAAGTGCCCATCCAAGAAGGCTCAAGGTCATTGACCACGTTACATCTACAGTAGCTTTGAATGGACTGATCATGTCAACATCATACTTTCAAAATCTTAGCTAGCAAGCTAGCAGTCATCATGAATCAAGTCAACAATCTACTGGCAAATCCTTTTTAATCCTTGTCATATGAAGAGAAATAATGAAGATGCATTTTTTTAACTAGGGAAGTCAGTTAAGAACAAATTCTTATTTACAACGACGACCTACACCAGCCAAACCTGGACAATGCTGGGCCAATTGTGCGCCGCCCTATGGAATTCCCAATCACAGCTGGTTGTGATACAGCCTGGATTCGAACCAGGGTGTCTATAGTTACACCTCTAGCACTGAGATGCAGTGCCTTAGACCGCTGCACCACTCAGGAGCCAAAAATCCTGAGAATGCCAGACTTTGATGACACCTTCCTGTTCAAGTGAGCACAGCACAACAAGGCGAGTCCAAAAGTGTCCCGTATGCTTTTGCATAAATTAGCTAAGAAAGTAATGCTAAGTGTATGTTGTGTAGTATGCTGTTAGTTGCCCATGTGCCTCACCCTAATAATTTGGTCCATTTTCCCCTCATAATTTAGCCTACTGGTATGACTTGGTGGTGCACATGTAGCCTGTAGCCTGTTTTAGAAAAATGTAATCATTTAATATTGTAAGAGCTTTTATTGTCTGCTTATATGCCCCCTTTATTTATCCTACAGTTCTGACATGGTGTACAGGGAGAATACTGTAAGAACGTCCCATGTTCTGAATTCTGTTGCTGTACATTTCAAAAGAGCTGACCAAATAGTTATATTGACTACGTCCGTCCTAGGTCGATCATTAATGTCTTAATCGAAATTACAGATTGCCTCTTATCCGCTCGTCGCCCCCTTATGCCATAGTTTGTACATCTCAATTGTCAATAGAAATCATATTTGTTTAAGAAAGTAAGCCATACCAGCTGTTTCGCTGCCAGACAAGGCTCCGATGATAGCCAGGTGTAACAGTGGTAAAGGACTGTTGGGACAGCTTTATGTAGGCCCTAACAGTTTGTCGGCACCGTTTGTCACCCTTATAGTGCAATAAATGTATTGTTTAGTGTTGTGTAGTGGCTTTGTTGGCGTGCATCAAAAACATTTTCTCCCCATCTTCACTACTACTGCATCAATATGTTTTGACCATGACCATTTACAATCTCGGGATACTCCAAGTAGTTTAGTCATCTCAACTTGCTCAATTTACACATTATTTATTACAAGATTTAGTTGAAGTTTAGGGTTTAGTGAGTGTTTTGTTCCAAATACAATGCTTTTAGTTTTAGAAATATATAGGGCTAACTTATTCCTTGCCACTCACTCTGAAACTAACTGCAGCTCTTTGTTGAGTGTTGCAGTCATTTCAGTCGCTGTAGTAGCTGACGTGTATAGTGTTGAGTCATCCGCATACATAGACACTCTGGCTTTACTCAAAGTCAGTGGCATGTCGTTAGTAAAAATTGAAAAAAGCAAGGGGCCTAAACAGCTACCCTGGGGAATTCCTGATTCTAACTGGATTATATTTGAGAGGCTTCCATTAAAGAACACCTTCTGTGTTCTGTTAGACAAGTAAATCCACATTATATCAGGGGGTGTAAAGCCATAACACATCTCAGTGTCAGCATCGATGGCAAAAGGTGCTCAACCCAGAGACGGGGCCATGGACCAAGGAGGAAGATGAGAGGGTGAAGACAGTTTCTATTCTGTGTGTTCTGTCTACCAAATAGGTTCATCACATGCTAAATTCACACGCCGTGTGTAAATGTATCTGTGCATAGGTATGGCCCCAAGCAATGGTCCATCATTACCAAGCATCTGCACGGGCGTATCGGCAAGCAGTGCCGGGAGGGCTGGCACAACCACCTTAACCGGACTCAGGAGGAGGACCAGATCATATACGCTGCTCACAAACGTATCGGGAACCGCTGGACCGAGGAATCTAAGCTGCTGCCTGGCAGGTAATAACACTCTTATAAGTTAGAGCACTGTTATAACAAGCTATAACACTCTGTATACGTCCCAAATGGCACCCTATTCTCTATATAGTGCACAAATTTGGACCAGAGCCCTATGGGGATCTGGTCAAAAGTAGTGCACAATGTAGGGAACAGGGTGCTATTTTGGACGCAGTCTCTGATATGCAGTCAATCTCATGATTGATAGGCCATCATTGTAAATAAGAATGTTGATTTGCCTTGTTAAAAAAAACATTTTTTTAAAAAGATTGATCAAATATTTTATTTGTCTGAAATGCAGAGATATATAACAAATAACAATCAATATAACTTTAACAATATAGAACATAATATTGTTCTTATTCAATTTCTTTGGTCTGAATCCCCCCATAGGAGAGACAACTCTATTAGAATCACTGGAACTCCACCATGCGTAGGAAGGTGGAGCACGAGGTCTACCTGCAGGATGTCACGACACAGATCGACAAGACCAAGGCTCCCATCAAGAGAAGGACCAAGTCATCCTGCTCCTCTAGGGACTCCTGCGGAGCCAGAATCATTATGCCATGATTATCCCCACAAAGGTGATCACTGAGCACCCATCTATGGTTTCTACCAGTCAGCACAATCAACTAGACTGAACAATAGCCAAGTGTTTGAATTGAAAATCACCATTGAAATCAGGATGAAATCAATCCCAAACTGTTTGTTGATTTTATGACACTGTTTTTTTTGTGTATGTTTTGGTAGATTTCAGGATATTCCCATGGCTTGTTGGATGGCCAGTATATGGAAAGTGTTCCTGAAACTGCTTACTTTGTCCCAGTGAGTGTCCCATCTCTGCACTCACTTAGCTTAGCTTAACCATGTTGCAAGTGAACCCCTCCCCTACCACCATCGTACAGTAGCTCCTATGTAATTCAGTAAGAGAGGAATAAGACTTGTAAATTAGAAAATTAGCTGTTTTTCCTTTTCCTGACCAATCTCTCCTGGGCTGCATGTACCCCCGGAGTCATTCACTGACCAATAAAGAGCAGAGAATTAAGGAACTCAAGCAGCTCCTTATGGCAGCTGAGAGCGAATCGGGAATCGGGCAGCTTCCTGTGTAAGACAGAAGAACCCTTGTATGTGTAGTCAATAGTGTAGTACGCTCTAGAACACATCCTTATCACCCTTCCCACCAGCTCCTCATCCTCCATCTTACTCACCTCCGGTTAGCTGCCCCTCCTAGCTGCTACCATCCTGTCCTTCCCTGCTTCATACTGTAGTATCTAGCAGTGAGTCATCATTAACAGCTTCTCATAGTAGCAGTGACTGTTCATCATCTGTTTCTGCTCTTGCCAACTCCATTGCTGTCATTGTCAAACCAAACATAATCTCTGTTAACCTAGAGGTAAAATCATGCGTAATTTGGTCAGCTGCGTGATTCATTTCTAAATTAGAAATTGAGCATCCCGGCAAAAATTCGCAACCCTCGCAAAAGGAAACTCTCAGCCAAAGCCCCCCCTTACCATCCGTGTGGGCACACGCACAAAGCACTTGAGGCGAAGCAGTTTAAGCACCGCCTTTGGGTCAATCCTGATCCCATTCAGTCCTGGCAGATTCTTTCGGTCTAATGTACACGCAGAATCTGCCCATGGGAGATTAAGCCAAACATGACCATTTTTGTATTTGTATTTATTATGGATCCCCATTTGCTGCTGTCAATGCAACAGCTACTCTCTTGGCATGACAGTTGCATGAGGAGTTGGCAAGGGCAGAATCATACTGGCACCCAGGCTAGCTGTTCAAAACACCCGTGAGGCCTCTTTGGATAGAAGTGGACCTCTAATGAAAATCATGTAGATTTTCACTTCTGTGCAAAAATGCACAGTTCATGTTAAAGTTTTGGAATTTAACTGAGGCTACTGCTCATGTCTACCCGTAGTCTCATTATATTTACATTGGTAAATGTACTTATCCTGTTTAGGGCCAAGAGTTTTTCCTGGGCAGATTATTTCATCTGGGAAACTCCTGGCCCTCACATCCCTACGTCCAAGCGTTCATAGCGACGTCACTTTTTGATCCTTTGATGTGGGCTCCTCCTATCATTGTGAAGCAGAATTCACCAAGCGTTGGATAGTTCACCCACTAATAGGGAACGTGAGCTGGGATTAGACCGTCGTGAGACTGGTTAGTTTTACCCTTTCCGGTTCTAACCTTCGTCTAGCTCTGGTCCAGGGCATTACGTACGGCTTGCTTACGCTGAGCCTTCAGCATCAGCAAGCTGCATGTAACACTCTGGACCAGAGCTAACCTCTCCCTGACCTCTCGCTTGACACTAACTATAGGACTTGGCAAGAGAGCACAAACAGATCTGGGACCAAGCTAGCTAAAAGTCACTCAGATAATTTTTACCGAGATGTATAATACTACTAGGCAATCTTACTGTAGGTAGAAAACATCAGATTTCCTACTTCTATTTTTACACAAAACAACCACCTGTATTTTTTATTTGTCTGTTTTTGCTTAGAGGTTAATAGGAAAATTACATGACCACATGTAGCCAATGAACCATACTGGTACTAACATACTGGTGTAACGTCTGCTTCCAACTCACACTTTCAAATACATAGATCCCCTGAACGCAGCTCACTCTCCAGATCCCAATCACCTAAATTCTGATCACCTGTTCACACACCTGTATGTCATTTACACACACTATTTAGTTCAGTTCATTGCACCCCATCATTGTGAGGTATTGTTTGTTTTTGTATACATTCTATTCGGAGCTCTGTTTATTTCTGTTTTAGTCCTCCCGTGTATCGTAGTTTTTGGCCATCCTCACTAACAATGTTTTTTGCCTATTCCCTGCCTGTACATCAGATTTCCTGTCATCAATCTCTTGCCTGATCTCCCGGACTACGTTATTAGCTTTTTTCCCTGCCTGTACTGTTACCTTTTTGGATTCCCTGTGTACGACCTTCTGCCTGTCCTTGGAACCTGCTACCTGCTTCCCCCTGTGGTCCTTTACTAAATAAACACCTGCTGCGCCCTGCACTTGAAACCAGCACTCTGTTTCCCATCATACTCATTACAACTGGTACTTACCATACTTACATATTTTTATGTAAAAACTTTATTCTGAATGTGTGCAATTAGCACATATTATTTAATACGTGTATATGAAGAGAAATTTATAAATTGAAGTCTTGAAGACCATAATAGCAAGAGAAAGTTGGAGGTATTTAATGATTGTTTTCTGCGTTGAAGGTGCAAAGAAATTGGAATGGTACCTTTTTAATTTATTGTGCAGAAACTTTTGAAGATTTTGTCATCCAAAATAATATTTATATTGGTCATCTGAAGTTGTTAATGCTGTTTTACTGCTTAACAAAACCCCACCTGATATTAATTGTTAACACTTAACCAGTGAATCATGTTTGATACTGAATGTATAGTTTTCAAAACGTATATTGAAATTGACTGTTACTACTATGCACAGACTGTTAAATATTTTCTAATTATTTTCAATTGGACAATAGCTTGTGTATCTATTGTGTCTCCCTAGAGATGAAAGCATTGCAACATTCACAGAGCACATTATGTCCCATATTCACTATCTGCTCTATATTTTTACGAACACAGTTTACAGCATTCCACCTCAGCTGTCTATACAAAAGCAAATTGCACTTATTGTTTTTAAGATGTGTGTATTTCTTTAGATGGAGCATGCATATTTTGTTATAATTTAATGTTGTTATTAACCAGAAGTAAAGTTGATGGAGGTGATTGTTTTTGCTGCTACAGAGACAGCAGAGACACCCACTTATCAGAGGGTCAGAAGCCACTAGAGGAACACTGTCTGAGATATCCTTTAATCTGAATTGTGGAAGTTGGTTGTTAAATAACTTGCTCTATGGGTGTCCAAAGAGCAAGGTTTATGTTTATGAAAGGTACACTGATGCAGTGTAGAAATGTAAATTGCTTACTTTCTTAGCAAGGTTTTTTAAACATGGATTTGAATTCAAAATCATAAAACAGTATGTAGCAAGTTCCGTGAGTATCACGTTTAACACAGGTATAAATACACAGGAGATAATTGGGAAGATGGGTGAGACAAACACAAAGACAGGTGGAGACAAGCACAAAGACAGGTGAAACAGATCAGGGCGTGACAGTATCCCCCCCCCTAGGGACACCACCTGGCGTCCTACCTGGGCGCATACCTGGTTGAGATGGGGCCTGGGTCCAGGATGTCCCTAGCGGAGACCCAGCACCTCTCCTACTGGAATCCCCTGCCCCGAGGTCGAACCGAACAGCAGAGGGGCTAATGATCTTGGAGTGGGGGAGAGAGGTCTCGGCTTCTGGGGGTGTAGCCGTGGGGCTATAGCGGCGTGCCAGTGCATCTGGCTTGACCTTCTTGGATACCGGTTGGTGCCTGGGCCTTACTGAACCCCTCCCGGAGGTCCTGGTACACCGCGGGGCTGGCGGAGAGGTCCGGGGCAATTCCCAAGCCCCCAGGAAGATGTCCTGGGACAGGCAGAGCTGACTTCAGGCAATGCGTGTGGCAGGATGGGCTCCAGCCCATGATGGCACCAGTAGCTCAGTCAATAGAGGGATTGTGTTGCTGGAGCCAAGAGAATCCCAATACCACGGGAACCTGCGGAGACTCAACTAGCAGGAATTTGATCATCTCGCTGTGGTTCCCTGACACTCGTAGGTTGATCGGGGGTGGTATGGTGGGTGACCCGGCCTATTGAGCACAGACAACTCTGGGTGTCAAGTCTGTGTATGCGTTCGGTTGTAGACAGCCTAGCCCTGCCAAGCTGCATCGGCTCGGGAAGGGGTGAATCGGCAGTCTTCGGAGGCTCTTTGAGGAACTCGGATCCTCTCAGGGACGTAGACGCCTGGGACTTCCGGAGTTCATCAGATGCAAGGTGGGATCCTTGAGTGAGCGATTGGGATTGCATTCAGACCTTTTCTCCCTCCTACGTTCCCATAGCCGGCCATCGATCCGGATGGTTAAAGCGATGAGTGAGTTGAGATCCGTCGGTAGTTCCCGGGCTGCTAGCTCATCCTTTACTTCCTCTGATAATCCGTGCAGGAACTTGTCAAACAGCTCCTCCGCTGTTAGTGTGCGGAAATCCATCACATAGTCTGCCACACTGAGGGAGTCCTGCCGAAGCTGGACTAACTTCCGGGCAGCCTCTCTCCCGGACAACGAAGCTTCAAAAACTTTTTTCACCACCACGATCCCTCCATAATGAAGCATACGGCCGAATGTTGTTCCCAAACGTCCGTAACCCAAGCGAGAGCCCTCCCAGACATCAGCGTGATGAGGTATGCTATCTTAGAGCGGTCTGAGAGGAAGGAGGAAGGCTGCAGCTCCGTGACGAGGGAACACTGAGCGAGAAATGCCCGACAGGTGCCGACTCTCCATCGAAGCGCTCCGGGGGAGGTAATCAAATCAAATCAAATTGTATTTGTCACATACACATGGTTAGCAGATGTTAATGCGAGTGTAGCGAAACGCTTGATCAGCAGGGTTCCCGGGAAACCGAGGGGATGGTGCTGCTACCAGGGCTACTGATGGCTGGGATGTTACTGTTGTGGTAGGCTGCCTAGTAGACAACCCACAGAATTGCTCCCGCAATGTGTCCAATGCTTAGTCGTGACGTTCGGCCACAGCCTGGAACCCTTCCATCGGACCACAAAGCAACTCCTTGTGCCTTCAAATGATGGCTTCTTGGGAGGCGAGGGCGTTGCGGATCTGGTCCGAGTCTGCTGGGTCAGTCATGGCCAGTTCATACTATCACATTTAAGGTAAGTTGATGAGCGCCCCTTACCACACAGAATGTAATATAGATATATGAGATATAGCACAGGGGTCATATAAGTCCTATGAGGTCTACCCAAGTCTCTACCACTCACGTTTTGCATAACCTAATCCTGATGAGGGAAACAACATAACAGGCAGTAGGGTACAGTTCACAAAGAGAAAGATGGCCTTCAATTGAAAATATAAATGAGTGTAGGCAAAATATGAATGTTTAATATCAAGTTCAACTCATAATAAGAAAAGGAGGATGACTGGCAGCTGAATACACAACCTGTCTCCTGGGGGTTTAGATTCATTCACTGCAAATCTTAAACTATAACTGAATCCTATTCATACTATGATGAATAACAATGAATAAAATCATCTATGTCCCATACTCCTTAGGAGTGACGTTCAGGCATGTCACTCACTATGTACATCAAGTGATGTGAGGAAGAGCACTTTAGACGCCTGGCCTCATGCGAAACATGCCAACCCCAAAATATCTCAAAGTTGCCCTGCCACATACAGTAGGCTGCCAGTACTACTTTTGTGCTTGTCACTAGAAAGTGAAAAGGCAGTGAAAAACCCATTCATTGTTGCTTCTGATGTCCTCATAATAATCATGTGATAGCCTACCTTGTATTTATATTCCGGCTAAATCCATTCTACGTTGTTCTATTGAGCTTTCATTTTATTTTCATTTGTTTTAACTGACATACTTTATTATTATTATTGTCACACTGTTGAGAGGTGAACCTGCAAGTAAGCAGTTAATTGTAGTGTTTACACCGTGTGTATCCTGTGCATATGACAAATAAACCTGACTAGATTTGCCTTAAGTCGACTTGATTGTGCATCAAGCTGCCTCTTGCTACAGAAACAGAAAGGCTCCTGCCCAATGGGATGTTCTGGCTTGGACAAGACTTACAGTACTTACTTACTGTAGCTAAATAGGTGATGGAAAGTCAGTTCAAATTGGAAAGTCAGTGGAAAGTCAGTTCAAATTGATAAATGACTAAAAATAGACTTTAAGACCAAGGGGTGGCATCAGAGAGGACATCCTAAGGATCCATTCAGTCTTTTCTGTGTAGTAACTGTCTTGTAAAGGACCTCAGTCTATTATCTATCATTTTACCTTTCATTTATGTAGCAGACACTCTTACAGGAGCAATTAGGGTTAAGTGCATTGCACGAGGGCATATCATCAGATTTATTTCACATAGTACACTCTGGCATTCAATCCAGCGACCTTTCGGTTAGTGGCCCAATGCTCTTAACCACTAGGCTACCTGCCTACCTCTAACTCTTATCGTTTCATTCAGCTGGATGGGTTTTTTCACCGAAATGACTCACATTGATTTAGTACCTGTGCTGTGTGCACTTGCACAGCTACACTACATGTGTCAGCTATGACCTGTGTTAACCAGGGTATGGGGAGATCTGTGTTGAGCTGTGATGATGGCTATCAGAGGGGACAGACTAGCCAGGCAGCGAAAGAAAGTCCATGTCCTCAGCCAGCTCTAAAAAGATACATTCTTCTGTGCCCTTTCAGGATCAGCGTGGGGTAGCCAACACCAATTCTCTGAGACTGTGATACCGGTGGGCATCCCAAATGGCACCCTATTCCCTATATAATATACTACTTTTGACCGGGGTCAATAGGGAATGGGCACCTAGCAGATCAACAAATGAGTGCCTTAGAATAAAAAATATATACAGTATATATATTTTTTTATTGGAGTAGTATTCTGTGGTGTGGTGTTCTTGAGGAGCATTTGGCCAATAATTTATTTGAATTTGAAATAGTTGTTTTCATACATATTTTTTATGCAGTTGAGCATACTTCAGAGCTATTGTTCCCCTCATTGAAATATATGATTAACTCGTTCCTTCCTCTTTTCAGATACATGATTATATCAGGCTGAATAGTGTATGAGGCCCTTTAATGAATCATTACAGCATTTCATTTTATAACACAGATAATGATATCCATACTGTATGAAGATTATCACTACGGCATACACACGTCTTGTTCCCTCCATCACACTATCTTGGATCTAATTACAGAGGTGCGTTACTGGTCAGTGGAGGGCCTTTGACATGAGACAGATCACCAGAAACAATGTTAATTGGATAGACATGTCACATGATGCATCTGCAATATTAATATCACAAAATAGTGAGAATATGGAAGGGAGTCTCCATGCAAGTGCTCATCTTGCAATTAACATAAATGTTCAGTTGATTTGAATTGACACAAGTAAATGTGTTAAAGTGAATTGACGCAGTTAATGAATGAGTAGTAATAACATGCATTTGGAATGCATGGCCTGAGAGTTTCTCCCAAGCATGAGTTCTCTCTCTGGATGAGCAATGAGAGGAAGGAGAGTCGATAGCTCCGCGAAAGGTCAAGCTGTCACATGCAGCTCCTGGGTGAAAATGTCTTCCGCCACAAATGATGGCATTGTAACACCTTGTGACTGGTGGCACCTTGGATGAGAGCAGACCGTCGTGATTAATGAATCACTGAGGGTGTGACCCAAATAGCACCCTATTGCTTATGTAATGCATTCATTTTGACCAAGGCTTAAATTGGCCCTGGTTAAAAGTAGTGTGCCATACACTGAATGAAAAGCAGAGTTTCTTGGGTAAATTGGATCTGCTATAATCCCATGAAATTGGAGGTGCGTGGTCGTGGGTTGTAATTTCCCTGCTGTAGACTTCCACACATCCGCTAACACTTGCGTGATACGGGAATTTCTGGGATAGTAAATTCCAATTATGCATTAATATGTTTCCCGAAATGTCTGGATCATGCACGTCACATAAATTCTCAACTGCCACAGGCGCGTGCCTCTCTACCTCATGTTTCGGAAGACAAGCCCAGTGAAAAGAAGCCAACTCTCCCTGTCTCCTTATCTATCCTGTTTTCAGGTTTGTAACATTTATAAGCACACTTTCGTCTTCAAAATCTAGAGATAACATGTTTATCTAAACTGTGATGACTTTTCTGGTAATTTTGAAGTGTTTTGACCGAGTGATTCATATGAGTGAAGCCAAGCTAAGCTAGCTAACGTTGTATGTAAGTTTATTTTATTTAATTTATTTCACCTTTATTTAACCAGGTAGGCCAGTTGAAAACAAGTTCTCATTTACAACTGCGACCTGGCCAAGATAAAGCAAAGCAGTGCGACAAAAACAACAAACGTTCAGTCAATAACACAATAGAAAAATCTATGTTACAGTGTGTGCAAATGTAGAAGAGTAGGGAGGTGTTATGTCTTTGGTATCATTAAAACTGAAGATTTATTTATCAAATAAATCTCTGAAATTATTATTACGCGATTAAACTGATTAATCATGTAACTGTAATTAACTAGGAAGTCGGGGCACCAAGGAAAATATTCAGATTACGAAGTTATAATTTTCCTAATATAACTTTCAGATATTTTGATATCTGATCACTTAGTCTTCTGATTAATTAATTATTATTTACCTCATTCCAAACATTGTAAATTGTTGGTTATCTGCATGAACCCAGTCCTCACTATGAGTCATCCATACATCAATTGTCTTAAAATCATTTATTTACTAACTAAGTAATTCACAGAAATGCATCACACAAACAAACAAAACAGATATGTTTACAAATAAATAATAGGGGGATGTGCCCTAGTGGGCTAAACCGTTATGGCGGCGTGTTAGACAGAGTGATAATTCTAACAATTGAAATGCTAATCCTTTGCACATGAACGCTCACTAATTCGGGAACAATTGCAATCAATATATATACACTGCTCAAAAAAATAAAGGGAACACTAAAATAACACATCCTAGATCTGAATGAATGAAATATTCTTATTAAATACTTTTTTCTTTGCATAGTTGAATGTGCTGACAACAAAATCACACAAAAATTATCAATGGAAATCAAATTTATCAAGCCATGGAGGTCTGGATTTGGAGTCACACTCAAAATTAAAGTGGAAAACCACACTACAGGCTGATCCAACTTTGATGTAATGTCCTTAAAACAAGTCAAAATGAGGCTCAGTAGAGTGTGTGGCCTCCACGTGCCTGTATGACCTCCCTACAACGCCTGGGCATGCTCCTGATGAGGTGGCGGATGGTCTCCTGAGGGATCTCCTCCCAGACCTAGACTAAAGCATCCGCCAACTCCTGGACAGTCTGTGGTGCAACGTGACGTTGGTGGATGGAGTGAGACATGATGTCCCAGATGTGCTCAATTGGATTCAGGTCTGGGGAATGGGCAGGCCAGTCCATAGCATCAATGCCTTCCTCTTGCAGGAACTGCTGACACATGAGGTCTAGAATGGTCTTGCATTAGGAGGAACCCAGGGCCAACTGCACCAGCATATGGTCTCACAATGGGTCTGAGGATCTCATCTCGGTACCTAATGGCAGTCAGGCTACCTCTGGCGAGCACATGGAGGGCTGTGCGGCCCCCCAAAGAAATGCCACCCCACACCATGACTGACCCACCGCCAAACCGGTCATGCTGGAGGATGTTGCAGGCAGCAGAATATTCTCCACAGCGTCTCCAGACTCTGTCACGTCTGTCACATGTGCTCAGTGTGAACCTGCTTTCATCTGTGAAGAGCACACACCAATCTTGGTGTTCTCTGGCAAATGCCAAACGTCCTGCACGGTGTTGGGCTGTAAGCACAACCCCCACCTGTGGACGTTGGGCCCTCATACCACCCTCATGGAGTCTGTTTCTGACCGTTTGAGCAGACACATGCACATTTGTGGCCTGCTGGAGGTCATTTTGCAGGGCTCTGGCAGTGCTCCTCCTGCTCCTCCTTGCACAAAGGCGGAGGTAGCGGTCCTGCTGCTGGGTTGTTGCCCTCCTACGGCCTCCTCCACGTCTCCTGATGTACTGGCCTGTCTCCTGGTAGCGCTCCATGCTCTGGACACAACGCTGACAGACACAGCAAACCTTCTTGCCACAGCTCGCATTGATGTGCCATCCTGGATGAGCTGCACTACCTGAGCCACTTGTGTGGGTTGTAGACTCCGTCTCATGCTACCACTAGAGTGAAAGCACCGCCAGCATTCAAAAGTGACCAAAACATCAGCCAGGAAGCATAGGAACTGAGAAGTGGTCTGTGGTCACCACCTGCAGAACCACTCCTTTATTGGGGGTGTCTTGCTAATTGCCTATAATTTCCACCTGTTGTCTATTCCATTTGCACAACAGCATGTGAAATCTATTGTCAATCAGTGTTGCTTCCTAAGTGGACAGTTTGATTTCACAGAAGTGTGATTGACTTGGAGTTACATTGTGTTGTTTAAGTGTTCCCTTTATTTTTTTGAGCAGTGTATTTACGCTCAGTGTGTCGTCGGGATCTCTGTTGAAAAGTTTGTTCCTGTTGGAGAGTCTGTCCGCCCTCTCTCTCTCTCTCTCTCTCTGTCGTGGTTAGAATGGATAGTTCAGAGTGAATTTCATTCATGTCGTTATAGAATAGATGTTTCGGCGGTTGTCAGGCTTCACGTTCAATGATACCGAATTCCTAGCTGCAGACGAGTAATTAATATCAAAGACGTCTTTTTATTCTGTCGGTATCGATAGTCGAAGAGTTTAACCACGTGGTATGGTTAAACGATTCAGCCATCTACTCAAACTTTAGCTTATACTCAGGTTCATGGTCTCTACTCAAACCTTGGCCCTCTCATGGTAAGCTGGTCTGCAACCTTTAGCCATCTCGTAATTGAGGTAAGCTCGGTCTCCTCTCAAACCTTGGCCCTCTCGTTATCGAGGTAAGCTGGTCTGGTGATAGAAAACCCGGGTGTTTTTTTTTCCGGAAGAGCAGAAAAGGGCCTGTCCCAGGATGCCAGACCATAACTGGGCTCATGGGCGGTCCTATGATTTAGCTGAACTCCAAAGGGAATTGGAGTTTCCTTCATTAAACAGTCCAAAATCACATGACACAATTTCACAAACAGTATCATC
Source organism: Oncorhynchus nerka (assembly GCF_034236695.1). Classification (NCBI taxonomy): domain Eukaryota; kingdom Metazoa; phylum Chordata; class Actinopteri; order Salmoniformes; family Salmonidae; genus Oncorhynchus; species Oncorhynchus nerka. The sequence goes on along the minus strand of NC_088415.1, from coordinate 74,462,046 downwards.
CTCACTCATTCATCTTATACAACAATTAGATGTAAGCCTTATATCTGAGGCTAATGTATAAACAGCGCTATGGTAATGTGGCCGTATTGTCTCTCATGAGTTTCACAAAATTGTACCAAACGGACCAGTTTGTAGCTGGATTCTTCACCGATCTTTTATACGTTCTCCAGAACATAAATACTGTTCGGACCTCCAGTTCTGTGAGGTGGAAGAAATGCCTTTGTTCTCTCTATGAAAACTCACTCTCTCTCTATACTGTGGCCATGAGGAGATAATCTCCTCCAGGAATTTACAACCTGAGGTCGCAGCAGCGTAGGAGACAGAGAGAGGGGGATGGTGCTCGCTGTAACCAAAGAGGGCAACGTCATGACAGAGTTAAGGCAATAAATAGGCCATAGAGGCGAAATAATTACAATTTAACATTAACACTGGAGAGATCGATGTGCAGATGATTATGTGCAAGTAGAGATACTGGGGTGCAAAAGAGCAAAAGTATAAATAACAATATGAGAATGAGGTAGTTATTTACAGATTTACAGATACTGCAGCTGATGCTTAAAGTTAGAGAGGGAGATATCGGACTCCAGTTATTGGCAGCATAGAACTGGAAGGAAAGGAGGCCAAAGTAAGTGTTGGCTTTAGGGATGACCAATGAATTATACCTGCTGGTGTAAGGGTGTTTAACTGGCGGCAGAGAAGTCAGACGCAGGAGTCTGTGTTTCCAACTGCACAGTTTATTACAAAAAACCCACCGGATAAGCTAATAATGAAATTCAATGGGTAACATAACCTGACGCACTTCAGTACAGACGTACACATTAACATTAACATTTAAGTCATTTAGCAGACGCTCTTATCCAGAGCGACTTACAAATTGGTGCTTTCACCTTATGACATCCAGTGGAACAGCCACTTTACAATAGTGCATCTAAGTCTTTTAAGGGGGGGGGGTGAGAAGGATTACTTTATCCTATCCTAGGTATTCCTTAAAGAGGTGGGGTTTCAGGTGTCTCCGGAAGGTGGTGATTGACTCCGCTCTCCTGGCGTCGTGAGGGAGTTTGTTCCACCATTGGGGGGCCAGAGCAGCGAACAGTTTTGACTGGGCTGAGCGGGAACTGGACTTCCTCAGTGGTAGGGAGGCGAGCAGGCCAGAGGTGGATGAACGCAGTGCCCTTGTTTGGGTGTAGGGCCTGATCAGAGCCTGGAGGTACTGAGGTGCCGTTCCCCTCACAGCTCCGTAGGCAAGCACCATGGTCTTGTAGCGGATGCGAGCTTCAACTGGAAGCCAGTGGAGAGAGCGGAGGAGCGGGGTGACGTGAGAGAACTTGGGAAGGTTGAACACCAGACGGGCTGCGGCGTTCTGGATGAGTTGTAGGGGTTTAATGGCACAGGCAGGGAGCCCAGCCAACAGCGAGTTGCAGTAATCCAGACGGGAGATGACAAGTGCCTGGATTAGGACCTGCGCCGCTTCCTGTGTGAGGCAGGGTCGTACTCTGCGGATGTTGTAGAGCATGAACCTACAGGAACGGGCCACCGCCTTGATGTTAGTTGAGAACGACAGGGTGTTGTCCAGGATCACGCCAAGGTTCTTAGCGCTCTGGGAGGAGGACACAATGGAGTTGTCAACCGTGATGGCGAGATCATGGAACGGGCAGTCCTTCCCCGGGAGGAAGAGCAGCTCCGTCTTGCCGAGGTTCAGCTTGAGGTGGTGATCCGTCATCCACACTGATATGTCTGCCAGACATGCAGAGATGCGATTCGCCACCTGGTCATCAGAGGGGGGAAAGGAGAAGATTAATTGTGTGTCGTCTGCATAGCAATGATAGGAGAGACCATGTGAGGTTATGACAGAGCCAAGTGACTTGGTGTATAGCGAGAATAGGAGAGGGCCTAGAACAGAGCCCTGGGGGACACCAGTGGTGAGAGCGCGTGGTGAGGAGACAGATTCTCGCCACGCCACCTGGTAGGAGCGACCTGTCAGGTAGGACGCAATCCAAACATGGGCCGCGCCGGAGATGCCCAACTCGGAGAGGGTGGAGAGGAGGATCTGATGGTTCACAGTATCGAAGGCAGCCGATAGGTCTAGAAGGATGAGAGCAGAGGAGAGAGTTAGCTTTAGCAGTGCGGAGTGCCTCCGTGATACAGAGAAGAGCAGTCTCAGTTGAATGACTAGTCTTGAAACCTGACTGATTTGGATCAAGAAGGTCATTCTGAGAGAGATAGCGGGAGAGCTGGCCAAGGACGGCACGTTCAAGAGTTTTGGAGAGAAAAGAAAGAAGGGATACTGGTCTGTAGTTGTTGACATCGGAGGGATCGAGTGTAGGTTTTTTCAGAAGGGGTGCAACTCTCGCTCTCTTGAAGACGGGAGGGACGTAGCCAGCGGTCAGGGATGAGTTGATGAGCGAGGTGAGGTAAGGGAGAAGGTCACCGGAAATGGTCTGGAGAAGAGAGGAGGGGATAGGGTCAAGCGGGCAGGTTGTTGGGCGGCCGGCCGTCACAAGACGCGAGATGTCATCTGGAGAGAGAGGGGAGAAAGAGGTCAGAGCACAGGGTAGGGCAGTGTGAGCAGAACCAGCGGTGTCGTTTGACTTAGCAAACGAGGATCGGATGTCGTCGACCTTCTTTTCAAAATGGTTGACGAAGTCATCTGCAGAGAGGGAGGAGGGGGGGGGGGGGGATGATTCAGGAGGGAGGAGAAGGTGGCAAAGAGCTTCCTAGGGTTAGAGGCAGATGCTTGGAATTTAGAGTGGTAGAAAGTGGCTTTAGCAGCAGAGACAGAGGAGGAAAATGTAGAGAGGAGGGAGTGAAAGGATGCCAGGTCCGCAGGGAGGCGAGTTTTCCTCCATTTCCGCTCGGCTGCCCGGAGCCCTGTTCTGTGAGCTCGCAATGAGTCGTCGAGCCACGGAGCGGGAGGGGAGATGACCTGGAGCCAATGGGGTTGGCTACGAATGTGTAGTGAGGGCCAGCCAACGAGAGCATACAGGTCGCAGTGGTGGGTAGTATATGGGGCTTTGGTGACAAAACGGATGGCAATGTGATAGACTACATCCAGTTTGCTGAGTAGAGTGTTGGAGGCTATTTTGTAAATGACATCACCGAAGTCAACGATCGGTAGGATAGTCAGTTTTATGAGGGGAAGTTTGGCAGCATTAGTGAAGGAGGCTTTGTTGCAAAATAGGAAACTGATCCTAGATTAAATTTTGGATTGGAAATGCTTAATGTGAGTCTGGAAGGAGAGTTTACAGTCTAACCATACACCTAGGTATTTGTAGTTGTCCACATATTCTAGGTCAGAACCGTCCAGAGTAGTGATGCTAGTCGGACGGGCAGGTGCGGGCAGCAATCGGTTGAAGAGCATGCATGTCACGCCCTGGTCAAAGTATTTTGTGTTTATCTTCATGTTTGGGTCAGGCCAGGGTGTGGCATGGGGTTTTTGTATTGTGGTGTGTTTTGTCTTGGGGTTTTGGTATGTATTGGGATTGTAGCTAGTGGGGTGATCTAGCAAAGTCTATGGCTGTCTGGAGTGGTTCTCAATCAGAGGCAGGTGTTTATCGTTGTCTCTGATTGGGAACCATATTTAGGCAGCCATATTCTTTGAGTGTTTTGTGGGTGATTGTCCTTAGTGTCCTTGTTCCTGTCTATGTGTTAGGTTACACAAGTATAGGCTGTTTCGGTTTTCGTTACGTTTATTGTTTTTTGTAGTGTTTGTATTTAGATTCGTGTTACGTTTGTTTATTAAATTATGGATCGCAATCTACACGCTGACTTTTGGTCCGACTCTCCTTCACCACAAGAGAACCGTTACAATGCATTTAGTTTTGCTAGCATTTAAAAGCAGTTGGAGGCCACGGAAGGAGTGTTGTATGGCATTGAAGCTCGTCTGGAGGTTTGTTAACACAGTGTTCAAAGTAGGGCCAGATGTATACAGAATGGTGTCATCTGCGTAGAGGTGGATCAGAGAATCACCAGCAGCAAGAGCGACATCATTGATATATAGAGAGAAAAGAGTCGGCCCGAGAATTGAACCCTGTGGCACCCCCATAGAGACTGCCAGAGGTCCGGAAAACAGGCCCTCCAATTTGACACACTCTATCTGAGAAGTAGTTGGTGAACCAGGCGAGGCAGTTATTTGAGAAGCCAGGGCTATTGAGTCTGCCGATAAGAATGTGGTGGTTGACAGAGTCGAAAGCCTTGGCCAGGTCGATGAAGATGGCTGCACAGTACTGTCTTTAATCAATGGCGGTTATGATATTGTTTAGGACCTTGAGCATGGCTGAGGTGCACCCACGACCAGCTCGGATGCCAGATTGCATAGTGGAGAAGGTATGGTGAGATTCTAAATGGTCGGTGATCTGTTTGTTAACTTGACTTTAGAAGATTTTAGAAAGGCAGGGCAGGATGGATATAGGTCTATAACAGTTTGGGTCAAGAGTGTCCTCCACTTTGAAGAGGGGGATAACCGCGGCAGCTTTCCAATCTTTGGGGATCTCAGACGATATGAAAGAGAGGTTGAACAATTTCGACAAATCGTTTTAGAAAGAGAGGGACCAGATTGTCTAGCCCAGCTGATTTGTAGGGATCCAGATTTTGCAGCTCTTTCAGAACATCAGCTGTCTGGACTTGGGTGAAGGAGAAGCGGGGGGGGGGGGGGTCTTTACAGTGTCCCAAACCCTTTTGGAATTAGTGCTACAGGATGCAGAATTCTGTTTGAAAAAGCTAGCCTTAGCTTTCCTACTGACTGAGTATATTGGTTCCTGACTTCTCTGCACTTCCTGACTTCCCTGCACTTCCTGCCCTTCTCTGCACTTTTAAAGCGCAACCAGGCATCCTCTACTGACGTGATGAGGTAAATATCCTTCCAGGATACCCGAGCCAGGTTGATTAGAAAGGCCTGCTCGCTGAAGTGTTTTAGGGAGCGTTTGACAGTGATGAGGGGTGGTCGTTTGACCGCGGACCCATTACACATTCAGGATCACTGAGATCCTGGTTGAAGACAGCAGAGGTGTATTTAGAGTGCAAGTTGGTCAGGATGATATCTAAGAGGGTGCCCATGGTTATGGATTTAGGGTTGTACCTGGTAGTTTCCTTGATAATTTGTGTGAGATTGAGGGCATCTAGCTTAGATTGTAGGACAGCCGGGGTGTTAAGCATGTCCCAGTTTAGGTCACCTAACTGCACAAACTCTGATGATAGATAGGGGGCAATCAATTCACATATGGTGTCCAGGTCACAGCTTGGGGCTGATGGGGGTTTATAACAAGCGGCAACGGTGAGAGACTTGTTTCTGGAAAGGTGGATTTTTAAAAGTAGGAGCTCAAATTCTTTGGGCACAGACCTGGATAGTATGACAGAACTCTGTAGGCTATCTCTGCAGAGTCACCTCGCTGTCCGTATGTACTTCAGGTTCCGATGGTTGGTGAGGAGGAGAAATGGGTCCTTGACGCCCTCCAGCCAGTGTCTCCACTCCTCTAGTGCCAACTTCACTGCCAGGAGCTTCAGGACGCCAACATCATAGTTCCTCTCTGCAGGAGCCAGTTATTTTTTTGTAGTATGCACATGGATACCATTTTTGTGGGTTACCTTTGCGTTGTGACAGGACAGCTCCCACGCTAACTTCTGAGGCGTTCACCTCCAATACGAAGGGCAGCGTAGGATTTGAGTGTTTCAGCAACATGGCGGAAGTGAAACGCCCCTTCAGTAAGCGAATCCTCCGGGATGTCGGCCTAGAGGTTAACCACAGGACTCTCAACCAACGTTGAACCACAGGGTAAGGGAAAGCAGGTGTTCCAACATCCGGGGGCCCAGGCAGTAATCTCCATCCTCGACCAGGAGATGGTGGGGTCATGACGTTGGAGCCACGGTAGGCTGAGGATGACTTTATGTACGGGGGCCTCGATGATGAGGAAGGGAAAGCTTTTTTGGTGCAGGGGTCCCACGGTGATGGTGAGGGGTGCTGTGATGTGTGTGATTGTCCTAGATCCCAGTGGTCGATTATCCAGTGCTTGAACCCGGAAACAGAGAGGAGAGCGGGTATGAGGTTATGTTCAGAGAGGAGGCAAGGGTCTAGCCAATGAAATTCCCTGCGGCACTGGAGTCCACTAGAGCTGTAGAAACAACACATGAGGGACAGCCAGCTAGTGAAATCGGTACTAAAAAAGGGTTCAGTGGAAAGTGATGAAGATGGAATACTCATGCCTACCCCAGGAGATAGATGATCACGGGGCCGTCCCTCTGCTGTAGTGGATCCCGGGTTGGGACGTGGCGGATACTGTTGAAGCTGGTGCCCTTCCTAACCACAATAGGGACAGAGCCCCATCTGTCTCTGACGGCGTTGCTCAGCCGCGGGGAGGTATGTGGCCCCTACCTCCATTGGTTCAGGCTCTGGCCAACCTGCCTTAGTTGGAGTAGGCACTCACCCCGTTCTCTGCCTTCCGGTGGATTATCGAAGACTCCTCTGAAAGAGCCATGAACCTCTCATAGGAACCCAGCTCCTCCTCTCCTCTCTCCCAGCAGGCCGTAGCCCAATCCAACACCCGCCCGGTCAGCAGGGAAATAACCATGGAAACCTTGGACCTCTCTGTGGTGGGGGCTCCCATCTGATGAGCGACATAGAGGGAGCACTGGAATAGGAAGCCACTGCATTTGGATGGAGTCTCGTCATATTTGTCCGAGAGGGATCGCTGACCTGGGTGGACTGCTGAATGGGCTGAGGTGCTGGCTCGCTGGGTCGACTCATGGTAGAGGATCCTCCGCTCGTTGGGGGTGATGCCCCTTGAGGAAGATCTAGATGTTGAATAACACGGAGGACCTCATCCCTCGCCCACTCCAGTTGCGCCAGCTGGTCGTTGTGTTGGCAAAGTAGGTCCTCCTGTTCGTCGACCATCTGGGAGATGTCTCAGTTGGCTGCTGCTTCCATTTTGTGAGGCAGTATACTGTGACGAAGACGCAGGAAGTCAGGAAGCAGGTGCAGTCGGTGAGTTTCGTCGGAACAAACAGAGTGAATACAAAAACAGGAGTAGCGTCTGAACATGACAACAGAAACAATACTGCCTGATGGGTGATACAACAGAGTGCTAGATAAAGGGGAAGTAATCAAGGTAGTGATGGTGTGCCTAATAGTAAAGGTAGTCCAGGTGTGCCTCATGATGGGGCAAAGGTGTGCATAAAGATGGGTTGCCAGGATGGAGCTCGGGAGCGGGAGTAGACGTGATAATTATCTGTAAGGTCCCCCAGTCTAGCAGTGAATTTAGAACTCAGATTCAACCACAACGACCAGGGAGGTTTTACAATGCCTCGCAAAGAAGAGCACCTATTGGTAGATGGGTAAAAAAAAGGAGACATTGAATATCCCTTTGAGCATGGTGAAGTTATTAATTACACTTTGGATGGTGTATCAATACACCCAGTCACAACAAAGATATAGGCATCCTTCATAACTCAGTTGCCGAGGAGGAAGGAAACCGCTCAGAGATTTCACTATGAGGCCAATCAATGGTGACTTTAAAACAGTTACAGAGTTTAATGGCTGTGAAAGGAGAAAACTGAGGATGGATCAGCAAAGTTGTAGTTACTCCATAATACGTCTAATTGACAGAGTGAAAAGAGGGAAATTAGGCCTGTACAGAATAAAAACATTCCAAAACATCCGTCCTGTTTGCAACAAGGCACTAAAGTAATACTTCAAAATGTGGCAAAGCAATTCACTTCTTGTCCTGAATACAAAGGGTTATGTTTGGGTCAAATCCAATACAGCACATGACTGAGTACCACTCTCCATATTTTCAAGCATATTGGTGGCTGCATCATGCTATTGGATATGCTTGTAGCCGGTAAGGACTGGGGACTCTTTCAGGATAAAAAAAAAACTGAATTAGCGCTAAGCACAGGCTAAATCCTAGAGGAAAACCTGGTTCAGTCTGCTTTCCATCAGACATTGGGAGACTAATTCACCTTTCAGCAGGACAATAACCTAAAACACAAGGCCAAATCTACACTGGAGTTGTTTACCAAAAAGACAGTGAATGTTCCTGAGTGGTTGAGTTACAGTTTTGACTAAAATCTACTTGAAAATCTATGACAAGACCTGAAAATTATTGTCTAGAAATGATCAAAAAACATTTTCACAGGGCTTGACGAATTTTGAAAAGAATCATGGGAAAATGTTGCATAATCCAGGTGTGGAAAGCTCTTAGAAACTTACCCAGACATAATCACAGCTGTAATCGCTACCAAAGGTGCTTCTACAAAGTATTGACTCAGGGGGTTTGAATACTCATCAAGGCAACCTATATCCCATGGACCCCTCAGAGGGATTGGGAGACAGGGATATGGAAAGAGATATGTGGAGAGAGGGTAAAAGAAAAGGGACCTTGTAGAAACACTCCTGTCAACACGCAGTGATAAAAATTTGAAGTGACTCGATGGGGTCAAAATTATTTTATTCTTGTTGATATAAATGACTTCTATTATAAAAATAGTCAGATCACTGACCTATTTTGAAAGAAATGTGTTGGTTGCTTCAGGGGCATGACCACCACCATACACAGTTTATTTTGGCCCGCTGTCTTCATGTGCTTAGACTCAAGAGTTAGTGGCATTGTGTATCCCAAGTACCACCATAGTGCACAACTTTTGCTGTTAGAGAATAGGGTGCTATTTTGGGAATAGGGTGCCTTTTGGGATGCAACCTTTGTATTGAGCTAGGCTACTACTTCTCTTAGTGATCCTATCACTGTGTCTCCCTCCCCAGGTGACTATGAGTAATCAATTACAGATGCAGGATCTTAATTTTATCAACCTGTTGCAAGAGAATTTTACTGCAGTGCAGGAAATGTAAAACTTGTAGTGTATTTGAGGTTTAAAAAGGCTTCTAAAGTTGGTAATTTACCCCTCGAAATATTTGACTTGATTTTCCCTTACGAAAAATGTGTCAATCACTACAAAAATGTCCATTTAATTATAATCCACATAATAATTCATATGTTTCTATTGCTTTAGGATTATCTTCCTGCTGTACCAAACTGGCTCAAATAAAAATCCTACATCAGGAGTGTGACAATGCAAAAGCATTACAGTAGGATCACACTCACAGTCACTGTCTAAAGTGGTCTGTCAATGACCACTATGTGTCACAGGCCAACGAGGTATGAGCAATTTTGAGAAAAGTCAAATCTTAGTTGCATCAAGCAAGCCAATAAATAAATTCAGACTAGAAATCTGCCATCTGAATCTTGGCTCGACTACAGTAGTAGATCTTTTTTTAATTGTTTTTTTTCCGAATTGATAACAGCACCTTTCCTTCGAAATCCCCCATGCCTTTCTTTTCAACTGACATTTGATTATTTTTGTGATTATTTTTATGACTTTATATTACTATAACATAACTTTGTCATGCTTGTCATGTGTATCAGGATAATATTGGTGGTTAGCAATTCTGAACAAACAGTCATGAGGGTTTGGCAAGAATTCAGAAATTATGCTGTCCAATGTAGCCGTATACGCATTCTAGCCTATAATAAAGGTTTTCAGCTAGGACCCCATCAAAACTGAATGACCGTTGCCTCTGGGGGATTCTAAATGGCGCCCAAATGGCACCCTACTCCCTATTCCCTATATAAAATAATATTGCTATATTGTCAAAACAATACGATATATAATTAAAAATAATAGCCTAATATGTATTTTCCCCATCACTAGTTTTCAGTGAATTTATATAGATCACAAAGAATTCAAATAAATCTGCATTACCTGCAGTGCAGGAAAATTCTCAGCAACAAAAGTACCCTGAACAAAAATATAAAAGCAACATGCAGTTATTTTAAAGATTTTACTGAGTTACAGTTCATATAAGGAAATCAGTCATTTGGAATAAATTCATTAGGCCCTAATCTATGGTTTTCACATGACTGGGAATACAGATATGCATCTGTTGGTCACAGATATCTTTCAAAAAAGGTAGGGGTGTGGATCCGAAAACCAGTCAGTATCTGGTGTGACCACCATTTGCATCATGCAGCGTGACACATCTTCTTTGCATAGAGTTGATCAGGCTGTTGATTGTGGCCTGTGGAATGTTGTCCCACTCCTCTTCAATGGCTGTGCAAAGTTAGTGGATATTGGCGAGAACTAGAACACGCTGTCGTACAATTCGACCCAGAGCATCCCAAACATGCTCAATGGGTGATATGTCTGGTGAGTATGCAGGCCATGGAAGAACTGGGACAATTTCAGCTTCCAGGCATTGTGTACAGATCCTTGCGATATGGTGCTGTCCATTATCATGCTGAAACATGAGGTGATGGTGGCGGATGAATGACACGGCAATGGGCCTCAGGATCTCGTCACGGTTTCTCTGTGCATTCAAATTTCTATCAATAAAATGAAATTGTGTTTGTTGTCTGTAACTTATGCCTGCCCATACATAACCCCACCACCACAATGGGGCAATCTGTTCACAATGTTGACATCAGCAAACCACTTGCTCACATGACGCCATACATATATCTGCCATCTGCCCAGTACAGTTGAAACCGGGATTCATACTTGAAGAGCACACTTCTCCAGCGTGCTAGTGGCCATCGAAGGTCAGTATTTGCCCACTGAAGTCGCTTACGACGCTGAACTGCAGTCAGGTCAATAACCAGGTCAGGACTACGAGCACGCAAACGAGCTTCCCTGAGAAATTCTTTGGTTGTGCAAACCCATAGTTTCATCAGCTGTCCGAGTGGCTGGTCTCAGAAGATCTTGGAGATGATGAAGTCAGATGTGGAGGTCCTGGGCTGGTGTGGTTACATGTGGTATGCGGTTTTGAGGCCAGTTGGACGTACTGCCAAATTCCTTAAAAAGTTGGAAGGGCCCTATGGTAAAGAAATTAACATTCAATTCCCTGGCAACAGCTCTGGTGGACATTCCTGCAGTCAGCATGCCAATTGCACCCTCCCTCAAAACTTGAGACATCTGTAGCATTGCGTTGTGTGACAAAACTGCACATTTTAGAGTGGCCCAGCATAAGGTGCACCTGTGTAATGCTCATGCTGTTTAATCAGCTTCTTGATATGCCACACCTGTCAGGTGGATGAATTATACTGGAAAAGGAGAAATTCTCACTAAGAGGGATGTAAACACATTTGTGCACAACATTCAAGATAAATAAGCTTTTTGTGCGTATGGAACATTTCTGGGATCTTTTATTTCAGCTCATGAAACATGGGACCAACACTTTACGTGTTGCGTTTATATTTTTGTTCAGTGTATTATGTAGGCCTACCTGTTTGAACTCCTGTTAGACAGATTCAATTTAATTTCTCAAGAGGAGGCTGTACAGTCTTTCCCTCTACCTGTCTGTTCAGATAGGACATGTTTTAAGCATGATACAGAGGCTATTTCTTTTGGGCAATTCTTGCGTATATTTGCTAAAGCTACTTGTATTTTGCATATGATATTGTGCTTTCACCACTGGATAACCAAGATCTATAAATAAATGTACACTCTGAGCACGTCATCTTGCCTTGCCTTCTGCTGATTTCATGGCCTTATGACTGATACAAGGTCCCTATTTTACATTTACACAAAATAATGAAAAGTGCTGTCTGGTAGACTCAATAAATAGACAACGATTTGTATCTGAACAAGTCATTGCATTTATAGATTTAGTTTTTGTTTGCTTTTAGAATGCATGACTTGGACTTGACTCCAGTCTTGACCTGTTCCACTTAGGATTCGACTTGAGACTCGGACCTTGTGACTTGAGACTTACTCAAATAATAGGGACTTGATCCCACCTCTGTCTGATGGACAAGTGGACACTATTTTTGATTTTTTTATTGAACCTTTATTTAACCAGGTAGGCTAGTTGAGAACAAGTTCTCATTTGCAACTGCGACCTGGCCAATATAAAGCATAGCAGTGTGAACAGACAACACAGAGTTACACATGGAGTAAACAATTAACAAATCAATAACACAGTAGAAAAAAAAGAGAGTCTATATACATTGTGTGCAAAAGGCATGAGGAGGTAGGCGAATAATTACAATTTTGCAGATTAACACTGGAGTGATAAATGGTCAGATGGTCATGTACAGGTAGAGATATTGGTGTGCAAAAGAGCAGAAAGTAAATAAATATAAACAGTATGGGGATGAGGTAGGTAAAGTTGGGTGGGCTATTTACCGATAGACTATGTACAGCTGCAGCGATCGGTTAGCTGCTCAGATAGCAGATGTTTGAAGTTGGTGAGGGAGATAAAAGTCTCCAACTTCAGCGATTTTTGCAATTCGTTCCAGTCACAGGCAGCAGAGAACTGGAACGAAAGGCGGCCAAATGAGGTGTTGGCTTTAGGGATGATCAGTGTGATACACCTGCTGGAGCGCGTGCTACGGGTGGGTGTTGCCATCGTGACCAGTGAACTGAGATAAGGCGGAGCTTTACCTAGCATGGACTTGTAGATGACCTGGAGCCAGTGGTGGGTGGTATAAGGTGCTTTAGTAACAAAACGGATGGCACTGTGATAAACTGCATCCAGTTTGCTGAGTAGAGTATTGGAAGCTATTTTGTAGATGACATCGCCGAAGCCGAGGATCGGTAGGATAGTCAGTTTTACTAGGGTAAGTTTGGCGGCGTGAGTGAAGGAGGCTTTGTTGCGGAATAGAAAGCCGATTCTAGATTTGATTTTAGATTGGAGATGTTTGATATGAATCTGGAAGGAGAGTTTACAGTCTAGCCAGACACCTAGGTACTTATAGATGTCCACATATTCTAGGTCGGAACCATCCAGGGTGGTGATGCTAGTCGGGCGTGCGAAGAGTCTTCTACCAGTTCTTCACCCACCAGGTAATTAAAATCTTGTATATAAATTGAATATTCCATGCGATGTACAATACATAATAATAAAAATGTCCCATAGGGTAGCTCTGGTAAAAAGTAGTACACTATATAGGGAATAGGGTGCCATTTGGGACGCATACTGAGTCTTGGACATGACCCCACAGACAGAGTGACAATGTCAGTGAGGTAGTCAATATCAGGATTCCTACTGGTCAATAGAGTGACACAACAAATGTGACCTTCCGTATCACTCAGTGTGTGTGTGTGTGTGTGTGTGTGTGTGTGTGTGTGTGTGTGTGTGTGTGTGTGTGTGTGTGTGTGTGTGTGTGTGTGTGTGTGTGTGTGTGTGTGTGTGTGTGTGGTGCGTGAGTGCGTGTGTGTGTATACAAGAGCATCATCAGGAGGTCAGTGACAGAGAAATGAGCGGTCTTCTCTCACCACTAACCTTAACTGTCAGGGTGCCTCCTGGCTACATCGTTAGCTGGTTCCACTCTTAGGATTCGGCCCAGAGGGCACCAACCCCTGGTGATGACGTAAATGCACGTTTATGATTTAGTCCCACATGGCACCCTATTCCATATATAGTGCACTACTTATGGGCCTTGGTCAAAAGTATCACACTAGGGTGCCATTTGGGATACACCCTGTGTTTTCCCTTGACATTGCCACCGCCACCCTTGGAATGGAATTATTAGCCTCAAATAAATAAAAAAGACAATGAAAAATATATGAGCCGTAATCATCGCAATGTCTGGACTTTTTAAGACTTTTTAAGACAGCAATTATCGTACATCTTGAGAGACGTCACTTGGCATAGCTAATATTAAAGAATATACCAGAGAAATGATTTTCCAGAGTGTGTTTGTTTTTACCCACCATGTTGTGGTGCTGGTTGACATGTCTTGTTCATTGGGTTTTTTGGATAAGGAACCTTAGGAAACCACTGCATCAATTTACCAACATCAGGAACCTGTGGTTTGTGCATGTGAATCAGACTATCGACTAAAAGGTCAAAGTAGGTTTACACACCTTCCTGAGACATCCGAATTTTACCATTTGAATAAAATCCTGTTGTGGGGGAATGAATGTCTTAGATTGTTAAAACATTGAGGATGCTCAGTAAATTATGTACAGTTTAGCCTTATTTTACACATTGCTGTATATTCCATGTATTCCATAGGGGAACAAGTAGATGAATGCCTGTATTGTGTCTTTGTCACAACTTCCGCCGAAGTTGGTCCCTCTCCTTGTTCGGCGGTCGATGTCACCGACCTTCTAGCCATCGCTGATCCATTTTTCATTTTCCATTGGTTTTGTCTTGTCTCCCATCACACCTGGTTCCAATCCCATCAATTACATGTTGTGTATTTAACCCTCTGTTTCACCTCATGTCCTTGTCAGTGATTGTTTGTTGTATGTATTGGTGCCAGTTATTTTGCACCCGCTTATTCTATTTTGTATATTTTGGTTTTCTGAGTTTTTGTATATTCATTAAACTGCTCCGTTTATACCAAGTTCACTCTCCTGCGCTTGACATCCCTGCCACCAGCACGCACCCGCTACAGTCTTAATTAAGTGATGTTTTTGATCACCAAATCATGGAGCTATTTAAGCTTGTCAGGTCCATTACAATTGAATGTATCAAACCAATGAGAGCGAGCTTGGGACGTTATGTCATCAGTCACTCATTGGCTACTAAAGGTCAAGAGTGGTGGCGATCAGGCAATACACCACAAACAGAATCAACAGACACAGGAGAGGAAAAGGCCAGAAAGCATGGATTTGTTTACCATCATTTAAATCAGATCATGAAACAGAAATACTGATTATTCATAGAAGAATCACAATCACTATACCTTGTTAACCCTAAGTAGCAACATTTATCATAGACAAGTGGTTAAACATAATGCAATGTGAATGTTTTAAAGCCTGTTTGCAGCCAAGTGGAGTGATATGGTTTAGATAGTACATTTTCCTGGTTGAGTGATCTGATGCACACATAGGCTAACTGTGTCCCAAATGGCACCCTACTCTCCATATAGTACAACACTTTAACCAGGACCACTGGTCAAAGGTAGTGAAATATATAGCGAATAGGGTGCCATTTGGGACACAACCCAAATTTACCTTCACCATATAGATGAGGTCCACCAATGACCCCCTAAGCATAGTTTCAAGTTTCTAAAGAGTTTCTATAGGGACATGCTTAAGGGGTCATCCATTTTGCTACCAGCAGCTGTTATTGTATATGTTTGTTTCATCATTAACACCTAATTATGATTCCTACCGCATGTAAATTAGTCATATTAATTTAATCAGATTACAAAATAAAGTATTTAATAATAAATTATGGTTACTGCCTATGGATAAATCGAGCAACTTCAAAATGGATGAGGCACATACAAAAGACCTTATAAGACTGAACATTTTCTCTATTCTGACCATGCCCTTAAATTTAGCATAAAATCTATGTGTAATCCCACATCAGCACAAAGCAAAATAACACATTTCCTTATATTGTTCAATCTCACACTATGAAGCAGGTGTTTGAAAAGCTGTTTGTGAATGTAGTATGAGAATAAGAGATACCACAAATACATGTTGTATCTATTTTGTTATCATCAATAGCTACACATAAATATTGGACAGTGTACAAATCCATTCCCCCATCTGTGCCCGGTGGCGGTCCAGCAACTAAGGAGCTGATTACGATTCTGATAGGGGACTGGAAAGTTGTAGGGAGGGAAACATTGTGTCTTGAAAAGCTGAGTGGAGAAAGCAGAGATGATGAATTGGAAACACTCATATTCATGTATTACCTTAATGGTATTCCTGTCTATTTATTTTCCTGGATCTAGTGGAACATTTTGTTTAAACAGCTGTTTGTATGTTTTGGTCTTGTTCCCAATTGAGGCAATATGACTGTAATTGCTGAAACAATAGTCTGATACAATATGAATATTGCATTTCAACCCAAATAGCACTCTATTTCCTATTAAAGTGCAATATTTTTGACCAGAGCGCCATGGGCCCTAGTCGAAAGTAGTGGACTATACGGTGCCATTTGGGACACAACCTGGACTTACAGTATGTGTTGTGGGAAGAGAATCATTCAACAGCTGTAATTAGGATCTTAGTGCTAACAACATTTTAGGAAACTTCGCTCTTGAAGGGATGCATGAAAGGTCTTACAGAACAGTTCATTCAAATGTCACCCTCACACACCTACACTTTGCATGGGTGACATAATGCTGGGGTTTCAGGCTGACTCACACCTTTATAATGCTGTGGATGTTTCTCATCACTTCTCTGTATATGTGCAGTCAGGTAAACATACATGCTTGCAGTGCATTTTCAATTGAGACGTGAACAGATTTAGACATCTTAAATTATGTCACGACTTCCTCCGAAGTCGGTCCCTCTCCTTGTTCGGGCGACGTTCGGCGGTCGACGTCACCGGTGTCTTGTCTTCGGCGGTCGACGTCACCGGTGTCTTGTCTTCGGCGGTCGACGTCACTGGTGTCTTGTCTTCGGCGGTCAACGTCACTTTGTCTTGTCTTCCCACACACCTGGTTTCAATACCATCAATTACATGTGGTGTATTTACCCCTCTGACCCCACATGTCCTTGTCCGGTATTGTTTATCGTAAGTGCTTGTGCACGTTATGTCTGGGGTTTTTGTCCCATTGTTTATATGTTTTTTGTTCACGGTGATTTTTATCATTAAACTGCGCCGTTGTAACACAGTCTTTGCTCTCCTGCGCCTTACTTCTCTACCGCCAGTACGCACGCCTTACAAGTTCATATCTTTCATTATATGGCATATGAATTAACTATATGCATAACCTACTCTGGGCGATAATATGATTCTGTGAAATATATATAATATTTTCTCCCTCAAAAATGCTACTTCTCCCTTGTAATCTCTTCTGCTATTTCAGGTCATCCTGTCTGAAATGTTAGTGATTCAATCCAAGTAATTTCTGTTGGAAAAGGTCACAGGTGTCTTTCCTGTGTTCCATAAGTGCAGGCCCCCCACCTATCTCGCCAGTTAGGCAGGCGGGTAAGTGTATCTGGACCTTTGCCATTGCGTTGACCCTTTCCAAACTGCATGTTGTTTAAATATAACAGTGACATCTACTTGGTACCCATTTTGAATCAAACAATATTGGGCAAAGACCATATTTCTGATCGATCTCTGCAGCCAATTAAAAATAACTTCCTTACTTTATTGTGGGGTAAAATGTACATTCATGACATCCAACTTATGTTTGGTTGACTCTTACTAGAGTGTTGGTGGTGGTGAAGATGATGAAAGATTGTATTTTACTATTGACCCTGTACCACTGTCCATAACATTAATTCATGAATGTATTAATTCATGCAGGAACAAGGCCACGTCCATAGTTAGTTGAACAATGGCACTCTAGATTCCGGAAAACGACACATCCCAATTAGACCTACTGTATGACCCATCTGATATTAACCCCACTGTGGACTGAGGGAGGCTTCCCATTCCCGGGGTCCAGGGGGGACTAGGCCCCGACCATAAAAGTTGGAACATATTTCAATCACCTGAAACATCTTTTTCCTGCAATCTAGAGCCATGGTCATTATGCTTAATTCTATGTTTAAACAAAGATATGTATATTTTTCTGCATGTCTTGAGCTGTCTATATCCTCCTGACTACCAACCTTGCCAGCAGGCATGACAGCTAAGATAGTTAGACAAGCTAGCTACTCTAACTTGATTGACAGCCTGAAATGGCTTCTTGGTAGTTATGAGGTTGGGAGATTGGTAACCTATTCAGGCTAGCTAAAGCCAACTTCATAAAATTGCTAGGTGGCTAGTAGTATTACAGACAAACAACAAAAATAAAAAATACATTAAATAAATGTTGTATTTGAATTTTTTACAGGACAAATATGAGGGGGCACATGCCACTGTGCCCCCTACGGGCATGATGCCTCTGCTTGCGCAGATCATCATGTCAGAGCATGATGACATGGCCTCAGGTCTATGATATATAAGTGTTGTTTCGATGCTTTTAAAAAAACTCACTATTACAGGCTCATTGGAAGGCAAAATAACTGTAGAATAGGATATCATTTTCGTTACAACTTCAGAGGAACATCTTCTGTCACAGTTAAACTCAGGTATTTGACAACATCTTGAATTGTTTGTTTCTTTTAGGGATGTAATTGTGGTGTTGTGTGCAGATAATTTAATTATTGATAGAAATGTTTCCTAGTTACCATAAATTGTAGTACTTAACTCTTGATTCATACAGTATTAACTATTATTCAATGAGGTGGTAATAGTTAACATAAAAGTGAATAATACAATATTGTAATTAAATAAGCAATTACAACATAAGCAACTGCTTTTATTTAGTTTTACGATGTCAAATGGCAATAAATGCAAATACAATACAGATACAAAATGTTTAAAAAATTGTCAAAGTGACACCCAGATCCTAGGCTACTCAACATGTATCTTCACTTTAATTAGTTTAATTGTGATTATGAACATGAGAAAATGAGGCTATATTTAATTCTCAGATTCATCCTAATCTCCTGAGATGAAGTTGAATTTCTTCGTTTCCGCTGTGGCTCTACTTGGTGCCTTCCAACCCCGCTATGAATGTAGAGCTATTGAAACCCCCAGAGCACTTGATCCATTCCACAATCTACAGGCAGAGCTGCAACAGCAACTCCCTATTCTTCTGCGACTAGGAGAGGAATACTTCATTCGACTTGACAACTCCAATCAAAATTCGCCCCAGTCTTCATTGTCGAATACATCTCCTGGAGCTTCTGCGCGGTCAACAACGGTCAACAGGGCTTTACTTCAGTTTACGCAGCGTCTTCTGCAAGGTAAAGTCGGTAACAGCAATCGGTTTCTGAACAGCTACGCTAACCAGATGGATGACTCCACGGAGAGAGGAAAGCGGACCTGGCCGGGCGAAGAGCCACCGATCTCATTGGACCTGACGTTCCATCTGCTGAGGGAAGTTCTAGAAATGGCTCGAGACGAGCAATTAGTTCAGCAGGCGTATAGTAACCGGAAAATGATGGACATATTCGGGAAATGAAAGTGTTAGAAATACATTTACCAAATACATTGTGTACATCTTACATATACTGTACGTTACTATTCCATTTTTGTTTTACTCTTGAATTGGTTAACTTTCGGTCTTTCAGTTATTATTTTTTATTGATTTGTAAAATCGAGTTGTAATTCGCTTTGTAGTTATTACATAGTGTGATGAGAAATAGGCAAGGCCAGTTGAAATGCTGAACACAAATATCCTTTAATGTTCTTTAACTTATATTCAAGCATAACGTATTTTGTATATATTGTCCAAACATTCATCCTCTCTCTCTGGAATTCCCTCTCATTGTACAACTGCTTCAAGTTTGATAATAAAATAGGTCAATCATATGACTATCAGCAACCAATCATATTTGTTGTGCAAGAGAATGTCTGATATTTATATTTGTAATAAAAAAAGTTTCCAAAGTTATATTCATTGCTTGCTGTGTAGACTAAATTGAGTGTTTTAATACATTGAGACGTTTTTCTGACTCACGCGTAAATCTATTGCCAAAATGTGTGCCAAATTACGCACGGCTTTCTCAAGCCAGAAATCTGCCCAATGACATTTGTTTTTACGGTAGTATAGAAATGCTAGAGAGGATTTACAGAGAAATTACAGTTATATAACGGTAACATAGTAATTATTTAAACCGTGCCTGCAGCGGGATGCTGACTCAACCAAAACAATACCTAGTAGTACAACAATGTCTTGAGGTAAAATGAACATCTACTTCTGGTTGTTCAGCCAAGAAAAGGAGAAGACGTGTTTGGGTCCATCTTTGTCATCTGTGTTTTGCTGACTTGATGCCGCATCAGAAGTCATCTGTGAAAAACAAAGAGCAAAAACATTAGAGGTCCCCTCAAACTATTGCAAAGCTACTGGTTGTATAAATAGTCTATTGTTCAGAATTGGGTTTGTAAGTGGGATCAAATTAAAACTCGCAATGCATGCTGAATAAGTAAAGTATAATTTAGAGAGAATATAAAGAAATATTTATGTAATCTGTAGCATGTCCTTAAGGTCCATGCAAAATTAGAAGTCAAATGAAGGAGGAATTCTGACATGCCTCAACAGAAAATATTGTTGCTTACATATTCCAAAGCACTAATTTAACACAAGGAAATAAAATATTTTGTAGTCTAAAGAGCTTCTTTGAGGTACCAAATACAAAATAACTCTAACATAAAAAGAAATGTATACCATATTTATCTCACCACACTAATACCCACCTGCTCACACCCACAATATGTCCTGTATCAATCAATATGATGTCCTGAATTACCATATCCACATCTATACAATAACCTCAGAGTATACAAGATCAGTCAGCAATTTGACCTGAGAAAGAAAAACTGCACTAAATTGAAACCTCATGTATTCAATTCAAAGCGGGTAACCTTTTAAGTGTGATAGACTGAGTGCTTAAGTATTAGTCAGTGCACAAATGAAGAAATAAACATATCCTAATGGTAGACTTTATCAGACTCCAAAGCTGATGCAGTAAAATAAACAAAGCCACAACTGTGACACAGAAAGCCACTTCCTGTGAGGAATCAAAACAACCAAGCTTTATTTCTTCTGGATTATTAGAGTTTTTGTAAAGCAGGATGATTTTAGGTTATGCACATGCCACTCAAACACACACACACACACACACACACACACACACACACACACACACACACACACACACACACACACACACACACACACACACACACACACACACACACACACACACACACACACACACACACACACACACACACACACTGACCCTTTCTGATAAACGCCTCTATGAATCTGTAGGCCATTCATTTTTTTCCCCTCTGGAATGAATACAAACTGTTCCAGGTGGCTTTTCCCTTTTCAATTGAATCCACATGATTATGTTGGTGTAAACTCTATGCTCATTCAAATTAGCACTCCACATGCAAATGAAACTCAATGGTGATGACATGTAACAGAGTGGTTGATAATTATCCCTATGAAAACAGCAGTGTCCCCCTCCCTGCTTCACCCCTAACACACGCAGGGCTACGGCAACCAGAGAGCAGGCAGGTGTCTCATCATTAAAGCCTCCTGCTGAGGTGAAAGCCACTGCCGTAACCCAGGCCAGGGCCCATGCAGGCCCACTCTGAGTTGAGCAGAGCACAGCTGCTTTAAACAATGACTGCTATTCTGATACAGATTGGATATTGACTGGTTTCAATAACCACATT
The DNA here is from genome assembly GCF_034236695.1 of Oncorhynchus nerka. Lineage (NCBI taxonomy): Eukaryota > Metazoa > Chordata > Actinopteri > Salmoniformes > Salmonidae > Oncorhynchus > Oncorhynchus nerka. The sequence continues at coordinate 74,440,901 of NC_088415.1, read as the reverse complement.
TTCCTCATACAGAGTACGGGAGATAAAAGCCAAGCAATAATAATATTAGTTTTATATTTAAAAATATCCATATGGTTTGTGAACTCAAATGTGACCTTGACTGTCACTGCACTAGGCAGCTGCTGGGATGGAGTTAGCCAGGGATCATGAGTTATTATCATGTATTATACTGAGACATTTTCAGTCAATTTCACGACTAGGCTGTAGTGTGTCAAAAACACTCCTCTCACCTGTGTCGGTGGCTCCGCTGATGGGAAGTTAACCAGATTTGTGTTTGGGAACTGAACAGGGGTTGTGGTTGGGAAGTGGACTGGGCTGGCCTGTGTGGTGGCAGTTGGTGTTGGGGTTAGGGATGGGAATTGTACTGGGGTTGTGGCACGGACGGGGCCCTGTGGGTTGGCCAGGGTAGCCATGACACCTAGGATCTCAATAGGTCTCTGAGGAAGGGGTGGGGGTGCTGTTTGCTGCTGGGGCTGTGGAGGGTTGGCCTTAACGACAGAGGGCCCTGCAGCAGAGGGGGAGACATCTGTATGGGTCGCCCCTGTCATCCGCCTCAATTCTACTTCCTCTTCTCCATCTTCAAATTCTTCATCGTCTTCAACATCTGAACAACAACCAAGAGTTCAAAACACGAAAATAGTAAATTGTTTAATTTTACTGCAGTTTTACATTGATCTTGCTATTGTTATTTGCATAGTTTATTTTGTGGCACTGGAAGTAGTGATTTTGGACATTGTGAAAGAACATTGAAATGCCAACGTCTCACTCAATACTCAATAATCCCTACCTTTCACAAAGTCTATAGTGAGCAGTACCCTCCTCTCCCGCTCAAAGTTAGCTGTGTAGTGATCCATGTTGTCATAGCCACGCTCCACTTTGTCCAGGTGGGAGATGTTAGTGCCTGCAATGAGCCTGGTAGACCGAGAGAGAGATCACAGTTACACTGTAGTTTCTGAGGACCAGAACTATAGTCTGAAACTGGAAAGAAGGGTATGCGTACTCACTTTTGTAGAAGAGGCTTTGCAGTCTGTGGGAGCAAAGATGAGAAAGGAATTACTTCTCAGAAAACTCTGATGTAGACACAACATGTCTTCTGAGAAAACATCTCGGAAGACATTGCACAACATGTTTGTAATAACTTACACTTTTACACTTTTTATTCTAACATGGTACATAACCAATTATGATATTGATTTATCACTGACACAGAATTTCAGATGCTTACATGACTATTTTATGTGGTGGTTATTTGTCTGTGTTTTTCATCACCTGCAGGAAAGTAGCCATCTCTGACTCCTCCATTGTCTGTATCCCTGTCTCCACAATCTTTGCCATGTTCTCCAGGTGCTCTCTATACTTCCTCATAAGGCCGTTTATATAGTCCAGTTTCTCCTGTTTCTCTGCGTTGATCTTCAGGGTCATGTCTCCTTTCCGCTCCTCCAGGACGGCATAAAGGTGATCGAAACTTTCACACACTTTGGATTTCTGCCTCCTGCCATTCTCCTGTTAGACAGCCATGATTGTACTGTAAGGTTAAACTGACAAATAACTAGGTCATATAGATTTTGTCAGTAGCAAAAATGAGGGCGCATAAAAATTAAGCATACCATTTTTACCATCAATATTGTTGAAGTTCTATACTATGTGAAAATGCTGTTATAGTCGAAACATAAGAAAGGACAAAAGGTTGAAGGCTTTACCTCAACTGTCTTACAGGTCTCATCCAGTTGACTCATGATGCCTTGAATCCTGTCGTTGTTCCCCACTAGCATGGCTATACAGTCAGTCAACTCAGTCTGGAACACACACACACAGTTCCAGCATAACTTTTTTTTAATTACATTTTATGTACCAACTCTGATACTCTGTTCATTAGAAAAAAAGGGGAAGTTTGACTTCAATTTGACATACCTGTAAAGCATCATTATGAAAATGGAAATAGACAGATATAAACGTAAAATAAACAAGTTAACCTTTTGCTTATTGAACACAGTGTTGAGTGGGGCCACATCACAGTCTTTGTGGGCTCCGAACACCTTGCAGAGAGAGCAGGTGGGCACGCCACATGTCACACAGTAGATGTTGATCTTCTCACCCTCATGCTCCTCACACATGGGCTGGTCACACTTGGCAGGCTCAGGCTCAGGCTTGCTGCTACAGAAGAGGTGACAGTTATACTTTGGGGATCCTGTTTACACCACACATTGGACAAAGATTTCCTGGTGACCTTTTTAAAAACTCAACAACCCTGGTGTAATCGAGTTACCAGTGAGAGTTTGTGAGCGAGGAAGCTATACTGTTAATCGAGCACAGTAATGTAGGTCACACTGGCATGTCACAAAAACACCTTTGTGTCCACAGTGCCTAAAATGTTCAAGACATAATATTATAACATCAAAGTGAGTGAACAAATGTAGTACAGACAAACATACATTCTCCTCATGGAATGTTAGCATTTCAGAATAGCCATAATTTATGTTTATTTGGCAACCAAGAGTATGCTAACATTTTGAATAACTGTTTTTAATAGTCCACTTGTGTCACGTAGTCCTAATCCACAGTTGCTTGATTAGCCTATCACACCACTGTGGCTAAAACGCTAAAACGCATTCTGCACTTGGCTCCCAGATTCAAGCATTGTGAAAATTGTATTTGTCTTGTCCCGGTAATCTACTCAAGAACTTTAAATTGATTGTGCAAAAATGATATGCTAAAAAGGCAGGAGCAGATGACGTCTTTTCAGAGATCTACTGTTTAGGTTTATTAGGATGTAGTTAAGTGAATGTATTGCAGATAATCTACTATGGATAGTTAATGACAGAAGTTGTACTTTAAAAACATTGGGTTTTCCTACGTCAACTATTTTTGTCAACTACTTGTGTACTGTCTATCTCTCCTAAAAGCAGACTAAATACTATATTGATGTCTAGAGAATGTAGTACGGCTCAAATTGGAATAAAACTGACTGCTGCCTCATTGGCCTACATTATAAAAACAAAATCTAATTAACGGGCAATGTGTCCAGCCACCCATGAGTAAACCCCATTTTCACAATGAAAAAACAAATATATATTAAATTTTTCAATTCTCATCAGTAGTTTTCCGATTCATTCTATATGTTGTTTGGGATAGTATGTAGTCTTCTTGATGTCCAGATTTGTTGGTGTGAGGGTTTGCTGTTTGTCTAATTGGCCAGATATACATGGGACTGCTGCTGAGTGCCTCCGACTAAATTGTCTGCCAATCTTTTTAAATAGGCCTGTAGTGTCTCACCTCGAGGACTCCTGTTTGTACATATCAATGATATTCTATCTGTCTCAGACCAATTGTCTTTGGCCGGCTGTCTTCTTTTAGGCATTTATTGTCTCACCTTGAGGACTCCTGTTCTTGTTTGTACATGTCAATGATATTCTCCACCAGCAGGTTCCTCTGCAGGCCATAGACTCCATGTCTGTCCAGGACCACCTCATGTCTGCAGGACGGGCAGCGGAAACGTCCCCCTGAAGATACCGTGGTTCCTCTGGTCGATAGATAAGGGTTTGAGGCCTACACAGGACATCAGTGTATCAATGGCGTTAGATAAAGCCAGTGGAAATGTTTAAATATAGGCCTACCGTTGTCTAATATTGGTTAGTAGTATTTGCGTTGTTTACTGGTTAAAATGTGTGTTCGTTGATTCTGTAATGGCATGGGTCAAGAGGAAACACGTTGTTTCTTTTCAGTATTATAGAATAAGTGGTAATTGAATACTGACAATTAAAGGATGAGCAATACCTTCACTACAAGGTCAGAATTCTGTACATATAATGTATATGAATGGATAAACCTTTAAGAGACAGCAGTAAAGGTTAAAGGTTAAAAGTTCAGCTTTAAAATAACCAACCTACCTGGAAAATATCTTGGGCACATTTTCGACAAAGGTTGTGTTGACAAGGGAGAATCACCACCGGTTTGGTAAACATCTCCAAACAGATGGGGCAAATGAGCTGTTTCTCCAAGCTGTCCATGTTGCTGTCTTGCTTTGTGGAATGTGAATACCCCAGAGATATATTCATTGCACAGTGGAAAAACAAAACCACTACTGCTGTCTTTAGGAATAGCAACAAACAGTCCCCCAACGGTCCCTCAATCCCTAAAGAACTGACTTGGCAAAGATTAAAGATGTCTACTCCTTTAGAACAATGCAGAGTCACTGGGCCTGCTTAGGCGCTCGTTGCTGTCCTCAAAGCTCCTTCGAACGGATCGCATTGCTCCCTAGCTGGCAATCCACTGAGTGTCACAGGCTGTTTTTAGAAACCCCCACGTCAAGGGTTGCCATGCTTACTTGCCCATATATGAAAATGTCACGAGAAGGGTTAGAGGGTCCAGCTGTTACCACCTCTGAAACAGGAAGGGGTAAGCCCATACCTCTACCAAACAGAGTGGGCTGAAGTTGCCCCTATACAGTGATCTTGGGTCAGTTGTGCATTTCGCCCACTAATAGTTAAGGTTAGGATTGGGGGAGGGGAAGCTGATCCTAGATCTGTACCTAGACTTCCCCCCGGACAGAGCCTTTCAAACAAACTCACGATGGCAAGTCACTGATCTGACTCTTGAACAATAGTGGGCTATAATGTTTTTTTAGAGTTGTTAATCAATAAACAATAATTGCCCTATAATGCAATAATGCTTTTGTAGAAAACATTCAAGTTGGCCTACATCTGTGAAATGATTGCGATCAATGTCAAAAGACACCAGTCCATATCCCAATGACAAACATAATCTATTGTGAAACATTAGTCACCTAATTTTAAAAGCAAATACCAGTATGTGACCTTGAATAGATTACGCTATGCTGATACTGTAAGCAATGCCCCAGACACACATGGATTCTGAACCTGTCATCAGCCTACAGCATTAAAACAAATATACCCTATATATATACACTCGTACCAATAAATCAGATACCATTTCATGTTGACTGTATAGACAGATAAAATCATACATTTATTTTCAACCAAATACTTTTGTTCTATTTTTATACATACCCATACTGTAATATTTACACACTGAGCTATTTGTACTATGTGACAAGTGAAGTCAATGCACTTCAAAGTGTTTAGGTAAGTGAAAGGAGATGATGGATTTAGTTTGCAGGAGAACAACGACATCAACTACCTCCAATGAAAACAGAAATCAAGATAAAAAAAAAACAAAAAAAACAACCAAAAACACTTATTTACAGAGAATGTAATGACGTTAGAGTGTGGGAACAGCCATTGACATAGCAATGGACTGTGTAGTGTTTATGTCGTCTAGTGCCTCTCTAAGGTTTGTAGATGTCCAGGTTCAGGTGTAACTTCGGTGGCCGTCCCCAATCAACTGTGTCTTTTCACTGGCATTAGTTGGCTGGTGCACAACCGGAGTGTCCACATCTAGGATTACACAACAACATTGTGAATAATGACACTAAAATTCCCTACAATATCAAATGATCAACATGGATACCTTTGTCAATGTCATTGTTGTATTTTCTCTCGTTCCATTCATTGATGTTACACTTTGCTTTCACTACTTAACGGTATAGTTAGTTTGTTTGTTGTTTGCAGAAGATGTAAAGGTATGTTTAGAAATGATTTGATCCTCTATTATTCTGCCGAGATGTTATATACGAAATGTTTCTGAATGGCACAAAGATGATGGATCACATCAACGCAAAGCCATCACAACTACTTGTTGTTGAATCTCCAGAGACATGAACTCATTGTATAAATTCGCCCATCAACTTCTCATAATTGATGCGTTGGCACAAATAATGAGCTATATATCTGTCTACACTGCTTACCACACATTTGTAAACATGTAATAAACCTCTAACTACCATTCAAAGTAAAACAGTGAATTTGTAAGCAGGGACCTTTTTTCTAACATGGATGTTATATAAATATTGTGCTGTTGAAATCATAGGGCAAGAGTAGCCTATGTGTTTCTTAAAGAGATACTTCGTATTTTGGCAAATGAGGCCCTTTATCTACTTCCCCAGAGTCAGATGAACTAGTGGATACCATTTGCATGTCTCTGTGTCCAGTATGAAGGAAGTTAGAAGTAGTTTCACAAGCCAATGCTAACTAGCGTTAGCGCAAAGTCAAGAAGTCTGCTAACATGCTAGTACAGTTGAAGTCGGAAGTTTACATACACCTTAGCCAAATGCATTTAAACTCCGTTTTTCACAATTCCTGACATTTAATCCTAGTAAAAATTCAGTTTTAGGTCAGTTAGGATCACCACTTTACTTTAAGAATGTGAAATGTCAGAATAATAGTAGAGAGAATGATTTATTTCAGCTTTTATTTCTTTCATCACATTCCCAATGGGTCAGAAGTTTACATACACTCAATTAGTATTTGGTAGCATTGCCTTTACATTGTTTAACTTTGGTCAAACGTTTTGGGTAGCCTTCCACAATCTTCCCACAATAAGTTGGGTGAGTTTTGGCCCATTCCTCCTGATGGAGCTGGTGTAACTGAGTCAGGTTTGTAGGCCTCCATGCTCGCGCACACCTTTTCAGTTCTGCCCACAAATGTTCTATAGGATTGAGGTAAGGGCTTTGTGATTGCCACTCCAATACCTTGACTTTGTTGTCCTTAAGCCATTTTGCCACAACTTTGAAAGTATGCTTGGGGTCATTGTCCATTTGGAAGACCCATTTGCAATCAAGCTTTAACTGATGTCTTGAGATGTTGCTTCAATATATCCACATAATTTTCCTCCCTCATGATGCCATCTATTTTGTGAAGTGCACCAGACCCTCCTGCAGCAAAGCACCCCCACAACATGATGCTGCCACCCCCGTGCTTCACGGTTGGGATGATGTTCTTCGGCTTGCCAACCTCCCCCTTTATCCTTCAAACATAACGATGGTCATTATGGCCAAACAGTTCTATCTTTGTTTCATCAGACCAGAGGACATCTCTCCAAATAGTATGATCTTTGTCCCCATGTGCAGTTGCAAACCATAGTCTGGCATTTTCATTGAGGTTTTAGAGCAGTGGCATCTTCCTTGCTGAGCAGCCTTTCAGGTTACGTTGATATAGGACTTGTTTTACTGTGGCTATAGATACTTTTGTACCTGTTTCCTCCAGCATCTAAAGCCATGACATCATTTTCTGGAATTTTTCAAGCTGTTTAAAGGCACAGTCAACTGTGTAAGGTATGTAAACTTCTGACCCACTGGAATTGTGATACAGTGAATTGTAAGTGAAATACTCTGTCTGTCAGCAATTGTTGGAAAAATTACTTGATGTCCTAACCGACTTGCCAAAACTATAGTTTGTTAACAAGAAATTTGTGGAGTGGTTGAAAAACTAGTATTAATGACTCCAACCTAAGTGTATGTAAACTTCCGACTTCAACTGTATTTGTGTGTGTGTGTGTGTGTGTCACTGTATATGTGTCTTCACCCACTGACTGTGTCCCCTCACCAGTCTCCTTGTCGTGGCGGATCTCCTCCTCCAGGTCTTCAGGGGAGACATAGCTGTCTGTTCCCTCTCCGGGGTGCATGGGCTTCAACTTTCCACAGCAGCAGTTACAGCAGCAGCACAGGCAGCAGCAGCAGTAGCACCCCGTTATCACGCCACACAAGGCAAAGAGACCCTGACAGGAGAGAGATATAGGTTAACACAACACAAAAACATGCACGCACTCACGCAGACAGACTCAAACACAAACGCAGCAGCTCGCACCAATCTTTCCCCTCCATGCACAATAAAACCATCCAGGGATTCCAGATGATTGTGGAAGCTCACCTTAGCCCACCAGGTAGACAGCATGAAGTAGGTGTTGACATTCTCCTCTCCAAACTGCTGGGCCACATAAAGGCCAAGGGAGCCGTAGCTGTCATAAATGTTTCTCTTGGTGACGTCTGACAGAATGGAATTAGCGCTGTTGAGCTCCTTGAATTTCTCTGCTGTCTCTGGGTTGTCAGGGTTCTTGTCCGGGTGGTACCTCAGAGCTAATTTCCTGAAAGGAATTCAAAAGTAAATAAATGTACACACAAAAATATGAATTTCTCCTATGTGGTTTCAGAAACTGGGTGAGATGGTGTGTAAAGACAAAGGCTGTATTGTCTGTTTAGTGTTTACCATACAGCTCTATTCTCTATGGATTTCATTATGGTCATTTATTTGACTTATCTAGACACACACTTGTTTGTCTGGATCTAGCCATGCTGGCACTAAGCCTACTGCCCTATCTGGTGTCTGGAAAACAACAACACAACAGAGATGTGGCATCTGCTGTGGTGCGTGAACATGTATTTTTTAGTATTACAAACTACTTCGGAGCATGGCTGCGGGAAAATATTTAGGGGGTGGGGTACTTAGAGATTATTTATTTATTTTATTCTGATTTAACAGGGGGTGCATGAACATAATTAGGGGTTATTCATGTCTGCCATTAATAAAAACATTGCAACCACCATCTTACGTCAAAATAGATCATCGGAGCATCAGGCATGAATCTATTCATGTATTAAAATCCTTTGTTTAAACAACATTAGGGCATTGACAACACTGTAATGTCCTATCAGTTTTCATTCATTTAAGTTCAATTCATTTATGCCTAGTTTCCATAACAAACAAAACACTCGTGGAACACGTGTGCATAGATTTAGTATTGATTAGTCTGCAATGGAAAATGTGAGTCATCTTGGTACGACTGTCTGTAAGTGATGATCACACCCTTTCTTCCCAACATCATGTGATACAGTATATGATAGATACTGTATACACTGAGTATACAAAACATCAAGCACACCTGGTCTTTCTATGACATAGACTGACCAGGTAAATTCAGGTAAAAGCTCAAATCCCTTATTGGTGTCACTTGTTAAATTCACTTCAATCAGTGTAGATAAAGGGGAGGATGTTCAAGCCTTGAGACAATTGAGACATGGATGTTGTATGTGTGCCATTCAAAGGGTGAATAGTCAAGACAAAAGATTGAAGTGCCTTTGAACGGGGTATGGTAGTAGGTGCCAGTTCGGACGCATCGGTTTGTGTCAAGAACTGTAATGCTGTTGGGTTTTTAAAGGTAAACAGTTACCCGTGTTTTTCAAGAATGGTCCACCACCCAAAAGACATCCAGCCAACTGTGGGAAGCATTGGAGTCAACATGGGCCAGCATCCTTGTGGAACGCTTTCGACACCTTGTAGAGTCCATGCCCCGATGAATTGAGACTGTTTTGAGGGCAAATGGGGGGGATGAAACTCAATATTAGGAAGGTGTTCCTAATGTTTGGTATACTCTATGTATACCATATGTGATAGTGATAGATATACATGTAGATGTGATTGATAGATGTGGATGTGATAGATGGTGATATATAAAATGTGATAGTGATAAATATAAATGTGATAAATAGTGATAGATATAGATGTGATAGATAGTGATGATATAGACAGTGATAGATGTAGATAGTGATAGATAATAGATATGATAGTGATGTACAGTAGATGGGATAGATATACAGTGCATTCAGGAAAGTATTCAGACCCCTTCACCTTTTCCAAATTTTGTTACGTCATAGCCTTATTCTAAAATTATTTATTATTATTTATTCTCAACAATCTACAGACAATACCCCATAATGATGAAAGCAAAAACAGGATTGTATACATTCTTGTGAATTTATAAAAGATAAAGAACGTACATTTCACATTTACATATGTAAGTATTCAGACCCTTTTCTCAGTACTTTGTTGAAGCACCTTTGGCAGTGATTACAGCCTCAAGTCTTCTTGGGTATGATGCTACAAGCTTGGCACACCTGTATTTGGGGAGTTTCTCCCATTCTTCTCTGCAGATCCTCTCAAGCTCTGTCAGGTTGGATGGGGAGAGTCACTGCACTGCTATTTTCAGGTCTCTCCAGAGATGTTCAATGGGGTTCAAGTCTGGGCTCTTGCTGGGTCACTCAAGGACATTCATAGACTTGTCCCGAAGCCACTCCTGCATTGTCTTTGCTGTGTGCTTAGGGTCATTGTCCTGTTGAAAGGTGAACCTTCTCCAACCTTCTCCCCAGTCTAAGGTCCTGAGCACTCTGGAGCATGTTTTCATCCAGGATCTCTCTGTACTTTGCTCCACTCATCTTTCCTTCAATCCTGACTAGTCTCCCAGTCCCTGCCTGGGACTGGGAGACTGGCTGGCATGTGCCTTTTACTGAAGATGGCTTACATCTGGTCACTCTACCATAAAGGCTTGACTGGTGGAGCGCTGCAGCGATGGTTGTCCTTCTGAAAGGTTTTCCCATCTCCACAAAGGAACTGTCAGAGTGACCACGGGTTCTTGGTCACCTCCCTGACCAATGCCCTTCTCACCGGATTGCTCAGTTTGGCCAGACGGACAGCTCTAGGAAGAGTCTTGGTGGTTCCAAACTTCTTCCATTTAAGAATGATGGAGCTTCTGTCTTCTTGGGGATCTTCAATGCTGCAGAAATGTTTTGGTACCCTTCCCCAGATCTGTGCCTCGACACAATCCTGTCTCAGAGTTCTACGGACAATTCCTTAGACTTTTTTTTGCTCTGACATGCATTGTCAACTGTGGGACCTTATATAGACAGGTGTGTGCCTTTTCAAGTCATGTCCAATCAATTGAATTTACCACATGTGGACTCCAATCAAGTTGTAGAAACATCTCAAGGATGATCAACGGAAACATGATGCATCTGAGCTCAATTTCGAGTCTCATAGAAAAGTATGCATGTAAATAAGGTATTTCTGTTTTTAATTTTGAATAAATGTGCAACATTTCAAACAACTTGTTTTCACTTTGTCATTATGGGGTATTGTGTGTCGATTGATGAGGATTTTTAAAACTTATTTCATCAATTGTAGAATAAGGCTGTAGCGTAACAAAATGTGAAAAAAGTCTAGGGGTCTGAATACCTTCTGAATCCTCGATAGATAGATAGATAGATAGATAGATAGATAGATAGATAGATAGATAGATAGATAGATAGATGTGAATTGCTTGTGCCTTATTTCCCACCTGTAGGACTTCTTGATGTCATCATGGGTACAGCCTTTTTCTAGCCCAAGCACTTGATACAGAGACTCTCCAGAGGTGGACAGGGAGCGCTGCCTTGGTTCAGACATCCTACCACCATTACCTGCTGGAGAAAGAGGGCAGACAATGGTGAATTAGATTCATACCAGTACAACCATTTAAAAAAACACACTCCGTCAAACCATGAAGCTCTCTTTTGACAGAAAATAAATGATCATCCAAGGAGACAAAATACATACCTAGCTTCCCTAATTTTATGCAGCAGTTATCCTTATAATTCCTTTATGGTATCAAAGTCCTCAGTCGAAGTCCTCTTCCTACCTGGTGAGGTGTATGGTGACGATGGACTTGCAGTGGACTGCTAGCAACTGTTTGTCAGACATGAGGTGCGGTGAAATGAAACATTCATAAACTAGAGGTCTTGAGTTTCCCAGGCCACCAATGGGTCTACTCTACACACCTGTGTAGGCTTGATCAGGTTTCAGCTGAGACGGTCTGCTGCTTGTATTGTGTGAGACTGAAGGTAGGCATGACAACTCCTTGGTAAGGGTCTGGGAGAATGATTAGTATAAATATAGCAGTTTCACTTCAACTCAAAAAGTTTGACAGCAATGCCCGCATACAATTCCAGTGAGTTGAGAACAGGTCCTTGATGTCCTAATACCTTGGCATCGGGTCTATGAACTGGTACAGTAGATAAAACAACAATTGACACATCAATCCATTTGTTTCAATTGAAGCTGTTGTAGAAAATACTTGCTACAAAAAGAATGCTCGAGATATAAGAGACATTGAACAGTCAGTCCTGTGCAGACTTTGCCATGAGGAAACAGAATCAATAGAGCATCTTTTCTGGTACTGTCCATCGGTGGCTCGTTTTTGGAGCCAGGCCCAGGAATGGTTTTCATGTCATAATATCAGGTTTCAGATTGAACTGCAAACTGTACTGTTAAGGGATCTGAAACCCCACAATCCGTCAATCAGCATTATACTATTAGGTAAAGTATACATTTTAAGGCCAATATTGGTATAAATGTTACAAATAGGGAGGTTCAAGACCCTCATTAGACATCACAGTAAAAGGGAGGGATGCATTGCTAAACTGTCAAGTGTCTTCACTGACATTTTCAACCTCTCCCTGACCAAGTCTGTAATACCTACATGTTTCAAGCAGATCACCATAGTCCCTGTGCCCAAGGAAGTGACGGTAACCTGCCTCAATGATTACCGCCCCGTAGCACTCACATTGGTAACCTTGAAGTGCTTTGAAAGGCTGGTGATGGCTCACATCAACAGCATCCTCCCAGATACCCAATAACCACTCCGATTCGCTACCGCCCTAACAGATCCACAGATGACGCAATCTCAATCGCACTCCACACTGCCCTTTCCCACCTGGACTAAAAAAACAGCTATGTGAGAATGCTGTTTATTGACTACAGTTCAGTGTTCAACAACATAGTGCACACGAAGCTCATCACTAAGCTAAGGACCATGTGACTAAACACCTCCCTCTTCAACTGGATCCTGGAATTCCTGACGGGCCGCCCCCAGGTGGTAAGAGTAGACAACAACACGTCTGCCACGCCGATCCTCAACATTGGGGCTCTGATCCTCAACACTGAGGCGTGTATAGTCGTGGCCAAAAGTTTTGAGAATGACACAAATATTAATTTTCACAAAGTCTGCTGCCTCAGTTTGTATGATGGCAATTTGCATATACTCCAGAATGTTATGAAGAGTGATCAGATGAATTCCAATTAATTGCAAAGTCCTTCTTTGCCATGCAAATGAACTGAATCCCCCCAAAACATTTCCACTGCATTTCAGCCCTGCCACAAAAGGACCAGCTGACATCATGTCAGTGATTCTCTTGTTAACACAGGTGTGAGTGTTGACGAGGACAAGGCTGGAGATCACTCTGTCATGCTGATTGAGTTCGAATAACAGACTGGAAGCTTCAAAAGGAGGGTGGTGCTTGGAATCATTGCTCTTCCTCTGTCAATCATGGTTACCTGCAAGGAAACACGTGCCGTCATCATTGCTTTGCACAAAAAGGGCTTCACAGCAAGGATATTGCTGCCAGTAAGATTTCACCTAAATCAACCATTTATCGGATCATCAAGAACTTCAAGGAGAGCGGTTCAATTGTTGTGAAGAAGGCTTCGGGGCGCCCAAGAAAGTCCAGCAAGCGCCAGGACCGTCTCCTAAATTCGATTCAGCTGCGGGATCGGGGAACCACCAGTACAGAGCTTGCTTAAGAATGGCAGCAGGCAGGTGTGAGTGCATCTGCACATACAGTGAGGCGAAGACTTTTGGAGGATGTTCTGGTGTCAAGAAGGGCAGCAAAGAAGCCACTTCTCTCCAGGAAAAACATCAGGGACAGACTGATATTCTGCAAAAGGTACAGGGATTGGACTGCTGAGGATTGGGGTAAAGTAATTTTCTCTGATGAATCCCCTTTCCGATTGTTTGGGGCAACCGGAAAAAATCTTGTCAGGAGAAGACAAGGTGAGCGCTACCATCAGTCCTGTGTCATGCCAACAGTAAAGCATCCTGAGAGCATTCCTGTGTTGGGTTGCTTCTCAGCCAAGGGAGTGGGCTCACTCACAATTTTGCCTAAGAACACAGCCATGAATAAAGAATGGTACCAACACGTCCTCCGAGAGCAACTTCTCCCTACCATGCAGGAACAGTTTGGTGACGAACAATGCCTTTTCCAGCATGATGGAGCACCTTGCCATATGGCAAAAGTGATAGGAAGTGGCTTGGGAAACAAAACATTGATATTTTGGGCCAGGAAACTCCCCAGACCTTAATCCCATTGAGAACTTGCGGTCAATCCTCAAGAGGAGGGTGGACAAACAAAAACCTACAGATTCTTATGCAAGAATGGGCTGCCATCAGTCAGGATGTGGCCCAGAAGTTAATTGACAGCATTCCAGGGAGGATTGCAGAGGTCTTGAAAAAGAAGGGTCAACACTGCAAATATTGACTCTTTGCATCAACTTAATGTAATTGTCAATAAAAGCCTTTGACACGTATGAAATGCTTGTAATTATACTTCAGTATTCCATAGTAACATTCTGACAAAAATATCTGAAGACACTGAAGCAGAAAACTTTGTGGAAATTAATATTTGTGTCATTCTCAAAAATGTTGGCCACGACTGTACTTAGTCCCCTCCTGTTCTCCCTGTTCACCCACGACTGTGTGGCCAAACACGACTCCAACACCATCATTAAGGTTGCTGACGACACAACAGTGGTAAGCTTGATCACCGACAACGATGAGACAGCCTATAGGGAGGAGGTCAGAGACCTGGCATTGTGGTGCCAGGAAAACAATCTCTCCGTCAATGTGAACAAGACAAAGGAGGTGATCATGGACTACAGGAAAAGGCTGGCCGAATAGGCCCCCGTTAACATCAACAGGGCTGTAATGGAGTGGGTATATTGTTTCAAGTTCCTTGGTGTCCACATCACCAACTGACCATCATGGTCCAAATACACAAAGACAGTCATGAAGAGGGCACGAGAACACCTTTTCCCAGGACCTATATACTCGGCGGTGTCAGAGGAAAGCCCAAAAAATTGTCAGAGACTCCAGTCACCCAAATCATAGACTGTTTTCTCTGCTACCGCACGGCAAGCAGTACCGGAGCAACAAGTCTAGGACCAAAACGCTCCATAACAGCTTCTACCCCCAAGCCATAAGAATGCTGAACAATTAATCAAATGGCCACATTGATCCCCCCCCTCCATTTGTTTTGTACACTGCAGCTACTCTCTGTTTATTATCTATACATAGTCACTTCACCCCCACCTACATGTACAAATTACCTCGACTAACCTGTACCCACGCACATTGACATGGTACCGGTACCCTCAGTATATAACCTCGTTATTGTTATTTTATTGTGTTGCTTTTTATTATTTTTTACTTTAGTTTATTTGGTAAATATTTTCTTAACTCTTTCTTGAACTGCACTGTTGGTTAAGGGCTTGTAAGTTAGCATTTCACGGTAATGTGTTGTATTGTTGTATTCGGCACATGTGACAAATAAAGTTAGATTTGATTTGATAAAGGAAAACGCTAAATTGTATTATACTGGGAAAGATGGGTTATCTGTGGACATCGGAGGGTTGGAGTTAAGAACAGAACAAATGGTGGATTGACCCCTGCGGGTGAAAATCCAGCACTTGCATAAAGAGGAAATGAGGAAAATATGTATAATTATTTAACTACAAAATGTAAATATTTTTTAGGTAAGGCTTACATTCACCATTTCAAAGGAAATACTGCCACCTAGCACATGGACATGGGTAGTGGAGGATAGTTGTGAAAACTCTTTTTCCCAGTGTGCAAAGGTTTGTTGTAACTTACTGTCACTTTTTATAATAGAACTGTATGTAATAGCATATTTTCATAGCAGGGTGGGGACAAACACACAGGAATGTTTTGGTGCACTGTCACTGTAGTGTAGTAGAGTACAGTAGGTCAGGAGACACTGAATAACATAGAGAAAATTAAATTGTAATGCCAATATAATGTTGTACATATAACGTAATGCCAGTTACATTTACAGTATCACATTTTAAATTAGATTAGAAACTGGGTAGTTTGGGTCCTGAATGCTGATATATATTTAAGCAATAAAGCCCGAGGGGGTGTGGTATATGGCCAATATATCTTGGCTAAGGGCTGTTCTTAAGCACGAGAGCCTGGAGTGCCTGGATACAGCTCTTAGCCATGGTATATTGGCCATATACCACAAACCTCTGAGGTGCCTAATTGCTATTATAAACTGGTTACAAATGTAATTAGAACAGTAAAAATAAATGTTTTGTCAAACCTGTGGTATATGGTCTGATATACTACGGCTGTCAGCCAATCAGCATTCAGGGCTCAAACCACCGAGTTTATAACAGACAATCTACCATGGGTATGACAAAATATATATATATGTTACTGTTCTAATTACGTTGGTAAACAGCTTATAATAGCAATAAGACAACCCTGGAGCTTGTGGTATATAGCCGTGTTGCGTTGTGCCTAAGAACAGACCTTCCATGGTATATTGGCCATATAGCACACTTCCTCAGGCCTTATTGCTTAAATATAGTATTACATTTTAAATTAGAATAGTATTACACTTTAAATGAAAATACATAGGGCATATGGCTGATAAAGTGAACATATGGCAGGAGGAGTGAATAGTTAGTTCCTCCTGTTTTATGAACTATGTCCTCTGACGTTAATGCAAATGTTCCTTTGGGAAAAAAACAACAACATTGATTCTGTTTACAGTGCACCTCTGCTAATCCCTGAGCCATAATTGTTATTTGGACTCCCTGTGGGATGATGTGGTGGTGGTGACTGAGCATACAGTGCGCGCACACACACACACACACACACACACACAGGTATCCTAGGAAACACCCAGGTGGAAAGGCTCACCTGTGTTGTATTAGTGGCTTCCTGGCTGGCTCCTCAGGGGTCCCGCCAATGATAACAATGTCTTCCCTGGGAATAGTCTGTGGTGTCCCAGGGTCTACATTGTTGGGGGAAATCATTAATTGAAATGGATGCCCTTTGACTTGCCTCATCACAGTGGTAGGCCTTAACAGGTGTAGTAGAGCTTCAATTACAATCACAGGGATTGTACAACTATTTTAAATCATAAAATTGTGCTTGTGAAATGGAGTACCTCTATTAATTCTACAAGACCTGTGCTATTTTTCTCTTGTCATATTTACTTGATCTATGTGGATACCAGCTGGCTGCCATAGGGCTGTAGAATATGCAGTGAGTTCATGATGCAGCATCCGTATTGTAGGCCTGTACTTTATCAGCACTGTAACGGTGTTTAGTGTAGCTGCAGATGTAAATCCTTGCCCCATATCCTGCTTTTGGCCTACTTTTGGACTGGAGCACTCTCACTCTCACTCTCTCTCTCTCTCTCTCTCGCACGCACGCACGCACGCACACACACACACACACACACACACACACACACACACACCAGACCTCATGGTTGGATGAGGGACTTTTTTTTCTCTCTCTCAAAGTCATATTCTGCGTCCCAAATGATACCCTGAAATGTGCACTAATTTTGACCAGGGAGGACAAGGTCCAGGGCCCATAAAAGGGTTATAGGGTGCCATTTGTAATGGAGGCAAAGTTTTAATGCTCAGTCAGGCGTATTTCCTGTTTAGTGCTTTAGTCAAATTACTTTGTGTATCATCCAAATGACATATTTGTTTAGTAAGGTTTGCCTAGGGCTACTCCCTTCAGGCCATCCACCTTGATGCATTTAGAATCTGAAAAGTGTAGAACAACAGTACAATGAAGTAAAAACAATAGTTTTCAACTAAAATGTGTCCAGAATAACACATATCTGATCTGGATTTGTTCCAAAATACTCCTATGTACTCCAAAGTACTCCTATTACATGATTCTGTTCTCCATTGATGCAGAGGTTATCTCTGCAATAATCCATCAATCAAGTTACCTGTAGTTTACACTGTACAATTGGCATTTTAACATAAAAAAGCCTATGTAGTATACAAATACATTATATTTGTGACGGGGTCATCTGTAACAGGGTAATCTAAACCCTACTGCTAGTGCTATGTAAACAATCAAGATATACTCAATCAGATATGGCCTTGAGGAGTAAATAGACCAAAATGTTTGAGTCAACATTATTTCTAAGCAATTTCACCATATTGACGTAATCACTCATTTGCATCATCGTGGCTTCTTGATTGAATCTTCAAAACGTCCACATTACATCGTTTTCTTTCTTTCATACAGCTTTAACCCCAATAGCCTATACAAGGTTCAATCAAGGTTTTGTTCAAATATGCTATATTTGCACGTGTTGACAACTCAATCAAATATCAACCAACTTTGGGCGTTGATCTGACGTCTTTGCCCAGTACAGTAACAAAAGGGTTTATAGTCGGTCAATGGCAAAAGATTGTATAAAATACAGATGTGCAATGATCTTTTGCCCAGTAATGCAACGGGAGTGTGCTGTGCTTTCCATTCAGCCAATAGACTTCTATCTATTATACATGTGGTACATCTTCCTCCAATCCCAAAGAGGGTAACATCACGTAA
This sequence comes from Oncorhynchus nerka, assembly GCF_034236695.1. Classification (NCBI taxonomy): domain Eukaryota; kingdom Metazoa; phylum Chordata; class Actinopteri; order Salmoniformes; family Salmonidae; genus Oncorhynchus; species Oncorhynchus nerka. The sequence goes on along the minus strand of NC_088415.1, from coordinate 74,422,733 downwards.
GCAAATACAATTGGACGCTTCAGACAGGGCTCATCAGATAGTCGATAGCTCAATCGCTGGTGGGAACTTACGTTTGGGAAGAGGGTAGAACAGCGAAATATACGGACTACGGTGGCGTTGTAGCCTTTGTTGTCGTTTGCTTCTTTAGTTTTCATTTTTGGACCCATGGATACTTGTTTGTTTCGAGGTGAAGAACGCATATTTCCCTCGTAATGCTATATGAACAATGATTACCGTCTGTGCGCTACCGTAATTTATGCCATCAATGAGGGGGAAATGGACTGAATGTAAGCTGATTACTTTCTCTACCGCCAAGGCACCGCTCCATGCAGGGACAGAATAAACACACATTTAGTTGTAAATGAAAGTTTTATATACCATTGTAGATGACCGCTCTTATTTTCTGAATATATTTTTTCCGTCTCTGAATCGTTTTCATCATCTGATTTTTGGTTGCTTGGACGTTGCACTGTCTCGGGGAAATAAGGATTTTTTTTTATATGAGGAAGCTATTTATTACAGAGATACCAAAAAGAAAGAGGCCTTTCCGTTTTCAAGGCCGGATTTGAGTTCAATAGGGTAAAATGGTAAACAACCCAAATGGATAAAATATGGAAATCATGGGACTTATTGGAATGTAATATTAGAGGAGTGGGATTGCTTTCGATAACGTTTCGTGCAAGTTTGAAGCATCAAAAAAAGATAACAGGCCATTGTAGTCACAATCACTAAATCTATTTGACTCAAATTAAGGGAAGGGGTGCTGTTGTAATTGGCACATTTGCAGTTGTGCCATCAGCATATATGCAACACTTTTTTTACATGATTTGTATGTTGCTTTTTTATTGCAATTTGAGCTGGACCGAGCTTTGACTGTTCAATGGAAGTATGTTATCAGTTACCGGTTTTGCCTCTAGACAGGCCGGTTCCTAAACATGTTCTCAGCCGTAGGGGAGCCATTAGCTTCAGCTCCAGTTCGTCTCTTTTTGGTGGACCTGCCCCAAGACAGCTGTCCAAGGTAAGCGCAAGGCAAAGAGCAATCTGGGTGGAAAACAATTAGATCTTTTAATTTTCATTCATCACATCAATGTTGGGGTTGTGCAGTGCATGATGCTGGGAAATTACTACAATAATTAGTTTAATATTGATATATTTTGATGGAAACAAAGTAGCTATTCTTTTACATTTTGAGTGGCCCACCAAATTAATAGTGTTATAGCAACTAGGCAACTTTTGCCCCATATTGATCTATATGACCCCTCCACAGGAATGCTCACAATGGACTCATTTATTATTCTTTAGCATTACATTTACATTTACATTTAAGTCATTTAGCAGACGCTCTTATCCAGAGCGACTTACAAATTGGTGCGTTCACCTTATGACATCCAGTGGAACAGCCACTTTACAATAGTGCATCTAAATCTTTTAAGGGGGGGGGGGGGTGAGAAGGATTACTTTATCCTATCCTAGGTATTCCTGAAAGAGGTGGGGTTTCAGGTGTCTCCGGAAGGTGGTGATTGACTCCGCTGTCCTGGCGTCGTGAGGGAGTTTGTTCCACCATTGGGGGGCCAGAGCAGCGAACAGTTTTGACTGGGATTCTTTATCAAGCTTTGTTATTAAGTCAGTGAGATGGCTGACTTGACCTGTATGATAAAACCCTCATCCATAATAATATGACCAATGAAAAACATTAGTGATATTATTGTACTAATGTTTTAAGCCCCCCTAATATGTAATGCATAGAGATTGAGCCATTTAAACCTGATTGAAGTTAACCAAAACAGCTTATCCATCTCCAAAAATACACAATATTTAGTGTACTGTCTGGTCTGGGCTGTTGACAACATTTTATAGTAGAGGCCTTGTTTTTCATGCCTTCAAGACAGTTTTTGAGAACAGAGTTTCTGTATAACTCAAACATCTCTAGATAACTTGTAAGGATGACACGGTAAACTGCTGAACAAGTCCATAATCCATCATCAGTCATTGGTGCTGAGCCATCCATGCAGAAGGGGTAGGCTTGCTGGGATGGCCTGGTGTACGCTGGAGGTTTCTATGCCCCATATGTCTCTGGATGCTTTGCAGGCGTATGGCAGATATACTGTAGTAGAAGCCTGCTGACACTTTAACAAACAAACCTAGAGAAAAGGAAAAACACATAATAACCACAGCATAACCTCACAGTATACACAAAGCTATTATTTCAATCAAAGGTGCTTGATCTAAGTAGCCATGATAAAGAATATTGGGTAACACTTTACCTCAAGGTACCCTTTTTTTTAAGGGGGTTGTAAAGGGTCTGTAAGTAGTTAAAGGGATACTTTGGGATTTGGCAATGAAGCCCTTTGTCTTCCCCAGAGTCAAATGAACTCGTGGATACCATTTTTGTCTCTGCGTGCAGTTTGAAGGAAGTTGCTAACTAGCATTAGCGCAATTGCTAACTAGCGTTAGAGCAATGACTGGACATCTATCTTCGTCATAGTGCTATGCTAGCTGTTACCATAGACTTCTAGTCATTGTGCTAACGCTAGTTAGCATTGGCTCGCAAAACTACTTCTAACTTCCTCATAAAGGTCTTCATTGCCCAAATCCTGAAGTATCCCTTTAATAGGCACTTCATTATTAGGTAATATGTAGTTGATAAATCATTTTAACAAGCAGTTGTTTTACTTATTTTGAAAGAACCCTAGACTCTAGTTTGATTTATCTTTCTTTAGTTTAGATAAGGTTGTGATAGTTAAGAATGCTGGAGGTGCAGTTTCACAACTTACTTGTGTAGCCTAACCTTTGCATTTCTGGTCAGAGGAGGTAATGACTGAGCCTTAGAGGCCGAGTTGAGTGACTCAATCTCGTTATGTGATTTGGGTTGTTTTGATGCCATCATGCAATCTATTTTGGCAACTTTTTAAACACAGTAATTAATACAACATAGGCCTACTGTATTATTCTGTATGGTGCCTGGTCTTAAGAGTTTCTTTGGGTTTATATATTTCAGTTTAACGCATCGTATAGGGTTGTTTTCTGATGTTAATTCTCTTGTATAGTGCTTCTGCTGTGGTCATTGACATCTATCTGTTTCTGCTGCTGAAATTCAGAGCTGCTGAAATGCATTGAATATTGGCAATACCTGATATGATTGAACATTTTAAGATAACTTTGTACTGTTCAAGACCTCATTGTAATGACTCAAAGGAAGGTTAACTTGTTTTATGTTTACATAATAACAGAGTCCAAATGGAAGCTATTCATGAGGCCGACATGACATGATGGCCCTTACCTCACACAGACTTCACAGGCCTGCATCACTCTGGGATCTGTGAGAGGCCAGTAAGGGTGTGTGATTAGTTTATGAACCCCTTAGAATGCTACCATCAAGACTGTTTGCCTTTCCCCTATATCTCTGATGGTCTTTTATGGCCCTCCCTGAGCCAGACCCGTGGTCTGTTCCATTAACGAGAAGGGTCCATCCAGTCCACACACACAGTCTGATGTGTGATTTACTACAGGCAACACACTGGGAGGAATATGGAGATGCTCACACTGCTTTCCACACTGAAGTGCCACAATTCATGGGGAAGCTTTGAATTTGTGAAGCACCTTAGAACAGTTTTAGCTTTTGTCCCTTCTACCGTTTAGAGACAGCATGTGTTTTGGGGACAGGACACACAGAGGCTAGGGGAGAGTTAATCCATTCTGTCCTCCTCCTCACTCCGCTTTATTGGTTACAGCTTTGAAGTCAGCCAGCCCAGTAGAAATTATATTTTATATACAATTTAGCTTATATTTGTCCTGTTACACACACATGTGTAATGGATTTTTTTTTTTTTGCATTTCTCAACTCCCCTGAGACACCCGGAGGGAGTGGGGTCAGTGCACCTGGAGCAATTAGGCTTAAGTGGGCAAGGGCACAGTTGCAGATAGGTCTGTGACTAAGGTAAGCGTATACTAAACCTTGCCCAGGTGTTAAGAACTTTGAATAATCAAGAATGATGCAGATGGAGATGAGGGGACTGCTGTTGAAGGGCCAGTGATGTCAAGATGCAGTCTGAGTGGCGTCCGTAGGACTGGGGAGCCTGTTGAGACATTAGAGCCAAAGCCCCTGTGACTGTGTGACGTGTCCATAGTTGAACTATGTCAAAGGCATCTGATCTGAATTAAAAAACGGTCATTGAACACATGCATTGCATTGTCTGTTCTCTGCAGCAATGTTTTTATTTTATTGGACAACTGGTACTGTCTCTAGTTAAGTTATTGGTCATCTCAGCTTTTAGCGTATTTCAGCTTTCAGCGCAATGGTCATTTCCTACACCCTGAGGTTCTATGCAAAATAGGGGGGAGATGACAGTACCCTACGTGGTGATGTGTCCGTTACAAATATACAATACCTTGGTATTCCATGGGCCTGTAGCTGATAGGATAGCCTTGTTCAAGCTTCAGGTAAATTTACCTGTCACACTGTTCGTGGACCAGTATCCTGTCAGATTTGAATATATGGTCAAGTTTGGTTTGCATGAAGTCTGAATTTGCATGATATTTGACAGCTTCTTAGGCTTAAGGGGGGACTGATACTAAACGCAAGCCCAGGTTGTGTCCCAATAATCTGTCTTTTGACTAAGTCCAGCACTATAAAGAAAAGTTTGTCTTATGACCTTATTTTTTACCCAGTTTCATTTGCATGTTTGTGTCCTGCCAAACTGGAATTAAAGCTCAAACGAGTCTTCTTTAAAACGAGCTCACATGTGTTTTCAAACAAGTCTTGTATTCAAAGCTCACACATGCTTTCAGAATGAAATGCCTTGTAAATCCTTGAATGGAATGGCCTAGCACGTGTATTAAAATCGTGTTATTGTAGCTTTCCCCAACTGCCCCATCATATAGACAGAAACATGATGAGCTGGAAAAACAAACAAACCCGTGTTATGCTGTTTCCAGCACTCGAATGGCTTTATCACCATCGCACTTATCATCATCGCACGTGACTATAGGGGCAGATGCTACATCCCAAATGACACCCTATTCCCTATATAGTGCACTACTTTTGACCAAAGCACTATGGGCCCTGTTTTTAAAAGTAACACACTATATAGGAAATAGGCTGCCATTTGGGACGCAGTCAGAGACCTGTCCAGTATAAGATTGTTTGTTGTCGTCACATTATTACCCTGGAAAGTGTTATGTGGAATATTATCTCTTAAATGGATTTCCATTTTATCTTTTGAAAGAGCTTGCTCAGTTTGTTTTTGTAGGACACAGCACACTTATGAAAAAGTAGTGTTCGTATTCCCATTCCCAACATATGAAAAATAGGAAGTTAACGTTACAACTGACATTTGGTTACTATTTAGGCCTGCTTTCAAATGCCTGCCATCTTCTCTTTTTCTAACAACTGACCTTTTGACATGACATTTTCAACATTAAGGTCTGGTGTTTGTTATATTAATCATTTAGAGGAATAAGGATTTATCGTTGAGAAATTGTAACTATCCTCGTGTGTTAGTGGCCCCTCCAAGACGCTGAAGTCGAGGGAATAATCAGGAAACATCCCAAGTGTCCCGTTAGCTTTTTTTTGTGTTTTTTTTTCGAGTGGAATGTTTGCATAGCTGTCCTTGCAGGAATTCTGCTGCTGCATGGAGGACAGTTTCCCAAGCTATGAGCAAGTGTGACTTCCTGTTCCTGTGCAGTGCTGTGGGTCTGAGCCCTGGTCTGATGCTCTTTATGTAAGAGGCCTTGTAATGGTGGTCTAATTCTGGTCCCCGTTCGCCACACTTATCAGCTGTGATGTCAACGTAGGTTGGGAGTCTAATTCGGGCTGTGCACTGCCTGGGTATGAGGGCATACCTAACTCCTCCAGTTTTGGGACTGAATTTATTCAAGGCTACAGCTTCAGAGCGTCTCAGAGAAACTTTCCCCTCTTTTTGTCTCGCTCTCTTCAGCTTGCCAGACTGACTTGTCTTGTGTAACATGTTAACAGTACAACTGAATCTTTCTTTATGTAGCGAAAGGAGCCACATTGTTCTGATGACGTTAAGTGCATAGTAGAACAGAGACTTGGGAACGTCAGTGATCTCATTCCCCTCATGTTAAATACTCCTAGTATAAACTTTTTGTCTTAACCTTGGCAGCACATCCTGTTGGACTCATGTTGCTGTGGCAAGATGAAGTACATGTACAGTAAGGGCTGGGAACACTCATGATGTTCTGCCAGATGGTCCAATGGGAATTGTACTGATCTGGTACTTGGTTGTGATTCTAACAAAGTGGATTTTCCACAAGGTGGATTTTTGATTACTAGGTAAAATCTATCTTTATCAACACTGGATTGATTTGACTAAAAGCATAGCTCTTATCATGTGCTCCATGTTTCATATTGACTATTCATATGACTGTATGCCAACTCCCAAAATGTCCATGCTTACAGAAAGGCACACATACTGTAGAAGCCAGGCTAGGCAGTCATCTCTTTGTCACTTTTTGTTAGTTTGTCAAACCCCTACGTCATGAAAAACGTAACAGAGGTGTAAGAGTGATGTACACCATGCTCCTCTACCCCCCCCCCCCCCCCCCCCCCCGAAGGGAGAGAGATCGTGGTGTGTGACGCTCATACCAGCCCTTCACTTGGCTGGCAGCTGGGTGACCTGGTGCATTCCCCTATACAGCCAGCAAGCCAGTCAGGCAGTCCCAGGAGTGTTAGGAGTGGGCAGTCAGTCAGGTGATGGCTAGCATTGGAGCTAAGACAGCTGCACAAGGTTCCACTTACTCCCTGTCCGTCCCTCTGTCCTCTCCTGCCTGCCTGGGCCTTGAGCTGTCCTTCGTCTGCGTGTCTGCTAATATTTATCAGGGCTGAAACCACGACACAGAAACACACGCATGTACAGCCAGGGAGAGGGACTATGATCCTCGGCCGTGTGGTCCAATGGGAATTGTACTTACCTGGTCCTTGGTTTTGATTCTAATGAGGTGGATTTCCCACAAGGTACGTTAGGGACTCTTGACACCAGCAGATAGTCAGTTTGGACTACGAGATAAACTATAGCTGCCTTTATCAACATTGAGCTGATTTGATTTTGAAAAGGATCTCTCCAGCGCAGACAGATGGACTGTGTGTCTGTTTACTTCCTTACTGGGAAAGGAGGTGGGGTGTGAGTCACTATGGGCTCACACTGTGATCGTCTGCTATTCTCAGGGACTGATATTTTGTTTTGATTTTGACTAGTTTCATCAGGAACAGTTGAGACTTTCAAATGGTACAGTATAAGCAGAATACCACATTGAATTTTAGTGAAATAGTTTTCGTAGTAGTATGGTCAAATGTTGTAGTGCTTGTTGTTTATCTTTTAGGGACACCAGTGGGGACATGTTATGGTTCCATCATAATTTAAGTATTTAAAGGGGCCAGTGCTGTCAAAAGTGATTTCCTGTTTTTTAATGATATTTCCACACTAAGGTCAAAATTATACTCTGAAATTGTGAAAATGATGATAATGCCCTTTTAGTGTAAGGAATTTTGTCTGGAATTTCAGCCTGTTCAGGTGGGATGGAGTTTTTGGTCCAGAGCATAACATTACAATCTGATCTGATTATTCTGACCAATGACAAGTCATCTTTTATTTGCATATTTGACCTCCTACTTTGAAGTGGTAAGGGGGTAGGCTCTCTAGATTGTTGACGAACTGATTTCCCAATCAGGGCTGTGTATGTAAATATATTTAAATGAGTATCAACTCGCCAACATGATTAGACTGAACATTTCAATGGCAAAAGGAGGCTCAGGGAAATAAATGCTGAAAATATTATTTGGAGTTATTTTCAACCAAAAAATACACAGAGTGATTTATTAGATACATGGCGATGATTTAAAAAATACTGCATGGGGGCTTTAATGACAAAAGCTCTATGTCCAAAATCATTGAGCTGTCATTGACTCTTTGGGTGGTGGGAAAGTGAGGGGTGACATTTGAGTTGTTCTCTTTGCTCCATGTGGCTTGTGGGATTTCTCCAGTGGACAATCCTGAAACCCAATCCTGTTGCTGCTAATTAGACAGCTTTCTCTCTGCAAGCAATTTCCCACGGGCCAGCGGTGTTTTGTTTCATTAGCTGAAACTGAGCTTTGGTAAGGGTTTGGCCAACAGTACTGGAATCTTTCACAGATCCCTTTTAAATCCCATTAGCTACTTAAAGTAACGATTCACCCATTTTGAATGTTGTATTGTTTTTGTGCATCTCTGGGTGATGTTCTATCACTTCCCTGGGTAATTTCATGTTTTCATGCGTTTCTCAGCTATTGCCGTTCAAGCAGGCAGAAATTTGTCCGGTATGAAGTAGCATTGTGATAAAGCATCTTTCACTACACTGGAAGTTAATAGGAAAATGACTTTTAGATGGTGAAAACGTCTATCATACATGTCAGATTTCAATGCTGACCGATGACATAACACGGGAGGTTGTCTCCTCTCAAGTGAGCCATTTGATCATATTTTTGCAATATTCCTATGTCGAAATGTGTCATTTAATGGATGGTCTAACACATTTCTCCTATTTGTCTGCCTCTTCAGTCCAGGGTGCATTACATCCAGTGGAGGCTGCTGAGGGGAGGACGGCTCATAATAATGGCTGGAACGGAGCCAATGGAAGGGCATCAAACTATAGCTGTGTTCAAATAGTCATACTAACCGTACTATTTGTGATGTAAAATTGAGTATATAGAATGTACTGTATACTGAACTCACTAAATGTACAGTAGCCCTTATCCAGCTATCCAGTTAGCTAAACACTTTTTACTTGAATCACATTGTGAAACCTCAACAAACACAAAAGTACATGTTTTCACTTACACTAGAATAGAGCACAGAATGTGTTCCACAATAACTGAACTAAATGTATGAAAATAGGAGAGTAAGAGTACTCAATCTAGAGCCAAATATAAAGGTACTAGAATGCAACTGTATGCTTGATATTGCTTAGCTAGGTGTCCCTAGGGAGAACTTGCACATCTTACACATTGCTTCTCTTCTGAACTGCTTCTTGTCACATGACACAAACAGGTAAATTCTACACTGCTGCACTTAAACTCCCACTCAGGGTGCTAAACATCTAACAGGTCCAGAACACTCCCCTCCTGGGGTATTTAACGATCCCACATAAACCTAACTCTGACCACTGGTGTCTTCCGAAGAAAGAAGGAGAACCACTTCGGAAATGGGCAGAGAGAAGACTTTCATAGTTCCCTCCTTGATGACTCTCCCGTTAACTTTCCTCACCATCCCATCCCGGCTGGGAAGGGTCTTTACAACGATGGCCATTCATTTCTTTTAGCCTGACTGTCCATTAAGACAACATCCCCTTCTTTAAGATCTGGCCTCTTGTTCTGCCACTTGCGTTGGCTCTGCAGCGTGCAGACATACTCCCTCCACCACCTGTTACAAAAGGTGTCCACTAGACTTTGTACTTGCTTCCACTCTTGCTTGTAGAGTTCAACTTCCCCAAACTTGTCTGGTGGAGGAGGGGGGACGCCAGTCTTCAGGGTCAAGAGCATAGCTAGAGTGAGGATGAGGGGTGATTCCGGGTCTGAAGATACTAGGATGAGAGGTCTGCCATTCATCATTGTTGTGACCTCGACCATCAGTGTTGTCAGGACTTCATATGTAAGGCGGGAAGATCCACATTGGCGGAGCATGCAGTCGAGGAAACGACGTGCAATGCCAATCATCCGCTTCTATGCACCACCCACATGGGATGAGTGAGGTGGGTTGAACACCCAGGTACATTTCTGTTCTTGGAGATACAGTTGTAGTCAAAGTTTACATACACCTTAGCCAAATACATTTAAACTCAGTTTTTCACAATTCCTTACATTTAATCCTAGAAATAAAAACTGTATTAGGTCAGTTAGGATCACCACTTTATTTTAAGAATGTGAAATGTCAGAATAATAGTAGAGATTTATTTTAGCTTTTATTTATTTCATCACATTCCCAGTGGGTCAGAAGTTTACATGCATGGTAGCATTGCATTTAAATTGTATAACTTGGGTCGAATGTTTTGGGTAGCCTTCCACAAGCTTCCCACAATAAGTTGGGTGAATTTTGGCCCATTCCTCCTGTAACAGTCAGCTTTGTAGGTCTCCTTGCTCACACACACTTTTTCCGTTCTGCCCACAAATTTTCTATGGGATTCAGGTCAGGGCTTTGTGATGGCCACTCCAATACCTTGACTTTGTTTTCCTTAAGCCATTTTGCCACAACTTTGGAAGTATGCTTGGGGTCATTGTCCATTTGAAAGACCCATTTGTGACCAAGCTTTAACTTCCTGACTGATGTCTTGAGCTGTTGCTTCAATATGTCCACGATTTTCCTACCTCATGATGCCATCTATTTTGTGAAGTGCACCAGTCCCTCCTGCAGCAAAGCACCCCCACAACATGATGCTGCCACCCCCATGCTTCAAGGTTGGGATGATGTTCTTCGGCTTGCGAGCTTCCCCCCTTTTCCTCCAAACATAACGATGGTCATTATGGCCAAACAGTCCTATTTTTGTTTCATCAGACCAGATGACATTTCTCCAAAAAGTACGATCTTTGTCCCCATGTGCAATTGCAAACCATAGTCTGGCTTTTTTTATGGTAGTTTTGGAGCAGGCCAAGAGAAGACTTTCATAGTTCCCTCCTTGACGACTCTCACGTTGACTTTCCTCACCACACACTGAGTGGCCTTTCCGGTTGTGTCAATATAGGACTAGTTTTTTTGTGGATATAGATACTTTTGTGCCTGTTTCCTCCAGCATCTTCACAAGGTTCTTTGCTGTTGTTCTGTGATTGATTTGCACTTTTCGCACCAAAGTACGTTCATCTCTAGGAGACAGAACCCATCTCCTTCCTGAGCGGTATGACTGCTGCGTTGTCCCATGGTGTTTATGCTTGCGTACTATTGCTTGTACAGATGAACATGGTACCTTCAGGCATTTGGAAATTGCTCCCACGGATGAACCAGACTTGTGGAGGTCAACATTTTTTTTCTGAGGTCTTGGCTGATATCTTTTGATTTTCCCATGATGTCAAGCAAAAAGGCACTGAGTTTGAAGGTAGGCCTTGAAATTCATCCACAGGTACACTTCCAATTGACTCAAATGTTTTCATTTAGCCTATCAGAAGCTTCTAAAGCCATGACATACATTTCTGGAATTTTCCAAGCTGTTTAAAGGCACAGTCAACTTAGTGTATGTCAACTTCTGACCCACTGGAATTGTAATACAGTGAATTATAAGTTAAATAATCTGTCTGTAAACAATTGTTGGAAAAATTACTTTGTGTAATGCAATTGTGAAATTGTGTAATGCACAAAGTAGATGTCCTAACCGACTTTGTGAAGTGGTTGAAAAACTAGTTTTAATGACTCCAACCTAAGTGTATGTAAACTTCCGACTTCAACTGTACCTCTACACGCTTTCTGAACTAGAGCTTGATCCATCCATCCTTAGGTCTCGGCAAGAACCAACAAAGTTTGTACCACAATCTGAACGTATTTGCTTTGCCTCTGAGGAGAATCTTCTCAGGACGTTTATGAGCCTGGAAGCACTTAGTGATTCAATTACTTCTATGTGTCCAGCTTTTGTGCACATGCACGAGAACATAACCGCCCACCTTTTGCTATTGGCGTGGCCTCCTCTGGTGCGGCGTGAGACCACCTCCCATGGGGCGAAAATGTCCGTGACTACTTAGGTGAAAGGTGGCGATACCTGTAGCTGTTCAGCTGGCAGTTATGCCATCTGCTGGTGTTCTGTCTTCCCGTGACACACTTGAAGAGTGCACCGCTGATATCTCTTAGCTCCAACCAACCAGAATCCATCTGCTCGTATGGCACCCTCTGTGAAATGTCTCCCATGATGCTTCACGGCCTCATGGCGGTGACGCACAAGCAAGGTTGCCAGGTGGTGAGGAACTAGAATGATGTGATTGACATCGTTAGTTCCCAATTTAGATTGCTCGATTCAGCCTCCAACTCTGAGCAGTCCGTCACGGTCATGATGGGACTTCGTAGACTGCTGTCAGGTAGGAAAACTGCGTTCTGCTGCTATGCACCTAAATTCCTCTGCATAACACTCGTCTTGGACACTCTATCACAAGGACTTTGCCTCTTTCCAGCTCTTCTTCAGTGCGATTCTTCAGACCGATATGACATCCATGGCAGATGCTCTCTTGTACAGGCTGAGAGAAGATCTGAGCTATGTGGATTAAGCGTGCTACTGTCCTTATGAGACTGTTCCACTTGGAGAAATTCTCAAAGCATTTGGAGCTCAGCACTGAAAACACACACAGTTCTCTTTGAGGAACTGTTTGCGGTCTTCCAGGGACTTCTCTCTGAAACCTCTACACTTCTTTAACAATGAGACTTGTTGTGGATCAGGCAGTGCTTATTCAAATTCACTGGTTTCTTCTGATCCCCTGTGTTTTCTGTTGAAGATACTTGTCTTGTGGACAGATAATGTCTTCCCGTGTCTGTCTTGCTTGTCTCTTCTGATGGGTGCCGCATGGGAGGAAAAGAGGTTGATGCTGGGGTCTGTCCTGACTTTGGCTTCTCTACGGATGAAGTTCGTGAATACCCAGAATGGAGGGAAGGTGACGTTGTTTTCTAGCTTGAATTTTGACCCTTATGATGTCCACTTTTCCTGCAGGCCATATGGGAGCTTCTCTACGATAGGGCTTACCCCTCTGGATGTGTCCAGGTACAATAGGCAAGGTAAGTAGCCATCTTGCTTTGCAGCTTTGACCTCCAATGGTAGATCTCTACGGTGAGAGTCTCTGGGGATCTTTATTTGCCACCTTGGGGATGTTCTCCAACTTGGCAAAGAGAGCCCTTTCAATGGCTTAAGATGAACCATAGCTTTCCTCAAGTCTCTTCCAGAGCATCATCAGCACAGCTGGCGGATGTCTGGCATGGACTGCCTTTATCCTACGTGCCTGCTCAGAAGACTGCGCCAAGCCATTTGATGAGCAGGTCAAGCTCTTCTCCTGCTGAAAGGCCTAGCTCTGATGTGGTATTACGGAATGAGGCTTTCCAAGCCTAATAGTTCTCAGATTCACCATCGAATGTAGTTAACCCTGTAGTGACCAACTGGCTGCGGGCAAGGTACTTGGCAAGGTCTTGGTGGTGGGGGTTACGCCATATTCACCTTGAGTAGATGATCTGCAGGGGTTCGCATGGGAACAAGTAGGAAACTGCTGGTGGCTTTCTTCTTTTATCCCCCCCATTCCTCTGGTTGTTGGCCTTACTCGGGCTGGCGAGGGTTGTATGACCTGGTGTAGGTTGTTCATCTGTGTGTGTTTGGTTGGTGGCACATTGCACGTTACCTGATGTAACTGTCAGAGTCACATGGTTCTTTGTCCCTCACTCTGTTGAACTGCTGACTTGAACTAAGGCTAGCGTGTATCACATAGTCCAAGGTGCGCTGAAGGCATTTCTGATGTGGGACTGGGGGTGAGAACCGGCCAGCCAAACCAAGATTTACTTCCTGTAGAGCAAATGTAAATCAATTTATAACATTTTTGACATGTGTTTTTCTGGATTTTTTTGTTGTTATTCTGTCTCTCACTGTTCAAATAAACCAACCATTAAAATTAGACTGATAATTTCTTTGTCAGCTAGAAGAGCTGCCATATCTGTCGGCACAGTCTTTTCGTACAAAACACAATCGACTAAAACACACATTCTTCATTCAAATTCTTCTGTCCACCTTCTAAACTGTCCCAGGGACACTAAGGCCTCTGACTACTGTTTTGGGGCGATTATTCCAAACATATGGAGCAGAAAAGGTAAATCACTCTTTAGTTAACTCTGAAGACACTAAAGGCGTCTCCAGAGTTAACCAACTGTGTGAACTGGTTTGATAACTTGTAATCATGGACCCTTAATAATAAACCCTTTTATAATAAACAAATGCCTATACAGGGTTACATATGGGTTTCTAGGGCACAACATGTGCTTCAAAAGTACAGTGCCTTGCGAAAGTATTCGGCCCCCTTGAACTTTGCGACCTTTTGTCACATTTCAGGTTTCAAACATAAAGATATAAAACTGTATTTTTTTGTGAAGAATCAACAACAAGTGGGACACAATCATGAATTGGAACGACATTTATTGGATATTTCAAACTTTTTTAACAAATCAAAAACTGAAAAATTGGGCGTGCAAAATTATTCAGCCCCTTTACTTTCAGTGCAGCAAACTCTCTCCAGAAGTTCAGTGAGGATCTCTGAATGATCCAATGTTGACCTAAATGACTAATGATGATAAATACAATCCACCTGTGTGTAATCAAGTCTCCGTATAAATGCACCTGCACTGTGATAGTCTCAGAGGTCCGTTAAAAGCGCAGAGAGCATCATGAAGAACAAGGAACACACCAGGCAGGTCCGAGATACTGTTGTGAAGAAGTTTAACTTCTTGCGTCGAGCCATCCCGGATCCGGGATCGTGAATACAGCCTCAAGCTCATTACCATAACGCAGCATTAACTATTCATGAAAATCGCAAATTAAATGAAATAAATATGCTAGCTCTCAAGCTTAGCCTTTTGTTAACAACACTGTTAACTCAGATTTTCAAAAATATGCTTCTCAACCATAGCAAAACAAGCATTTGTGTAACAGTATTGTCACCCCCAAAACCAATTCTTTCTTTGGCCGCCTCTCCTTCCAGTTCTCTGCTGCCAATGACTGGAACGAACTACAAAAATCTCTGAAACTGGAAACACTTATCTCCCTCACTAGCTTTAAGCACCAACTGTCAGAACATTTACAGATTAGCCCACCTATAATTTAGCCCAAACAACTACCTCTTTCCCAACTGTATTTAATTCATTTATTTATTTTGCTCCTTTGCACCCCATTATTTTTATTTCTACTTTGCACATTCTTCCATTGCAAAACTACCATTCCAGTGTTTTACTTGCTATATCTGTCGAACTGCTTTGCTTTATCTTGGCCAGGTCGCAATTGTAAATGAGAACTTGTTCTCAACTTGCCTACCTGGTTAAATAAAGGTGAAATAAATTTAAAAAATGGATACCTATTGATAGCTAGCGTTAGCATTTAGCGTTAGCATTCAGCAGGCAACATTTTCACAAAAAACAGAAAACCATTCAAATAAAATCATTTACCTTTGAAGAACTTCTGATGTTTTCAATGAGGAGACTCTCAGTTAGATAGCAAATGTTCCGTTTTTCCTGAAAGATTATTTGTTTAGGAGAAATCGCTCCATTTTGTGCGTCACGTTTAGCTAAGAAAAAAACCTGTATCCAGGATTGTGTAAATCTATCCGCAAGCTCATTAGCATAACACAACGTTAACTATTCATGAAAATCGCAAATGAAATGAAATCAATATGCTAGCTCTCAAGCTTAGCCTTTTGTTAACAACACTGTCATCTCAGATTTTCAAAAATATGCTTCTCAACCATAGCAAAACAAGCATTTGTGTAACAGTATTGATAGCTATTGATAGCTAGCGTTAGCATTTAGCGTTAGCATTCAGCAGGCAACATTTTCACAAAAAACAGAAAACCATTCAAATAAAATCATTTACCTTTGAAGAACTTCTGATGTTTTCAATGAGGAGACTCTGTTAGATAGCAAATGTTCAGTTTTTCCTGAAAGATTATTTGTGCAGGAGAAATCGGTCCGTTTTCAGCGTCATGTTTGGCTACCAAAAAAAACAGAAAATTCAGTCATTACAACAAACTTTTTTCCAAATTAACTCCATAATATCGACAGAAACATGGCAAACGTTGTTTAGAATCAATCCTCAAGGTGTTTTTCACATATCTATTCGATAAGTCACTCGTGGCAGTTTGGTTTCTCCTCTGTTCAAAATGGAAAAATGCACGCACCTGGAGATTACGCAATAGTTTCGACGGAGGACACCGAGCGGACACCTGGTAAATGTAGTCTCTTATGGTCAATTTTCCAATGACATGCCTACAAATACGTCACAATGCTGCAAACACCTTGGGGAAACGACAGAAAGTGTAGGCTCCTTCCTTGCGCATTCACAGCCATATAAGGAGACATTGAACACAGCGCCTCAAAAATCTGGCTCACTTCCTGTATGAAATTTCATCTTGGTTTCGCCTGTAGCATTGGTTCTGTGGCACTCACAGACAATATCTTTGCAGTTTTGGAAACGTCAGAGTGTTTTCTTTCCAAAGCTGTCAATTATATGCAAAGTCGAGCATCTTTTTGTGACAAAATATTGCGCTTAAAACGGGCACGTTTTTTTTATCCAATAATGAAATAGCGCCCCCATAGGTTGAAGAGGTTAAAGCCGGATTTGGATACAAAAAGATTTCCCAAGCTTTAAACATCCCAAGGAGCACTGTGCAAGCGATAATATTGAAATGGAAGGAGTATCAGACCACTGCAAATCTACCAAGACCTGGCCGTCCCTCTAAACTTTCAGCTCATACAAGGAGAAGACTGATCAGAGATGCAGCCAAGAGGCCCATGATCACTCTGGATGAACTGCAGAGATCTACAGCTGAGGTGGGAGATTCTGTCCATAGGACAACAATCAGTCGTATATTGCACAAATCTGGCCTTTATGGAAGAGTGGCAAGAAGAAAGCCATTTCTTAAAGATATCCATAAAAAGTGTTGTTTAAAGTTTGCCACAAGGCACCTGGGAGACACACCAAACATGTGGAAGAAGGTGCTCTGGTCAGATGAAACCAAAATTGAACTTTTTGGCAACAATGCAAAACATTATGTTTGTCGTAAAAGCAACACAGCTCATCACCCTGAACACACCATCCCCACTGTCAAACATGGTGGTGGCAGCATCATGGTTTGGGCCTGCTTTTCTTCAGCAGGGACAGGGAAGATGGTTAAAATTGATGGGAAGATGGATGGAGCCAAATACAGGACCATTCTGGAAGAAAAGCTGATGGAGTCTGCAAAAGACCTGAGACTGGGACGGATATTTGTCTTCCAACAAGACAATGATCCAAAACATAAAGCAAAATCTACAATGGAATGGTTCAAAAATAAACATATCCAGGTGTTAGAATGGCCAAGTCAAAGTCCAGACCTGAATCCAATCAAGAATCTGTGGAAAGAACTGAAAACTGCTGTTCACAAATGCTCTCCATCCAACCTCACTGAGCTCGAGCTGTTTTGCAAGGAGGAATGGGAAAAAATTTCAGTCTCTCGATGTGCAAAACTGATAGACATACCCCAAGCGACTTACAGCTGTAAGGTGGCGCTACAAAGTATTAACTTAAGGGGGCTGAATAATTTTGCACGCCCAATTTTTCAGTTTTTGATTTGTTAAAAAAGTTTGAAATATCCAATAAATGTCGTTCCACTTCATGATTGTGTCCCACTTGTTGTTGATTCTTCACAAAAAAATAGTTTTATATCTTGATGTTTGAAGCCTGAAATGTGGTAAAAGGTCGCAAAGTTCAAGGGGGCCGAATACTTTCGCAAGGCACTGTAGCTAGAATTAATGTAGGCTGTATCTCAATCAGTAGAAGAAAGTGTTTTCTGGTGCTCCCAACTTTTTAAAATGGGGAGCACCAGTGTTAACTTTTTTTTTAACATGTTTTTTTTATTTTTAGATCTCTGGTCGTAGTAGTACAGTGGTAGTATGTGTAGTAACATAAATAGTAGTAGTAGTAGTATATTGGCTTAGCAGCAGAATCATAGAAACATCATCGATTGCTTATTTTATTAGTGGACTTTAAAGATGAGGTCTTGATAAGACAGGCCAGTCACAGCAAGTCTTAGGAGTTTTATGATGGATAACTGAATTGGGACACAGGGTTGAAATAAATAATCTGAATGTGATGTTGAGTTAGAAGAAATTGTGGGTAGCATGGAATAACAGTGCATTTCTGTTCATTCACCAAACTTTATGGTTTTTGGAAGAAACTGTACCCCTGTGTTTGAAAGGATGTTGTGTGTGTCTGATTCCATTGTTGTCAAAAGTAATCAATCACGATGACGTACTGATATTTATTGAATGATGAAGCCAGTCCACTTGCATTGAGATTACGCTGATAGCAGAGTCGTGAGCAGCAGTTGTGTGTTGACTTGTGAATGTAGCATCTAAGGTCAAGCATTTTAACAGGAGCGAGTGGCGTGAGGAATGGAGGCATATGTCCGTCCCAGCCTGACAGACGCCACAGTGTTTGGAGTGCAGCGAGGCAAGCCGGCACAGCCCACATAGCGCCATGTAAAGGGAGATGCCAGTTGCTTGTCTGGATAGCTTGTCTGAAGCACATTTGGGCACAGCAGGTTTGGATGTCTTACAGCCCTTGTGTGAGGGCCTGATATACCCCGGCTTTGGCTGCCATAAACAACTGATTTGTGTTAACAATGGTGTTGTTGGTACTACAAATACTGCCTTCAAACCAAGGCTTCATATACTGCTTTGTCTGTTTTAGTTCATATTAGATTAGCTTTTTTTAAACTATAGCCTAGGTGATATGTAATGTTATAGTATTGTCTGCCCATAAACTAAGACCTTGTGCAATTGCCAGTATGTGGTTTGAAATGAGGATGATAAACTAGAGGATGAGTCACTCTCACTCAGTAAATAGTAGAGAAGCAGCGCAATGTCCAATCCATTTCAGTACATACTTTGTCATTAGCTGCTCCATAAACGCAATAGGAAAACAACTCTGTAAACAGACAGGGGTCACAGCCAGTTTTCGGGTTGTTACACCAATTCGATGCCTTTTGAGAAGTGTAACTTGGACATATAGAACTTTTAATTTCAACTAATTTTAACATTCTGTCATAGAGTTCAACTTCATTAAAAAACGCATGTTCCCATCTCGATGTTAAATTGCTATAGTAATTGCTGCCAAATAAAGTAAAAGAGATGACCTTAACAGGGTTGACGTTTTCATCTTAAATTAGCCATAAGACCCCTTGTAACAGAGGGAATGGAAGCTTGTTGTGTGCAACAGGGAGGGGGCATAAGCCTCCCCCCTCTTACGCTGCTGCTACTCTCTGTTATTATCTATGCATAGTCACTAACTCTACCTACATGTACACTAACATTAAAAAGTTTGGGGTCACTTAGAAATGTCCTTGTTTTGAAAGAAAAACAACATCAAATTGATCAGAAATACAGCGTAGACATTAATGTTGTAAATGACTATTGTAGCTGTAAACGGCAGATTTTCTTATTCCATTAAAAAAATATATATCTACATAGGCGTACAGAGCCCCATCACACCTGCGTTCCAATGGCACGTTGTGTTAGCTAACAAAGACCTCCCTTCTGAAACTCGTCAGTCTACTCTTGTTCTGAGAAATGAAAGCTATTCCATGTGAGAAATTGGCAAGAAACTGAAGATCTTGTACAACGCTGTGTACTACTCCCTTCACAGAATAGCGCAAACTGGCTCTAATCAGAATAGAAAGAGGAGGCCTCCCGGGTGGCGCAGTGGTTAAGGGCGCTGTACTGCTGCGCCACCAGAGACTCTGGGTTCGCGCCCAGGCTCTGTCGTAACCGGCCGCGACTGGGAGGTCCGTGGGGCGACGCACAATTGGCCTAGCGTCGTCCGGGTTAGGGAGGGTTTGGCCGGTAGGGAAATCCTTGTCTCATCGCGCACCAGCGACTCCTGTGGCGGGCCGGGCGCAGTGCGCGCTAACAAAGGTTGCCAGAAGCACGGTGTTTCCTCCGACACATTGGTGCGGCTGGCTTCCGGGTTGGAGGGCGCTGTGTTAAGAAGCAGTGCGGCTTGGTTGGGTTGTGTATCGGAGGACGCATGACTTTCAACCTTCGTCTCTCCCGAGCCCGTACGGGAGTTGTAGCGATGAGACAAGATAGTAGCCACTAAATAATTGGATACCACGAAATTGGGAAGAAAAAGGGGTAAAAAATAAAAAGAATAGAAAGAGGAGTGGGAGGCCCCGGTGCACAACTGAGCAGGAGGACAAGTACATTAGTGTCTAGTTTGAGAAACAGACGCCTCAAGTCCTCAACTGGCAGCTTCATTAAATGGTAACCTCAAAACACTCATTGTCAACAGTGAAGAGGTGACTCCAGGATGCTGGCCTTCCTTAAATTGAAAAAGAAAATGTCTAGCCAGTCTATCTATGGGTAACAGGGTTGACATGTTATGCCCGACCTGCTCAGTTCTGAGCAGAAATGGTATTCTTAATCTAAACACTAATCATCTTTCAGAGCACACAGTAAGTTTCAAATGATACCAAAACTATATTTTTAAAGCAACTACAGACTCATTGTTGTAGTGTCTGAAAGCAGGACAAAATGTCACATCTCCCAACTTGAATTAGTTATTTCTCAATAATTATTTTGGATACAGATTTCAAAGTTATGCCAAAACCCCCTTCCCCCAAATGATCTTTATATGGATTTAATTTCAGGAAGATCCAAAACATCATAATTATCCCTGGGCCAATCTTGTGTGGAATTGCCCAGCTCCTATATTGTAGTTCAGCCTTCCTCGGCTTTCCTGCATGGTCACCCCCTGGAGCATATTACTCTGTAATCACCCCTGTTCTCTGTCAGTACTCTCTGATCTTTTTTGACTTGGCTTACAGTTGTATACTGGTATGGTATTGCCCAGCAGTTCATTTGATATCAGGTCTTTTAATCTAACTTAAATGCAAGGTCACATGCAAGACTTTATAAATACAGCCACTGGCCAAAGAAGTCCGTATGGCATTTATGTTTTATGCCTTTGCATTCAACAACACTTTTGGGGCTAGGGATGGGCTGATGGAGGAATATCATTTATACAAATAGGTTGCGCAGATTGACGTCATAGTTAGATTTGAGTGTCCCCAGATGTGGCACTGAGCCAGCATTTGCTGCAGAGGGAGAGGAGAGCGGAGAGGAACTGACTTGTTTCCACTAGATAGCACATCCACAAAGTCAGATTCCACAGCCAAAAAGCAAAATTGTAGAGAAAAAATAAAAGCTTTTTTGTCTTTAAGGTTAGGGTTAGGCATTCTGGTTAAAGGGGAAGGGGGATACCTAGTCAGTTGTCCAACTTAATGTATTCAACCAAAATGTGTCTTCCGCATTTAAC
Source organism: Oncorhynchus nerka (assembly GCF_034236695.1). Classification (NCBI taxonomy): domain Eukaryota; kingdom Metazoa; phylum Chordata; class Actinopteri; order Salmoniformes; family Salmonidae; genus Oncorhynchus; species Oncorhynchus nerka. The sequence continues at coordinate 74,401,676 of NC_088415.1, read as the reverse complement.
CCAACCCCTCTGAATCAGAGAGGTGCAGGGGGCTGCCTTAATTGACATGCAGGTTCGCAGTGTGGTTAAGGTTAGGTTTAAAATCTGATTATGACTTTGGCTGTGCCAGCTTGTGACCACTCTGCAGAGCTGCTTCCAGAGCAAGATTCATGACGAAAAATGCTAACCTGCTTATTTTACCAACACCCCTCTGTTTAAAATGTACGTCATTCAAGTTTTTATGTTCATTAATTTGGAGAGCTTTTGAAATACAGCTCACAACCTAGGGGAATTTGCAACGTTTGTGTCATCCTTTTCCTAGAGGTGAACAAAACACCCCAACAATTGTTTTATTGTAGGAGTTTTGTCTAAATGATCCTTTTCTTGCAGAGACGAGGGGCGATCTCCTATGACAGTGAGGATCAAACGGCTCTCTACATTCGGATGCTCGGTACGTATGGTATGATATTCACTGGATCTTATTTCTTATCACTCCATGAATATTTTAACATATCGTATGACCTTCACCTACCTTTTCACCATCTATAAGGATATTGATTATTTAAGTAATGGTTTGTTATTCAGTAGATACAGTGCCTTGCAAAAGTATTCATCCCCCTTGGTGTTTTTCCTATTTTGTTGCATTACAACCTGTAATTTAAATTTGGATTTCAATGTAATGGACATACACAAAATAATGCAAATTGGTGAAGTGAAATGAAAAAGATGACTTGTTTCAAAAAAATGGAAAACAGAAACGTGGTGCGTGCATATGTATTCAACCCTTTGCTTTGATGCCCCTAAATAAGGATCAGTGTTGGGTTATAAAAAATATCCAAAACTTTGAACATCCCATGGAGCACGATTTAAATCCATTATTAAAAAATGGAAAGAATATGGCACCACAACAAACCAGCCAAGAGAGGGCTGCCCGCCAAAACTCACGGACCAGGCAAGGAGGGCATTAACCAGAGAGGCAACAAAGAGACCAAAGATACCCCTTAAGGCGCTGCAAAGCTCCACAGCGGAGATTGGAGTATCTGTCCATAGGACCACTAAGCCGTACACTCCATAGAGCTGGGCTTTACGGAAGAGTGGCCAGAAAAAAAGCCATTGCTTAAAGAAAAATATAAGCAAACGTGGGAGACTCCCCAAAGCATGTGGGATACTCCCCAAACATATGGAAGAAGGTACTCTGGCTAGAAGAGATTAAAATTGAGATTTTTGGCCATCAAGGAAAACGCTATGTCTGGAGCAAACCCAACATCTCTCATCACCTTAGAACACCATCCCCCCACAGTGAAGCATGGGGGTGGCAGCATCATGCTGTGGGGATGTTTTTCATCGGCAGGGACTGGAAAACTAGTCAGAATTGAAGGAATGAAAGATGGCGCTAAATACAGGGATATTCTTGAGGGAAACCTGTTTCAGTCTTCCAGAGATTTGAGACTGGGACAGAGGTTCACCTTCCAGCAGGACAATGACCCTAAGCATACTGCTAAAGCAACACTCGAGTGGTTTAAGGGGAAACATTTAAATGTCCTGGAATGGCCTAGTCAAAGCCCAGAACTCAATCTAATTGAGAATCTGTGGTATGACTTCAAATCAAATTGTATTTGTCACATACACATGGTTAGCAGATGTTAATGCGAGTGTAGCGAAATGCTTGTGCTTCTAGTTCCGACAATGCAGCAATAACCAACAAGTAATCTAAATAACAATTCCAAAACTACTGTCTTATACACAGTGTAAGGGGATAAAGAATATGTACATAAAGATATATGAATGAGTGATGGTACAAAGCAGCATAGGCAAGATACAGTAGATGGTATCGAGTACAGTATATACATATGAGATGAGTATGTAAACAAAGTGGCATAGTTAAAGTGGCTAGTGATACATGTATTACATAAGGATGCAGTAGATGATATAGAGTACAGTATATACGTATGCATATGAGATGAATAATGTAGGGTATGTAAACATTATATTAGGTAGCATTGTTTAATGTGGCTAGTGATATATTTTACATAATTTCCCATCAATTCCCATTATTAAAGTGGCTGGAGTTGAGTCAGTGTCAGTGTGTTGGCAGCAGCCACTCAATATTAGTGGTGGCTGTTTAACAGTCTGATGGCCTTGAGATAGAAGCTGTTTTTCAGTCTCTCGGTCCCAGCTTTGATGCACCTGTACTGACCTTGCCTTCTGGATGATAGCGGGGTGAACAGGCAGTGGCTCGGGTGGTTGTTGTCCTTGATGATCTTTATGGCCTTCCTGTAACATCGGGTGGTGTAGGTGTCCTGGAGGGCAGGTAGTTTGCCCCCGGTGATGCGTTGTGTAGACCTCACTACCCCCTGGAGAGCCTTACGGTTGTGGGCGGAGCAGTTGCCGTACCAGGCGGTGATACAGCCCGCCAGAATGCTCTCGATTGTGAATCTGTAGAAGTTTGTGAGTGCTTTTGCTGACAAGCCGAATTTCTTCAGCCTCCTGAGGTTGAAGAGGAGCTGCTGCGCCTTCTTCACGATGCTGTCTGTGTGAGTGGACCAATTCAGTTTGTCTGTGATGTGTATGCCGAGGAACTTAACTTACTACCCTCTCCACTACTGTTCCATCGATGTGGATAGGGGGGTGTTCCCTCTGCTGTTTCCTGAAGTCCACAATCATCTCCTTAGTTTTGTTGACGTTGAAGTGAGGTTATTTTCCTGACACCACACTCCGAGGGCCCTCACCTCCTCCCTGTAGGCCGTCTCGTCGTTGTTGGTAATCAAGCCTACCACTGTTGTGTCGTCCACAAACTTGATGATTGAGTTGGAGGCGTGCGTGGCCACGCAGTCGTGGGTGAACAGGGAGTACAGGAGAGGGCTCAGAACACACCCTTGTGGGGCTCCAGTGTTGAGGATCAGCGGGGTGGAGATGTTGTTGCCTACCCTCACCACCTGGGGGCGGCCCGTCAGGAAGTCCAGTACCCAGTTGCACAGGGCGGGGTCGAGACCCAGGGTCTCGAGCTTGATGACGAGCTTGGAGGGTACTATGGTGTTGAATGCCGAGCTGTAGTCGATGAACAGCATTCTTACATAGGTATTCCTCTTGTCCAGATGGGTTAGGGCAGTGTGGTTGAGATTGCATCGTCTGTGGACCTATTTGGGCGGTAAACAAATTGGAGTGGGTCTAGGGTGTCAGGTAGGGTGGAGGTGATATGGTCCTTGACTAGTCTCTCAAAGCACTTCATGATGACGGAAGTGAGTGCTACGGGGCGGTAGTCGTTTAGCTCAGTTACCTTAGCTTTCTTGGGAACAGGAACAATGGTGGCCCTCTTGAAGCATGTGGGAACAGCAGACTGGTATAGGGATTGATTGAATATGTCCGTAAACACACCGGCCAGCTGGTCTGCGCATGCTCTGAGGGCGCGGCTGGGGATGCCGTCTTGGCCTGCAGCCTTGCGAGGGTTAACACGTTTAAATGTTTTACTCACCTCGGCTGCAGTGAAGGAGAGTCCGCATGTTTTCGTTGCAGGCCGTGTCAGTGGCACTGTATTGTCCTCAAAGCGGGCAAAAAAGTTATTTAGTCTGCCTGGGAGCAAGACATCCTGGTCCGTGACTGGGCTGGTTTTCTTCTTGTAGTCCGTGATTGACTGTAGACCCTGCCACATACCTCTTGTGTCTGAGCCGTTGAATTGAGATTCTACTTTGTCTCTATACTGACGCTTAGCTTGTTTGATAGCCTTGCGGAGGGAATAGCTGCACTGTTTGTATTCGGTCATGTTACCAGTCACCTTGCCCTGATTAAAAGCAGTGGTTCGCGCTTTCAGTTTCACGCGAATGCTGCCATCAATCCACGGTTTCTGTTTAGGGAATGTTTTAATCGTTGCTGTGGGAACGATATCTTCAACGCACGTTCTAATGAACTCGCACACCGAATCAGCGTATTCGTCAATGTTGTTATCTGACGAAACATATCCCAGTCCACGTAAAGATTGCTGTACATCAGCGGAACCCATCCAACTTGAAGGAGCTGGAGTAGTTTTGCCTTGAAGAATGGGCAAAATATCCCAGTGGCTAGATGTGCCAAGCTTATAGAGACATGCTACAAGAGACTTGCAGCTGTAATTGCAGCAACAGGTGGCTCTACAATGTATCGACTTTGGGGGGTGAAAAGTTATGCACGCTCAAGTTTTCTGTTTTTTTGTCTTGTTTGTTTCACAATAAAAAAATATTTTGCACCTTCAAACTGGTAGGCATGTTGTGTAAATCAAATGATACAAACCACCCCCCAAAATAAATTTTAATTCCAGGCTGTAAGGCAACAAAATAGGAAAAATGCCAAGGTGGGTGAATACTTTCGCAAGCCCCTGTATGCAATCTCTCTGCTGCTGCAATGTACACACAAGGTTGGAAATGAAAGACATCTGTGGGTATTCTTACTCTTTCTCAGTCAGTATGGCTAGGTATGTGTTTCTGTTTTAAGATCCTTTATTCATTGTCAATTATGAATACAGGATCTTAAACACTTACTCTTTCTTAGTCCGTATGGATAACAGTACTTAAATATATTTTATATCACAGGTGACGAATGTAAGATAGCATATTGTATTACCTATTAACTACATAACTCTTATCTAGTAAAACTGCAGAGCCTGTTTTGATCTAGTCTGAATAGAGAGGCCTGCCTCTTCTCCAGCTCTACACTGACACCAGTGTGAATACTAATAGTCACTTTGGCACTGTGTCACAGCCAGGCTTCCTGTTTAGCTTTGTCTGTGTCGTTTCAGCCTTTGCTTCCCAAATGGCACCCTATACCCTATAAAGTGCACAACCTTTGATCAGATGCCTTTGGGGCCCTGGTCAGAAGTAGTGCACTGCATAGGGAATACGGTGCAATTTGGGACACAGCCTCAGTCTTAACAGGCCCAATGATTTACTAAATAAAACCTCTCATTATTGCAAGTACCTTGAGGACTATGTTTTCCCATTCCTTCTAGGAGATGTGAGAGTCAGAAGCCAGGTGGGGTTTGAACCAGAGCGAAGAAGGTCACATCCCTACTTGTATGTCGATTTCCGAACTTTGCATTGTAAGTAAGAACCAAAAACTCCCATTTTAATGTGCCACCCACCCCTTGAAATATCTTCTATCAATGAAGAAGCTGAACCTTTTTGCAATCCATGATTTGTTGCTCTTATGATCGAAGTAACCCGTTGTCTGATAGATAGATGTATGAACTAAATGGCAGATACTGTATGAAGTAAACACTAAACATCACTAATGTAAATGTAGGTGGTGCATCTAATGGATATGAAACTTGAGTGTTATTCTTGCTACTTTTAAACTGTCATCTGCTTGAATTAATGAAATGAAAGCACTTATGATATTAGTCACTTGTCAAATTGAATTGTCTGAAAAGGTCTATAAAAAGACCATTGTTCAAAGTGTCTCTAACAAATTGATAAATGGAAGCCATCCAGCTGGCTGTCCTATTGATGTGACCTTATGTATTGTGTTTGCTGACAGTGCAACATTTTCCAGCAACCGATATTGCATTTTAGAATTGTTGGGGACCATCGCCTGTTAGACATTAGACATTCATTTGTTCTGGCTCTGTCTGTAGGTGCCTTGATCTTTCAAATAATTTTCTAGAATGTTAGTTTGATGCAAAAGGCTTTTTGAGGCTTGCTAGTCTGCCATGGTTGGTGAGTGTGCGTTGACAATGCAGGACTGAGATTGGTGGGCTGCCAGCTGGCTGGAGAATGGACTGCTGTGTCAGCAGCATGTCTGCACACTCACACCCCTTTGCACTAGTCACATTGGTGGGGGTGGCCACGGTATGGCAGGCTCAAATCCTCTGTTTGTCCTCTGTCCGTGCAGATGGGATTTTAGGGCTACTCACTGTTTGAATTGGCTTGGTAGTCTTCCTTCGTCTTTTCATGAAGTTTTCTCAGTAAACAGGTTATTCACACTCTGAAATGCATCTGTTTTACGGTATATTGATGTTAGTACAACAAACCAACTAACAGTATTAGCCTGATTTGTTATTGACTTATTGTATTGGTGTGTATTTGACGTTGTCCTGAATGATATGCAGTGCTATGCTTTTAATACAGAGAGTGTACATTCCTTTGTTTTACAAGCAGATGAAGAGTATGGAATTCTGTGATAGAATATATGGACATCTCCTGAAATCTTCTTGAAAGATAATGCAACAAAGCATGATGTTACTCTTACTTGAAATGGATTCAGTTGTTAGCTACATAAACTTGGTATAGCTTTAAAAGAGTCGGTGCATTTCAACCATAGGTAATGTAAATGGTTCTGTACTTGTTTCCATAGCCCGACCTGAGGCTGCGCGGCCTGTGTCTGCCAGGAATGTCCGAAGGCTGCTGAGCTTTCAGAGGTACCTCCACCCGTCACGGTTCTTTCACGGCATCCCAGCCAACAACCCTCTAGGCTACATCCTTGACGATGACTACACAGGTCAAGCCAAGGTCAGTGCCACTGCCAATCTATCTAGCAACAGTACATAATTTCTGTAGATGTTAGTGTTGTAGTATCACTGAGCAGGCCTAACTGAATAATATTTCATATGTTTCAGTTAATGCTGCAGAAGGTTGGAAACTGGAACTTTGATATTTTCCTGTTTGACAGACTTACGAACGGTATGGTGTTTTCCTAGGTGATTGTTGCCCTCTGCTGTTTAAGAATTGCAGATGCAATACATGCTGGCTTTATGGCTCACCTTGACACATATTGCTCTCCATTTCTATTTGGAGAATGTTCAGTCATGAAACATTAGTTTGTATAAATTTGCATGTGATGTGATTTTGTTGTGGATGGCGTTTTGCTAGTCAGACTAATTATGTGTTTGGAGTTCAACTTTAGATTAAAGAGTAAGACTATGTGTCCCTTGTCTGTTATTACAAACTGTAGTGTTATTACGCATTTGTTAATTCATTGTTTCTGTTCTGCTTTCTGACAGGGAACAGTCTCGTCAACCTGACCTTTCACTTATTCAACACTTATGGGTTAATTGAGCTCTTCCAGTTGGACATGGTTAAACTTAGAAGATTTTTAGGTATGGAAATAAATACATGTTAATGATTAAATGCACCATATTGCATTGGGACATGGATTTATTTAAACCCAATATTGTCTACTTGAATGAAGTGGTGATGCATAGTTGAAACCATCTGCAAATGAACTGAATAACCAATGTGTTTGTGTTGTTATTAGTCATGATTCAAGAGGACTACCGCTGCCAGAACCCTTACCACAATGCAGTCCACGCTGCAGATGTGACTCAGGCCATGTATTGTTACCTGCAGGAGCCCAAGGTGTGAAAAAATGACATGGTTTACCACTAACAAATTGCTCATCTACACCTGAATTATATACTCTGTAAGAATAAGGTCATAAAGTATATCGATACTCGAAACCCTGTATGTGTTTTTGTGTTTGTTTGTTTTGTTTGTTTTTGTAGAAGGATGTGTAGATTCTGGTAAGACATTTGAGCTTGTATCCTTCAGTAAAATAATATGACTCTACAAGTACACCTGGAGAGGTTTGTTCCAACTGTGACTCTTCGTGAGGAGTCTGATGAGGAGGGTTCTGTGTGTTTGCAGCTTGCTGAGACGCTGACCTCCTGTGATCTCCTGCTGGGTCTGCTGGCTGCTGCCACCCATGATCTGGACCATCCAGGTGTCAACCAGCCTTTTCTCATCAAAACTGACCATTACCTAGCAGCACTGTACAAGGTAAGGCCCTATACTAGAAATAACGCAGTGGCTCAATGCTGATGCTTGTGGTGATTAAACAATTTCCCAAACTGGGAATATATAAAGTACTACTCTACTCTCTCTCTCTCTACTCGTCATTATTTGAGTCTCTGATGGATAAAATGCTGATGTAGTTTTCCATCAAATGTTGAATGACTTTGAAATACATGTTAATAGCTGGCATCAGACATCAACTAGCCCATGTACAATATATTGACCTCTGTAATGAGTAATGCAAGTATTTTTTTGGTTGTGTTTGTCCTTTTGTAGAATAGCTCAGTTTTGGAGAATCACCACTGGAAGTCTGCGGTGGGCCTGCTCCGCGAATCAGACCTGCTGTCCCACCTCCCCACTGAAGACCGGTCAGTTCACAGACAGGGCACCTGCTATATTAAATTCAAACTTTATTTGTCCCCTTAGGGGGAGAGAGAGAGACATTTTTGTTTTGTTACTGGATACAGAGAATGAGAGGCCATCCTCTGAATTTAGTTTCCTCAATTTTGATGTTTTGATGTGTGCCGTGAAAAAAGTTTGATTGGATTAGGATCACTATGTAATGTGCTTGATTTGGATATATGAGATGCATGTGATTACTGCCAGTGATCAGATCTAGTCTATTTAACTACATCTACATCCACTAAGACATTTAGGTTATGTACACTACTGGTCAAAAGTTTTAGAACACCTACTCATTCAAGGGTTTTTCTTTATTTTTACTATTTCCTACTTTGTAGAATAATAGTGAAGACAAACTATTAAATAACACATATGGAATCATGTAGTAACCAAAAAAGTATTAAACAAATCAAAAAGTATTTATATTTGAGATTCTTAAAATAGCCACCCTTTGCTTTGATGACAGCTTTGCACACTCTTGGCATTCTCTCAACCAGCTTAACCTGGAATGCTTTTCCAACAGTCTTGAAGGAGTTCCCACATATGCCGAGCACTTGTTGTCTGCTTTTCCTTCACTTTGCGGTCCAACTCATCTCAATTTGGTTAGGTCGGGGCATTTTGAATGCCAGGTCATCATTTAACCAGGAAGGCCAGTTGAGAACAAGTTCTCATTTACAACTGTGACCTGGCCAAGATGGAGCAAAGCAGTGTGACACAAACAAAACAGAGTTACACATGGGATAAACAAACGTACAGTCAATAACACATCACTCTCCTTGGTCAAATAGCCCTTACACAGCCTGGAGGTGTGTTAGGTCATTGTCCTGTTGAAAAACAAATGATAGTCCCACTAAGCCCAAACCAGATGGGGTGGCGTATCACTGCAGAATGCTGTGTTAGTCATGCTGTGCCTTGAATTCTAAATCAATCGCAGACAGTGTCACCAGCAAAGCACCATCACACCTCCTCCTCCATGCTTCGGAACCACACATGCGGAGATCATCCGTTCACCCACACCACGTCTCACAAAGACACAGCGGTTGGAACCAAAAATCTCCCATTTGTACCAAAGGAAACATTTCCACCTGTCCATTGCTTTTGTTTCTTGGCCCAAGCATGTCTCTTCTTATTATTGGTGTCCTTTTAGTAGTGGTTTCTTTGCAGCAATTTGACAATGAAGGCCTCATTCACACAGTCTCCTTTGAACAGTTGATGTTGATGTGTCTGTTACTTAAACTCTGAAGCCTTTTATTTGGGGTGCAATTTCTGAGTCTGGTAACTAATGAACTTATCCTCTGCAGCAGAGGTAACACTAGGTCTTCCATTCCTGTGGCGGTCCCCATGAGAGCCAGTTTCATCAAAGCGCTTCATGGTTTTAGAGACTGCAGAAACATTGAAGAAACATTAAAAGTTCTTGAAATGTTCCGTATTGACTGACCTTAAAGTAATGATGGACTGTCATTTCTCTTTGCTTATTTGAGCTGTTCTTACCGTAATATGGACTTGGTCTTTTACCAAATAGGGCTATCTTCTGTATACCCCCCTACCTTGTCACAACACAACTGATTGGCTCAAACCCATTAAGAAGGAAAGACATTCCACAAATGAACTTTTAACAAGGCACACCTGTTAACTGAAATGCATTCCAGGTGACTACCTCATGAAGCTGGTTGAGAAGAATACCAAGAGTGTACAAAGCTGTCATCAAAAAAACTTGAATCAGTAGGTGTTCTGAAACTTTTGACCGGTAGTGTAATACTAACTATGGGGTCCACAGATTTCGCTCATTTAAATGTATCTTCAGACTTGTGTAATCACCCATTGCAACATTGCAGTAAAAAAGGCATTTTTTTGTTTGTTTATGAAAATAACTTTCATTACTCTATATACTAATAAATATCGATTGGATGTTGTCATTTAGATTGAACATGGAGGAGCGGCTTGGATCCCTGATTCTGGCTACGGACATCAGCAGGCAGAATGACTATCTTTCAGAGTTCAGGACACACTTGGACAAGGGAGACCTCTGCCTCACTAACGGAGGACATCGACACTTTATCCTTCAGGTGAGCAAGGTGTTTCCCACCTAACAAAAGCAGCATAAATGACTGTACTATCCATCACCCTTTTGAACTGTTGTCATGTGATTTGTGGCATTAAGAGATCATGTGAATCTCTGCGGGACTGAAGTGTTGCAAAATGTGCAGCTTGAAACTGTAAAAGTGAATCGTCAATGTGGTTGAGGCTGATGGAGAGGAAAAAGAGAGACCGGGACAAACTGAGTTATATGTTGTCCTTTTCCTGAGTCTCCGCTCTGTTTTCCTCATTGACCTTGTAAAGATGGCTCTGAAGTGTGCGGACATTTGCAACCCCTGCCGACCGTGGAAACTCAGCAAACAGTGGAGCGAGAAAGTGACAGAGGAGTTCTTCCACCAAGGTACTATATCATGAAACCCTGTACTGGGCTAATCCTCTCTAATCTTAATCCAGGTGTTTATTAAGAGTGCAACCAAGCGTGACAGTATGGTTTATATACTAAGTATTAACCAATCCTTCTTTTCATAAGGTGACATTGAGCGGAAACATAATCTTGAAGTAACCCCACTCTGTGACAGGCAATCCAACTCGGTTGCCAATATACAGATTGGTAAGGTTACCCCTCTTAATCCAAGTTTGCATATGATTAATTAATATTTTACTATGAATTAGTGACCTGTCCAGGGGTGTACTTGAACATCAAGCTGCCTCATGCTACAGTCATAGTAGATCCTCCTGGCCTCTGGCCGATTCTGGCTCTGATAAGACTACTGACAATGATTTCAAATGTGCTCCTACTTAATATTTATACATTTGCTTGTGGTTGTTTCTGCTTCTGACCATAGCAGCATTGTGTGATTTATTGTCAGAACTTGCTCTGAATGAGAGATGTCTTCTCCTGTAGGTTTCATGGCGTACGTGGTAGAGCCTCTGTTTGTGGAATGGTCACGCTTCTCCGACACACGGCTGTCCCAGACCATGATGAGCCACCTGAGCCTGAACAAGCAAGGCTGGAATGAGGGGAGGGACAAGCAGGAGGCTAGCTCTAGTAGGGCCTCAGAGGAACAGACGACTCCTGCCACCAAAGACTCAAACTCCAAAGTATTACCTCAGGGAAGCAAAGGGTCATGACATGCCAAGCATGACTGGCGCCCACGGTGAGGTGAGAAAGAGTGAAACGAATCTCCGCATCCGACAGAAACGACATTACCCAGCACTCCCTGCACCACAGCAACTCAGCCACACGCTCCGCATCTAGGTTAACCACTGTTTTTGTTTTTTATGTAATTTAACTTAATTTATTGAATTTGGACCCTTTACTTTAACAGAGCAATACATATATACCTCATGTTGCTTCTGCTGTATGTATTTTTATTTAATTTTGTACTGTAGTTCTGCTCTGACATCACTAATTTGACACGTCACCCTTTTAACAGAGACCTGAAGGGAATGTTTTCAACAAGACCCTTCTGATTAAAGTGCCATTTGCAAACATTTTGTTAATGTTTTTAAAGTGAGGAAACCTTGTATTCAAAAAGAGAAGTTCATGTTGAATGAATGAGACGAGCTTCTATGTGTTGCTGCATTTCAGACTAATGGTAATACTTCCTCGTACAGGAAATGTGACGAGCCCACTTCACTGCTGCCTCTGAAGACTGTTTACAAGTGTCTTTTGTGCTGCATTTCACAAATTAAACATTGGTTCTGTAAAAAAAAAAAAAGCTCATACTGTATGTGAATAACCACTCACATGAAGTACTTGTCCTGTTGACAACACACTGAACAAACATCTGATTGCAGAACAACACAAATGCCCTGAAAGGACTGTTTTGGTCCGTTCGTTGCTCCTTGCACTGTGAACTATAACAGGTTTTATGACCCAATAGTCAGTCAGCTCAGAGACTACTTGTGTGAAAAAAGTCCATTGGATGTGGTATGAAATCTATGTATTTCTTTGCTGATATGGTGTACAGTGTTGGGGATTTAACCGTAGCCTAATAACAATGTTTTGTAATGGGGAAACAGGGCATGCGTGTGGCCTTAACCATAGAAATAGAATCTAGATTCTATTTTTATGGCATTAACATTCTTTCAACACTTGAATAACCACTCTTCCATACTAGTAACAGATGACCTGAGTTTGAGGGTATAAACAGCATGACTACTTATTAAAGTTGATATTAGGTGGTCTGCCTCTGGTAGGGCTGTGCCATGATCTACAATGTTATTTTAGAGAGTCGAAGCCCTTTCTAGAATGCAAACAACTTTTAAGACTGGCAACAGATACCTTTAAACTATGCACAAAACTAAGTGACCAAACCAGTTCTTTTTTTAAAGTAAAAAAAAAAAAAATTTAAATCTTTTTTTTTTTTTATAAGGTCGATCGTCTTCTCTCAATGCATTGTCCGACTGTTTGCCTCTGGTGTGAAAAGGAAATTACTTGGCATTAGTAGATTGGACAGTGATCCAGCCATAACATAAAACATTCCATATTTAATTTATTTTTGGTATTGTTTTTTGATTCTGTACACAAGACACGATTGTGTCTCTGGTTGGACTTTCAGTATATCCAATGAAAACCGGTGCTTTTCATATTATGGCAAACGTGTTACTATTGCAAGACTGTTTGATAAAACTGTTTACCATTTTGATCTAAGTCATTTTTGGGTAGGAACTTGCGTGGCAAACTATTTTGTGAAAAGCTTTGCCAAATTGATATTTTGATACATACCAGTTGCAGTTACATTTTCATTAATAAAACAACTTGTCACACTTATGCGTTTGCTCTATTTTTCTCTGTCCAGTTTACAGCCCCAGGCGTTTTTTACAGTTCTACAAAGAATGTTCTCTCTCTGGGGTTTTGCATAGAGGGATAAATAAGAGTGCAAAGGCATGATTGGGTTTTGATAGTGTCGATTTAGATTTTTTTTCTCCATTAAAGATAGTGATAAAGGTTTCCCTTTGATCTGTGGTTTTATTGTATCGACATATCACTTTGTAAAGGTCTGCCATTAATACAGCTCTAGTAGGCTAGAGGTCCATCCTCAAAAAGGACTTTAGTTTTTGTCTGACTTTTTCCCATACCTCTAACTTCTTGTTTAAAAAAATATATATATTTAAATTGTACCTTTATTTAACTAGGGAATTCAGTTAAGAACAAATTCTTACTTTCAATGATGGCCTAGGACCAGTGAATATATATATGAAATGGATGGTTGTAAACATCTTATTACAAAAGTGGTTCAATTGATAGATATACACACACACAGCATTAGGATATATTAAGCATTTTGGGAATATAGACCTGTAAATATCAACTATGAATATTTATGAACTTTGCTTTCATTCAATGCTGTATGGTCCTCCCTGACAACAACAAATGCATACAGTTACATGTGTTGATGTTGTGGCTATTGCAATCAGCTCAGACACTGAAAACTGTCAAACAAATTCAGTCAAAGGTTACTCTGTGGATTGTTACATGTTCAGCCCCTAGTCTTGCAAATATGTTAGGAGCCCCCATTAGATTTTTCTCTAAATTCAATATGTCTGCTACAATACTGTTAAATGGTTGTTTAATCACCTGTATATGTACATGTTTTAAATTAGATTTGTTTTGTTGTGTGTACCTGAACTCAATATTTTTGTGTACTTCAAATATGTTAGGAATCGAAAATGGCCACCATATACACTCAAAACATCTTTGTCTAGATATATAAAAAGGCAACAGACTGCTTGGCATGGCAAGTCCAAGCATTTCATGTCACAAGCTTCTTTGAGGATCAATGAGGCAACTGGGAGGCTCTAATGAAAGGAAAAATAATGTCCAACCCTGGACACTGACACTCTCCCTAGCTCTACAATGGCCAGAAACAAAGACGTTCTTCTGAAACTCGTCAGTCTATTCTTGTTCTGAGAAATGAAGGCTATTCCATGCGAGAAATTACCAAGAAACTGAAGATCTTGTACAACGCTGTGTACTACTCCATTCACAGAACAGCTCAAACTGGCTCTAACCAGAATAGAAAGAAGAGTGGGAGGCCCCGGTGCACAACTGAGCAAGAGGACAAGTACATTTGAGTGTCTAGTTTGAGAAACAGACGCCTCACAAGTCCTCAACTGGCAGCTTCATTAAATAGTTTGTTAAATTATTTGTTTCTGGCCTTTTTGAGCCTGTAATCAAACCCACAAATGCTGATGCTCCAGATTCTTTAATCAGAACAACCGTTTTCAGCTGTGCTAACATAATTGCAGAAGGGTTTTCTAATGATCAATTAGCCTTTTAAAATGCTAAACTTTGATTAGCTAACACAACGTGTCACCGGAACACAGCAGTGATAGTTGCTGATAATGGACCTATGTAGATATTCCATAAAAAAATATGCCGTTTCCAGCTACAATAGTCATTTAGAACATTAACAATGTCTACACAGTATTTCTGATCAATTTGATGTTATTTTAATGGACAAAGAATGTGCTTTTCTTTCAAAAACAAGGACATTTCTAAGTGACCCCAAACTTTTGAACGGTAGTGTATATGTGTGTGGAGCTGTGCTATAGTAGTATATGACCTCGCTACACTAACTAACCTCTAAGTAACCTGAGGTCACCCTCACAGGTTCTGTCACTCTCCACATCTCCTGCTGGGTGTGCTCCAGTCTGTAATCAATGCCAACAACCCACAGTTAATATCGGCCAAATTATAATCCTACCCGACTTCCAAAGGAATATAAAGAAATACGTAGGACGTGACCTGCAGGACTTTTTGCCACATTCAACATAAAAAACTCCACCCACAGGCCAATAAGGGCTCCTGAGTGATGCAGTGGTCTAGGCATCATAAGAGGCATCACTACAGTCCCTGGTTTGAATCCAGGCTGTATCACATCCGGCTGTGATTGGGAGTCCCATAGGGCGGCGCACAATTGGCCCAGCGTCATCTGGGTTTGGCCGGGGTAGGCCGTCATTGTAAATAGGAATTTGTTCTTAAGCGACTTGCCTAGGTAATAAAGGTTACTACACATTAGGCATTGGAAAGATCTAAAAGCAAGTATTTGTGTTTGTGACAGCCCTTTCAGACTTTCCTTCACAAACAGACAACCAACCATTCCACAACTGGAGTATCCCCAGCATAATAAAGGCTGTGATAACATTTCAGTTGGTCAATGGGTCTCATTGGCATGCAAGCTGCATCTACTAACTGCCTATACCGAACTATAGAAATGGAAACTGATCACCCCACAGCCCCAATACCCACCCAGTCATACAGGAAGGATACTGCCCTTGTTGCTGCAGCTTGCCCAGAATGACCAGTTAGCTGTGCAAGCTGGTCAAACCCCAGAACTACAACCACCACTGGCTACCCTGATAGGACACACTCCCCACTGGGCACAGATGTCAGTTCAACATCTAGTTTTGATTATATTTGGTTAAGTTGTCAACTAACGTGAATTCAATGTGAAATCAACTAAATATATCACCATGTCATTGGATGTAGGTGAAAAAAAGACAAAATTCCCATACATTGATTACTTTTTAAAAATCCAATCAATTTTCCACGTTGATTCAACATCATCACATTTAATATTGGGGGTTGAAATTCTTTGGAAATAACATTGATTTTACCTGTTTTTTTATTTTATGTCCTGGTCACCTCAAAGACTTTAAAGACTGGACGTGCTACCTTGTCCCGGACCTGCTGTTTTGGAATCTCTCTCTACCGCACCTGCTGTCTCTAACTCTTAACTATCTCTAACTGAATGATCGGCTTTGAAAAGCCAACTGACATTTACTCCTGAGGTGCTAACCTGTTGCACCCTCTACAACCACTGTGATTATTATTATATGTCCCTGCTGGTCATCTATGAACGTTTGAACATCTTGGCCATGTTCTGTTATAATCTCCACCCGGCAAGACGACTAGCCACCCCTCAGAGCCTGGTTCCTCTCTAGGTTTCTGTATTTCTAGGGAGTTTTTCCTAGCCACCGTGCTTCTACATCTGCATTGCAAGCTGTTTTGGGTTTTAGGCTGAGTTTCTGTACAGCACATGTGACATAGGCTGATGTAAAAAGGGCTTTATAAATTACATTTGATTGATTGATTGATACTTGTGTCATGAAAGGCGTGTGGTTATATTTTGTACAATTGCCCATTGTTGATATGCTGTAAGTGTGTGAATGAGATTAAAATATGAACACGCATTGAAAAAACAGTTGGCTTTGGTTATTCAAACAAGGGAGGCATGGCAGTGTCATTCCTGGTCCGAGATATACCAAGAGTGTTATGAAACTCTTTGACAGACAGAATAACACAATAGAAAATGAACAATGACTACTTATATGCAGGAGAAGATGTTGTAGTGTAGTCATGTCGGCCATATTGGATTCAGAATAAAATTGATGTACACTAACAGTATTTATAGTGTTTTGTACACAATTCTGTAAAAATGCCTCTTGTGTACGTAATTCCTACTTACAGATCGTTTACCCGCCATCAAATGTTATTTTGGCACCCATGTAGGATTTTGGATGCCATATTCGATTTGAGGCAACATATAAAGATAATCTGTGATGCCCCCTGATTTAATTACTAGGGGCTAAGGATACAATATCCATCACTAAGCTAAGGATCCTGGGACTAAATACCTCCCTCTGCAACTGGATCCTGGACTTCCTGACGGGCCGCCCACAGGTGGTGAGGGTAGGTAGCAACACATCTGCCACGCTGATCCTCAACACTGGAGCCCCTCAGTGGTGTGTGCTCAGTCCCCTCCTGTACTCCCTGTTCACTCACGACCTTGTGGCCAGGCACGACTCCAACACCATCATCAAGTTTGTAGACGACACAACAGTGGTAGGGCTGATCACCGACAACGACAAGACAGCCTATAGGGAGGAGGTCAGAGACCTGGCCGGGTGGTGTCAGAATAACAACTTATCCCACAACGTAACCAAGACTAAGGAGATGATTGTGGACTGCTCGGCCTCTGACTGCAAGGCACTACAGAGGGTCAGTACGGCCCAGTACATCACTGGGGCTAAGCTGCCTGCCATCCAGGACCTCTACACCAGGCGGTGTCAGAGGAAGGCCCTAAAATGTGTCAAAGACCCCAGCCACCCTAGACATAGACTGTTCTCTATACTACCGCATGGCAAGCGGTTCCGGAGCGCCAAGTCTAGGACCAAAAGGCTTCTCAAAAGCTTTTACCCCCAAGCCATAAGACTCCTTAACAGGTAATCAAATGGCTACCCAGACTATTTGCATTGTGTGTGTCCCCCAACCCTCTTTAACGCTGCTGCTACTCTCTGCTGATCATATCGGCAGTCACTTTAACTATACATTCATGTACATACTACTTTAATTAGCCCGACTACTCTGTGCCCCCGCACATTGGCTACCCGGACTATCTGCATTGTGTCCCGCCACCCACCAACCCCTCTTTTACGATACTGCTACTCTGTTTATCATATATGCATAGTCACTTTAACCATACCTACATGTACATACTACCTCAATTAGCCCGACTAACCAGTGCCTGTATATAGCCTCACTACTGTTATTCAGTCTTTTCACTGTTTTTTATTTTATGTCTTTACTTATCTATTGTTTACCTAATACCTATTTCTTTACTTAAAAATTGCACTGTTGGTTAGAGCGTGTAAGTAAGCATTTCACTAAGGTCTACACCTGTTGTATTCGGCGCAGGTGACAAATAAACTTTGATTTGAACATCCTTTAAGGAACCTTGAAACCTCCCCCCCCAAAAAAAAATATCGATGTCTGAGCCCACTTGTTTCCCTTGAGCCGATTAGAATAGCCACAACATTAAAAAAAAACGTGTAACCGTATGCATTTTTGTCAGGCAGCACCATACAGTACTGAATGAGAGCATATAGATGTATCATGTGACTAACTGATCTACAAATAAAAATGAGTAGCTATTTATAATGGAAGGTGATTTGCAGATTAGTCCGTCGGAAGTCGGCTGCACTATCCGCTTCGAACACGCCCAACATCTGACATCAAGCACAGGGCGTCGGCTCTTCCACTTCAAGAACAATGCAGCTGAATGGCATGTCGCCTCCAACGGCCAATCAGAAACGTTTATAGTGGAGAGTGGCCGCTTCGACAACACATCCACAAAGGCAAAATTCCGTAAAACTGTATATCTTTTTTTTTTTTTTTTAAATATGAAAACAAAAATGTACTTTTTGGTCTTCATTTAAAGATAACAGTGTGGTTAATGATAGCTCTAAAATCAGATTTTAAGAAGATACATTTTAAAAATAGGCACGGTTTATGACTGTGTGTTTGCGTTAACTACTGACGACCGTGCTCACCAAGGAAAAAAGTCCTGTTTGTGGCTTGCCGAATACCAGATTTTTGTAATGGAATAACATGTAAAAAAAAGCTTCTGGCTACATGTGTTATTTCACCCGTCGGATTTGCTTCATGCTGTCTTTCTCTGACGCTGTGTGCACATTGTGCTGGTCGGAAGAACCATTTATTTGAAGGTATGCGGCTGTTTTGCTAGAAAATGTTAGCTAGCTGGCAATGCTAACTAGAGATGTTCGCGGTGTTCAATGATTTGAGCCCTTGTTTTGCTAAATACTGTCGTAATTGCATGCAAAACAATGGTGAATAATCTTGCAAGTTTGGTAACAATTAAGTTACACTCAGCCAATAGTTAACAGTATCTAGGTAAATACATGTACTAACGTTAGCTAGCTATATTTGCCACAATAATGTTATAAACTCACTCGCCTGTCCTCCAAACACGCCCTTAACCATACAGTTCCATTATACAAGACTCATTGGACGAAGGCGTCTTCTGTACGGGGGGAGTTTTGTTAGGAGCACGGATGCTCAATCTTAACATGTATTATTAGGAACGATTTTTCATATCAACGATTATTATTTTCAAATGGTTTAGTACACACCTCTTATAGGGTTAGTGTTCGCACACGGCCATATCTCTGTTACAGTGCTTGTTTATATAATTAACTAATGTGTAGCGGATGGGTCGTTTAATCAGATGGAGGCATCTAGTTGTATGGATCTGTGCAAAACTGCTACGTAAGTTGTACCCAAGCAATGATTATTGACGTTTTCTAAACGTTAAAACATAACTTTGGGATTGTAATTCACATAAGGTAGTCGGGGCAAAAACGAATGGCAGACCCGTGCGAGAGGCAGGTTGACGTTTCCAGGGTTAGAGTAGTGCAGAAATTGTCATATGCTGAGAAAGTAGGGGACGATGGGTCAAGGGGGAGGGATCCTGAGAGGAGTGGTGTGAGTAGTAGATCTGTACCAGTACAGAGGGCTAAACCAACAAGTGATATATTTCAGTAAGATTGGATTTTTGGCATTTATAGTAATAGTTATCAACTGCACAGCAGGGATGGGACGTAAGTCGCAGAAAATAGAGGTTGTGGTGGCAGCTGCAGAGAGGTATTTGGGTGTGTGAGACTTCAAGTCAGAAGAGTTACATGGTGTGTTTTTATTTTTATTTTATTTCACCTTTATTTAACCAGGTAGGCAAGTTGAGAACAAGTTCTCATTTACAATTGCGACCTGGCCAAGATAAAGCAAAGCAGTTCGACAGATACAACGACACAGAGTTACACATGGAGTAAAACAAACATACAGTCAATAATACAGTATAAACAAGTCTATATACAATGTGAGCAAATGAGGTGAGAAGGGAGGTAAAGGCAAAAAAGGCCATGGTGGCAAAGTAAATACAATATAGCAAGTAAAACACTGGAATGGTAGTTTTGCAATGGAAGAATGTGCAAAGTAGAAATAAAAATAATGGGGTGCAAAGGAGCTAAATAAATAAATTAATTAAATACAGTTGGGAAAGAGGTAGTTGTTTGGGCTAAATTATAGGTGGGCTATGTACAGGTGCAGTAATCTGTGAGCTGCTCTGACAGTTGGTGCTTAAAGCTAGTGAGGGAGATAAGTGTTTCCAGTTTCAGAGATTTTTGTAGTTCGTTCCAGTCTTTGGCAGCAGAGAACTGGAAGGAGAGGCGGCCAAAGAAAGAATTGGTTTTGGGGGTGACTAGAGAGATATACCTGCTGGAGTGTGTGCTACAGGTGGGAGATGCAATGGTGACCAGCGAGCTGAGATAAGGGGGGGACTTTACCTAGCAGGGTCTTGTAGATGACATGGAGCCAGTGGGTTTGGCGACGAGTATGAAGCGAGGGCCAGCCAACGAGAGCGTACAGGTCGCAATGGTGGGTAGTATATGGGGATTTGGTGACAAAACGGATTGCACTGTGATAGACTGCATCCAATTTGTTGAGTAGGGTATTGGAGGCTATTTTGTAAACGACATCGCCAAAGTCTAGGATTGGTAGGATGGTCAGTTTTACAAGGGTATGTTTGGCAGCATGAGTGAAGGATGCTTTGTTGCGAAATAGGAAGCCAATTCTAGATTTAACTTTGGATTGGAGATGTTTGATATGGGTCTGGAAGGAGAGTTTACAGTCTAACCAGACACCTAAGTATTTGTAGTTGTCCACGTATTCTAAGTCAGAGCCGTCCAGAGTAGTGATGTTGGACAGGCGGGTAGGTGCAGGTAGCGATCGGTCGAAGAGCATGCATTTAGTTTTACTTGTATTTAAGAGCAATTGGAGGCCACGGAAGGAGAGTTGTATGGCATTGAAGCTTGCCTGGAGGGTTGTTAACACAGTGTCCAAAGAGTGTTAAGTGGTGGTGTACCATCCTTTCAGGCTGTTGGCCTGAAGTAGGACTAAATACATTTAAATAGTATGGTATTAATTATTTGTTTGTGAATGTATTGTTAGATGGTAGGGTATTTGTTGTTTTTTCTTTTGAGATCAAAAAAATTAAGCAAAGAAAGTATAAGGAAGTTATACTCCAGTCTGGTAGGTGGCAGTAATGCAACATTTATTGGAAGCCGTTAAACCTCATTGAAGAAGGAGAACTAATGGCTGAAAGCTGTAGGGAGAATGCAGAACGCCACCTAGTTGCCGAGGGCTAGATAGATAGCTAGCTACCAAGAGCACTTTTTGTCTAACTTTGATCCTGGCAGTAACAGTTCATCTAGGTACAGTGCCTTCAGAAAGTATTTACACCCCTTGACTTTTTCCAGAATTTGTTATGACAAAGTTGGAATAAAATTGATTTCATTTTTTTGTCAATGATCTACACAAAATACTCTAAGTGGAAGAAAAAAGCCATTAAAAAAAATAATAATAATTAAACACTAATATCTTATTCAACCCCCTGAGTTAGAATCACCTTTGGCAGCGATTACAGCGGTGTCTTTCTGGGTAACGTTACGTTTTTAAGACCACACCTGGATTGTACAATATTTGCTCATTATTCTTAAAAAAAATAAAAAATTCAAGCTCTGTTAAGTTGGTTTTTCATCATTGATAGACACCCATGTTTAAGTCTTGACATAGATTTTCAAGCCAATTTAAGTCAAAACTGTAACTAGGCCACTTAGGAACATTCAATGTCTTCTTGGTAAGCAACTCCAGTGTATATTTGGCATTGTGTTTTAGGTAATTGTCCTGCTGAAAGGTGAATTTGTCTCCCAGTTTCTGTTGGAAAGCAGACTTAACCATGTTCGTCACTTTTTATCCTAAAAAATCTCCCTAGTCCTTGCTGATGACAAGCATGCCCAACATGATGCAGCCACCACCATGCTTGAAAATATTTTAGTGATACAATCAGTGATATGTTGTGCTAGATTTGCCCCGCTTTGTATTTCAAACAAAAAGTTAATTTCTTTGCCACATTTATTAGCAGTTTTATTTTAGTGCCTTATTGCAAACAGGATGGAATATTTTTCACTCTGTCATTCATGTTAGTATTGTGGAATGTTGTTGATCCATCCTCAGTAATCTCCTATCACATCCATTAAACTGTTTTAAATCCCTGAATGATTTCATTCCACTCTATCAACTGAGTTAAGAAGGGTGGCAGTATTTTTTTGTGTTTTTTTTGTGACTGGGTGTATTAATACACCAAAGTGTAATTAATAACCGCACCATGCTTAAAGGGATATTCAATGTCTGCTTTTTTTGTACCCCTCTCCCAATCGGTGCCCTTTGCAAATCATTGGAAAACCTCCATGTTCTTTGGTTGAATCTGTGCTTGAAATTCACTTCTCGGCTTACAGGTAATTGTATGTTTTAGGTACAGAGATGGGGTTGTCATAAAAAAAATATGGAGTGGGTCCATGAAACTTATTATGTAACTTGTGAAGCACATTTTTACTCCTGAACTTATTTAGAAGAAGGGTTGAATACTTATTGACTCAATAAATTTCAGCTTTTCATTTGTAAACATTTCTAAAAACATAATTCCACTTTGACATTATGGGGTATTGTGTGTAGATCAGTGACACTAAATCTCAATTTAAGCCATTTCAAATTCAGGCTGTAACAACAAAATGTGGAAAAAGTCAAAGGTGAGAATACTTTCTGAAGACACTGTATGTCCACTAAACACACATTATTTACAACTTCCGGCGCCGACAAAGATGGCCGCCTCGCTTCGCGTTCCTAGGAAACTATGCAGTATTGTTTTTTTCCGTGTTATTTCTTACGTTGCTACCCCAGGTAATCTAAGGTTTTATTACATACAGTCGGGAGGAACTATTGGATAAAAGAGCAACGTCAACTCACCATCATTGCGACCAGGAATACAACTTTCCCGAAGCAGATCCTCTGTTTTGCCCACCACCTAGGACAATGGTTCGGATCCCAGCCGGCGAACCAAAACAACGGCGCCGTAAAAGGAGCAGACGAAGCGGTCTTCTGGTCAGGTTCCGGAGACGGGCACATCGCGCACAGCTCTCGAGCATGCTACTCGCCAATGTCCAGGCTCTTGACAACAAGGTAGATGAAATCCGAGCAAGGGTAGCATTCCAGAGAGACATCAGAGACCGTGACGTTCTTTGCTTCACGGAAACATGGCTCACTTGAGACGGTACAGCCAGCTATCGGAGTCGGTACAGCCAGCTGGTTTCTTCACGCATAGCGCCGACAGAAACAAGTATCTTTCTGGTGAGAAGAGGGGTGGAGGGGTATGCCTTATGATTAACGAGATGTGGTGTGATCATAACAACATACAGGAACTCAAGTCCTTCTGTTCACCTGACTTAGAATTCCTCACAATCAAATGTCGACCTGCATTATCTACCAAGAGAATTCTCTTCGATTATAATCACAGCCGAATATATTCCCCCCCCAAACTTCATTTGACTCTATGTAAACTGGAAACCACATATCCTGAGGCTGCATTCATTGTAGCTGGGAATTTTAACAAGGCTAATCTGAATAAAAGACTCCCTAAATTCTATCCGCATATCGATTGTGCTACCAGGGCTGGCAAAACCCTGGATCATTGTTATTCTAACTTCCGCGACGCATATAAGGCCCTCCCCCGCCCCTTTTTTGGAAAGTCTGACCACTACTCCCTTTTGTTGCTCCCTGCCTATAGACAGGGACTAAAACGGGAAGCTCCCTTGCTCAGGTCTATTCAACGCTGGTCTGACCAATCTGATTCCACGCTTCAAGATTGCTTCGATCACTTGGACTGGGATATGTTCCGCATTGTGTCAAACAACAATATTGATGAATACGCTTATTCGGTGAGCGAGTTTATTAGCAAGTGCATCGGCGATGTCGTACCCACAGACACTATTAAAACGGTCTCAAACCAGAAACCGTGGATTGATGGCATCAATCGTGCAAAACTGAAAACGCGAACCACTGCTTTTAATCAGGGCAAGGTGACCGGAAACATGACCGAATACAAACAGTGTAGCTATTCCCTCCGCAAGGCAATCAAACAAGCTAAGCCTCCGTATAGAGACAAAGTAGAGTCGCAATTCAACGGCTCAGACACAAGAGGTATGTGGCAGGGTCTACAGTCAATTACGGATTACAAAAAGAAAATAAGCCCCGTTGCGGTCCAGGATGTCTTGCTTCCAGACAGACTAAACAACTTCTTTGCTCTCTTTGAGGACAATACAGTGCCACTGACACGGCCCGCTACTAAAACCTGCGGACACTCCTTCACTGCAGCCGACGTGAGTAAAACATTTAAACGTGTTAACCCTTGCAAGACTGCAGGCCAGACTGCATCCCCAGCCACGTCATCAGAGCATGCGCAGACCAGTTGGCTGGGGTGTTTACGGACATATTGAATCAATCCTTATCCCAGTCTGCTGTCCCACATGCTTCAAGAGGGCCACCATTGTTCCTGTTCCCAAGAAAGCTAAGGTAACTGAGCTAAACGACTACCGCCCCGTAGCACTCACTTCCGTCATCATGAAGTGCTTTGAGAGACCAGTCAAGGACCATATCACCTCCACCCTACCTGACACCCTAGACCCACTCCAATTTGCTTACCGCCCCAATAGGTCCACAGACGACACAATCGCAACCACACTGCACACTGCCCTAACCCATCAGGTATTCCTGTTGTCCTATGTGAGAATGCTGTTCATCGACTACAGCTCAGCATTTAACACCATAGTACCCTCCAAACTCGTCATCAACCTCGAGACCCTGGTCTCAACCCCGCCCTGTGCAACTGGGTACTGGACTTCCTGACGGGCTGCCCCCAGGTGGTGAGGGTAGATAACATCTCTACCCCGCTGATCCTCAACACTGGGGCCCCACAAGGGTGCGTTTTGAGCCCTCTCCTGTCCTCCCTTTTCACCAACGACTGTGTGGCCATGCACGCCTCCAACTCAATCATCAAGTTTGCAGACGACACTACAGTGGTAGGCTTGATTACCAACAATGACGAGACGGCCGACAGGGAGGAGGTGAGGGCCCTCGGAGTGTGGTGTCAGGAAAATAACCTTAAACTCAACGTCAACAAAACAAAGGAGATGATTGTAGACTTCAGGAAACAGCAGAAGGAGCACCCCCCTATCCACATCGACGGGACAGTAATGGAGAGGGTAGTGCGTTTTAAGTTCCTCGGCGTACACATCACGGACAAACTGAATTGGTCCACCCACACAGACAGCGTGGTGAAGGCGCATCAGCGCCTCTTCAACCTCAGGAGGCTGAAGAAATTCGGCTTGTCACAAAAGCACTCACAAACTTTTACAGATGCACAATCGAGAGCATCCTGTCGGGCTGTATCACCGCCTGGTATGGCAACTGCTCCACCCACAACCGTACGGCTCTCCAGAGGGTAGTGAGGTCTGCACCGGGGGCAAACTACCTGCCCCCTTGGACACCTACACCACCTGATGTCACAGGAAGGTCATAAAGCTCATCAAGGACAACAACCACCCGAGCCACTGCCTGTTCACCCCACTATCATCCAGAAGGCGAGGTCAGTACAGGTGCATCAAAGCAGGGACCGAGAGACTGAAAAACAGCTTCTATCTCAAGGCCACCAGACTGTTAAACAGCCGCCACTAACATTGAGTGGCTGCTGCCAACAAACTGACTCAACTCCAGCCACTTTAATAATGTAAAATTTATGTAAAAAATTTATCACTAGCCACTTTAAACAATGCCACTTTTATATGTTTACATACCCTACATTACTCATCTCATATGTATATACTGTACTCGATACCATCTACTGCATCTTGCCTATGCCGTTCTGTACCATCACTCATTCATATATTTTTATGTACATATTCTTCATCCCTTTACACTTGTGTGTGTATAAGGTTGTTATTGTGAAATTGTTAGGTTAGATTACTCGTTGGTTATTACTGCATTGTCGGAACTGGAAGCACAAGCATTTCGCTACACTCGCATTAACATCTGTATGTGACAAATAAAATTTGATTTGTTGCTCTGGGGAATGTAGCTATCTAGCTCCATACTAGGGTTACAGTAGCTGGAGTATTGCATTTACTATTGCGTTAGCTAAGACATTTAACAGCAGCAGATGACATGTTTCCTAATGTCAGCCCCTCCATCTCCTCTCCCTCAGTCGATTCAGTCTTGCATGGGTCTGTAAGAGGCAGCATCATGAGTGGGGAGCCAGACGCTTTGGCTGTGGTGAACCAGCTGAGGGATCTTGCTGCAGATCCCATGAACAGAAGAGCCATCGTTCAGGACCAAGGTTGCTTACCGGGACTCATCATTTTTCTGGACCACCCCAACCCCCAGGTTGTCTACTCAGCACTCCTGGTAAGGCCCCAAGTAGCGGATGCATTGCGTTCTAAAAGTGTCTGCATACATACGTTTGGTTTGCTACTAGCAGATCTTGGCTAGGCGTACTCCCTAAAGACTTTCGCTTGAATAACAAGAAAAAAGCTGCAATATTACTGTCCCTCTTGAGCCACCGTTGCAACAACGTAGTAAGACTTCCTCAAAATAGTCTGAAGTAATCTAAGATCAAGAAATCTATCATTAACTTTGACATTTTTGCCAGGGAGGTCTTAGTCGTGCAATTTTACATCTAGCTAAACTATTTGGTGCAGTACTTCTTGTGAAAAAAATGTGCCTGAAATAGTAGTAGTGCACTGCAGACAGTCGGGCCAAGCTGCTCAATGACCTGGTTACTGAAGTGACTTGTCTGTCTCTGATCTTAATTCAAATACCAAGCTCCTTAACCTTGGATGTGGAAATGTAATTTTGCTGTAGGATGAATGCATTTCTTATGTTCCTAAATCGTGATTGTGTCCCCTTCAGGCTGTGCGCTACCTCGCAGAATGCCGTCAAAACAAGGAGAAAATGAGGGGAGAGCTTGGGATGATGTTAAGTCTTCAGAATGTCATGCAAAAGTGAGTATATGGCCCTTGCAGAAGCCCAAATCATGATGGTCTTGTCTCACTCATCTTCTCTGTTGATATCATTATTAAATAGAAAATATTTGTAATTATTTGCAAATGTTTCTTTGCATCTCTACTTTTTCCATGTGAGACGCACGGTTTTAAAATGCAACAGTTCCTAAACTCATGTCAAACATTTTATAGTTCATCTCCTTAGACACAGATGTTTCTTTAAGTAGCATTTTGTGTGTTCTTCTCTAAGATGTAGTGATTATGCATAAAATAAATAGAGAAACAAACATTCTGAGCAAGAACTAGAGGTATTTTTGTTGAAAAAATGCATTTGCAAATTTGCTTGGGGCTCACAGTTAAAGGCCCAGTGCAGTCAAAAACGTAATTGTCTGTTTTATATACTGAACAAAAATATGAACGAAACATGCTAAATTTCACAGTTACGAATCATATAAGGAACTCAGTCAATTGAAACAAATAAATTAGGCCCTAATCTGTGGATTTCACATGACTGTGAATACAGATATGCATCTGTTGGTCACAGATACCTTAAAAAAAAGGTAGGGGAGTGGATCAGAACCAGTTAGTATCTGGTGTGAACACCATTTGCCTCATGCAGCGTGAGACATCTCCTTCACATAGAGTTGATCAGATCGTTGATTGTGGAATGTTGTGCCAATCTTCAATCGCTGTGAGAAATTGCTGGATATTGGCGGGAACTAGAACCCGCAATCCAGAGCATCCCAAACATGCTCAATGGGTGACATGTCTGGTGAGTATGGAAGAACTGGGACATTTTCAGCTTTCAGGAATTGTGTACAGGTCAAGTTGCCATCACATTCAAATAGCCATCGATGAAATGCAATTGTGTTCCTTGTCCATAGCTAATGCCTGCCCATACCATAACCCCACTGCCACCATGGGGCACTCTGTTCACAACGTTAACATCAGCAAAACACTCGCCCACACGACGGCATCTGCCCGGTACAGTTGAAACCTGGATTGATCCGTGAGGAGAACACTTCTCCAGCATGCCAGTGGCCATTGAAAGTGCTAATTTTCCCACTGAAGTCGGCTACAACTCTGAACTGCAGTCCGGTCAAGACCCTGGTGAGGACAACAAGCACGCAGATGAGCTTCTCTGAGATGGTTTCTGACAGTTTGTGCTAAAATTCTTTGGTTGTGTAAACTCACAGTTTCAACAATTCTCCGGGTGGTTGGTCTCAGACGATCCCGCAGTTGAAGAAGCCAGATGTGGAGGTCCTGGGCTAGCGTGGTTACACGTGGTCTGTGGTTGAGGCCAGTTGGACATACTGCCAAATTCTCTAAAACAATGTTGGAGGCGGCTTATGGTAGAGAAATTAACATTCAATTCTCTGGCAACAGCTCTGTTGGACGTTTCTGCAATCAGCATGCCAAATGCACGCTCCCTCAACTTGAGACTGTTGTGTGACAAAACTGCACATTTTAGAGTGGCCTTTTATTATCCCCATCACAAGGTGCACCTGTGTAATGATCACGCTGTTTAATCAGCTTCTTGATATGCCACACCTCGCAGGTGGCTGGATTATCTTGGCAATGGAGACATGCTCACTAACAGGGATGTAAACAAATTTGTGCACAATTTGAGAGAAACAACATTTTCTTGTGTATGGAACGTTTCTGGCATCTTTAACTTCAGTTCATTATACAAACTTTACATTTTGCGTTTATATTATTGTTCAGTGTACAGTGGGGCAAAAAAGTATTTAGTCAGCCACCAATTGTGCAAGTTCTCCCACTTAAAAAGATGAGAGGCCTGTAATTTTCATCATAGGTACACTTCAACTATGACAGACAAAATCAGGAAAAAAATCCAGAAAATCACATTGTAGGATTTTTAATGAATTTATTTGCAAATTATGGTGGAAAATAAGTATTTGGTCACCTACAAACAAGCAAGATTTCTGGCTCTCACAGACCTGTAACTTCTTCTTTAAGAGGCTCCTCTGCCCTCCACTCGTTATCCGTATTAATGGCACCTGTTTGAACTTGTTATCAGTTTAAGACACCTGTCCACAACCTCAAACAGTCACACTCCAAACTCCACTATGGCCAAGACCAAAGAGCTGTCAAAGGACACCAGAAACTCAATTGTAGACCTGCACCAGGCTGGGAAGACTGAATCTGCAATAAGTAAGCAGCTTGGTTTGAAGAAATCAACTGTGGGAGCAATTATTAGGAAATGGAAGACATACAAGACCACTGATAATTTCCCTCGATCTGGGGCTCCATGCAAGATCTCACCCTGTGGGGTCAAAATGATCACAAGAACGGTGAGCAAAAATCCCAGAACCACACTAGGGGACCTAGTAAATGACCTGCAGAGAGCTGGGACCAAAGTAACAAAGCCTACCATCAGTAACACACTACGCCGCCAGGGACTCAAATCCTGCAGTGCCAGACGTGTCCCCCTGCTTAAGCCAGTACATGTCCAGGCCCGTCGGAAGTTTGCTAGAGAGCATTTGGATGATCCAGAAGATTGGGAGAATGTCATATGGTCAGATGAAACCAAAATATAACTTTTTGGTAAAAACTCAACTTGTCGTGATTGGAGGACAAAGAATGCTGAGTTGCATCCAAAGAACACCATACCTACTGTGAAGCATGGGGGTGGAAACATCATGCTTTGGGGCTGTTTTTCTGCAAAGGGACCAGGACCAGGACTGATCCGTGTAAAGGAAAGAATGAATGGGGCCATGTAT
Source organism: Oncorhynchus nerka (assembly GCF_034236695.1). NCBI lineage: Eukaryota > Metazoa > Chordata > Actinopteri > Salmoniformes > Salmonidae > Oncorhynchus > Oncorhynchus nerka. Next base: position 74,372,005 of record NC_088415.1, on the reverse strand, counting down.
CGTGAGATTTTGAGTGAAAACCTCCTTCCATCAGCAAGGGCATTGAAGATGAAACGTGGCTGGGTCTTTCAACATGACAGTGATCCCAAACACACCGCCCGGGCAATGAGGAGTGGCTTCGTAAGAAGCATTTCAAGGTCCTGGAGTGGCCTAGCCAGTCTCCAGATCTCAACCCCATAGAAAATCTTTGGAGGGAGTTGAAAGTCCGTGTTGCCCAGCAACAGCCCCAAAACATCACTGCTCTAGAGGAGATCTGCATGGAGGAATGGGCCAAAATACCAGCAACAGTGTGTGAAAACCTTGTTAAGACTTACAGAAAACGTTTGACCTCTGTCATTGCCAACAAAGGGTATATAACAAAGTATTGAGAAACCTTTGTTATTGACCAAATACTTATTTTCCACCATAATTTGCAAATAAATTCATTAAAAATCCTACAATGTGATTTTCTGGATTTTTTTCTTCTCATTTTGTCTATCATTGTTTAAGTGTACCCATGATGAAAATGTACAGGCCTCTCTCATATTTTTAAGTGAGAGAACTTGCACAATTGGTGGCTGACTAAATACTGTATATTTCCACGCTGAAGTTGAAATTTCAGCCTGTTTTGGGGGGATGGAGATTTGGCCGGCCTGGTGACATCACTAGGAGGTAAATTCGTTGATAGACTAATAAGAAAGAGTTCCAAACCTCTCTGCCAATAAGTTTTGTTAGCCGGCTGGACCTCACTAAAGTCCCATAGATCACTTCATTACTCCCTTATTGTTTACAAAGCTCTGCTCCACAAGCTTCCAACATACCTCACTTCCCTGTTGAAATAATATAAAAAATATGAGATACCTAACCCATTTGCAAGGTTGGTTAACTCTTAGGTTCCCGCTGTCTCCACAAAGTTTGGTAAATCCGCCTTTAGTTTTAACGCACCACAGTTATGGAATACTTTACAAAACAAATTCCACCTGGATTCCCTGGTGCCGATAGTACAGTTTTAAGACTGTTGTTAAATGAGTTCGCTGAAGTTTGCAATTGTTTCAATTGACTATCATAACTTGCTGTAATGTTCACGGAGTGTACAAAACATTAGGAACACCTTCCTAATATTGAGTGCCAACTCCTTTTGCCCTCAGAACAGCCTCAATTCATCACGGCATGGACTCTACAAGGTGTCAATCGTTCCACAGGGATGCTGGCCCATGTTGACTCCAATGCTTCCCACAGTTGTGTCAAATTGGCTGGATGTCCATTTGTTGGTGGGCCACTCTTGATACACACAGGAAACTGTTGAGCATGGAAAAACCCAGCATCGTTGCAGTTCTTGACACACTCAAACTGGTGCGCCTGGCACCTACTACCATACCGTGTTCAAAGGCACAATCTGTCTCAATTGTCTGAAGGTTCAAACATTTTAAAACTTGCAGGTTCCTTCTGACAATGCAAAAACAATAAGAAATAATAAAAGATAAAAATACCAACATAAAGTAAATGGCTCAGTAGAATAAAATATTTTTTTAGCATAAGTATAATATGGGAATAACCGGTTTATCTATAACGGCTATGTTTTTAGTTTTCCACACTCACAGACAGTCCTAGGAAAATTGTTACTTAAATCACTTCTATGCAAAGAGTAATTTTGTTTGACCATGTTTGACTTTTTAATTTTTTAAATAAAAACATTCACAGTAAGGTACTTAATTGTTACCCAGAAATTAGTTAATGTTGAGATAAAACGGCTGCATTGGGCCTTTAAGAGCCAGTACGTTAACACTATTTTGAGATGATGACTAAAATCTTCCTTCCCTTTCCCCCTTAGGACAACCACCCCGGGAGAGACCAAACTGCTGGCCTCAGAAATCTATGAACTCCTCCAGGCCTCTAACAGTGAGGATGCATACAAGCCCAAGGAGCCCTCCTGCAGACGTAAGCCCCAGTTCTTCCTGGGCTCCACCAACAAGCAGGCCAAAACAGTGGTCCTCCACATAGATGGCCTGGATGACTCTGTGAGTGCCCCTATACTGATCAATAAGTATATTGATAAGGAGACTGCACACCATGCTAGCTCCAGTAACTTCTTTACTAAGTTAAACCTGACATGTCACACAAAGAATTATGGGTTCTGTAATACATTATGCTATAGTTACTAGCTAAGGTGACAGTTCTGGTAATCCACTACCTGATGTAAATTGAGTTTATACAGTTATTCCCATTCATCTCCTCCAGAGCCGGAGGAGCCTTTGTGAAGAGGCCCTGTTGAAGATCCGAGGTGTCATCAGCTTCACATTCCAGATGGCCGTTAAGAGGTGCATCATCAGAATCCGCTCAGACCTGAAGGCAGAGGTTAGTCACATTCTGTCTGTCCTATTACATAATATTCTGGGGAGGAGATGGAGGAGGGCAGAAGTGAGTCTAATCTCGGCATCCCAGAACCAATATCTTGCAGCTGCTTGATTAGATGGAGGGAGATATGAGATATAACACTGAGTGGCAGAGTGTGTGGCAGAACCTGGATGGATCCTCTTTGGTAGCTCAACCCAACTCTCTGCAAGTGTATGGGGCAAAAGTCCCCTCCCCTTCCCAAAGTTGAAAGATGCCAGGTGTAGGTGCACACCCTGCGAAATCTTGATTTGTCCAAATAACGAGCCTTGAAAAATCTGCACACTGGAACAATTGTTCCTCATTATTCATCAAATCTCAGAGTCCTTGGACAGATGTTAAACGTGTGTCTACAAGAGATTAAGTTGAGTTATACAACCTGCGGCCCTGTAACACATGCTGAGGAGGGAATCATGGCTGATGTGTGTCGTTGTTAAATCAAATATCTGTTTCCTCTGTAGGCTCTGGGTTCTGCCATCGCATCAACTGAAGTAATGAAAGCTCAACAGGTGGTCAGGGGAGAGGATGGAAATGAGGTTTGTCTTTCTGAATTCATTTCCAGTTTTATGTTTCTGTTGTCTTAACAGAGCCTTGGTTGAATCTCTGTTATTTTCTAGTCTGTCAATTTGATTCCCAGAGAAGGTCTTTACAAATATTAAGGAATGATCTTATCTCAAGGACAAAGCTTACAAAAATAAGTTTGGTATCTAATCAGAATCTAAATTCAAATACCATGGTCCTTGACCTTGTATGCCAGGAATATCATCTACCTTGTGGTGCACATTGAATTGAGCACTTCCTTTTGCTGTATAGGTAATCATCCCATTCCCAGAGGATGGTTCGGTAGCAGTGGAGCAGAATGTGAATCTTCCAGACTATCTTCCAGAGGAGGAGAGCCCATCCCAGGAGCCAGACAAGGCTGTGACCAGCGTGGGCACAGGGCAGGACGGAGCAGGCTGGCTAGGCACTGCTGCTAACTTTCTGTCCCGCTCTTTCTACTGGTGACTCCCAGACCACTTACACCTCTTCAGACAGAATCAGGCTCCCAGCTGCCAAAGAGCTGGACTGCCAAAGGCAATGTGTAACAACAAACGATTCCAACGGTATGCAGTACACACATGCACGCACCCACAATCTTACACACACTCCCACCTGGCACCATACAGAATCACCAAGCCATTGAGGGAGAGGACCGGCTTCCGGAATGAATTCTTATTTCTCATCTTTTGGGTTTTGATTGAGAGCTAGACTATTCTTTCTGCAAATGTAAATGGGTCCATGTATTTGAAAACCAAAATGTCTTATTGTGAGGAGCTTTATTGTGGCACCATTTAATAGGAATTGATCCATCAGAAACGTTGCCACAAAACGAAGTTCCTGTAGTTTGATTTCAGATCCTTCAAATCATTCTTTCTGGGTCTTTTTGACCGACCTTTGAACAATAACAGACCTCCTTCCCTATTTTCTCAATGGGTATTGTAGAATATGCAGTAATCAGCATGTGTCCAGTTATGGTGCCTTTCGTTTCATTCTGTTTACATGGATGCCCTTGCATGACTGACTGTCTGCTTTAGTTCTGAAGCCTGTAAGGCTCCTTACTTTAACATACCAAAGGTTACTGATGCAGACACTGTATCAACTCGTGTGGGTACTCTTTAAATTCCAATGCCAACTTAAATCATTCATGAAATGTATGTGGAGGATTATGAGCAATGTTTTAAGGACTGTGTGGCTGGTTGGAGAAGAGATGTTTTATCTACAGTAAAAGCATGAATATTTTGCACAGTCTGAACATTGTGGTATTCTCGAACAATGTGCTGTCATGCTTTATTGGCTTGGTATTACTCATTACAGAACAATATTAGGATATATTTCCTAAGGAAGAGGATTGTTCCTCTTTAAGGTACAGCCTCTGACAATTTTTGGGGAACAACATTCCTTTCCCCAATGTCTTGTATGATTTAGCGCATAGTTAAAAATAAGACAAGGCTAAACATAATCTCTCGTGGACAGACTACATAAACATTAATGGTTGAGCATTTGACCAAATTACGCAAGATTTTAGTTCTGGGCATACCGAGATTAGGCTAAACCTAACATTATTTTTCTCTAAATATATGTAGATGGAAATACACATTGTGTTAGATTTTAATTGGAAATGCATTGGCCAGCAGTGTCCTTAAACCTGTGGTTAAACTCATGTGGGTGCTGCCTTCTGTCAGGGTCATCTGTAAGTGTTGAACAGTGAATGTTTTGGATTGTTTGGTTAATATAATGGATCACTTGCCCATTACCCAGCTTCTGAAATGGTTATGTTTTCAGCGCATGTTACAGTGTATGAATGGGGAATGTTTCTGCTGAGTTTATTACTGTTCAAAGTAAATCTCCACATAACAATCCCTTTTTAAAGTTCAGCCACTGTCTCAAGGAAAAGTTCAGTTTCTGCCAAGTGTTTCTTGAAAGTGTAATTTTCTGTCTGTGGAGGGGGGAAAAAATCATTGTATAGAATTGTCTAGAAATGTACTGTTGTCCTCTCCTTGTATTTGTGTGTTGCTTGCAAAAACATGTCCTATAGACTCTCCCACCTCGTACAATCACACCTGACTAGATTGTGACCATCATGCCAGGGCAGAATGCATCCTATTTGCAAATACTGTATAGTTGTTCACACTCAATCAATGTGCATTGTTTACCAACAAAGTCATTCACTAGAAATATGTTAATATCTTTGAATTGTTATTGATTTGCTTTTTCACCCCCAGAAACCATTTATTAGATCAACTAACATTTAATCAGGTCGGCCTTTTTGTTTGCCAGCTTTATTCGACTCAGGGGAAATTTCTATCATATAATCCACGGTCTAATCACTCACGTATTACAACCTGTTTGAGTTGGTTCTTTCCACCGATAATGTATGAACACCAATCACAGAGGAATGTTCTGTGTGTATGTATGCTGCCTGTCAGTTTGTCTGTACTGTTATGGGCCATTGTGAGTGAGCTGTATGTTCCTAAGAGTTATATAAAAGAATATTAAAAAACAATGTTATTATATGAAATGTCCAATTGTTAATTTTATGGATGCTGATGGGATAGGGTACTGCCTCGAATTGAGGACATGGCAGTTTGTTCAACATGACAATTAAAAATGTACACAATATAACATGGTTTGGTTTCAATGAATTCATTTCCCTTTTACTGACAACTGATGTCTTTTACACATTACTGAGAAGTGTCTGACTGCTTCACTCTGTTTCCCACTGGCTTGGCTTCCCTCTGTATGATTTGCTTGTGTTTTGAATTCCCCAAAAAGTGAAGAGAAACCGAATATTATTCCCCTGGGACATTACAAAAGGGCCTTGTCTTTGAGCTCCTTCCCATAATGCATGCTCTTCTCACTATTACGTTGGACCCAATAGGCTTGGAAAATGTCCAACCTCCCACATTTGAAACCAGTGGGGCCCTGTAGAGGAGAACAGAGGATGAGAATTATGCTAAGAGCCTCATTTATGGGTTTAGGCTACGGTTCTTTCCAGACTTATCTTTGCTGTAGTCCCAACTCTTGTGACCTGCTCAACTGATTGGAAGGAAAATGTTAACTTGCACTCCCAAACAGCTATGTCCATACATCAACAAGTCTACGTTTAGTTTCACCACACGGTTGATGTATTATTGAAGTAAGAGGTGAAAACAGGACAGCCACAAGACCTACAGACAGAAAAGAGCAGTGCTGCCGTTGTCAGTCAGTCACAGTCTGCCATATGACAATCTCAATGAAAATGCAGAGGAAGCAAAGCCCCATGTGACCTCAGCAGAGAAGCATCAATGGAATTCACTTTGGGAATCTGCCCGCTATCATCATCGCTGCCTTTTATTCACAATGCAACACTGGCAAACTGCATTCAGCAGCACACTCCATGCATACTGTAAGAACAATAAAAAAGGAAGCCTCTACTTTTCCGCCTTATATTCAGGAGCTTACCTCTGTCTGAATATCAAACTCTACGCTACCAAATATTGCTTGCATTCCAGAGTGATTTAGTCAGCAGTTTTCTTTAAATAATAAAATGAGAGTAAAATATTGAGGAATGTTGCAGTACAATACAGTAGACATAGGGTGTCAGTATTGCATCATCATTGTGTAGTTGTCAATCCACCAAGTTGCTGGATTTATATACACTGCTCAAAAAAATAAAGGGAACACTAAAATAACACATCCTAGATCTGAATGAATGAAATATTCTTATTAAATACTTTTTTCTTTACATAGTTGAATGTGCTGACAACAAAATCACACAAATTATCAATGGAAATCAAATTTATCAACCCATGGAGGTCTGGATTTGGAGTCACACTCAAAATTAAAGTGGAAAACCACACTGCAGGCTGATCCAACTTTGATGTAATGTCCTTAAAACAAGTCAAAATGAGGCTCAATCGTGTGTGTGTCCTCCACGTGCCTGTATGACCTCCTTACAACGCCTGGGCATGCTCCTGATGAGGTGGCGGATGTCTCCTGAGCGATCTCCTCCCAGACCTGGACTAAAGCATCCGCCAACTCCTAGACAGTCTGTGGTGCAACGTGGCGTTGGTGAATGGAGCGAGACATGATGTCCCAGATGTGCTCAATTGGATTCAGGTCTGGGGAACGGGCGGGCCAGTCCATAGCATCAATGCCTTCCTCTTGCAGGAACTGCTGACACACTCCAGCCACATGAGGTCTAGCATTGTCTTGCATTAGGAGGAACCCAGGGCCAACCGCACCAGCATATGGTCTCACAAGGGGTCTGAGGATCTCATCTTGGTACCTAATGGCAGTCAGGCTACCTCTGGCGAGCACATGGAGGGCTGTGCGGCCCCCCAAAGAAATGCCACACCATGACTGACCCACCGCCAAACCCGGTCATGCTGGAGGATGTTGCAGGCAGCAGAACGTTCTCCACGGCGTCTCCAGACTGTCACGTCTGTCACATGTGCTCAGTGTGAACCTGCTTTCATCTGTGAAGAGCACAGGGCGCCAGTGGCGAATTTGCCAATCTTGGTGTTCTCTGGCAAATGCCAAATGTCCTGCACGGTGTTGGGCTGTAAGCACAACCCCCACCTGTGGACGTCGGGCCCTCATACCACCCTCATGGAGTCTGTTTCTGACCGTTTGAGCAGACACATGCACATTTGTGGCCTGCTGGAGGTCATTTTGCAGGGCTCTGGCAGTGCTACCCCTGCTCCTCCTTGCACAAAGGCGGAGGTAGCGGTCCTGCTGCTAGGTTGTTGCCCTCCTACGGCCTCCTCCACGTCTCCTGATGTACTGGCCTGTCTCCTGGTAGCGCCTCCATGCTCTGGACACTACGCTGACAGACACAGCAAACCTTCTTGCCACAGCTTGCATTGATGTTCCATCCTGGATGAGCTGCACTACCTGAGATTCTTGTGTGGGTTGTAGACTCCGTCTCATGCTACCACTAGAGTGAAAGCACCGCCAGCATTCAAAAGTGACCAAAACATCAGCCAGGAAGCATAGGAACTGAGAAGTGGTCTGTGGTTATCACCTGCAGAACCACTCCTTTATTGGGGGTGTCTTGCTAATTGCCTATAATTTCCAACTGTTGTCTATTCCATTTGCACAACAGCATGTGAAATTTATTGTCAATCAGTGTTGCTTCCTATGTGGACAGTTTGATTTCACAGAAGTGTGATTGACTTGGAGTTACATTGTGTTGTTTAAGCGTTCCCTTTATTTTTTTGAGCAGTGTATTTATCATATACACTGAGTATACCAAACATTAGGAACACTAATATTTAGTTGGAAGGTGTGTCCCCCCCCCACCCCCCACCCCCTCCACCACCACAAGGTGTCGAAAGAGTTCCACAGGGACATACACGGAAAACTGTTGAGTGTGAAAAACCCAGCAGTGTTGCAGTTTTTGACACACTCAAACCAATGCGCCTGGCACCTACCACCATACCCCGTTCAAAGGCACTTCAATATTTTGTCTTGCTCATTCATCCTCTGAATGCACACATACCCAATCTATGTCTCAATTCTCTCAAGGCTTAAACATTATTCTTTAACCTGTCTCCTCCCCTTCATCTACATTGATTGAAGTAGATTTAACAAGTGACATTAAAAAGGGATCATAGCTTTCACCTGGTCAGTCTATGTCATGGAAAGAGCAGGTGTTCTTAATGTGTTGTAGAGTGGGCATATATCACAGCGGGTCTGAACCCTGACCTCTCACTAAAGATACCAAAGTGTTGACCGTTAGACCAAGAGGAAATTCCCTATGGGCCGAGGGAGAGACTGATTTTGAAGTTGCAGGCAGGGCTACTGTACCTCATTATGAGACCACGAGCCTGGCTCATGTCCGCTATACATACACTTTCCGATCTTGTAATGTTAATACTTTTCATAGAAAAAGCGATAAAAAAAGACATGCATAATACTTGAATTGATCTTATCTAATAGTACAATATAAAGAGCAGAAAGAAATGGGCAGAGCTATGTAAAATGAGATCATTTACCCCCGGCCAATAGCTATTCCCATACAATACATGTTGTGTGCATGAATGTTGTGTATTAGGCTTCTTCTTAGTACTCTGTATTCAGAGGGGAAGAAGTGTCATCAGAGGGGCATGAGAGTGACCTGTGCCAGGACCTACTGAGACATATTTACTTAGCAGCACACAAACTATCGCAGCCAGGTTTTTCTTTACAGGCAACAGGGAGGTGGCATGATAGAGGCTACAGGAGGTCGATATATTGTAGCTTTGTTAAATAGAATAGGGCTTAAGGTAAGGGCATGCAACATTGTTTTGAATGAGAACCACTTGGTAATACATTATTTATTAACTCTTATCAGAGCCTGACTGCCTTTGATGTGGGTGGAACAAGCTCATGATTATGAAATGATAATGGCCTTAATGATATTTCATTAGAGGTTGTAGATGATTTGTTGCTTTCACAGCAATTGTGTCCTTCACGAGGGGCTAGACTAGAGTATGGGGACCGCATAGCTCAGAATGTCCAAATAATATGGCTCAATGAAAGTATGAGAGGGGCGGTGGAGTAGCTTCACATGTGAAATATATACGTTTTAGCATTCCCATGAATAATAATCCATTTAATTTATATAGCACTATTTATTATACAGATAAGATCAAAGACGCTGAATAGGAAATTACCTTGTTTATCCTCTTTCCCTGTTTGGTGTGCAATCAATCAAGATCAATTAACCAAAATGCTGAATCATTAAAGTCATTATCATTAGTTGAGGTAATTAAGTAATTATCCCTATTTGTGAAATGAATGGCTCATTAGCTGTGTTGAATATTGAATCTCCTGCTCTCTAGATTCTATATTTTTAGGAGTTGTGAGTTTTTCAGATTATTACATCTTTCCATCAAGTGGTGTACAAATACTTTGAAGTTCTACTTAAGTATTTTTTGGGGGTATCTGTGTTTTACTTTACTATTTCTATTTTTGACAACTTTTACTTTTACTTCACTACATTCCTAAAGAAAAATGACGTACTTTTTACTCCATACATTTTCCCTGACACCCAAAAGTACTTACAGTTACATTATGGATGCATAACAGGACAGGAAAATGGTCCAATTCACACACATATCAAGAGAACCTCCCTGGTCCTCTCTACTGTCTCTGATCTGGCAGATTCACTAAACACAAATGCTTAATTTGAAAATGATTCTGAGTGTTGGAGTGTGCCCCTGAATGTCCGAAAAATAAAAAATAAACAGAAAATTGTGCCGTCTGGTTTGCCTAATGTAAGTAATTTTAAATTACTTATACTTTTACTTGTGATACTTAAGTATATTTTTGAAATTACCATTACTTTTGATACTTAAGTATATTTAAAATCAAATACTTTTAAACTTTGGCTCAAGTAGTATTTTACTGGATGACTTTCACTTTTAATTGAGTTATTTTTTATGATGGTATCTTTACTTTTACTCAAGTATGGCAGTTGGGGACTATTTCCACCACTGTTTCCATCTGAAATGGATTCTTTACAATAATCATCAAGATCTGAATTATACGATCAACATTTGATACTGTACCATCTCATCTAAACTTCAAGAGTGAGTGGTGTTGGAGGTGAATCAAAGCAAGTAAATACATCCAAAAATAATGGGTTGAACTGGTTGGGATTGTTTACTGAATACCGGCCTCTATCATCTTGGTCAGACATCTACATTTACATACAGGTCTTTTTTTGATGTTTCTGTCAGTTGGAGGCTAATGTTGTAAACAAAGGATCATGGCACATTGAAGGTCATTCATGCTCGGTTTCCTATTCAAGGGAGGGAGCCTATGGAGAAGAGGCAGAGATAGATCAGACCATGAAGTCCCAGCCCATATGGTGCTCCTCCCGCACTGGTATGGTTCTCTATGTGTGGTGTCAAAACACTGCAACATGCATGGAAGAGGCACACACACACACACACACACATGCACCTGATTGATTACCATACTGGCCCTGCGGAGTGTGTGTGATTATTTACAGTAGTCATTACTGTGTACGAACCAAAGGACCCAGGTCATCAATAGACCCTGGAGATAGTATGAGCTGTCTATAGACCTCAAAAAGCCGTTGAAAAGGTTTATACTGTATATCAGCCAGGCGGTTTGCGGTCGACAGACTGGTGATTTTAGAATAGCCTTAGTCAAGCCGATGATTTAATATCCCCAGAGTGGAATGGAATGCCAATACTGTATCTGCAGATGGTCTGTAAAGTGTTGCATTACATTGTATTGCTTGAATTAAATTAAATGCTGTTCCAAGAGCTAGCCACCCCTCATGGCAATTTTGTTGAAGGCCAGAATTTTTATACCTCTCAACCTCATCAATTTGGCCATAATTGTCATGGGACCTGAGCCAAGCCAAGATGTATTTTTGGGTGTGAGCCACTGGAAAGCAGTTATTGTCAGCTGTTTGCTGACAGCCGTGACAGACTAATAGAGGAGTAAATAAAGGGTTTTCTGACACGTTTCCAGGATTTCTGTATCCTTTCTTGGTCAATGTCAACATGACTCACATAGCAGAACAATAACTAATATGTTTGGCTGACAAAATCAAATGTACCATCGTGGCTGGCTGTATCACCACCTAGTATGGCAATTTCTCCACCGGTGACCGCAAGGCCCTACAGTAGGTGGTGCGGACGGCCCAGCGCATCACTGGGGGCGAGCTCCCAGCCATCCAAGACATTCATGCCAGGTGTTGTCTGAGTAAGGCCTGAAAAACTGCTAAGGAATACAGCTACCCGAGCCATGGACTGTTCTCTCTGCTCCCGTCCAGCAGAGGGTATCGGAGCATCGGGTCGCGAACCAACAGGCTCTGAAAGCTCTTCTTTCCTCAGGCCGTAAGATTGTTGAATAGATAACTACCACTGCCCTCCCTCTCTCCCACAGACTATCACAACTGACTACCTGCTCATCCTAAGGTCTCCAATACCATAGCCACACACACCTACATTGACACTCTTCACATTCACGTATACACACCCACATACGCACACACTAAGGCACCTATGCTCGCACACTCACTGACACATCACACACACTCACACTCAACTCACTCATTACCATGCAAGTACCACATACACTGCCGCCATAATTGATTGATTGATTGATTATAGTAATTCATATGACCATTCGATGTTCCTGTAATGTTTATTATGATAATTATTACTAAACTCAGCAAAAAAAGAAACGTCCCTTTTTCAGGACCCTGTCTTTCAAAAATAATTCGTAAAAATCCAAATAACTTCACAGATCTTCATTGTAAAGGGTTTAATTTTAAACACTGTTTCCCATGCTTGTTGAATGAACCATAAACAATTAATGAACATGCACCTGTGGAACGGTCATTAAGACACTAACAGCTTAAGAACAGTAGGCAATTAAGGTCACAATTATTAAAACTTAGGACACAACAACAATTGCCCAAGTTACACCAGGAACGCACAATCCCTCCATCAGTGCTCATACTGTCCGCAATAGGCTGAGAGAGGCTGGACTGAGGGCTTGTAGGCCTGTTGTAAGGCAGGTCCTCACCAGACATCACCGGCAACAATGTCACCTATGGGCACAAACCCACCGTCGCTGAACCAGACAGGACTGGTCTTCACTGACTAGTCATGGTTTTGTCTCACCAGGGGTGATGGTCAGATTCGAGTTTATCGTCAAAGGAATGAGCGTTACACCGAGGCCTGTACTCTGGAGTGGGATCGATTTGGAGGTGAAGGGTCTGTCATGATCTGGGGCGGTGTGTCACAGCATCATCGGACTGAGCTTGTTGTCATTGCAGGCACTCTCAACGCTGTGCATTACAGGGAAGACATCCTCCTCCCTCATGTTGTACCCTTCCTGCAGGCTCATCCTGACATGACCCTCCAGCATGACAATGCCTCCAGCCATACTGCTCGTTCTGTGCGTGATTTCCTGCAAGACAGGAATGTCAGTGTTCTGCCATGGCCAGTGTAGAGCCCGGATCTCAATCCCATTGAGCACGTCTGGGACCTGTTGGATCGGAGGTTGAGGGCTAGGGCCATTCCCCCTAGACATGTCTGGAATTTGCATGTGCCTTGGTGGAAGAGTGGTGTAACATCTCACAGCAAGAACTGGCAAATCTGGTGCAGTCCATGAGGAGGAGATGCACTGCAGTCCTTAATGCAGCTGGTGGCCACACCAGATACTGACTGTTACTTTTGATTTTAATCCCCCCTTTGTTCAGGGACACATTATTCCATTTCTGTTAGTCACATGTCTGTGGAACTTGTTCAGTTTATGTCTCAGTTGTTGAATCTTGTTATGTGTACAAATATTTACACGTTAAGTTTGTAGAAAATAAACGCAGTTGACAGTGAGAGGATGTTTCCTTTTTTTGCTGAGTTTATTTGTATTTGTCCTGCTACCAGCCACTTTAACCCATTTTCATGTGTGTTCCTTCCTAAATCCCTGCAGTATCCCTGCACATTGTAATAATGGTGACGTCACTGCACTGACTGACCTTGATTCTTTTTTTCTTTTCTTGCATTTCACGTGTTTTATTTCTTATCTAAATTACTACCTTTATTGTACATTGTTGGAAAACCGCTCGCAAGTTAAGCATTTCACTGTACGTTTTTATTTCACTGTACTGTTTTACACCTGCTGTATCCTGTGCATGTGACAATAAAACTTGAAACATTAAATAACTGTGTGCAGAAGGTGGATGTTGAAATATGAAAATCTAGGTATTTTTCCATCCCAGACACATGATTCTAGGATAGGACCGAAAATAATACAAAATGTCACAATTATTTACAATTGTTTGAATACCATATTAAATAAACAGCACATTCCTTTTCAGAACATCTAGGCCTTGAGAGAAATGCAAACCAAACAACAACGTTGATTATAGCGATGTGTGAATCATCTTTCTTGGCATAACCCATGCCAGCTACGGGGCCTATCTGTTTGTGCATGTAGGAAGAGGAGGAACAGCTTGGGTGTACGGAGGAGTGAGGCTCCTGAGGGGAATGGTTGTACACTCCTAATGGTTACACTCCTGCACTGAGCTAAGGACTCGTAATAAAGTGTGTGTGTGTGGGTGTGCGTGTGCTGGTGGGTGTGCTGGTGTGTGTGTGCTGGTGGGTGTGTGCTGGTGTGTGTGTGTGTGTGTGTGTGTGTGTGTGTGTGTGTGTGTGTGTGTGTGTGTGTGTGTGTGTGTGTGTGTGTGTGTGTGTGTGTATGTGTGTATGTGTGTGTGTGTGTGTGTGTGTGTGTGTGTGTGTGTGTGTGTGTGTGTGTGTGTGTGTATGCCTACCACCATCTGGCTCTGTGCATGTGGTCCGACTGGAGGCCAGAGCCCAATCTGTACCATCATGACTCTCCAGAGATACCAGCCGCCATGCAATCACGTTGACAGATGGCTAGGCTGCTGCTCGTGGCCCCACCAAGAAGACCAAATTCACCTTCATTAAACTCTGATTGGAATCACGGGCACCAGGCACCATCAAAAGACAACTCGGTTTTCTTTCTTGTAGAAGGAATTGTTGGTGCAATGTGTGATCAACATAGCACTGAGTGAAATGTTTTAATTCTTTAGAGTCTAAGACATTGGGGGAATAAGGGTGTTAAGCTGACATATGGAATTGTTTTAAGATGGTCATACTATGGATCATTTAGCTATTTGATTTAGAATTTTATGTAACGGCACTCGTCATGGGAAGGAAGAGTGGACCAAAGCGCAGCGTGGAAAGTGTTAATGATATTTATTTTCAAGAAACACTCAAACAAAAATAACAAACCCCCCCAAAAAAAAAAAAAACTAAAGCGAACAGTTCCGTCAGGCACAGACACTAAACAGAAAATAACACCCCACAAAACCCAAACGGAAAATCACAATTTATATATGATCCCCAATCAGAGACAACGATAGACAGCTGCATCTGATTGGGAACCACACTCCGCAAAACAACAAAGAAATAGAAAACATACATTTTCCCACCCGAGTCACACCCTGACCTAACCAAACATAGAGAATAAATAAGGATCTCTAAGGTCAGGGCGTGACATTTTAGGACACCTTTATGTATTTTCTTATAAAATATTGATTTTGTCTTTACTACTAAATCTCATAGAAACGCATTAATGACATATTAAAAAATAAACAAGGTTTTGAAGTGTCTGTCCTAAATCTAGGATATATATATATTGTTTATATATACATATTTTTTTTACACATATTTAACAAATTTGGGGGGGTGCGATACTGTCGGATGCAGTGGATTGAGACCCATCAATTGGAAAAAACATGATATCTCTAGTTTAAACTGATGTATTTTCATGGGGATTTTTTTGTTATGTAAATTTAGATTGACACACCAGTAAATCGACTGTAGGTTAATAAACAGAATAATCTGACTTCTGGTGTAAAACTGTAATCTTCATGTAGCTTTCAATTATGCTCAAAGATGTGAGGAGCAAATTATGTTTGATTTCAGATATTCTGTTAATGAGATCATATCCATTTATTGGTTGGTTTATCTACAGTGCCTTCAGAAAGTATTCAGACCCCTTGACCTTTTCCACATTTTGTTAGGTTACATTCTTTGAGTAAATAGTTTTTTCCCCTGATCAATCTACACACAATATCCCATAATGACAAAGCAAAACCTGGTTTTGAAAGTTTTGCTATTTTATTAAAAATTAAAAACTGAAATATCACATATACATAAGTATTCAGATCTTTTACTCAGTACTTTGTTGAAGCACCTTTGGCAGCGATTACAGCCTCGAGTCTTCTTGAATATGACGCTACAAGTTTGGCACACCTGTATTTGGGGTGTTTCTGCCATTCTTCTCTGCAGATCCTCTCAAGCACTGTCAGATTGGATGGGGAGCATCGCTGCACAGCTACTTTCAGGAATCTTCTACAGTTCTATTTTTGTTTCATCAGACCAGAGTACATTTCTCCGAAAAGTACAATCTTTGTCCTCATGTGCAGTTGCAAACCGTAGTCTGGCCTTTTTTTATGGCAGTTTTGGAGCAGTGGCTTCTTCCTTGCTGAGCGGACTTTCAGGCTATGTCGATATAGGACGTGTTTTACTGTGGAAAAATATACTTTTTTCCTTCAGCATCTTCACAAGGTCCTTTGCTGTTGTTATGGGATTGATTTGCACTTTTCGCACCAAAATATGTTCATTTCAAGGAGACAGAACGCTTCTCCTTCCTGAGTGGTTTGACGGCTGCGTGGTCCCATGGTGTTTATACTTGCGTACTATTGTTTGTACAGATGAACGTGGTACATTCAGGCATTTGGAAATTCCCCCCAAGGATGAACTAGACTTGTGGAGGTTTACAATTGTTATTCTGACGTCTTGGCTGATTTCTTTTGATTTTCCCATGATGTCAAGCAAAGAGGCACTGAGTTTGAAGGTTGGCCTTGAAATACATCCACAGGGACACCACCAATTGACTCAAATGACGTCAATTAGCCTATCAGAAGCTTCTAAAGCCATGACATCATTTGCTGGAATTTTCCAAGCTGTTTAAAGGCACAGTCAACTTAGTGTATGTAAAACTTCTGACCCACTGGAAATGTGATACAGTGAATTACAAGTGAAATAACCTGTCTGTAAACAATTAAAAAATTACTTGTGTCATGCACAAAGTAGATGTCCTAACCGACTTGCCAAAACTATAGTTTGTTAACAATAAATTTGTGGAGTGGTTGAAAAACTAGTTTTAATGACTCCAACCTAAATGTATGTAAACTTCTGACTTCTTCCTCGCCCAGAAATCTGCTCCTTTTACTCTCTGTTCCGAACTAAATAGACGACCAGTTCTTATAGCCTTTAGCCGTACCCTTATCCTTCTCCTCCTCTGTTCCTCTGGTGATGTAGAGGTTAACCCAGGCCCTGCAGCCCCCAGCACCACTCCCATTCCCAAGGCACTCTCATTTGTTGACTTCTGTAACTGTAAAAGCCTTGGTTTCATGCATGTTAACATTAGAAGCCTCCTCCCTAAGTTTGTTTTATTCACTGCTTTAGCACACTCCACCAACCCTGATGTCCTAGCCGTGTCTGAATCTTGGCCACCAAAAATCCTGAAATTTCCCCATCCCCAACTACAACATTTTCCGACAAGATAGAACTGCCAAGGGGGGTGGAGTTGCAATCTACTGCAGAGATACTATCTAGGTTTGTGCCCAAACAATCACTGCCTAATTGCCTGCGTCCATAATGGGTCTGCGTTCAAACGACCACCCCTCATCACTGTCAAATGCTCCCTAAAATACTTCAGCGAGCAGGCCTTTCTAATCGACCTGGCCCTGGAAGGATATTGACCTCATCCCATCAGTAGAGGATCCCTGGTTGCTCTTTAAAAGTGCTTTCCTCACCATCTTAAATAAGCATGCCCCTTTTAAAAAATGTAGAACTAAGAACAGACAGAGCCCTTGGTTCACCCCAGACTTGACTGCCCTTGAACAGCACAAAAATCCTGTGGCGTGCTGCACTAGCATCGTATGTATAGCCCCCGCAATATGCAACTTTTCAGGGAAGTCAGGAACCAATATACACAGTCAGTTAGGAAAGCTAAGGCTAGCTTTTTCAAACAGAAATCTGCATCCTGTAGCACTAATTCCAAAAGGTTTTGTGACACTGTAAAGTCCATGGAGAATAAGAGCACCTCCTCCCAGCTGCCCACTGCACTGAGGCTAGGAATCACTGTCACCACCGATAAATCTCCGATAATCAATCATTTCAATAAGCATTTATCTATGGCTGGCCATGCTTTCCACCTGGCTACCCCTACCCTGGCCAACAGCTCTGCACCCCCTGCAGCAACTTGCCCAAGTCCCCCCTTCCTTCTTCTTCACCCAAATCCAGACAGCTGATGTTCTGACAGAGCTGCAAAATCTGGATCCCTACAAATCAGCTGGACAATCTGAACCCTCTCTTCTAAAATTACCCCCCGAAATTGTTGCAACCCCTATTACTAGCCTGTTTAACCTCTCTTTCACATTGTCTTACTTCTGTATTCTCTGTAATTCATTCTTCATCTAAAAATGGATATTCAATTTTACATGCAGCACAACACAACCTGTTTAGATATCCATGATATCTCCGTGGCCAGGGACATTAATGTAGGAAAACTGAAATCTGTTTTACCTCATTTTTAGCAGTATGTCACATGTGCAATTAGATGGGGGAAAAAAACTCTAGATCACTTTTATACCACACACAGAGATGTATACAAAGCTCTCCCTCGCCCCCTATTTGGAAAATCTGACCATAACTCTATCCACCTGAAACCTGCTTACAAGCAAAAACTCGAACAGGAAGTACCAGTGACGAGCTCAATACGTAAGTGGTCCGAGGAAGCGGATGCTAAGCTTGAGGACAGTTTCACAAGCACAGACTGGAATATGTTCCGGGATTCATCCGATGGCATTGAGGAGTAATTCCACATCAGTCACCAGCTGTTGTGGAAAATATTCAATCAAATACTTCTCAGATACCGGAGCTTGTAAATTCAATTAGACTTTATTACAAACACTAACACAGCCGAGCAATTCCATGGAAGAACTGAATCTTCATTCTTAGTACTTGGCTTTTATACAGTCTTACCCTTACATAACGTTGTCACTCCATTTTACGAATCTTGTTGTCTTACTGCGTTTCCATTCTCTTATTGGCTCAGACATTGGGGCATAGATTATATTGGTGGCATGACATGCATACTGTCACGCCTTGGTCATAATGTTTTGTGTTTTTCGTTATATATTTTGGTCAGGCCAGGGTGTGACATGGGTTATGTGTTGTGTTCGTATTGGGGTTTTATAGCATTGGGATTGTGAATGATTAGGGGTGTGTCTAGTTAGGCTTGGCTGCCTGAGGCGGTTCTCAATCAGAGTCAGGTGATTCTCGTTGTCTCGGATTGGGAACCGTATTTAGGTAGCCTGAGTTCACTTTGTATTTCGTGGGTGATTGTTCCTGTCTCTGTGTAGTTCACCAGATAGGCTCAGTCACTTGGTTTTTTCTTTTCAATTGTTTTGGAAGAGAAGAGAACGAGCGCCATTCTCCTTGCGGAGATGGTGCTAAATACATCAACACGGTCGGTCCCTGGGATTGGGCTGGCCAACACGATTCGGTTTGCTTGGAAGGAAAAGGAGTTTGAGCCTTTAGGACGGGAATCCTTTGGAAGGATAATATTGATGGGGATTCTAAAGCTGACGGTGAAGGACGTGTTTTGTTTCCAAGGCAACTCGTTGGAGGGAGCATACGACGTTGCACTATATACAGAGGAAAAACACGATGATATCCTGAGAAGGGCAAGAGCAGTGGGAGGTGAGAGGCCGATGTGCCACTACGAAATAACAAGCCTGGCGAAGAATAACTTTAGGGTTGTAACTGTAAACATTTACAACCCTTACGTTAAGGACGAAGAGGTGAGGGCTTTTCTGGGGAGATACATGGATAACGTCTCCTCAGCAAGGCACCTCAAAGACTCCCTTGGGTTTTGGAATGGGAGGAGAGGCTTCCAGGCCCTCCTCAGAGAGGACCCAAGGGGACATGGTGGCTACCTCCATCCTCCTGCTATGTTCTCCCTAGGGGCTGACAGGGGACGTTGTATTATGCACGTCAGCCCCCATTTTGCAGACGCTGTATGGCCTATGGTCACATTTTCGCCTCATGCAGTGCAAGAAAATGCAGATTTTGTGCATCTGAGGATCACGAGGCGAGGATTGTGACAAGCCTAAGACGTGCCATGGGTGTGGCTCGTCAGCACACCTGTGGAGGGGGTGCCCGGCCCGTCAGAGGTCATATGCGTCTGCTGCTGGGGGAGCAGGAGCGGGGGATGGGGGAAGAAGAGGAGGGGAAGGAAGCACGCCTCATGACCAGAGATCAGGTCCAGAGGGGAAGGCCACAAGGAAGGAGGAGGAGCCAGAAGCGGCGGATGGAAGAGAAGGAAACGGAAGGCACGGGAGTAGGAGAACCAGAAAAAGCGGCGGAAGAAGGCAACCGAGTGGAGGAGCATGAGAGAGAAGAAAGCGAGGGAGGAGTGGTGGAGAAGGAGACGGTGGAAGAGAAAGTGGACTGGGGGAAAGTGCCATGGTGGAAGAGATGAGGGGTATGGTGGAGGAGCTGGCAGGGGGAGGGTGGTATCTCTTCACTGCCGCCATCACCAAAGAAGAGTATGAAGAGGAGGGGGCGATTGGCCGACAGTGAGGGGGAAGGGATGGCCAAGAGAGTGATGGGGGCGGGAGAAACCTCTGGGTTGCTGCTGGTTTCCCCAGGCCCTCAACTTCTGTTGGGTGGGGACACACATAACAAGACTCAGGACTGGGTACAAGAGGAGGTGGGGAGTTTTTTGTTTGGGGACTCAGCCTCCCAATTTTTTTTTCCAAACCAGCTGCAACACTGGGGAGGGGAGGATTGTGGGGGTAGACCCAGGGTGCAGGGCACTCCGGAGCCAAACATTATTCCTGCATCCTGGGAGGGTGTGATGGAGGAAGAGGGGGGATGTCGGGATTACGGATGGTGTTCTCACCGGTAGATATGGAGCAGGGGAGCATCGGGTGAGTCTCCTGTTTTATGTTTTTTTCTGTCTGGGTTTAGAATTTGAGTGTATTACATGTATTTATTTTCATGGAGTCTAATTTTACTTTTGTTAGTTTAAATGTAAGGGGTTTAAGGGATTTTGTTAAGAGGAGGGCGGTTTTTAGTTATTTGGAGGGTGTGGGGTTTGATTTTTGTTTTTTACAGGAGGTTCACCTGAGGGATGGAGGGGATGTTATTAGGTTTAAGAGGGAGTGGGACAAGGGGGAGTCGGTTTGGGGTGTTGGGGGGGTGCACTCATCGGGGGTAGGGATTTTGTGTGGGCACAGGGAGGTAAAAGTGGAGGATTCTTTCGTGGTAATGCAGGGGAGGGTTATAGGGGTGGATGTCACGATAAGGGATTGTAAATTTAGATTAGTGGTGGTGTATGGGCCACAGGTGGTGGCAGACAGAAGGGAGATGGTGGACTGTCTGACGCCCCTGTGTGTCACAAATAGGAAATTAGTGATAGGGGGGGATTTTAATACAGATTTAGGAAGAGGGGGGGATAGCAGTGCGGGCGCCATTGCCAGGCTAATGGCTTGCCATGGTCTGGTAGATGGTGGTATGCACACTACTCAAAAACTGGACGGTCCTACATGGCGTAACTCCAGGGGGGTTGAGCGGAGGCTCGACTATATTTTTGTACCCAGGTCTTTGGGTAAGTTGTCTGGGCGGCTGTTGCCTGTTTTCTTTTCGGATCACGACGGGGTGCTCCTGCAGGTGGGGTCGCCAGTCTGCCTCTTTGGTAGAGGGTACTGGAAGCTAGATCGGGATGTGCTGGAGGAGCAGGCTTTTGTTGACGGGTTTTATGGTTTCTTTTGGAGGCTTGAGGGCCTCCGGTCCATGTGCGAGGGGGTGTTAGAGTGGTGGGAATTAGTTAAGGTGAGGATTAGGGCTTTTATAATAGGGTATTGCAAGAGGAAACAAAGGGAGGAGAGGAGGGAGGTGGATCGTATCCAGAGGTTAATTGAACTCGAATACGAGGCAGGCAACCTCGGCGGGTCGTTTGACTGGGAGAGATCCGCAACCCTAAAGGCGCAGCTCAGGGAGTTGCAGGAGCGGAAGGCTCGAGCTTTCCTTGAGCGAGCGCATAGTGGCTTTCTAGAACATAATGAGACTTGTTCTGCTATGTTCTTTAAGTTGGTTAGGGCAAGACAGAGTAGGAAGGTAATGCATGGTGTTAGGGAAGAAAATGGTAGTATAGTTAGAGAACCAGAGGATATGGTCAGGGTGACAACTGATCATTTCAAGGTTTATTTAAGGAAAGGGAAATAGATGTAGATCAGGGAAATGTGTTTTAGAACACTTGTCCAGGCGGTTGCCGGAGGACATTAGAGAAGTGATGGAGGCCCAGATCTCACTAGAAGAGGTTGAGAGCGCTCTTAGGAGGATGGGAAAAGGGAAGGTGCCTGGGATAGATGGGCTGCCGGCTGAGTTTTATCTCAAGTTTTGGGGTATACTTGGACCAGTGGTCCTCGAAGTCTTGAAGGCCATCCTTGAGACGGGGGGTCCCGGGGGATCAATGGCTGTTGGTGTGCTGTCACTTTTATATAAGAAGGGGAAGTAACAGACCTTGGCAACTGGCGGCCGTTGACCATGCTGTGTGTAGATTACAAGCTACTTGCAAAGGTTTTAGCAGACCGGTTGCGCACAGCCCTTCCCTACATCGTTCATGAGGATCAGACGTGCGGGGTAGAGGGCCGCTCTATTAGATGGAACCTACAGTTAATCAGGGACTCCATCGCTTGGGTTGAAGATAGAGGTCTGCCTTTAATGGTAGCAGCGCTAGATCAGGCGAAAGCCTTCGATCGCGTGAATAGATCCTTTTTATTCAGAGTGTTAGGTCGATTAGGATTTGGGGAGAAGTTTATAGGATGGATTCGTACATTATATGTCGGAGCGGGGTGCCGAGTTAGTGTAAATAGTCACTTGGGTGATGTTTTTGACCTCTCGTCTGGGGTCAGGCAGGGTGCCCACTCTCGGCTCTCCTCTTCGTTCTGTACATGGAGCCTCTGGGGGCTGCCATTAGGGCAGACACAGGGGTGGAAGGTTTGCTGATCCCTGGAAGTGGTGGGCTGCGTGTTAAGATGACGCAGTACGCCGACGACACTTCCTTGCTGTTGTGCAAGGACTCGTGCCTGACAAGGTCCCTTGCCATCTTTGGGGATTTCACCCGAGCGTCGGGAGCAGTTCTGAACCATGCAAAGTCTTCAGTCAAGTTTTTCGGAAGATGGCGCGGTAGAACGGATGTGCCTGGGGGGTTATCTCTCTGTGAGGGGGCCCTGAGGATTCTCGGGGTCCATTTTGAGACCTCCGGCTCAGCGACGCTAAACTGGAACATGCGTATCGCAGTGGTACAGAGGAAGCTAGCAATGTGGAAAGCTAGGTATTTGTCTTTTATGGGCAAAGTCCTGGTCCTAAAGGTGGATGTGTTGCCGTCTCTTTTGTATTTGGCATACATCTACCCATTGCCGGCTTGTCTGAGGAGGCCTCTAGTGAGGCTTGTGTTTCAGTTTATGTGGAGTGGCAGGTGCGAGTGGGTCGCCAGGGCACGCATGATCTGTCCCATCGGGGAGGGAGGTAGGGGGTACCACATTTCCCCCTCAAGCTGGACTCAATTTTTGTTTCCTTCTTGTTAACGGAGCTTGCTCAGCCAGTGATACACCCGTCCGGTTACCTCCTGCGGGTGTTTTTCTCGTATCAGGCGAAGCATAATGGTGTGGTCTAACACGGGTCCTCGGGCGGAACAGCTGCCGTGGCACTTTGGTCATGCGGTCAAGTGGCTGCGTGCGCACCCTGAGGTTGAAGTTGCCCGAGTAGGTTTAGATCACAGGCACCTGTACGAGGAGGTCAGAAAGGCAGGGAGTCCGGCGCCTGTAGTGGGCATCTCGGAAGTGGTCTGGGAGGGAGTGCAGGCGCGGGGTCTGGATAACAGGCTCAAGGACCTGAATTGGTTGAGCCTTCATAAGTGTTTGCCGGTACGTTCCATCTTGTACCGGTATAATTTGGTGCAATCCCCCACCTGTCTAAGATCCTCTTGTGGCAGGGAGGAGACTGTGCGCCATGTCTTTTGGGACTGTGCCTTTGCCGGAGTAGTATGGGCTAGGGCACGGGTGTTGTTAGGTTTGGTAAAGGGGGATTTTGTATTGACGTGGGCCAGGTTAGAGGGGTGTAGGGAGAGCGAGAGGGACGGATAGGGACAGGTTTCTGCTCTGGCTTCTCATGAGTCTCTTTAAACGGGGGCTGTGGGAAGCAAGGCAGAACATGGTGAAGACAGGGAAAGATTGGGGGGTGGAAGGGATAGTGAGGAGGGTGGAAGGAGATTTGAGGGGGAGGATGAAGAGGGAGGAGAGGAAGTGGGGGCAGCATGCTGCTCGGGAGAGGTGGAAGGGGGGTTTAGGGCTGGGTGTCATTTAGATTTGTAAGAGGATAGATTAGGGACGGGGAGATAGGGAGAGGTATTTTGTAGGGTAACGGGGAGGGAAGATGCTCCCCTGAGGTTTTGTTTGGTTTATGTTTTAGTTTAATTAGTTTATTTAAAATACCATTATTTGTGTATGTATGTAAATTATGAGTTGTAAAGAATGAATGGTATTGAAGATAATAAACTATTTTTATAAAAAATAAAAAAATAGGCTCAGTCACTTGGTTTTTTCTTTTCAATTGTTTTGGAAGAGAAGAGAACGAGCGCCATTCTCCTTGCGGAGATGGTGCTAAATACATCAACACGGTCGGTCCCTGGGATTGGGCTGGCCAACACGATTCGGTTTGCTTGGAAGGAAAAGGAGTTTGAGCCTTTAGGACGGGAATCCTTTGGAAGGATAATATTGATGGGGATTCTAAAGCTGACGGTGAAGGACGTGTTTTGTTTCCAAGGCAACTCGTTGGAGGGAGCATACGACGTTGCACTATATACAGAGGAAAAACACGATGATATCCTGAGAAGGGCAAGAGCAGTGGGAGGTGAGAGGCCGATGTGCCACTACGAAATAACAAGCCTGGCGAAGAATAACTTTAGGGTTGTAACTGTAAACATTTACAACCCTTACGTTAAGGACGAAGAGGTGAGGGCTTTTCTGGGGAGATACATGGATAACGTCTCCTCAGCAAGGCACCTCAAAGACTCCCTTGGGTTTTGGAATGGGAGGAGAGGCTTCCAGGCCCTCCTCAGAGAGGACCCAAAGGGACATGGTGGCTACATCCATCCTCCTGCTATGTTCTCCCTAGGGGCTGACAGGGGGACGTTGTATTATGCACGTCAGCCCCCATTTTGCAGACGCTGTATGGCCTATGGTCACATATTCGCCTCATGCAGTGCAAGAAAATGCAGATTTTGTGCATCTGAGGATCACGAGGCGAGGATTGTGACAAGCCTAAGACGTGCCATGGGTGTGGCTCGTCAGCACACCTGTGGAGGGGGTGCCCGGCCCGTCAGAGGTCATATGCGTCTGCGGCTGGGGGGGGAGCAGGAGCGGGGGATGGGGGAAGAAGAGGAGGGGAAGGAAGCACGCCTCATGACCAGAGTTCAGGTCCAGAGGGGAAGGCCACAAGGAAGGAGGAGGAGCCAGAAGCGGCGGATGGAAGAGAGAAGGAAACGGAAGGCACGGGAGTAGGAGAACCAGAAAAAGCGGCGGAAGAAGGCAACCGAGTGGAGGAGCATGAGAGAGAAGAAAGCGAGGGAGGAGTGGTGGAGAAGGAGACGGTGGAAGAGAAAGTGGACTGGGGGAAAGTGCCATGGTGGAAGAGATGAGGGGTATGGTGGAGGAGCTGGCGGGGGGGGGTGGTATCTCTTCACTGCCGCCATCACCAAAGAAGAGTATGAAGAGGAGGGGCGATTGGCCGACAGTGAGGGGGAAGGGATGGCCAAGAGAGTGATGGGGGCGGGAGAAACCTCTGGGTTGCTGCTGGTTTCCCCAGTCCCTCAACTTCTGTTGGGTGGGGACACACATAACAAGACTCAGGACTGGGTACAAGAGGAGGTGGGGAGTTTTTGTTTGGGGACTCAGCCTCCCCAATTTTTTCCAAACCAGCTGCAATACTGGGGAGGGGAGGATTGTGGTGGTAGACCCAGGGTGCAGGGCACTCCGGAGCCAAACACTATTCCTGCATCCTGGGAGGGTGTGATGGAGGAAGAGGGGGGATGTCGGGATTACGGATGGTGTTCTCACCGGTAGATATGGAGCAGGGGAGCATCGGGTGAGTCTCCTGTTTTATGTTTTTTTCTGTCTGGGTTTAGAATTTGAGTGTATTACATGTATTTATTTTTCATGGAGTCTAATTTTACTTTTGTTAGTTTAAATGTAAGGGGTTTAAGGGATTTTGTTAAGAGGAGGGCGGTTTTTAGTTATTTGGAGGGTGTGGGGTTTGATTTTTGTTTTTTACAGGAGGTTCACCTGAGGGATGGAGGGGATGTTATTAGGTTTAAGAGGGAGTGGGACAAGGGGGAGTCGGTTTGGGGTGTTGGGGGTGCACTCATCGGGGTAGGGATTTTGTGTGGGCACAGGGAGGTAAAAGTGGAGGATTCTTTCGTGGTAATACAGGGGAGGGTTATAGGGGTGGATGTCACGATAAGGGATTGTAAATTTAGATTAGTGGTGGTGTATGGGCCACAGGTGGTGGCAGACAGAAGGGAGATGGTGGACTGTCTGACGCCCTGTGTGTCACAAATAGGAAATTATTGATAGGGGGATTTTAATACAGATTTAGGAAGAGGGGGGGATAGCAGTGCGGGCGCCATTGCCAGGCTAATGGCTTGCCATGGTCTGGTAGATGGTGGTCTGCACACTACTCCGAAAATGGACGGTCCTACATGGCGTAACTCCAGGGGGTTGAGCGGAGGCTCGACTATATTTTTGTACCCAGGTCTTTGGGTAAGTTGTCTGGGCGGCTGTTGCCTGTTTTCTTTCGGATCACGACGGGGTGCTCCTGCAGGTGGGGTCGCCAGTCTGCCTCTTTGGTAGAGGGTACTGGAAGCTAGATCGGGATGTGCTGGAGGAGCGGGCTTTTGTTGACGGGTTTTATGGTTTCTTTTGGAGGCTTGAGGGCCTCCGGTCCATGTGCGAGGGGGTGTTAGAGTGGTGGGAATTAGTTAAGGTGAGGATTAGGGCTTTTATAATAGGGTATTGCAAGAGGAAAAAAAGGGAGGAGAGGAGGGAGGTGGATCGTATCCAGAGGTTAATTGAACTCGAATACGAGGCAGGCAACCTCGGCGGGTCGTTTGACTGGGAGAGATCCGCAACCCTAAAGGCGCAGCTCAGGGAGTTGCAGGAGCGGAAGGCTCGAGCTTTCCTTGAGCGAGCGCATAGTGGCTTTCTAGAACATAATGAGACTTGTTCTGCTATGTTCTTTAAGTTGGTTAGGGCAAGACAGAGTAGGAAGGTAATGCATGGTGTTAGGGAAGAAAATGGTAGTATAGTTAGAGAACCAGAGGATATGGTCAGGGTGACAACTGATCATTTCCAAGGTTTATTTAAGGAAAGGGAAATAGATGTAGAGCAGGGAAATGTGTTTTTAGAACACTTGTCCAGGCGGTTGCCGGAGGACATTAGAGAAGTGATGGAGGCCCAGATCTCACTAGAAGAGGTTGAGAGCGCTCTTAGGAGGATGGGAAAAGGGAAGGTGCCTGGGATAGATGGGCTGCCGGCTGAGTTTTATCTCAAGTTTTGGGGTATACTTGGACCAGTGGTCCTCGAAGTCTTGAAGGCCATCCTTGAGACGGGGGTCCCGGGGATCAATGGCTGTTGGTGTGCTGTCACTTTTATATAAGAAGGGGGAAGTAACAGACCTTGGCAACTGGCGGCCGTTGACCATGCTGTGTGTAGATTACAAGCTACTTGCAAAGGTTTTAGCAGACCGGTTGCGCACAGCCCTTCCCTACGTCGTTCATGAGGATCAGACATGCGGGGTAGAGGGCCGCTCTATTAGATGGAACCTACAGTTAATCAGGGACTCCATCGCTTGGGTTGAAGATAGAGGTCTGCCTTTAATGGTAGCAGCGCTAGATCAGGCGAAAGCCTTCGATCGCGTGAATAGATCCTTTTATTCAGAGTGTTAGGTCGATTAGGATTTGGGGAGAAGTTTATAGGATGGATTCGTACATTATATGTCGGAGCGGGGTGCCGAGTTAGTGTAAATAGTCACTTGGGTGATGTTTTTGACCTCTCGTCTGGGGTCAGGCAGGGGTGCCCACTCTCGGCTCTCCTCTTCGTTCTGTACATGGAGCCTCTGGGGGCTGCCATTAGGGCAGACACAGGGGTGGAAGGTTTGCTGATCCCTGGAAGTGGTGGGCTGCGTGTTAAGATGACGCAGTACGCCGACGACACTTCCTTGCTGTTGTGCAAGGACTCGTGCCTGACAAGGTCCCTTGCCATCTTTGGGGATTTCACCCGAGAGTCGGGAGCAGTTCTGAACCATGCAAAGTCTTCAGTCAAGTTTTTCGGAAGATGGCGCGGTAGAACGGATGTGCCTGGGGGGTTATCTCTCTGTGAGGGGGCCCTGAGGATTCTCGGGGTCCATTTTGAGACCTCCGGCTCAGCGACGCTAAACTGGAACATGCGTATCGCAGTGGTACAGAGGAAGCTAGCAATGTGGAAAGCTAGGTATTTGTCTTTTATGGGCAAAGTCCTGGTCCTAAAGGTGGATGTGTTGCCGTCTCTTTTGTATTTGGCATACATCTACCCATTGCCGGCTTGTCTGAGGAGGCCTCTAGTGAGGCTTGTGTTTCAGTTTATGTGGAGTGGCAGGTGCGAGTGGGTCGCCAGGGCACGCATGATCTGTCCCATCGGGAGGGAGGTAGGGGGTACCACATTTCCCCTCAAGCTGGACTCAATTTTTGTTTCCTTCTTGTTAACGGAGCTTGCTCAGCCAGTGATACACCCGTCCGGTTACCTCCTGCGGGTGTTTTCTCGTATCAGGCGAGAAGCATAATGGTGTGGTCTAACACGGGTCCTCGGGCGGAACAGCTGCCGTGGCACTTTGGTCATGCGGCCAAGTGGCTGCGTGCGCACCCTGAGGTTGAAGTTGCCCGAGTAGGTTTAGATCACAGGCACCTGTACGAGGAGGTCAGAAAGGCAGGGAGTCCGGCGCCTGTAGTGGGCATCTCGGAAGTGGTCTGGGAGGGAGTGCAGGCGCGGGGTCTGGATAACAGGCTCAAGGACCTGAATTGGTTGAGCCTTCATAAGTGTTTGCCGGCACGTTCCATCTTGTACCGGTATAATTTGGTGCAATCCCCACCTGTCTAAGATCCTCTTGTGGCAGGGAGGAGACTGTGCGCCATGTCTTTTGGGACTGTGCCTTTGCCGGAGTAGTATGGGCTAGGGCACGGGTGTTGTTAGGTTTGGTAAAGGGGATTTTGTATTGACGTGGGCCAGGTTAGAGAGGGGTGTAGGGAGAGCGAGAGGGACGGATAGGGACAGGTTTCTGCTCTGGCTTCTCATGAGTCTCTTTAAACGGGGGCTGTGGGAAGCAAGGCAGAACATGGTGAAGACAGGGAAAGATTGGGGGTGGAAGGGATAGTGAGGAGGGTGGAAGGAGATTTGGGGGAGGATGAAGAGGGAGGAGAGGAAGTGGGGGCAGCATGCTGCTCGGGAGAGGTGGAAGGGGGGTTTAGGGCTGGGTGTCATTTAGATTTGTAAGAGGATAGATTAGGGACGGGGAGATAGGGAGAGGTATTTTGTAGGGTAACGGGGAGGGAAGATGCTCCCCTGAGGTTTTGTTTGTGGTTTATGTTTTAGTTTAATTTGTTTATTTAAAATACCATTATTTGTGTGTGTATGTAAATTATGAGTTGTAAAGAATGAATGGTATTGAAGATAATAAACTATTTTTATAAAAAAAAAAAAAAAATAGGCTGTAATAGGTTTCGTTCCGTTTGTTGTTTTGTATTTCATAAGTTATTTCATGTATCGTCATTCATTCATTAAAGATCATGAGTAACCACCACGCTGCATTTCGGTCCTCTCTTTATACAAACGAAGAACGCCGTTACACATACTCCTACTGGTGCCTATCACTGATTAGCTAATGTTCCTGTCCAAAGGTCTTCACAAGTTCAGGCTGATGTTGTCTATGTATGATTAACCCAGTAGCCTTCACAAGTTCTGATATGGCCCAGACCAGTCACGTCTTGTTGGTCTACCTTGCTTCATCCACACAGAATGCTTACATTCTGTTTTTTACATGTCTAATAGTTGACTCGATGTTGATCCAGCTTTGTACACTCACATGGGCTCAGCGTTCATTCTGTTTAGACATGTCTAATATTTAAACTTATATCAGTATAGTCACTGAGAATCAGCAGATGACTGGAAAACTCTCCCACACAGCTTGTTAATGAGTGCATTTTTCAACGTCGTCCCCACAGTGACCGTACATCCCAGGAGGTTGGTGGCACCTTAATTGGGGAGAATGGGCTCGTGGTAATGACTGGAGCAGAAGGAGCGTATTGGTTTAAAAAAAAAATCACCTTTATTTAACCAGGTAGGCTAGATGTGAACAAGTTCTCATTTACAACGGCGACCTGGCCAAGAAAAAAGCAAAGCAGTGCGACACAAACAAAAACACAGAGTTACACATGGAATAAACAAACATACAGTCAATAATACAATAGAAAAAGTATATATACAGTGTGTGCAAATGAGGTAGGATAAGGGAGGTAAGGCAATAAATAGGCCATAGTGGCGAAATAATTACAATATAGCAATTAAACACTGGAGTGATAGATGTGCAGAAGATTAATGTTTAAGTAGAGATACTGGGGTGCAAAGGAGCAAAATAAATAAATAAATAACAGTATGGGGATGAGGTAGTTGGATGGGCTATTTACAGATGGGCTATGTACAGGTGCAGTGATTTGTGAGCTGCTCTGACAACTGCTGCTTAAAGTTAGTGAGGGAGTTATGAGTCTCCAGCTTCAGTGATTTTTGCAGTTCGTTCCAGCCATTGGCAGCAGAGAACTGTAAGGAAAGGCGGCCAAAGTAGGAATTGGCTTTGGGGGTGACCAGTGAAATATACCTGCTGGGGCGCGTGCTACGGGTGGGTGCTGCTATGGTGACCAGTGAGCTGAGATAAATACATCAAACACATGTGTAGTGGCTAAATTGTCCAATATAATAGTCCTTTAGCCACAATGGAGAGTGGTGAAATGTTAGTCTTGATGAATACAAATCCCAAAACATTTACATTTATTTGTCACTCTTCTGGATTCAAAAATGTATCCAATCCCTACCAAAACAAATTCTGATCAATAAACTAAAGAAACAAACTGCATGCTAAACAATATATGGTATGGTCAATAGACTGTGTGCTGCCATTCCAGGACTCCAAGTAGGCCTTGGAGCATGTATGCATTTTAACTTTATTCTCCATTGGCCTGTAGAGGGGGTACACACACTTGACAGGGGATTAATGGTAAACAAACATACAACAGAAATGTATCATGATTTGGAAACAACATGACCTATTTGGCTCCTACAACATTGTTTCCAGGTGTTTGATGCCATTCCATTTGCTCCGATCCGGCCATTATTATGAGCCGATCTCTTGTCAGCATACTCCTGTGCTGTACATACACATCCCAACCAGAAGCCATGCAACAGGCAACATTCACACTTAGCGAAAGGCTAAAGCTTACGCTTTCAAGGAGTGGGACACTAATGCAGACGCTTATAAGAAATCCTGGTACGCCCCCCGACGAACCATCAAACAGGCAAAATTTCAATACAGGACTAGGATCAAATCCTACTACACCGGCTCTGACACTTGTCGGATGTGGCAGGGCTTGCAAACTATAATGGACTACAAAGGGAAACCGAGCCTCGAGCTGCCTAGTGACGCGAGCCAACCAGACGAGCTAAATGCCTTCTATTCTCGCTTTGAGGCAAGCAACACTGAACCATGTATGAGAACACCAGCTTTTCCGGATGACTGTGTGATCGTGCTCTCCGTAGCCGATGTGATTAAGATCTTTAAACTAGTTAACATTCACAAAGCCGCAGGGCCAGACGGATTACCAGGACACATACTCAGAGCATGCGCTGACCAGCTGGCAAGTGTCTTCAATAACATTTCCAACCTCTCCCTGACCCCGTCTGTAATACCTGCATGTTTCAAGCAGACCACCATAATCCCTGTGGCAAAGAATGCCAAGGTAACCTGCCTAAATGACTACTGCCCTGTAGCACTCACATCTGTAGCCATGAAATGCTTTGAAAGGCTGGTCATGGCTCACATCAACGTCATCATTGAAGAAACCCTGGACCCATCCAATTCGCAAACTGCCCCAACAAATCCACAGATGGCACAATCTCTATTGCACTCCACACTGCCCTTTCCCACCTGGATAAAAGTAACACCTATGTGAGAATGCTGTTCATTGACCACAGCTCAGTGTTCAACACCATAGTGCCTTCCAAGCTCATCACTAAGCTAACGAGCCTGGGACTGAACACCTCCCTCTGCAACTGGATCCTGGACTTCCTGACGGGCCTCCCCCAGGTGGTGAGAGTAGGCAACAACACATTCACCACGCTTACCGTCAACACGAGGGTCCTTCAGGAGTACGTGTTTAGTCCCCTCCTGTACTCCCTGTTCACCCATGACTGCGTGGCCACGCTTGACTCCAACATCATCATTAAGTTTGCTGACGATGCAAATGCGGTAGGCCGGATCACTGACAACGACGAGACAGCCTATGGGGAGGAGGTCAGAGACCTGGCAGTGTGGTGCCAGGACAACAATCTTTTCCTCAACATGAGCAAGACAAAGGAGCTGATCGTGGACTACAGGAAAAGGAGGGCAGGGCATGCCCCCATTCACATCAACAAGGCTATATTGGAGACGGTCGAGAGCTTCAAGTTCCTTGGTGTCCACATCACTAAGGACCTATCATTGTCCAAACACACCAAGACAGTTGTCAAGAGGGCACGACAACACCTATTCTTGAAAACATTTGGCATGGGTCCTCAGATCCTCAAAAAGCAAGTGGTACAGGAGTGCCAGGTCTGGGACCAAAAGCTCTACTTAACAGCTTCTACCCCCAAGCCATGAGACTGCTGAACATTTAATAAAATGGCTATCCTGACTATTTGCATTGACCCTCTTATTTTATTTGTATTTATTCTTATTATTCTTATTCTTTGCACTGACTCTCTTGCACAGGCTCGATGTACACTTACTGGACTCTAACCACACACTCACACATACTACACTGAAACGCCAAAACATGCATATTGACGCCCCACACAAACACACACACACATATGCATTTACATTCCTTCACACTCTTCACATATGCTGCTGCTGCTCTGTTTATTATCCATGCATAGTCACTTTACCCCTATCTACATGTACATAATACCTCAATCACCTCGACTAACCCTTGCATACCCCTACACATTGACTCTTTACCAAGGGATAAGAACGTTGCCAGCCAGTATGGCAATGGAACATTTGGAACGAACGACTGGGTCGCGCCCATAGATACAGAACAAAAATACATTAACTACTGGGTCGCGTCTCTGGCAACCAAGCCAATGGAACGAACAATCAGCTGGCTTGGGTAGCAACCCAAAATTTGTTTCGGGACTATGTCTTGTGGAAGGATGAAATAGTATGAATAAATTCAGCAAAATAAAGTTTTCAATTAAAATATGTCAATCATTATATGAATATGTTGGTAACCTTCGACTTCGTCTTGGGCCTAACAACACCTGTGCCAATATGTCCACCAAAAACCGTCTTCTCGGGCATTATCACTTAAATCAAGGACATGTCATCATCAATGCATGCAGTTGCTGGAGGGTTTCTTTCTGATAAAAAAAATCCCTTCCATTTGGATTTTGCTGTATCTCAACTTTAGACAGGCTAATCTCGGTTAGGCCAGAACAAAAATATTGCGTAATTTGGTCAGATCTGTTCACGAGAGATTATACAGGGTTAGAACCTAGTAGAACAGTATTATTTATTCATATACTGTGCAGTATCACATCATCAAATCAAAATCTATTTGTCACATGTACCGAATACAACAGTGAAATGCTTACTTATGAGCCCTTATTAACCTCAATGCAGAGTTGAAAAAAGTTTTTTAAAAACTAAATAAACTAAAGGAAAAATAGTAACACAATGAAATAAAAATAACAACACTATATACAAGGGGTACTTGCTTGCTAGCTAGCTAACTACGGCTAACTTATAGTCACATCAAACAGTGCAGACAGAATAACAACAGTAGCTGCATTTGTTTAAGCTGTTTCCTAGTGACATTAATTTGGATACGTCCATAACAATGAGCTAATGAGGCACGATTTCGCCTGGCATAGAACATGTGCTCTCTCGTTAGGACACTGTTGTTCAGAGGAGCTAGCCAACAACACAGATAACACAAAATAACTTCAAACTGAAGCTGGAAAGACTGCAAACGAGCTGCACTTCGTTTCATTTGACCTTTTTTCAATTGACATTTCTTTGTTTTTATTAAAATGATGCCAGCTGATTCATGATTTCGACTGGCTGAGAAACGCTGCCTGCCTCTCTCATCCCGACTCCCGACCCTTACACGTTCATTACTATGGGACAGTTGGAGATCGAATTTGAAAATTTAAACAATGTTGAAAATGTCAGAGACAAAGAGCAAGGTTTATACATATCTCCACTGTTGAAAACTAAATGTTAGTCTAAAAGAAATGTGAGATCATGTCTAGATGCTTTTTATAGTGGAGATCAAGTTTCTAACTTCCGTGCCTGGGCTGAAGACACAGTGGATTGCTCAGATGGAACAGAGTAAATAGGCATTTTAATGTCATAGATTTAGCCGTGGTATATTGGCCATATATCACAAACTCCCGAGGTGCCTTATTGCTATTATAAACTGGTTACCAATGTAATTTGAGCAGTAAAAATAAACATTTTGTCATACCCGTGGTACATGATCTGATATACCATGGCTGTCAGCCAATCAGCATTCAGGGCTCGAACCACCCAGTTGATAAATTAATGTAATTATATGCCATTGTTCTTTGTTTACAGTAGTAGGTAAGGCAGGAAGGCTAGGCAGGTAGGCTACGCCCTATGCCTCAGTTATTTAGCTGTTTGTGCACATGCAGCAACAAGACAGGAGTTCATGCATTGTAGGATGTTTTCATGTGTTGTTCAAACATTTTCATGTTTTCATGTGTTGCTGCCATGCTATGTTGTTGTTTTAGGTCTCTCTTGTCATGATGTGTGTTTTGTCCTATATTTTAAATTTTTAATCCCAGCCCCCATCCCCGTAGGAGGCCTTTTGCCTTTTGGTAGGCCATCATTGTAAATAAGATGTTTTTTCTTAACTGACTTGCCTAGTTAAATAAAGGTTGATTAAAACATTAGACCATGTTCTAGAGAGGATATATGGTGCTTTCAAGAAAACTGGGAACTAGGGGGAAAAACGAGGTCAAATAATGAAGACAGTGAATCTTCAGGTCGGAAAGTCGGAACTCTAGAAAGATGCCGATGTTTCCGATTTGGAATTACGAGTTTGGGTCTTCCCAGTCAGAGCTCGTTTCCCCGAGTTCCTAGGTGTCTTGAACATGGCAACAGACTAGATCGCAGACAAAATCCAACAGAAAAACATGTATTGAGCTCAACACTATAGCATTGCTACACATAGACAAGGCTTCTTTCATCAACTCTGTGAATTTAGGCCTTCTACTGACTTCCTGTAGCCTAATAAAGGATACATTGTCCCGCCTAACACAGGTCTTTGTTAGATAGCCTAGTGGTCAGGGCCCATTTTAAGGCTTAAAATTCATCGTTAGAACCTTAGTAGGAGTGTCGTTAAATCTTCCGAGCCGTTTCCCAAAACCATTGTTTTTAACGTTGCATTTGAAAACGTTCGTAATCTAACGCCTGCCTCCACTCGTAAAACAGATACAAACGTCATAATGATTTTTGCCCTCCCGCGTCACTTTATACACAGAATATCTCCGCTAAACATATAATCACATGGTTAATCCGTCTTTGTGACCGCAGATAATTTCAGAACAAAATTGCCAATGTCTTTGCAATTGATACAAACAAGTGACGTATAAAAAGAAAACATTCAAATATAAACCATACTTGGCTATAGGCCTATTTTCAGTCATATTGGAATACATTTCATGTTCAATCAATAAAGTTTTATTTGGCTGTAGTCTACTGTCTGTAATTTGTATCAATATATTTCATGATTTGTATCACTACGTGCAAACCCACGTGACCAAAACCGAACTGGTTGGCAGCAGTGATGCCAATTTAGCATTTTGTTGCTAGATTTAGCAACTTTTCAGAGTACTCTGGCAACTTTTTTTTCAAACAGCACCTAGCAACAAATGTAGCTACTTTTAAAAATGTATTTGGAACTTTTAGCAACTTTTGAAAAGTGACCCAAATGCCAAAATGCACACATTTCCCCTCTAAATGACACAAAATTAATTTGCAAATCAATTCATTAAAAATCCTACAATGTGATTTTCTGGATTTTTTTCTCCTCATTTTGTCTGTCATAGTTTAAGTGTACCTATGATGAAAATTACAGGCCTCTCTCATCTTTTTAAGTGGGAGAACTTGCACAATTGGTGGCTGACTAAATACTTTTTTTGCCCCACTGTATAAACTGTACCTTGTTATTAGCCTGTACCTATAATTGTTGATCAGTTAGGTAGCATGTTAACTAACTACCAATACACTGCTTAAAACTATAATTGTTCAGAATGTGTAGGTTTACTAGTTAAAAAGAAAATAAATAAAATGTAATTGTTCAATAATGTGTAATTGTTCAATCATTCAATGTGTTGTATTTAAAAATAAAAATGTGATCATATAAAATGCGTTGTGTTTATATTACTTTTACAAATATAAATATATGATAATAAACAAACAAATCTAAACTAACAAATGTCAAATCATATTTTTCGCCGAGATGGCCAGTCAATTTGAGTAAACATTAGTGTGTATTCTACGTAATGACGCAGTTTTACGTTATTACGAAATGACGTCATCGCGTCATAACATCATAACGTCATTTAGCAACTTTCAGCAACAAATCGACCAGTAGGACTGAGACCGGTTGATTTCAGCTGTCGATTACAACTTCCCTTGGCTTTATTTATTGTGGAGTGTCTGATCATTTCCAAACGAAATGTTAGAGTTTGTTTTACCATTGTTTCTTGGCTTTTTGGCGCTCTACTTACTCAGCGTGCGATTCAGAAGAACAAGGCAAGTGGTGGATGAATTCATAGTTTATTTAAATTTTGTTGGTGTTCGCGTTGGTTTCTGTATGTTAGGAATTAAACTTTTGTCTAAACCCTTGAAGTTGATCAACATATTTGTTGGAGAATCCTGGCCAAGTTTTTTTAAACACAAGTTCTTTATGTGACTAATATCAAGCAATCGATTATTGTGACAAAGCGTCAGACTTGTGTAAGAACATGAGAAGCCTTTTTCAAATTCGGCACACTCATATGTGTGTACATTTTAGACAAGTTCACAGTCCCTGATTAGAGGGGAACAATGGGCTTTAATTTCTAGACCTGAATTTGAGGGATATAGATAGTATTGTAACAATGTAAATATTCTATGGCATCAGCCTATGTATACCACTGAGTTTGCTCTTTGACCATAGTTTGCATAATCTTAAAGACCTGTATTATTTCCCCTTTCTAATACAGTGGGTTGTAGTTAATGAATGTCTTACATTTTGTAAATTTGAGTCATTTAGCAGAGACACAGGATTTGATTTGAGGATCAGACCTGGTGGGTTAAAATACCATTTGAACTATTTCTAATACTTTGAGCGTTTGCTCTATAGTCTAGAGTAGACTGCATGGAGTACCAGATAGGTGTAATGTGTAACTCTTTGTTCTCAAAACTTACAGTTTGGGGACCATTAAATGTTTTTATTTTTTATGATTTCACCTTTATTTAACCAGGTAGGCTAGTTGAGAACAAGTTCTCATTTACAACTGCGAACTGGCCAAGATAGAGCAAAGCAGTGCGACACAAAAAACAAAGAGTTACACATAGGATAAACAAACGTACAGTCAATAACACAACAGAAAAGTCTATATACAGTGTGTGCAAATGTAGTAGAGGTCGACCGATTATGATCTAAAATTTAAAAAAATAAAATGTTTATTACAATTTAAAAAATATATATATTTGTAATAATGACAATTACAAAAATGCTGAATGAACAATGAACACTTTATTTTATTTTAACTTAATATAATACATCAATAAAATCAATTTAGTCTCAAATAAATAATGAAACATGTTCAATTTGGTTTAAATAATGCAAAAACAAAGTGTTAGAGAAGAAAGTAAAAGTGCAATATGCCTTGTAAAAAAGCTCATGTTTAAGTTCCTTGCTCAGAACATGAGAACATATGAAAGCTGGTGGTTCCTTTTAACACGAGTCTTCAATATTCCCAGGTAAGACGTTTTAGGTTGTAGTTATTATAGGACTATTTCTCTCTATACCATTTGTATTTCATATACCTTTGACTATTGGATGTTCTAATAGGTACTTTAGTATTGCCAGCCTAATCTCGAGAGTTGATAGACTTGAAGTCATAAACAGCGCAATGCTTGAAGCATTGCGAAGAGCTGCTGGCAAATGCAGGAAAGTGCTATTTGAATGAATGTTTACGAGCCTGCTATTTTATCTAATGGGTGGCATCCATAAGTCTAAATATTGCTGTTACATTGCACAACCTTCAATGTTATGTCATACTTACGTAGATTTCTGGCAAATTAGTTCGCAACGAGCCAGGCGGCCCAAACTGTTGCATATAACCTGACTCTGCATGCAATGAATGCAAGACAATTTCCCTAGTTTAATATTGCCTGCTAACATGAATTTCTTTTAACTAAATATGCAGGTTAAAAAAAATATATACTTCTGTGTATTGATTTTAAGAAAAGCATTGATGTTTATGGTTAGGTACATTCGTGCAACGATTGTGCTTTTTTCGCAAATGCTCTTTTGTTAAATCATCCCCCGTTTGGCAAAGTTGGCTGTCTTTATTAGGAAGAAATGGTCTAAACACAGTTCGCAACGAGCCAGGCGGCCCAAACTGCTGCATATATATACTTGTGTATTGATTTTTAAGAAAGGCGTTGATGTTTAGGGTTCGGTACACATTGGTGGAACAACAGTGCTTTTTTCGCGACTGCGCTTGTTAAATCACCGTTTGGCAAAGTAGGCTGTGATTCAATGATAAATTAACAGGCACCGCATCGATTATATGCAACGCAGGTCAAGCTAGATAAACTAGTAATATCATCAACATCAACCATGTGTAGTTAACTAGTGATTATGTTAAGATTGATTGTTTTTTATAACATATGTTTAATGCTAGCTAGCACCGTACCTTGGCTCCTTGCTGCACTCGCATAACAGGTAGTCAGCCTGCCACGCAGTCTCCTAGTGGAATGCAATGTAATCGGCCATGATCTGTGTCCAAAAATGCAGATGACCTATTGTTATGAAAACTTGAAATCAGCCCTAATTAATGGGGCATTCCGATTAATTGTCGACATCTAAAATGTAGTCAGATTAGGGAGGTAAAGCAATAAATAGGCCATAGCGGCGAAATAATTACAATTTAGCAATTAAACACTCGAGTGATAGATGGGCAGAAGATGAATGTGCAAGTAGAGATACTGGGGTGCAAAGGTGCAACAAAAAAAACAATATGGGGATGAGGTAGTTGGGTGGGCTCTTTACAGATGGGCTATGTACAGGTGCCATGATCGGTAAGCTGCTCTGACAGCTGATGCTTAAAGTTAGTGAGGGAGATATAAATCTCCAGCTTCATTGATTTTTTTGCAATTCGTTCCAGTCATTGGCAGCAGAGCACTGGAAGGAAAGGTGGCCAAAGTAAGAGTTGGCTTTGGGGGTGACCAGTGAAATATACAGTGCCTTGCGAAAGTATTCGGCCCCCTTGAACTTTGCGACCTTTTGCCACATTTCAGGCTTCAAACATAAAGATATAAAACTGTATTTTTTTTGGTGAAGAATCAACAACAAGTGGGACACAAAATCAAATCAAATCAAATCAACTTTTATTTGTCACATACACATGGTTAGCAGATGTTAATGCGAGTGTAGCGAAATGCTTGTGCTTCTAGTTCCGACAATGCAGTGATAACCAACAAGTAATCTAACTAACAATTCCAAAACTACTGTCTTATACACAGTGTAAGGGGATAAGGAATATGTACATAAGGATATATGAATGAGTGATGGTACAGAGCAGCATACAGTAGATGGTATCGAGTACAGTATATACATATGAGATGAGTATGTAGACAAAGTAAACAAAGTGGCATAGTTAAAGTGGCTAGTGACATAAGAATGCAGTCGATGATCTAGAGTACAGTATATACATATGCATATGAGATGAATAGTGTAGGGTAAGTAACATTATATAAGGTAGCATTGTTTAAAGTGGCTAGTGATATATTTACATCATTTCCCATCAATTCCCATTATTAAAGTGGCTGGAGTTGGGTCAGTGTCAATGACAGTGTGTTGGCAGCAGCCACTCAATGTTAGTGATTGCTGTTTAACAGTCTGATGGCCTTGAGATAGAAGCTGTTTTTCAGTCTCTCGGTCCCAGCTTTGATGCACCTGTACTGACCTCGCCTTCTGGATGATAGCGGGGTGAACAGGCAGTGGTTTGGGTGGTTGATGTCCTTGATGATCTTTATGGCCTTCCTGTAACATCGGGTGGTGTAGGTGTCCTGGAGGGCAGGTAGTTTGCCCCCGGTGATGCGTTGTGCAGACCTCACTACCCTCTGGAGAGCCTTACGGTTGAGGGCGGAGCAGTTGCCGTACCAGGCGGTGATACAGCCCGCCAGGATGCTCTCGATTGTGCATCTGTAGAAGTTTGTGAGTGCTTTTGGTGACAAGCCGAATTTCTTCAGCCTCCTGAGGTTGAAGAGGCGCTGCTGCGCCTTCTTCACGACGCTGTCAGTGTGAGTGGACCAATTCAGTTTGTCTGTGATGTGTATGCCGAGGAACTTAAAACTTGCTACCCTCTCCACTACTGATCCATCGATGTGGATAGGGGGGTGTTCCCTCTGCTGTTTCCTGAAGTCCACAATCATCTCCTTAGTTTTGTTGACGTTGAGTGTGAGGTTATTTTCCTGACACCACACTCCGTGGGACACAATCATGAAGTGGAACGACATTTATTGGATATTTCAAACTTTTTTAACAAATCAAAAACTGAAAAATTGGGCGTACCCACCACTGCCAGGTCGCAGTGGTGGGTAGTGTATATATGGCTTTGGTGACAAAACAGATGTCACTATGATAGACTACATCCAATTTGCTAAGTAGAGTGTTGGAGGCTATTTTGTAAATTACATCGCCGAAGTCAAGGATCGGTAGGATGGTCAGTTTTACTAGGGTATGTTTGGCAGCATTAGTGAAGGATGCTTTGTTGCGAAATAGGAAGCCGATTCTAGATTTAATTTTGGATTGGAGATGCTTAATGTGAGCCTGGAAGGAGAGTTCAGTCTAACCAGACACCTCGGTATTTGTAGTTGTCCACATAGGACTTGAGCTACAGGCAGTTAGATTTGGGTATGACATTTAGAATAAAAAAATATAAAAGGGGGGCTATCACTAAGAGAAAGAAACATGTCCTCCTATATGCTTAATTTAGTTATTTATCCAACTTTAGTTGTGATACATACGTTGGGCTATATGTTTTGATTTTTAATACATTGTAAGGCTGCATGATGCGACTCTAATGATTTGAAATAAGTTGCATGAAAGGCATGAGCTCTGCTTTTTTTTTTGTGCTGGCTGTACACACTTCATCAGTCTCTTATTCACAATTTGACAAGTACTTGATAAAACCTCAAATTTCCCGGTGGCATCCCATTTGTGTGGATGTAATCCCCCCCAAACAAATCCTTGCCTTTTGTGGCCCTTGTGCCTTTCGGTTGAATATAATAATAATACAACTTTCCACGTTTTACTTTTCGTCCGCCAAGAAGATGAGTAGGCCTAACAAACAGCAAAAGCACTAGCCTATGTCAATCTACTATCCCATCCCCCATAGTGAAAATGATCTTCCCCAAACTTGAAACTGCTTATTAGGCTCTACACTGATTGTGCTTAATTTAATTTGAAGTTATTTGGCCACTTTAATTGTGATACAAACCTTACCAAAACATATAAGCCTATGGGCTAGACTACATGAGGTGTGGGACTATGATTTGAAAAAGTACCCCAAAAAAGGCATGTGCCGTTTCTTGCCTTACTGCACACAAGCTGGAGCATCATTCACAAGTACTAGGCTAATATTGTCACCCATCAGACTATTCTTCATTTCATCTTGTCTTTTATATACTAAATAATATGTGTACATTTTTGGGGATTTACAATGGGCCATTATCATGCACCTGTCTCGAAGCAGGGGGTAGGGGGAAAACAATACGTCATCTATGTACTTAAATAGCAAATGGAGGAGGCTTTTCCCCGTGGTTTATTTTCATGCCAGCCAGGTAGGCTGTACTCCAGTTGTAAAGAGAAGCAATGTGCTTAATATTAGGAATGTTGAGAAAAATATATAGTAGACCTAGCCTATAGAAAGCGGATAGGATGCTCTTTTTTGATTAGATTTTTTTTGCATAGCCTATAGAAATGTTGTGCAACATGGGCTCTCGTGAAATGTTTGATTAGATTTTGCTTGATGTCAGAGTGATTAGAGGGACAATAGAGTGCTGAGTACCAGGCAGTTAGCCAGTTTGGTAGGCTACTAATGATCAGCAGCATCATAGCTTGGAGAAGCCTAATAACCGTGACTAAACAATCAGGGTGGAATTTGACTGCAGGTGTGGCGGTAATACGGTCACTGTAAAAGCCCTAGTCAGGTGTACGAGCAAGGCAGATGTCCTGGGTTCGAGCCGCGTTATGAGCCGAATCAGGAAGAAGCGGTCTAATTGATACACTGCTATGTGGACATCTGTTCTAATATTGTTACTGATGCATGGGGTCCTTATTCTGATGCTGGCCTCTCCAAATGTGCTCACTGCTGGCAGACACTATCAGACTCCCTGATTGCTTCTGACAAGTGGCTGGCAGGCAGTAGTGTGGACTAGGTGGGGGGGCACAAGCATAGCAACAACAAGTAAGCCTGGGCTGAGACTTGTCAGCTTGAGGTCTCACAGATAGCAGATCGTCTCATGACCCGCTCTCTCCACACTAGCCCTGGGATGGATAAGCACACATATTAGTTTAGCACTGACGTTGCACAGATTAGTATTGTTTTGTTGATCTCATGCATTATTTTGTGGCAAAGAAGACTGATCTGTGCTGCACCAAGTCAGCTCCAGATACACAGATACTTCCTTGCATAAGACGTGTTTCCAAAAACAAATACACAGCAAAGGAAGGATGATGTAACAGTTAGCCTATCTATTTGTTTTCAATGGCACAATGCTTTGTAGGATAATGCACCTTACAATGTTGCCTCAATTTCATCAGGATGATAACCCACTGACATTGTGTGTCTATAGGGCAAAGATGGGATAAGATAACGGGTAACATTGTGCCCCTAGGTCAGCCACTGTATGCTAATAGTCTAGTGTACACACCCTGTGGCTATAGACTATATAAGCAAATGTCTCACCAGCTCTACCTCCTAACTGGTCAAATGAATCCTGATTGGTAAACATATCCCTAAGCTTCAAAGATCATAATATGAAGGGCATTATGATTCTATGTCATGCATATAAAAGCGTTATGAATGCTACATATCACCCCTCTACGTAAAGTGTTAGCAAAATATTTGATAATAGCTTTTTGAAGCAGCTAGTTTTGTATTAGTTTTCTGACCACTTCCGCAAGATCATCCACAATAAAGGAGAAATAATGTCCTGTGCTTAAGCCTAGCTTTAAAGTGGAGTAAATATTAGGCCTGTCGTGTGTGTGTGTGGGTGGATAAGTCCTGTTGACAGGATCAACAAATTGCCCCCAGCATTTCTTTAGGCCAAATCTAATGCATGGTTGTTACTGCACCCGCCAACACCACAGTTATTAGTAGCCCATCATGACATTCCTTGGCCTAGGGACAGAAACATATTTTTGTTGCCTCTGATTCTGATAGCCTTAAACGGCAAATGTTTGTCAAAGCTTGTTGATTTGAAAATAAAATAAACCATAGTAAAATTAGATGTGATGAGCCTCAAAGGGAGCTACATACGGATAGGAAGAGAAGATAATTTTTTATTTGAACCATAGGATAGAGTGAAAGATTTTTTTTTATTTTACCTTTATTTAACTAGGCAAGTCAGTTAAGAACAAATTCTTATTTTCAATGACGGCCTAGGAACAGTGGGTTAACTGCCTGTTCATTTACATTTACATTTAAGTCATTTAGCAGACGCTCTTATCCAGAGCGACTTACAAATTGGTGCGTTCACCTTATGACATCCAGTGGAACAGCCACTTTACAATAGTGCATCTAAATCTTTTAAGGGGGGGGGTGAGAAGGATTACTTTATCCTATCCTAGGTATTCCTTAAAGAGGTGGGGTTTCAGGTGTCTCCGGAAGGTGGTGATTGACTCCGCTGTCGTGAGGGAGTTTGTTCCACCATTGGGGGGCCAGAGCAGCGAACAGTTTTGACTGGGCTGAGCGGGAACTGTACTTCCTCAGTGGTAGG
The DNA here is from genome assembly GCF_034236695.1 of Oncorhynchus nerka. Lineage (NCBI taxonomy): Eukaryota > Metazoa > Chordata > Actinopteri > Salmoniformes > Salmonidae > Oncorhynchus > Oncorhynchus nerka. The sequence goes on along the minus strand of NC_088415.1, from coordinate 74,327,828 downwards.
GAGGCGAGCAGGCCAGAGGTGGATGAACGCAGTGCCCTTGTTTGGGTGTAGGGCCTGATCAGAGCCTGGAGGTACTGAGGTGCCGTTCCCCTCACAGCTCCGTAGGCAAGCACCATGGTCTTGTAGCGGATGCGAGCTTCAACTGGAAGCCAGTGGAGAGAGCGGAGGAGCGGGGTGACGTGAGAGAACTTGGGAAGGTTGAACACCAGACGGGCTGCGGCGTTCTGGATGAGTTGTAGGGGTTTAATGGCACAGGCAGGGAGCCCAGCCAACAGCGAGTTGCAGTAATCCAGGCGGGAGATGACAAGTGCCTGGATTAGGACCTGCGCCGCTTCCTGTGTGAGGCAGGGTCGTACTCTGCGGATGTTGTAGAGCATGAACCTACAGGAACGGGCCACCGCCTTGATGTTAGTTGAGAACGACAGGGTGTTGTCCAGGATCACGCCAAGGTTCTTAGCGCTCTGGGAGGAGGACACAATGGAGTTGTCAACCGTGATGGCGAGATCATGGAACGGGCAGTCCTTCCCCGGGAGGAAGAGCAGCTCCGTCTTGCCGAGGTTCAGCTTGAGGTGGTGATCCGTCATCCACACTGATATGTCTGCCAGACATGCAGAGATGCGATTCGCCACCTGGTCATCAGAAGGGGGAAAGGAGAAGATTAATTGTGTGTCGTCTGCATAGCAATGATAGGAGAGACCATGTGAGGTTATGACAGAGCCAAGTGACTTGGTGTATAGCGAGAATAGGAGAGGGCCTAGAACAGAGCCCTGGGGGACGGTGAGAGCGCGTGGTGAGGAGACAGATTCTCGCCATGCCACCTGGTAGGAGCGACCTGTCAGGTAGGACGCAATCCAAGCGTGGGCCGCGCCGGAGATGCCCAACTCGGAGAGGGTGGAGAGGAGGATCTGATGGTTCACAGTATCGAAGGCAGCCGATAGGTCTAGAAGGATGAGAGCAGAGGAGAGAGAGTTAGCTTTAGCAGTGCGGAGCGCCTCCGTGATACAGAGAAGAGCAGTCTCAGTTGAATGACTAGTCTTGAAACCTGACTGATTTGGATCAAGAAGGTCATTCTGAGAGAGATAGCGGGAGAGCTGGCCAAGGACGGCACGTTCAAGAGTTTTGGAGAGAAAAGAAAGAAGGGATACTGGTCTGTAGTTGTTGACATCGGAGGGATCGAGTGTAGGTTTTTTTCAGAAGGGGTGCAACTCTCGCTCTCTTGAAGACGGAAGGGACGTAGGCAGCGGTCAGGGATGAGTTGATGAGCGAGGTGAGGTAAGGGAGAAGGTCTCCGGAAATGGTCTGGAGAAGAGAGGAGGGGATAGGGTCAAGCGGGCAGGTTGTTGGGCGGCCGGCCGTCACAAGACGCGAGATTTCATCTGGAGAGAGAGGGGAGAAAGAGGTCAGAGCACAGGGTAGGGCAGTGTGAGCAGAACCAGCGGTGTCGTTTGACTTAGCAAACGAGGATCGGATGTCGTCGACCTTCTTTTCAAAATGGTTGACGAAGTCATCTCCAGAGAGGGAGGAGGGGGGGAGGAGGATTCAGGAGGGAGGAGAAGGTGGCAAAGAGCTTCCTAGGGTTAGAGGCAGATGCTTGGAATTTAGAGTGGTAGAAAGTGGCTTTAGCAGCAGAGACAGAAGAGGAAAATGTAGAGAGGAGGGAGTGAAAGGATGCCAGGTCCGCAGGGAGGCGAGTTTTCCTCCATTTCCGCTCGGCTGCCCGGAGCCCTGTTCAGGGGCAGAACGACAGATTTGTACCTTGTCAGCTCGGGGATTTGAACTTGCAACCTTCCGGTCACTAGTCCAACGCTCTAACCACTAGGCTACCCTGCCGCCCATGTTACATTTCCTTGGGAAAATAATCAGCCAACTCTTCCTGGAATCGCTCTGAGCTATGACATTGCTATGCAGGACTCACTCCAATGTTGCCTTTGTAATTGTTTCCCATCTGCATTCACTTAAGATACAGCTGTTTGAGCTGGATACTGTTTGTAAACCTGGAGTGATTCCTGCTCTGTCAGCTAATTCGGCCTGAGATGATGCTCTGTGTCATGTCTGTGTTTTCAGGTTTTAAATGATTTCTTCAGTATACCTTGCTGACCAGTAGCTGCTGTATTTTTTTGTTGTTACACTGTATGTGGTAAAGGAGAGTTGTAGCTGCTACCAATCCACCTTGAAGTTTTGGGAGACCCCTGATCACATGGTACGCCTTGTTTCATGAATATTGCAAAGATGTTCGTAGTTTCTTTATCCTTAAGTTCTAATCACTTAGGCTTGCATTTATATTGTATTTGAATCAGTCAGATCTATGTTTTTCTCTTATTTCATCTGAAAGATTTTTGATGGATATATTTGTTGATATGACATACTGTATATCTGTTTTTACCTAATGTAAAATACACATTTCTTATGTTCTTCTCTATTATAGGAGAGATGGGGAGCCTCCACTTATAAATGGTTGGATCCCATTCCTTGGAAAGGCTTTGGAGTTTGGGAAGAATGCACATAGATTTCTGGCAGCGCATAAGGAGAAACATGGAGATGTATTTACTGTGCTGATTGCTGGTGGGTAATAGTGGTGTTTAATGTATACATTTGATCATAGTATGGTTAAAAAAGGATCAAAGGAATTTTGATGAAATGTATATGTATTGTGCTTCTTACGAAATAATCCACTTTAAATGGTCTTTAAAAACAGTAAAGTTACTAACAATATGATTAGACAGTATATTACACATGTTTCATGTCTATTGAAATACAATCCTGTCCTCACATTTCCCCTTCAGGCAAATACATGACCTTCATAATGAATCCGTTGCTGTATCCGTATGTCATCAAACATAAAAAACAGCTGGACTTCCATGAGTTTTCTGACCAAGTGGCCCCCTTGACGTTCGGCTACCCCCCTGTCGGGAGCGGAAAGTTCCCCGGTATGAGCGAGCACATCCAGAGGTCCTTCCACCTTCTACAGGGCGACAACCTCAATAACCTGACAGAGAGCTTGATGGGAAATCTCATGTTTGTGTTCCGACAAGACTACCTTACTGGGGAGAGCGAGTGGAGGACTGAAAGTGTGTACCAACTCTGCAATTCAATCATGTTTGAGGCTACTTTCCTGACCCTGTTTGGCAAGCCTGCCCATTCCAGCAGACACAGCGGAATGGTGACGCTTCGAGAGGACTTTGTCAAGTTCGACACCATGTTTCCCCTCCTCATCGCCAGGATCCCCATCTCTCTGCTGGGAGGAACCAAGGCCACTCGGGATAAACTGATCAACTACTTCCACCCTCAGAGAATGTCTGGATGGTCCAACACCTCAGGGTTCATAAAGGAAAGAGCAGCAGTGCTTGAACAGTATGACTCCTTGGGAGATGTCGATAAAGCAGGTAAACACAGATGCTTTTCTCTCTGTATACACCTACAACATAAAATGTTCTACTTTGATTTCAACAAGGACATTCCAAACCTCAGCTGTAACTCCTACCGAGTAACTCTGGGTATCTCTCACACAATACCCTGCCCTGAGTCACTGTTGCTAGCCGGCTACCACCCGGGTACTGTACCCTGCACCTTGGAGACTGCTGCCCTATGTACAGTTGATGTCAGAAGTTTACATACACCTTAGCCAAATACATTTCATCTCAGTTTTTCACAATTCCTGACATTTAATCCTAGTACAAAATCACCTGTCTCAGGTCAGTTAGGATCTGTCAGAATAATAGTAGAGATTTATTTGAGCTTTTATTTATTTCATCACATTCCCAGTGGATCAGAAGTTTACATACACTCAATTAGTATTTGGTAGCATTGCCTTTAAATTGTTTAACTTTGGTCAAACGTTTCGGGTAGCCTTCCATAAGCTTCCCACAATAAGTTGGGTGAGTTTTGGCCCATTCCTCCTGACGGAGCTGGTGTAACTGAGTCAGGTTTGTAGGCCTCCATGCTCGCACACGCTTTTTCAGTTCTGCCCACAAATGTTCTATAGGATTGAGGTCAGGGCTTTGTGATGGCCACTCCAATACCTTGACTTTGTTGTCCTTAAGCCATTTTGCCACAACTTTGAAAGTATGCTTGGGGTCATTGTCCATTTGGAAGACCCATTTGCAACCAAGCTTTAACTTCCTGACCGATCTTTGTCCCCATGTGTAGTTGCAAACCGTAATCTGGCTTTTTTAATGGCGGTTTTGGAGCAGTGCCTACTATTGTTTGTACAGATGAACGTGGTACCTTAGTCTTAATGTCAACAGTGAAGAGGCGACTCCGGGATGCTGGCCTTCTAGGCAGAGTTCCTCTGTCCAGTGTCTCTGTTATTTTGCCCATCTTAAACTTTTCTTTTTATTGTCCAGTCTGAGATGTGGCTTTTTCTTTGCAATGCTGCCTAGAAGGCCAGCATCCCGGAGTCGCCTCCTCACTTGACGTTGAAACTGGTGTTTTGCGGGTACTATTTAATGAAGCTGCCAGTTGAGGACTTGTGAGGCGTCTGTTTTAGAGGTCGACCGATTAATCGGAATGGCCAATTTAATTAGGGCCGATTTCAAGTTTTCATAACAATCGGAAATTGGTATTTTTGGGCGCCGATTTTTGTATTTTTTTTTGTATTTTTCTTAATTTAACTAGGCAAGTCAGTTAAGAACACATGCTTATTTTCAATGACTGCCTAGGAACGGTGGGTTAACTGCCTTGTTCAGGGGCAGAACGACAGATTTTCACATTGTCAGCTCGGGGGATCCAATCTTGCAACCTTACAGTTAACTAGTCCAACGCAATAACGACCTGCCTCTCTCTCTCGTTGCACTCCACAAGGAGACTGCCTGTTACGCGAATGCAGTAAGCCAAGGTAAGTTGCTAGCTAGCATTAAACCTATCTTTATAAAAAACAATCAATCATAATCATTAGTTAACTACACATGGTTGATGATATTACTAGATATTATCTAGCGTGTCCTGCGTTGCATATAATCTGACTGAGGATACAAGTATCTAGATATCTGACTGAGCGGTGGTAGGCAGAAGCAGGCATGTAAACATTCATTCAAACAGCACTGTCGTGCGTTTTGCCAGCAGCTCTTCATTGTGCGTCAAGCATTGCACTGTTTATGACTTCAAGCCTATCACCTCCCGAGATGAGGCTTGTGTAACCGAAGTGAAATGGCTAGCTAGTTAGCGCGCGCTAATAGCGTTTCAAACGTCACTTGCTCTGAGCCTTCTAGTAGTTGTTCCCCTTGGTCTGCATGGGTAACGCTGCTTCGATGGTGGCTGTTGTCGTTGTGTTGCTGGTTCGAGCCCAGGGAGGAGCGAGGAGAGGGACGGAAGCTATACTGTTACACTGGCAATACTAAAGTGCCTATAAGAACATCCAATAGTCAAAGGTTAATGAAATACAAATGGTATAGAGGGAAATAGTCCTATAATTCCTATAGTAACTACAACCTAAAACTTCTTACCTGGGAATATTGAAGACTCATGTTAAAAGGAACCACCAGCTTTCATATGTTCTCATGTTCTGAGCAAGGAACTGAAACGTTAGCTTTGTTAAATAGCACATATTGCACTTTTACTTTCTTCTCTAACACTTTGTTTTTGCATTATTTAAACCAAATTGAACATGTTTAATCATTTACTTGAGGCTAAATTGATTTTATTGATGTATTATATTAAGTTAAAACAAGTGTTCATTCAGTATTGTTGTAATTGTCATTTATTACAAATCAATTTTTAAAAATCGGCCGATTTAATTGGTATCGACTTTTTGGTCCTCCAATAATCGGTATCGGCGTTGAAAAATCTTAATCTGTCGACCTCTAGTCTGTTTCTTAAACTAGACACTCTAATGTACTTGTCCTCTTGTTCAGTTGTGCACCGGGGCTTCCCAATCCTCTTTCTATTCTCGTTAGAGCCAGTTTGTGCTGTTCTGTGAAGGGAGTCGTACACAGCGTTGTACGAGATCTTCAGTTTCTTGGCAATTTCTTGCATGGAATAGCCTTCATTTCTTAGAATAAGAATAGACTGACGAGTTTCAGAAGGAAGGTCTTTGTTTCTGGCCATTTTGAGCCTGTAATCGAACCCACAAATGCTGATGCTCAAAAATACTCAACTAGAAGACCAGTTGTATTGCTTCTTTAATCAGAAACACAGTTTTCAGCTGTGCTAACATAAATGCAAGGGTTTTCTAATGATCAATTAGCCTTTTAAAATGATAAACTTAGATTAGCTAACACAATGCGCTATTGGAACACAGGAGGGATGTTTGCTGATAATGGGCCTCTGTACGCCTATGTAGATATTCCATAAAAAATCTGCCGTTTCCAGCTACATTAGTCATTTACAACATTAACAATGTCTACACTGTATTTCTGATCAATTTTATGTTATTTTAAACAAGGACATTTCTAAGAGACCCCAAACCTTTGAACGGTAGTGTATATATTTTTTTATTCTGCCAGACTGACATTGCTTGTGCTAATATTTCTTAATTTCTTTCTTCAAGCATTTTTTGGGATTATGTATGTATTACTGCACTGTGAGAGCTAGAAACTCGAGCATTTCACTGCACCTTTGTTAACATCTGTAAACTTTAATTTAATTAAAATATCTCTTTCTTCCCTTTACCTGCCCCAGCTCATCATTTTGCCATTCTATGGGCGTCGGTGGGAAACACAGTCCCAGCCACCTTCTGGGCCATGTATTACCTGCTGACGCACCCAGAGGCCCTTGCAGTCGTGCGTGAGGAGATCCATGGTGTCCTGCAGGTCTCAGGAATAGAAACACACCACAACAGAGACCTCACCTTCACCAGAGAACAGCTGGACAGCCTACTGAATCTGGGTAGGTTATTGTTATGATGTATTATTGTTAGGTTGGTCTTAATCGCAGCACCCAGAACCAAATCAGCTACTCTACTGTCATAAGAGATTAGGTTTGTCTGCAGTGTCCAAATTTCCCTTAGCATTTTTCATATAATTTTCTCTCCTGATTGTGTTAAATGGTCTCAGCCCCAAGCACACAGGGTTCAGTTGAGTCAATGGTAGTGCGGCTTCGAGAGGGCCTTCCAATCCTTTGTATGTCTGACTATACAAACAGATAGAGGGCTTCTTATTATACTCCTACTCTGTAGTGACAGGTGCTCTGTGTGTACAATTTAGAGCACATCCTCCTGTCCCCACCCCCCAAAAGAATCCCTCCAGGCTCTGTACCTGTCACATTAAATCACACTGCTGCACCCACCATGTGGACTGTAGCCTCATCTCTTCTGACAACTGCATGCTCAGGGACAAATGCCACTGGTGTAGATTCTCTGTGGCTCCCTCTCTCTCACACTACTAATGATGTCATCTCCCTTAGGGGAAGACAGTGGAATATCTGTTCCACATTTGTTTGTTCTTAAAAGTGATAGGGGGTACTCAGCTACGTTTTGTATTATTCTCTCCTATGGTGTTATCTCTTAAGATTGTAATTGGTTTTAATGAAAATCACTGCTAGTCAAGATACCTTTATGTATGCATGTGTAAATAAAGCTATGTATGACTTATGATTATTCAGCTTGTGTTTTATCCATTTTGCTAGAGCAGTTCATGTTTCTAACGAATAGCCCTTCAAGTCTCAAAGCTTTCCCTCCTTTGTGAGTATGTGTATGTACAGTAGTGAGTCGGTACTGGGCCACTCAAAAAAAGTACCTCAGATAGGCCAGAACAAAATACCTCTGGTGACTAACTGAACTGTTCTGTTGTGTTCTCAGAGAGCTCCATAAATGAAAGTCTGCGGCTGTCTTCAGCCTCCATGAACATCCGCATGGCCCAGGAGGACTTCAGCTTGCGGCTGGAGGGAGAGCGCTCCATTGGAGTGAGGAAAGGAGATCTCATCTCCCTGTATCCCCAGAGCATGCACATGGACCCCGGGATCTACGAGAATCCAGAGGTAAAGAAGACCAGTCGTTCAGATTCTGTGGGCGTCCTAGAATGGCTGTAGGCTCTCTCGCCTTCACTGTGTCTGGTCTGGGGGTTTCGTTGTTCTGCTGAATTGCCTTCCCACACCACCTGGTGTGTGTGTCCACAGGTTAGATTAATGAGCAGAATGCATGGACTGTGAAAGATTGAATCCACCACTGGCCTTCAGAAGGTCACTGCATGCATGCTAATGTAATCTGGGTGTGACTGTTGATAACCTTGCCATGATCTGTGACTAAGCAAAATGGAAACATTCCTGGAATATGCAATAAGATAGAATATTAACCTTTATTATTTAAGGCGCTGAAAAATAAAGGTTTTACATACTTATTTATATTACCCCTCTGACAGATCTACAAGTTTGACCGATACATCGAAAATGGAAAGGAAAAGACAGACTTCTATAAGGACGGCCAGAAGCTGAAGTACTACCGGATGTCTTTCGGCTCGGGCTCCACTAAGTGCCCAGGAAGGCACTTTGCGGTGAATGAGATAAAGCAGTTCCTCTCTCTGCTGCTACTCTACTTTGACATGGAGGTGTTGGAGGGGCAGAAGCCGTGTACCCTGGACCCCAGCCGTGCTGGCCTGGGCATCCTGCTCCCTACCAGTGATGTCCAGATCCGCTACAGGCTACGTCGATCCTGAGAGGAGGAGGACATCTGTATATGAACAAACACTAGAGGGCTGAGAACTGTGTGGCTAATGGATTTCATTTCTCATCGGATGCATCCCAAATGGTACCCTATTTATTCCCTACATAGTGCACTACTTTAGACCAGGAACCATAGGGCTTTTGTCAAAAGTACTGCACTATATTGGCAATAGGGTGCCATTTGGGACAGACACATGGATTATTATTCACACAAGTAGCTATTGACTGAACAGCAATGCATTGCTAATTTGTCAATGTATTATATTAGGACAGACTCATAACAGTGGGCAGGATTGGCGAATCTGCTAGCTAGGGACCTTTGGCGTTTTATTCCATAGGTCAAAATTATCCATTAATTGTTAACAGTTTTTGCTGTTTATAACAGATAGTATTTTATTTGAATACTAAAAATATGTTTGTTTATTATGCCTTGCATTATAAAACCATATATACCAGGGTATATAGGGGCCCTATATAGGGGCCCTGGATTAATGTTGCAAAATGAAATATTATATATTTTTTGAAATAGGAACTGTCAGGGTCTCAACTTCCTGTTGAGTTAGAATATTAGAATACACAAGGTGCAATTTCAAAATGTGTTTGTGCATCAGCAGTTCACCTCTTATGTCAGTCACTCAATTAGCTCATGTCAGCAATACATTTTTTTGATTGGTAAGTTAGTCTAGCCAGCTATCTTGACCTGTAGTAATTGTGGTTGAATTACCAACCGGGGCCCCCATTGATTTTGTTAGTCACACTCGGATATCATATTAAAAACGGCAAACATTTCTCTTCACCACATGACAAAATGTGTAGAATTGCAGGAAAAGAACTCAAATTATTTTAAATTTTTTCACTGTCAAAGTTGCCCATCCCTGATCTATACTGTACAACAGTAGTTGAATCAAATAGTTGAACTATGTTACAGGGTAAAAGGACAATGTGATAAAAGCTTTATGTTGTAAATATGGTGGTGTCCCTAAAATATGACTGATTTATTAGTTTCATTTTTCTATAACATTAACCAAATAACCAACCATTTTAAGTTATACATTCAAATGTCTTTCCTATTTCAAGAGTCCTACAGAGTATTTACAATTCATGAAATAAATTAAAACTGGACAAATCAGTTCTGCATGTGGCAGTAATTTTATTCCTTAAATTTTTACCAATAGTGACCTATTCTCTCAATTGCTCCAGTGAATCTGCAAGGTTCATACTCAGAGGAATTATTTTGTTTGACCAACTCTCTTGTGTGAGTACAGCGTTCTGATCGTTGTTTGTCATTAATGCTGTCCCTGGTAATAAAATGATTCCATTCAAGTTTGTCAAATGCCTGCATTGTTAAATAGTATTTAGAGAAATGTAAATTACACAATTAATGACCAAATTACATGTATGAAAATATTTGTATTGAATTTATTTGGGTAAAAGATATATAGCATAAAACAAAATGTACAATAGCACTTAAAAATATTAATTAAAACACTTCCAATGTAGTCCTTGACGGTAAAAACTATCATTGATTGATATCATTATCAAACTTAGGCCTATAGGCTACCTATTAATTCACCCAATATTCACAATTGCTCTTTGTAACTAATTTGGGTTTGATTGTACATAGCCCATGCATTGAGGTATAGGCTACTGGAAAACAGACCATAACATATCTATCTTCTGTCACCAATACAATTTATCCATCGAACATCTAATCAAACGGAAGAAAATGTACCGTAGGACATAATGGTTAAATAAGACTAAACATAATTTGTTAAAAGGCTAACCATTTTTGACCATGTTAGCTGTCATTTAGTTCGATTTTGTCAAACTATTTTCGAAACGCAATCACCATGCAGAACAGAGTCATATATTATAGGACTCCATGTTCTCGTAATATGTGACTACTTCTGTCAGTCACGCTGATCCCGTCAATTCAGTTGTGCTCACGAAGCTTGAAGTCCCCTGTTAGTGTCGGACACAACTGTTCAAGGTTTATTGTTGACATTTTTATTTATTGAAGAGATTTGCATTGCTATTGAAAGGGTCCGGAACCCCAGCAGAGAACGGGTATCCTGTCTGCTGGTCATACCGCCCTAATCCGGGTGCACCAGCAGTAACGCCAGGTCCATGGTTAAGATAACTGACAAGTCTTCTCATCTCTTCAAGTGCTTGTGCCTGCATGAGGATGTAGTTTTTGGCGAGGAGCAAAGTGGCTATTTTTGATAACTTCCGTACGGATGGGCTGTGCGCGTAGGGGATCACCGACCGCAGTTCATCGAGCGCGTCGTTCAGGTCGTGCATCCTCCTCCTCTCTCGGGCGTTAATGTTGAGCCTCAACACCTTCTGCTCTTTGTGTTTCTTACCTGCTGCGTCACATTTGGCCATTGATGCCATGAGCCTTTCCTCTGGAAAAAGCACCATGTCACTCCGACCAATGCCATCACTGTCATCATCCTGACTCTGCTCCCCGCCACTGCTCTCCGCTGCTGCGGCGGTGTTCTTTAAAAATTCCCCGTACTTTACGCACAACGATTCGGATGGGAAGCCAAGTGTTCCCGCCCGACATCCGGCCATTGTTCCCGGTTGTGAGTGCTCCCGATCAAAACGGATGGGTGATTGTCGGTCTCTTGGAGAGGGAGACAGTCCTATGCTGGAGCCCGGTCTGAAAGAATCCATCCTTTTGCGTCCAAGCGCTGGATCTTTGTGAAGGTCTCGCCACTACAGCGTTCTGTGTGCGCAGTCCTGTTGAGTCAGTCGTTCTTGCCCTGGTTTCTGCCTGCCGCTTTACTAAATCTTGATGTTACACTTGTCCTGTGACTGTTTAATATGACACAGTGCCGTGCGCCCTCAGAGGTTCACCTTCACGAGATAGTGAAACACCACATTAGGAAAAGCATGAGCCAGGCAGTTTTCTACTTGATTAACTCCAGGCAGTACTGAGACATTTATTTTCTGGACCAAATCGAGAGACTACAACCCATGCGTAATAAGCTAGCCACATTGTGATGCCATTGCCCATCGTTTACGTTAATGTGCGCTGCCATGACAGGGTTGATGATCATGGTTGCATCCCGTGTCAATCATTGGTTTAAATCATAAAACAAATCAGTTGACTTGACTACTGTTTTAAATGCATAGTAAAGATAACTCTGTGGCTTTGGGCAGCATAGGCCAGGTTTATGCTGGACTACTCCATAGGCTACTGGTATGTGCCTTTCTTTCAGATAAAATAATATCCACGCATCTGAGTTTATTTGTCAGATGAGCTTAATTTGGCCTGAACATGAATATATTTCTGCCAAAGTATAATTTTGAAATGATTTGGAAAAGACAACACTGTAAAATATCAATTATTTTATAGTTCCAAATATCAAACAAAATCAACTATATTTCACAAGGAGTCCATCTACCAGTTCAACTAAACAATTGATTATACCATAAGCTCCTCCCTTAGTGTAGAGCCCCAGTTATGAGACTTCTTAGCTACAATGGATGGAACATAAAGTCTATAAATCTATTCTTCTATACATTAACCATAATGGCACATTGACTTGATCCTTGCTGAATGCTATTTTGGTATGGTATAGGACCTAGTGTTTCCTTATTCTTTTTTTTGTCTGGATGTTACCTATCAGTTATACAATTTCATTAATAATAAAAACGATTACTTTTTCAAATTGGAGAGGTGAAGAGACTGCTGACCAGCAGTGGACATGTTACTGCCCTTGAAGGATTACGTAACTTTCAGCTGTAACTACACTACCAGCATCTCCTAATCTCTTCTGGTACATCCAATTCACAAGGGACTCTCCTCAGTATGTCCACGTTTTGTCACATGCACAGGATACAGCAGGTGTAAAACAGTACAGTGAAATGCTCTTTCCCAACAATGCAGAATAAATGTAATACAGATGACAGAAAAACAAGAAATGAGAAGAAAAAAAACCCACGAGAATGCAAGTTATGTACAGGTCAATTCCAGTACCATTATATTACGATGTGCAGGGCTACTGAAGTGATCAAGGTCATGACCAACAGTATTTAGACACCTGCTTGTCAAACATCGTTCCAAAATCATGGGCATTAATATGGAGTTGGACCCCCTTTTGATGATATAACAGCCTCCATTCTTCTGGGAAGGTTTTCCACTAGATGTTGGAACATTGCTGCGGGGACGCTTCCATTCAGCCACGAGCATTAGTGAGGTCGGGCACTGATGTTGGACGATAAGGCCTGGCTCACCGTCAGCATTCAAATTCATCCCAAAGGTGTTCAATGGGGTTGAGGTCAGGGCTCTGTGCAGGTCAGTTAATTTCTTCCACACCGATCTCGACAAACCATTTCTGTATGGACCTCGCTTTGTGCACAGGGGGCTTTGTCATTCTGAAACAGGAAAGGGCCTTGCCCAAACTTCTATCACAAAGTTAGAAGCACAGAAACATCTCGAATGTCATTGTATGCTGTAGCGTTAATATTTCCCTGAAACTAAGAGGCCTAGCCCGAACCATGAAAAACAGCCCTAGACCATTATTCCTCCACCACGAAACGTTACTGTTGGCACTATGCATTCGGGCAGGTAGCGTTCTATTGACATCCACCAAACCCAGATTCGTCCATTGGACTGCCAGATGGTGAAGCATGATTAAATACTCCAGAGAATGCGTTTCCACTGCTCCCAAAGGTCAATGGCGACGAGTTTTACAACTCTCCAGCCGAAGCTTAGCATTGTTTATGATGACCTTAAGCTTGTGTGCGGCTGCTCAGACATGGAAACCCCATTTCATGAAGCTCCTGATGAACAGTTATTGTGCTGATGTTGCTTACAGAGGCAGTTTGGAACTCTGTAGTGAGTGTTGCAACCGAGGACAGACAATTTTTATGTGCCACATGCTTCATCACTCGGCAGTCCCGTTCTGTGATCTTGTGTGGCCTACCACTTCATGGCTCAGCCATTGTTGCTCCTAGACGTTTCCACTTCACAATAACAGCACTTAAGAGTTCACCGGAGCAGGGCAGAAATTTGACAAACTGACTTGTTGGAAAGGTGGGGTCTTATGACAGTGCCATGTTGAAAGTCACTGAGCTCCTCAGTAATGCCATTCTACTGCCAATATTATGTCTACGGAGATTGCATGGTTGTGTGTTAGATTTTATAGACCTGTCAGCAACTGGTGTGGCTGAAATAGCCGAATCCACTAATTTGAAGGGGTGTCCACACACTTTTGTGTGTATATACAGTACCAGTCAAAAGTATGGACACCTATTCATTCATTTATTTTATTTAACCCTTATTTTACCAGGTAGATTGACTGAGAACACATTCTCATTTACAGCAAAGACCTGGGGAATAGTTACAGGGGAGAGGAGGGGATGAATGAGCCAATTGTAAACTGGGGATGATTAGGTGATCGTGATGGTGTGAAGGACAGATTGGGAATTTAGCCAGGACACCGGGTTTAACACCCCTACTCTTACGATAAGTGCCATGGGATCTTCAGTGACCACAGAATCAGGACACCAGTTTAATGTCCCATCCGAAAGACGACACCGTACACAGGGAAACATTCCCAATCAAGTGGTGGGAAGTGGTGGGAAATTGGGATATTTTTGATTTATTTAACACTTTTTTGGTTACTACATGATTCCATATGTGTTATTTCATAGTTGTAATGTCTTAACTATTATTCTACAATGTAGACAATAGCAAAATAAAAAATAAAAACTTGAATGAGTAGGTGTGTCAACTTTTGTGTATGTATATACAGTTGAAGTCGGAAGTTTACATACACCTTAGCCAAATACATTTAAACTCAGTTTTTCACAATTCCTGACATTTAATCCTAGAAAAAATCCCTGACTTATGTCACTTAGCATCACCACTTTATTTTAATGTGAAATGTCAGAATAATAGTTGAGAGAATTATTTATTTCAGCTTGTATTTCTTTCATCACATTTCCAGTGGGTCAGAAGTTTACATACACTCAATTAGTATTTGGTAGAGTTGCCTTTAAATTGTTTACTTGGGTCAAACATGTTCGGTAGCCTTCCACAAGCTTTCCACAATTATTTGGGTGAATTTTGGCCCATTCCTCCTGACAGAGCTGGTCAGGTTTGTAGGCCTCCATGCTCGCACACGCTTTTTCAGTTCTGCCCACAAATTTTCTATAAGATTGAGGTCAGAGCTTTATGATGGCCACTCCAATACCTTGACTTTGTTGTCCTTAAGCCATTTTGCCACAACTTTGGAAGTATGCTTGGGGTCATTGTCCATTTGGAAGACCCATTTCCGACCAAGCTTTAACTTCCTGACTGATGTCTTGAGATGTTGCTTCAATATATCCACCTAATTTTCCCCCTCATGATGCCATCTATTTTGTGAAGTGCACCAGTCCCTCCTACAGCAAAGCACCCCCACAACATGATGCTGCCACCCCTGTGCTTCACGGTTGGGATGGTGTTCTTCGGCTCTATTGTACTTGTCCTCTTGCTCAGTTGTGCACCGGGGCGTCCGACTCCTCTTTCTATTCTGGTTAGGGCCAGTTTGCTCTATTCTGTGAAGGGAGTAGTACACAACGTTGTACAAGATCTTCAGTTTCTTGGCAATTAGTCACATGGAATAGCCTTCATTTCTCAGAACAAGAATAGACTGATGTTGTTGTTTCTAGTCATTGTTTCTAGTCATTTTGAGCCTGTAATCGAACCCACAAATGCTGATGTGTACTCTACTCTATATCATCTACTGCATCTTTATGTAATACATGTATCACTAGCCACTTTAAACTATGCCACTTTGTTTATATACCCTACATTACTTATCTCATATGTATATACTGTACTCGATACCATCTACTGCATCTTGCCTATGCCGTTCTGTACCATCACTCATTCATATATCTTTATGTACATATTCTTTATCCCTTTACACTTGTGTGTATAAGGTAGTAGTTTTGGAATTGTTAGGTTAGATTACTCATTGGTTATTAATGCATTGTTGGAACTAGAAGCACAAGCATTTCGCTACACTCGCATTAACATCTGCTAACCATGTGTATGTGACAAATAAATTTGATTTGATGCTCCAGATACTCAACTAGTCTAAAGAAGGCCAGGTGTATTGCTTCTTTAATCAGAACAACAGTTTTCAGCTGTGCTAACATAATTGCAAAAGGCTTTTATAATGATCAATTAGCCTTTTAAATGGTACACTTGGATTTGCTTACACAATGTGCTATTGGAACACAGGATTGATGGTTGCTGATAATGGGTCTCTGTACGCCTATGTAAAAATCAGCCGTTTCTAGTGACAATAGTCATTTACAACATTAACAATGTCTTCACTGTATTTATCCATTTTATTTTAAATGGACAAAAATGTGTTTTTCTTTCAAAACAAGGACATTTCTAACTGACCCCAAACATTTGTGTGTGTGTGTGTGTGTGTATATATATACACATGTAAACAAAGGCATAAAGTGTCTGGGTTGTACATTGTACTGGGTCCGGCGAGTTTGTGGGGAAAGTGACATCATTTGAATGCTACAGCCCTCTTCTTTTTGGAAATTGAACTCATATCTTACTGCTGGCAATGTCATAAGAATCCCCCCCCCCACTCCATAGAGTATGCAATGTAGGTCAAGTCACCAAAAAGTGCAAACATTTCGTTTGTATGGAAAGGGTACACCCTGGTGGTCATTGTATGTACACCGGAGCAAAAATATAAACACACCAAGTAAAGTGTTGGCCCCATGTTTCACGAGCTGAAATAAAAAATCCCATAACTTTTCTATACGCACAAAAGCCTTATTTCTCTAAAATTGTATATCTGTCTGTAATAAAGCCATTTTGTGGGAAAAAAACTCATGGCTGAGCTTGGCGCCCCAGTGGGTGGGCCTGGCACCCAAGTAATGACAAAGAGTAAACTGGTTTTGACATTTTTGCAAATGCATTTTTTTTTTTTTTAAACATACTTTATTTACATAAGTATTCAGACCCTTTACTATAAGAATCATTATTGAGCTCAGGTGCATCCTGTTTCCATTGATCATCCTTCAGATGTTTCTATAACTTGATTGGACATGATTTGGAAAGACACATACCTGTCTATATAAGAATCCACAGTTGACAGTGCATGTCAGAGAAAAAACCAAGCCGTGATGTTGAAGGAATTGTTGGTTGAGCTCTGAGACAGGATTGTTTCGAGGCACAGATCTGGAAAAGGATTGAAGGACCTCAACAACACAGTGGCGTCCATCATTCTTAAACAGAAGAAGTTTGGAACCACCAAGACTCCTACAGCTGGCCACCCGGCCAAACTGAGCAATTCAGGAGGAAAAGGGCTTGGTCAGGGAGGTGAACAAGAACCTAATGGTCACTCTGACAGAGCTCCAGAGTTCCTCTGTGAAGATGGGAGGATCTTCCAGAAGGACAACCATCTCTGCAGCACTCCACCAATCAGGCCTTTATGGTAGAGTGGCCAGACGGAAGCCACTCCTTAGTAAAATACAGCCTGCTTGAAGTTTGCCAAAAGACACCTAAAGGACTCTCAGACCATGAGAAACAAGATTCTCTGGTCTGATGAAACCAAGATCAAGCTCGTTGGCCTCTGAGTGCCAAGCGCCACGTCTGGAGGAAACCTGGCACCATCACTACGGTGAAGCATGGTGGTGGCAGCTGTGGGGATGCTGTGGGGATGTTTTTCAGCAGCAGGGACTGGGAGACTAGTCAGGATTGAGGGAAAGATGAATGGAGTAAAGTACAGAGAAATCATTGATGACAACATGCTCCAGAGCGCTCAGGACCTCAAACTGGGGGAAGGTTCACCTTCCAACAGGACAATGACCCTAAGCACACAGCTAAGACACTGCAGGAGTGGCTTCGGGACAAGTCTCTGAATGTCCTTGAGTGGCCCGGACTTGAACCCGGTCAAACATCTCTGGAGAGACCTGAAAATTGATGTGTAGCAACACTCCCCATCCAACCTGACAGAGTTTAAGAGGATCTGCAGAGAAGAATAGGAGAAACTCCCCAAATACAGGTGTGCCAAACTTGTAGCGTCATATTCAAGAAGACTTGAGGCTGTAATCACTGCCAAAGGGGCTTCAACAAAGTATTGAGTATTTCTGTTTTTTATAAATTAGCAAAACATTTCTAAACCTGTTTTTCTTTGTCGTTATGGAGTATTGTGTGTAGATTGAGGAGGGGAAACTGATTTAATAAATTTTAGAATAAGGCTGTAACCTAACAAAGTGGAAAAAGTCAAGGGGTCTGAATACTTTCCGAATGCACTGTATATCGGTTGATAGGTAGAGACTTCAGCTTTCTCCTGATATGTATATCAGTCCTGTAAAACAAAATTATTCCTGTAACACAAAAAATGACGTTTCACAAGCACTGCGCTTTTAAAATGGATGTGTTCCTATGGGAATTTGAGCATGTTTAGAGCAACAATATTAGGTAAAATCAGATTAAAAATGAAATGTATTTGTCAAACCTAGACTTTCAAATCTGAAACCATTTGACAATTAATAAATTAATCAGCCACGCTCAAGGTCCTAATTTATATTATAACCGGCATCGATAAAATACAGTACTGTACAGCCATCTTCATCGACCTAGCCAAGGCTTTCAACTCTGTCATTCACAGCATTCTTATCGGCAGACTCAATAGCCTTGGCTTCTCAAATGACTGCCTCGCCTGGTTCACCAACTACTTCTCAGATAGAGTTCAGTGTGTCAAATCGGAGGGCCTGTTGTCCGAACCTCTGGCAGTCTATGGGGTTGCCACAGGGTTCAATTCTTGGGCCGACTCTTTTCTCTGTATATATCAATGATATCGCTCTTGCTGCTGGTGATTCTCTCTCACGACACCATTCTGTATACATCTGGCCCTTCTTTGGACACTGTACTAACAAACCTCCAAACGAGCTTCAACGCCATGCAACACTCCTTCCGTGGCCTCCATCTGCTTTTAAATGCTAGTAAAACTATGTACATGCTCTTCAACTGATTGCTGCCCGCACCCTTTCGCCTGACTAGCATCACGACTCTGGATGGTGCTGACCTAGAATATGTGGACAACTACAAAGACCTAGGTGTCTGGTTAGACTGTAAACTCTCCTTCCAGACTCACATTAAACATCTCCAATCCAAATGTAAATCTATTTTGCAACACAGCCTCCTTCACTCATGCTGCCAAACATACCCTCCTAAATCTTATTATCCTACCGATCCTTGTCTTCTGCGATGTCATTTACAAAATAGCCCCCAACACTCTACTCAGCAAACTGGATGTAGTCTATCACTGTGCCAACCGTTTTGTCACCAAAGCCCCATATACTACCTACCACTGCGACCTGTATGCTCTCGTTGGTTGGCCCTCACTACATATTCGTCGCCAAACCCACTGGCTCCAGGTCATCTATAAGTCTTTGCTCGGTAAAGCCCCGCCTTATCTCAGCTCACTGGTCACCATAGCAACACCCACCCGTAGCACGTGCTCAAGCAGGTATATTTCACTGGTCATCCCCAAAGCCAATACTTACTTTGGCACCCTTTCCTTCCAGTTCTCTGCTGCTAATGACTGGAACGAATTGCAAAAATCTCTGAAGCTGGAGACTCATATCTCCCTCTCTACCTTTAAGCATCAGCTGTCAGAGCAGCTTACCGATCACTGTACATTTACACAGCCAATCTGTAAATAGCACACCCAACTCATCCCCATATTATTACTTACCCTCTTGCTCTTTTGCACCCCAGTATCTCTACTTGCAAATCATCTGCACATCTATCACTCCAGTATTAATGCTAAATTGTAATTATTTTCTCCTCTATGGCCTATTTATTGCCTTACCTCCCTGCACACACTGTACATAGATTTTCATGTTTTTATTTTCTATTGTGTTATTGACTGTACATTTGTTTGTGTAACTCTGTTGTTGTTTGTGTCGCACTGCTTTGCTTTATCTTGGCCAGGTCGCAGTTGTAAATGAGAACTTGTCCTCAACTGGCCTACCTGGTTAAATAAAGGTGAAATACATTTTTTAATGTGTACACTTTAGTTTTTGGGGGCCTGCTGTATCTTGTATCTCTGTAATAGTCCCGCAGTTTTACATTTTTAACAGTACTAAGCATGTGTTTGTAGGTCTTAGTTTTGAAACCAAAATGTACTTTGAGGTTAGCATACAATATTATGCGTAGTTTAGAAAATGCCACCATAGGGTGTCAGGGTTGAACAGGATAATCAATAGAGCATCAGCGTAATGGTAATAGTAATCATCAGTATAGCAGCAGCTTATGTTGTGAGTAGTTGTGTGTATGTATGTGACATCAGTAGTGTGTGTGCGAGGGCATGTAAGTACTGTATGTGTGTATGCTTGTGATAAGTGTCTGTTGGTGTGTGTGTCTGAGTGGGTAGAAAGCTGTGGATGATTCAGTGCAGGTAGGCAGTGTGGAGAGTCTTTGGGAGCACAGTGAGCTATTAAACAGTCTTATGGCCAGGGGAAAGAAGCTGTCTCAGAGTGTTAGAAAGGGTTGTTATTCAGAAGAGCAATAGCGATGAGTTCAAGGAGGTTTGATTCCAGGCACATTCAGCTCCATCCCCTTGACGATCCAGAGGCTGCAGCTGTCTGACTGCTATCTACTACTGTGCTCCGAGGCCCACTGTGACAACAGGAGATTCAGTCCCTGCACAAAATACAAAAGGGTAGTGTTGTTCAGACAGTCACAAGCTTCTCAATGTTTGACAAGGCCCAAAAAGAGACAAGGATTTCATAGTTGCATCATGGCACGTAGCCTTCTGTACATCAATGGTTTCACTCTTCTCCCACCCAACTCATAGTAGCAGGCATGGAACCCAGGCTGAGGAAT
This sequence comes from Oncorhynchus nerka, assembly GCF_034236695.1. NCBI lineage: Eukaryota > Metazoa > Chordata > Actinopteri > Salmoniformes > Salmonidae > Oncorhynchus > Oncorhynchus nerka. Next base: position 74,307,370 of record NC_088415.1, on the reverse strand, counting down.
TGACTGATTCTTGCTGTATTTCGTTATGGCATGATAATACTATTTTCCTTATTCGTTTACTGCCTTTGCTCCCATCCTATTTCTACAAACATTTCAGTATAATACTACCCGTTTTAATTTCATACATTATTTATACCCTCCATCTTGCTTTATTCTTCTCTCCCCTAATACAATTGTGTATTACATTCTTTTTCAGAATGCCCAGAAGGCTCAGGCCACCAGGTTTGATCCTCAGTGTAAGATTGCCATGCGGACATTTCTAATTCTCAAGGAGGACAGGTCACACTGGGCTGTCAATTTGAGACTTACGATATTACAAATCTCAGCCTGGTCTGGTACAAGCATGAAGTAAATTACTTCCCAAAGTGTATGTTGGGCTGTGTTTCCTTTTTGAAGTATAAGTGCTACTGAGTTTGAGGAGAGATTTGATGCCCATCTCGATGAATGGGAATCAAAGTCGCCTTGACTATCCAGAGGTTGCAGCTGTCTGACTGCTGTGTACTACTGTGCTCTGAGGCCAACTGTGACAACAGGATATACAATCCCCTTCCAAAAACGATTTGATAGTGTGATATAAGACTTAGAGAGCCTAGTGTAAGCTCCTCAATGCTTCTTAAGGCAGAGTTGAAGCACACAAAGAAGTGGTTTTACAAGCCCATGACATAATTGTTTGCTCTCTACTTACCTACCCATCTTACAGTAAACTTGGAATCTTGGCTGAAGAATCTTTTGATTCTTGCTGCATTTTGTTGTTGTATGATAACTATTTTATTCATTTGCTTACTGACATTTGATCCCTTTCTATCGTTGTGATAAATAGAGAAAGTTGCACACGATATGCTCCCAATGATAATGGATATAAAACATCAAACACTTAATTGTTTGAAATATCTCTGCAGATTGCAGAGTAGACAATGTGCCAGAGCCAAAAAAAGATAAGACTGCTACCGAAGGAGGACAAATAACACCTGACCGTCATTACGAAACCGACGATGCAAGTCCATTTCTGTTCTGGTAAAAAAAAAGGAGCAAATGACTACCCCAAGTTTATGCTTATGCGGTTCAAATTTGGAACTGGGGACAATGCCACTGATGTCAAGGAGAGATTTTATGCCAATCTAGATGCCAAGACACAATTATCCCCCTTGACGATCCAGAAGCTGCAGGTGTCTGACTCCACTGTGTACTACTGTGCTCTGAGTAGCACTGAGACAACAGGAAAAACAATCCCCTTACAAAAACATACTGTAGGCCTACACAATGAATGACAATGAATCTACTCCTGTATAACACAGTCAGTGACGAGTTTGTCATGTAAATCTTGGTGGGGCAAACCCCGCAAAAAATATTTTGATGCATGCCAGCAAAGCCACTACACAACACTAAACAATACATTAATTGCACTATAATGGTGACAAATAGTGCCCACAAACTGTTAGGGCCTACATAAAGCTGTCCAAACAGCAGAGTCCTAACAGCAGTCCCAACACCTTACCACTGCTACACCTGGCTATAAGCGGAGCCTTGTTTGGCAGCGAAACAGTTAATTATGCCTAATTTACTGCCTTTAAAAAAACATTGCTTTCATGGCTGACTTTCTGAAACATATGTGGTTTCTACTGACAATTGAGATGTACAAACTATGGAATAAGGGGGAGATGAGCATATATAAGAAGCAATCAGTAATTTAGATTGATATTATTGAGCGAGCTAGGATTGACGTAGTCAATATAACTATTTGTTCAGCACTTTTAAAATGTACAGCGACAGAATTCAGAACATGGGCTGATCTTTCAGTATTCTCCCTGTACACCAAGTCAGAACCGTAGGATAAATAAAGGGGGAATATAAGCAGACAATGAAAGCTCTTACAATATTTGATGATTACGTTTCTCTAAAACAGGTTATAGGCTACATGTGCACAACCAAGTCAGAAGCATAGGCGAAATTAAGAGTTGGAAAAGGTATCAAATTATTAGGGTGAGGCACATGGGCTACTAACAGCTTACTACACAACATACACTTAGTATTACGTTCTTAGCTACAGCCATGTTTAGGTAAGTTACTTTCTAAATGTAATCTGTTAGTTACCTGTGAAATTGTAATCAGTAATGTTAACTTTTGGATTACCCAAATTAATCTGATTATTCAGTTACTTTTAGTTTACTTTCCCCTTGAGGCAATAGAAGAAGACAAAATGTATGTTACCAATTGAATGACATCTATTGCAGGATAAATCAATGTTAAAGTTACATTGGAGAAAAACAAACTTATATTTTGGGGTCTCATGGAGTGTGACACTTAAACTAAATCAAATCCAATTTTATTTGTCACATACACATGGTGTAACGGTTGTCTTGGGAAGAAGGAGAGGACCAAAGCACAGCGTGGTAAGTGTTCATCTTATTTTAATGAAACTAAACACTTTCAAAAACAACCAACAAAGTGAAAACCGAAACAGTTCTATCTGGAGCAGACATACAAAGACTGAAAATAACCACCCACAAAACACAATAGAAAACAGGCTACCTAAATATGGTTCTCAATCAGGGACAACGATTGACAGCTGCCTCTGATTGAGAACCATATCAGGCCAAACACAGAAATAGAAAATCATAGAAAAACTAACATAGACAAGCCACCCAACTCACGCCCTGACCATACTAAAACAAAAGACAAAACAAAGGAACTAAGATCAGAACGTGACACATGGTTAGCAGATGTTAATGCGAGTGTTGCGAAATGCTTGTGCTTCTAGTTCCGACAATGCAGTAATAACCAACAAGTAATCCAACTAACAATTCCACAACAACTACCTTAAACAAACAAGGGTAAAGGGATAAAGAATATGTACATAAAGATATATGAATGAGTGATGGTACAGAACGGGATAGGCAAGATGCAGTAGCTGGTATCGAGTACAGTATATACATATGAGATAAGTAATGTGGGGTATTTAAACATTATATTAAGTGGCATTGTTTAACTTCTTGCGTCGAGCCATCCCGGATCCGGTATCGTGACTACAGCCTCAAGCTCATTACCATAACGCAACGTTAACTATTCATGAAAATCGCAAATGAAATGAAATTAATCTATTTGCTCTCAAGCTTAGCCTTTTGTTAACAACACTGTCATCTCAGATTTTCAAAATATGCTTCTCAACCATTGCAAAACAAGCATTTGTGTAACAGTATTGATGGCTAACGTACCATTTAGCGTTAGCATTCAGCATGCAACATTTTCCACAAAAACCATAAAAGCATTCAAATAAAATCATTTACCTTTGAAGAACTTCAGATGTTTTCAATGAGGAGACTCTGTTAGATAGCAAATGTTCCGTTTTTACAAAAAATATTATTTGTGTCGACTAATCGCTCCGTTTTGTTCATCGCGTTTGGGTAAGGAAAAAATAATAATAATAAGTCATTAAAACGCGAACTTTTTTCCAAATTAACTCCATAATATCGACAGAAACATGGCAAACTATGTTTAGAATCAATCCTCAAGGTGTTTTTCACATATCTATCGACGATAAAATCCATCGTGGCAGTTTACTTTCAATTCTGAAGAAATGGAACGCGCATGGACCTACAGATTACGTACACAGGACACCGGGCGGGACACCAGGTAAATGTAGTCTCTTATGGTCAATCTTCCAATGATATGCCTACAAACACGTCACAATGCTGCAGACACCTCGGGGAATAGACAGAAAGCGCAGGCTCATTCCTGGCGCATTCACAGCCATATAAGGAGACATTGGAACACAGCGCCTTCAGAATCCGGGGCATTTCCTGTATGAAACTTCATCTTGGTTTCGCCTGTTGCATTAGTTCTGGGGCACACACAGATAATATCTTTGCAGTTTTGGAGACGTCAGAGTTGTGTCTTTCCAAGGCTGTCAATTCCATGCATAGTCGAGCATATTTTCGTGACAAAATATTGCGCTTAAAACGGGCACGTCTTTTTATCCAATAATGACACAGCGCCCCCATAGGTTCAAGAGGTTAAAGTGGCTAGTGATAAATTTTTTACATACATTTTCTATTATTAAAGTTGGAGTTGAGTCAGTATGTTGGCAGCAGCCACTCAATGTTAGTGGTGGCTGTTTAACAGTCTGATGGCCTTGAGATATAAGCTGTTTTTCAGTCTCCCTGCTTTGATGCACCTGTACTGACCTCGCCTTCTGGATGATAGCGGGGTGAACAGGCAGTGGCTCGGGTGGCTGTTGTCCTTGATGATCTTTATGGCCTTCCTGTGACATCGGGTGGTGTAGGTGTCCTGCGGGGCAGGTAGTTTGCCCCCGGTGTTGCGTTGTGCAGACCTCACTATCCTCTGGAGAGCCTTACGGTTGTGGACAGAGCAGTTGCCGTACCAGGTGGGGATACAGCCCGACAGGATGCTCTCGATTGTGCATCTGTAAAAGTTTGTGAGTGCTTTTGGTGACAAGCCGAATTTCTTCAGCCTCCTGAGGTTGAAGAGGCACTGCTGCGCCTTCTTCACCACTCTGTCTGTGTGGGTGGACCAATTCAGTTTGTCCGTGATGTGTATGCAGAGGAACTTAACTTTCTACCCTCTCCACTACTGTCCCGTCGATGTGGATAGGGGGGTGCTCCCTCTGCTGTTTCCTGAAGTCCACGATCATCTCCTTTGTTTTGTTGACGTTGAGTGTGAGGTTAATTTCCTGACACCACACTCCGAGGGCCCTCACCGCCTCCCTATAGGCCGTCTCGTCGTTGTTGGTAATCAAGCCTACCACTGTAGTGTCGTACGCAAACTTGATGATTGAGTTGGAGGCGTGCATGGCCACGCAGTCGTGGGTGAACAGGGAGTACAGGAAAGGGCTCAGAACGCACCCTTGTGGGGCCCCAGTGTTGAGGATCAGCGGAGTGGAGATGTTGTTACCTACCCTCACCACCTGGGGGCAGCCCGTCAGGAAGTCCAGTACCCAGTTGCACAGGGCGGGGTCGAGACCCAAGGTCTCGAGCTTGATGATGAGTTTGGAGGGTACTATGGTGTTAAATGCTGAGCTGTAGTCGATGAACAGCATTCTCACATAAGTCTTCCTCTTGTCCAGATGGGTTAGGGCCGTGTCCAGTGTGGTTGCGATTGCGTCGCCTGTGGACCTATTTAGGCAGTAAGCAAATTGGAGTGGGTCTAGGGTGTCAGGTAGGGTGGAGGTGATATGGTCCTTGACTAGTCTCTCAAAGCACTTCATGATGACGGAAGTGAGTGCTACAGGGCGGTAGTCGTTTATCTCAGTTACCTTAGCTTTCTTGGGAACAGGAACAATGGTGGCCCTCTTGAAGCATGTGGAAACAGCAGACTGGGATAAGGATTGATTGAATATGTCCGTAAACACACCAGCCAGCTGGTCTGCGCATGCTCGGAGGACACGGCTGGGGATGCCGTCTGGGCCTGCAGCCTTGCAAGGGTTAACACGTTTATATGTTTTACTCAAGTTGGCTGCAGTGAAGGAGAGTCCGCAGGTTGTGGTAGCGGGCCGTGTCAGTGGCACTGTATTGGCCTTATTGCGAGAAAATAAGTTGTTTAGTCTGTCTGGGAGCAAGACATCGTGTTTCACGACGGGGCTGGTTTTCTTTTTGTAATCCGTGATTGACTGTAGACCCTGCCACATACCTCTTGTGTCTGAGCCGTTGAATTGCGACTCTACTTTGTCTTTATACTGACTCTTAGCTTGTTTGATTGCCTTGCGGAGGGCATAGTTTGTATTCGGTCATGTTTCCGGTCACCTTGCCCTGGTTAAAAGCAGTGGTTTCAGTTTCGCGCGAATGCTGCCATCAATCTACGGTTTCTGATTTGGGAATGTTTTAATAGTTGCTGTGGGCACGACATCGCCAATGCACTTGCTCATGAACTCGCTCCACGAATCTGCGTATTCGTCAATGTTGTTGTTGGACGCAATGCGGAACATATTCCAATCCACGTGATTGAAGCAATCTTGAAGCGTGGAATCAGATTGGTCGGACCAGCGTTGAACAGACTAATAATATCTTTCTTGAACTGCATTGTTGGTGAAGAAATTATTTACCAAATGAACTAAAGTAACAAAATACATAAAAAGTAACAAAATAACAATAACGAGGCTATATAAAGGGCGTACCGAGTCAATGTGGGGGGTTACATTTGTATTTTTTAAATTTAACAAGGCAAGTCAGGAAGCTTGGCCCCAGTGATGTACTGGGCCGTACACACTACCCTCTGTTGTGTCTTAAGGTCAGATGCCGAGAAGTTGCCATACCAGGTGGTGATGCAACTGGTCAGGATGCTCTCGATGGTGCAGCTGTAGAACTTTTTGAGGATCTGGGGACCCATGCCAAATCTTTTCAGTCTCCAGAGGGGGAAAAGGTGCTGTCGTGCCCTCTTCATGACTGTCTTGGTGTGTTTGGACCATGATAGTTTGTTTGTGATGTGGAAACCAAGGAACTTGAAACTCTCAACCACTACAGCCCCGTCGATGTTAATGGGGGCCTGTTCGGCCTGCCTTTTCCTGTAGTCCACGATCAGCTCCTTTGTCTTGCTCACGTTGAGGGAGAGGTTGTTGTCTTGGCATCACACTGCCAGGTCTCTGACTTCCTCCCTATAGGCTTTCTCATCGTTGTCGGTAATCAGGCCTACAACTGCTGTGTCGTCAGCAATCTTAATTATTGTGTTGGGTTTTTCTTTATGTTTACTGTTTTCTACATTGTGGAATAATAGTGAAGACATCAAAACTATGAAATAACACACATGAAATCATGTAGTAACCAAAAAAGTGTTAAACAAATTAAGATTCTTCAAAGTAGCCACCCTTTGCCTTGATGACAGCTTTGCTCACTTGGCATTCTCTCAACCAGCTTCATGAGGAATGCTTGTCCAACAGTCTTGAAGGAGTTCCCACATATGCTAAGCACTTGTTGGCTGCTTTTCCTTCACTCTGCGGTCCAACTCATCCCAAACCATCTCAATTGGGTTGAGGTCGGGTGATTGTGGAGGCCAGGTCATCTGATGCAGCACTCCATCACTCTCCTTGGTCAAATAGTCTGTACGGGGCATGTTCACTAGCAATCGATAAATTGCTGGGTGCCGCTTAGGCCGCCTATTGTGACTTGTTTGTGGGCGTGCTGGCAGCATATGGCAGCATATAGCAGCACGTTCGATTGTGAGTCAAGTATTCAGCATAGCATGTTTGTATGAATGTCTGGTTATTAAATAGGTAAATAGTAATATGCTCTAAATGCTCTGGTGACAAACTTTGCTGCCCTGTTTCCAATTGTCCACATGGCTGGGAGAACCTTTTCAAGTAAGTAAATACATTTTGATAATGTAAAAAAAATATGGCTTGTCACCTAAAACACTCAAACTTTTACAGATGCACAATCGAGAGCATCCTGTCGGGCTGTATTACTGCCTGGTACGGCAACTGCACCGCCCTCAACTGTAAGGCTCTCCAGAGGGTAGTGTGGTCTGTGCAACGCATCACCGGGAGCAAACTACCTGCCCTCCAGGACACCTTCAGCACCCGATGTCACAGGAAGGCCGAAAAGATCATTCATGACAACAACCACCCGAGCCACTGCCTGTTCACCCCGCTATCATCCAGAAAGCGTGGTCAGTACAAGTGCATCAAAGCTGATACCGAGAGACTGAAAAACAGCTTCTATCTCAAGGCCATCAGAACTTCTTCAGGCTAGGGTCTATTTTTCTCAATTTCCGCCTGACTGACATACCCAAAGTAAACTGCCTGTTGCTCAGGCCTTGATATGCATATGCATATAATTTGTACCATTGGAAAGAAAACACGCTGAAGTTTGTAGAAATTTTTTAATTATGTAAGAGACTATAACACAATAGATATGGTAGGAGAAAACTCAAAGAAAAACCAACCAGAATTTATTTTTTTGAGAGCCCATGCTCTTCCAATGGAATGTATCGGTATAAAATGTAATCTAGCTCCCAGTATGCAATTCCAATGGCTTCCACTGGGTGTAAATGGTCTTTGTTCAAGGTTTCAGGCTTGTTTCTTCAAAAACAAGGAAGAATAATGAGTTTTAGAACAGGGACACAGACTTGGATATTCGTGTATGCGCGCGCAAAGAAAAGGACACGCACATTTTGGCTTGTTTTAACAGAGTTTAGCGGTAGCTTTTTGGATTCCTTTCTCTGCAGGTTGAACAAGTGGATTACTCAAATCCATGGCGCCAACTAAACAGACTTTTTGGGATATAAAGAAGGATTTTATCTAACAAAACGACACATGTTGTAGCTGGGACCCTTTGAATGACAAATCAGAGGAAGATTTTCAAAAAGTAAGTGAATATTTAATCGCTATTTGTGAATTTATGAAATCTGTGCTGGTGGAAAAATATTTTGATGTGGGGCGCCGTCCTCCAACAATCGCATGGCATGCTTTCGCTGTAAAGCCACCTGTAAATTGGACAGTGCAGTTAGATTAACAAGAATTTAAGCTTTTAACTGATATAAAACACTTGTATGTACATAAATGTTTGATATCCATAATTTTTATGATTATTCATTTGAGTTGCGCGCCCTCCAGTTTCACCGGAAGTTGTTGCACTAGTGGGGTGGCTAGCCTTAAGAAGGTTTAAAAACAGCCATCACTGACATGGAGAGGCTGCTGTCAACATACAGACTCAAATCTCTGGCCACTTGAACTTAATAAAGGTACTATGAACTTAATAAAGGTATCACTAGTCACCTTAAATAACACCACTTTAATAATGTTTACATATCCTACATTACTCATCTCATATGTATATACTGTTCTATACCATCTACTGCAGCTTGCCTACGCCGGCACGGCCATCGCTCATCCATATGTACAGTTGAAGTCGGAAGTTCCTGACATTTAATCCTAGTAAAAATTCCCTGTCTTAGGTCAGTTAGGATCACCGCTTCAATTTAAGAATGTGAAATGTCAGAATAATAGTAGAGAGAATGATTTATTTCAGCTTTTATTTATTTTGTCACATTCCCAGTGGGTCAGAAGTTTACATACACTCAATTAGTATTTGGTAGCATTGCCTTTAAATTGTTTACTTGGGTCAAACATTTTGGGTAGCCTTTCAAAAGCTTCCCACAACAAGTTGGGTGAATTTTGGCCCATTCCTCCTGACAGAGATGGTGTAACGGAGTCAGGTTTGTAGGCCTCCTTGCACTCACACGCTTTTTCAGTTCTGCCCACATATTTTCTATGGGATTGAGGTCAGGGCTTTGTGATGGCCACTCCAATACCTTGGCTTTGTTGTCCTTAAGCCACTTTGCCACAACTTTGGAAGTATGTTTGGGGTCATTGTCCATTTGGAAGACCCATTTGCGATCAAACTTTAACTTCCTGACTGATGTCTTGAGATGTTGCTTCAATATATCCACATAATTTTCCCTCCTCATGATGCCGTCTATTTTGTGAAGTGCACCAGTCCCTCCTGCAGCAAAGCACCCCCACAACATGATGCTGCCACCCCTGTTCTTCACGGTTAGGATGGTGTTCTTCGACTTGCAAGCCTCCCCCTTTTTACTCCAAACATAACGATGGTCATTATGGCCAAACAGTTCTATTTTTGTTTCATCAGACCAGAGGACATTTCTCCAAAAAGTACGATCTTTGTCCCCATGTGCAGTTGCAAACAGTAGTCTGGCTTTTTTATGGCAGTTTTGGAGCAGTGGCTTCTTCCTTGCTGAGCGGCCTTTCAGGTTATGTCGATATAGGACTCGTTTTACTGTGGATATAGATACTTTTGTACCTGTTTCCTCCAGCATCTTCACAGGGTCCTTTGCTGTTGTTCTGGGATTGATTTGCACTTTTTGCACTTAAAGTACGTTCATCTCTAGGAGACAGAACACGTCTCCTTCCTGAGCGGTATGATGGCTTCGTGGTCCCATGGTGTTTATACTTGTGTACTATTGTTTGTACAGATGAACGTGGTACCTTCAGGCGTTTCGGAATTGCTCCCAAGGATGAACCAGACTTGTGGAGGTCTAATATTATATTTATCACTGTAAAAAAACTAACTCCAAATGCATTTGTAGGTAGCTTGCTAACAACCATGGAGGGTGAAATGATAGCAGCCCCAACTGTCAAAGTGAGAGAGTATGCTATTCTGGATAGGGCAGGTACTTTTGCTTAGTTCCAGTCCCTAGAAGTGAGGATGGAGATAATAGTAACATAATATTCACTGCGGTGTAATTTGAGTATAATGAAGTCTGTTTCTTGTGCGGCTTTCTGTCCTCAGGTAAAGAGAGCTATGAAAGCCTGTGGACAGATGAATGATGATTCTCCGAGATGGCATAGCAGTTCAGACGTCTTTTGTCCTCGTCTTGTCATGTCCTGTATATATATATATATTTACAACTTTTTTCACATACATTTTATTTTTATTTTCCATCAACTCATCTTCAAAACACTCTCCTGCAACCCGCCTCACCAATTTATATTTATAAATAAGTATTATTTACCTCAAATCTGCAATCCTCCAAGAAGCTAGCCAGAAGCTAGCCAGAAACTCCAAGAAGCTAGCCAGAAACTAGCCAGAAGCTAGCCAGGAGCTTGCCAGAAGCTAGCCCAGAAGCTAATCCAGAAGCTAATCAGAAGCTAGTTCAGAAGTCTTTACTGGCAAATCGTTAGTATTCAGCTAACCACGGTTTGTGGTCATCAGCTATCCTTTAGCTCGAAAATCTATCGCCAGTTTTGTACGGCGCAGCGCGGCTCGGAACGGAACATACCGGACCAATTTTTCTCTCCATGTCCCTGGATTTCAACTGCTCTCTGGACATTCATACCCGGATCTCCGGAGCAAACATCAATTACTCTGGAGCTAGCCAGCTCCGTCAATCACTCCTGAGTTCCATCAATCACTCCTGGGCTGCAGTCACCTATCCGGACCCGTTTTACTGCCTACGCGGAGCCCCACCGGTCCTTCACAACTGGACTGCCGACGTTATCTACCCGAAGGAGATCCGGCTGGCTCCTCCGTCGCGATGTTACCTGAACGCCCATCTGCGGCCTGCTAACCGTTAGCTGTATTACCGGCTGCTCTCAGAATAGACAATCGGACAATTTATTTATTTTTATTATTATTATTATGTTTCTTCTTGGGCCTCTATAACTATATCTATTGTTTTTATTTTTTGTTGTTGTGTGATTTGGATTAATCCCCTCTACCACACGGAACCCCACTAATCTACTGACGGAACGCAAGAGGTGGCTAACAACAGACCTCCATCCTATGCTAGCTTGCTACCGATGGCCTGGCAACCTCTCCACTCACTGGTCCCTTTTGATCACTCGACTAAGGATGCCTCTCCTTAATGTCAATATGTCTTGTCCATTGCTGTTCTGGTTAGTGTTTTTTGGCTTATTTCACTGTAGAGCCTCTAGTCCTGCTCACTATACCTTATCCAACTTATTAGTTCCACCACCCACACATGCAATGACATCTCCTGGTTTCAATGATGTTTCTAGAGACAATATCTCTCTCTTCATCACTCAATACCTAGGTTTACCTCCACTGTATTCACATCCTACCATACCTTTGTCTGTACATTATACCTTGATGCTATTTTATCGCCCCCAGAAACCTCCTTTTACTCTCTGTTCCAGACGTTCTAGACAACCAATTCTTATTGCTTTTAGCCGCACCCTTATTCTTCTCCTCCTATGTTCCTCTGGCGATGTAGAGGTTAATCCAGGACCTGCAGTGCCTAGCTCCACTCCTATTCCCCAGGCGCTCTCTTTTGATGACTTCTGTAACCGTAATAGCCTTGGTTTCATGCATGTTAGTTAACATTAGAAGCCTCCTCCCTAAGTTTGTTCTATTCACTGCTTAAGCACACTCTGCCAACCCGGATGTTCTAGCTGTGTCTGAATCCTGGCTTAGGAAGACCACCAAAAATTCAGAAATTTTAATTCCAAACTACAACATTTTCAGACAAGATAGAACTGCCAAAGGGGGTGGTGTTGCAATCTACTGCAAAGATAGCCTGCAGAGTTCTGTCCTACTATCCAGGTCTGTACCCAAACAATTTAAAAATCCACCTCTCTAAAAACAAGTCTCTCACCGTTGCCGCCTGCTATAGACCACCCTCTGCCCCCAGCTGTGCTCTGGACACCATATGTGAACTGATTGCCCCCCATCTATCTTCAGAGCTCGTGCTGCTAGGCGACCTAAACTGGAACATGCTTAACACCCCAGCCATCCTACAATCTAAACTTGATGCCCTCAATCTCACACAAATTATCAATGAACCTACCAAAGCCTTAAACACGGGCACCCTCATAGATATCATCCTAACCAACTTCCCCTCTAAATACACCTCTGCTGTCTTCAACCAAGATCTCAGCGATCACTGCCTCATTGCCTGCATCCGTAATGGGTCAGCGGTCAAACGACCTCCACTCATCACTGTAAAACGCTCCCTGAAACACTTCAGCGAGCAGGCCTTTCTAATCGACCTGGCCGGGGTATCCTGGAAGGATATTGATCTCATCCCGTCAGTAGAGGATGCCTGGATATTTTTTTAAAATGCCTTCCTAACCATCTTAAATAAACATGCCCCATTTAAGAAATTTAGAACCAGGAACAGATATAGCCCTTGGTTCTCCCCAGACCTGACTGCCCTTAACCAACATAAAAACATCCTATGGCGTTCTGCATTAGCATCGAACAGCCCCTGTGATATGCAGCTGTTCAGGGAAGCTAGAAACCGTAATACACAGGCAGTTAGAAAAGCCAAGGCTAGCTTTTTCAAGCAGAAATTTGCTTCCTGCAACACTAACTCAAAAAAGTTCTGGGACACTGTAAAGTCCATGAGGAATAAGAACACCTCCTCCCAGCTGCCCACTGCACTGAAGATAGGAAACACTGTCACCACTGATAAATCCACCATAATTGAGAATTTCAATAAGCATTTTTCTACGGCTGGCCATGCTTTCCACCTGGCTACTCCTACCCCGGTCAACAGCACTGCACCCCCAACAGCAACTCGCCCAAGCCTTCCCCATTTCTCCTTCTCCCAAATCCATTCAGCTGATGTTCTGAAAGAGCTGAAAAATCTGGACCCCTACAAATCAGCCGGGCTAGACAATCTGGACCCTTTCTTTCTAAAATTATCTGCCGAAATTGTTGCCACCCCTATTACTAGCCTGTTCAACCTCTCTTTCGTGTCGTCTGAGATTCCCAAAGACTGGAAAGCAGCTGCGGTCATCCCCCTCTTCAAAGGGGGGGACACTCTTGACCCAAACTGCTACAGACCTATATCTATCCTACCATGCCTTTCTAAGGTCTTCGAAAGCCAAGTCAACAAACAGATTACCGACCATTTCGAATCTCACCATACCTTCTCTGCTATGCAATCTGGTTTCAGAGCTGGTCATGGGTGCACCTCAGCCACGCTCAAGGTCCTAAACGATATCTTAACCGCTATCGATAAGAAACATTACTGTGCAGCCGTATTCATTGATCTGGCCAAGGCTTTCGACTCTGTCAATCACCACATCCTCATCGGCAGACTCGACAGCCTTGGTTTCTCAAATGATTGCCTCGCCTGGTTCACCAACTACTTCTCTGACAGAGTTCAGTGTGTCAAATCGGAGGGTCTGCTGTCCGGACCTCTTGCAGTCTCTATGGGGGTGCCACAGGGTTCAATTCTTGGACCGACTCTCTTCTCTGTATACATCAATGAGGTCGCTCTTGCTGCTGGTGAGTCTCTGATCCACCTCTACGCAGACGACACCATTCTGTATACTTCCGGCCCTTCTTTGGACACTGTGTTAACAACCCTCCAGGCAAGCTTCAATGCCATACAACTCTCCTTCCGTGGCCTCCAATTTCTCTTAAATACAAGTAAAACTAAATGCATGCTCTTCAACCGATCGCTACCTGCACCTACCCGCCTGTCCAACATCACTACTCTGGACGGCTCTGACTTAGAATACGTGGACAACTACAAATACTTAGGTGTCTGGTTAGACTGTAAACTCTCCTTCCAGACCCATATCAAACATCTCCAATCCAAAGTTAAATCTAGAATTGGCTTCCTATTTCGCAACAAAGCATCCTTCACTCATGCTGCCAAACATACCCTTGTAAAACTGACCATCCTACCAATCCTCGACTTTGGCGATGTCATTTACAAAATAGCCTCCAATACCCTACTCAACAAATTGGATGCAGTCTATCACAGTGCAATCCGTTTTGTCACCAAAGCCCCATATACTACCCACCACTGCGACCTGTACGCTCTCGTTGGCTGGCCCTCGCTTCATACTCGTCGCCAAACCCACTGGCTCCATGTCATCTACAAGACCCTGCTAGGTAGAGTCCCCCCTTATCTCAGCTCGCTGGTCACCATAGCATCTCCCACCTGTAGCACACGCTCCAGCAGGTATATCTCTCTAGTCACCCCCAAAACCAATTCTTTCTTTGGCCGCCTCTCCTTCCAGTTCTCTGCTGCCGATGACTGGAACGAACTACAAAAATCTCTGAAACTGGAAACACTTATCTCCCTCACTAGCTTTAAGCACCAACTGTCAGAGCATCTTACAGATTACTGCACCTGTACATAGCCCACCTATAATTTAGCCCAAACAACTACCTCTTTCCCAACTGTATTTAATTAATTTATTTATTTTGCTCCTTTGCACCCCATTATTTTTATTTCTACTTTGCACATTCTTCCATTGCAAAACTACCATTCCAGTGTTTTACTTGCTATATTGTATTTACTTTGCCACCATGGCCTTTTTTGCCTTTACCTCCCTTCTCACCTCATTTGCTCACATTGTATATAGACTTGTTTATACTGTATTATTGACTGTATGTTTGTTTTACTCCATGTGTAACTCTGTGTCGTTGTATCTGTCGAACTGCTTTGCTTTATCTTGGCCAGGTCGCAATTGTAAATGAGAACTTGTTCTCAACTTGCCTACCTGGTTAAATAAAGGTGAAATAAATAAATAAATAAATAAAAATGAAGACGTCCCAATGAAGAGCAGTGGTTCTAGTCCTGGGGACTCCAAGGGGTGCATATTTTTGTTTATGCATTAGCGCTGCACAGCTGATTCAATTGATCAACTCCTCATCAAGCTTCCAGTGGTATTTATGTATTCATTTGTGATGCTATCATTGATTTGATCATGTTATTGTCACATGCTACACATGCACGTGTGTGCACATGCATCTATCAATCCAATGTTATCATGGTTTGTTATAAGGGATATTATACTTTAGTAATCCACATTTACCTGGTGATGTAAAAGTCTAATGATGACATTATCTTCTATATTCCTACAGATACCTTGCAACTGGAGATTCTTTCAAAACGATTGCCTACAGTTATCGTGTAGGGCACTGCAAGGTTGGGTGACCAGGGCCACCTGGGACTGCCTCCTGGTGGCCCTGTCCTGCATAACTTCATGAGAATGGACACGAGGACCAGGAGGGGATCTGCAGCTCGCCGCCGTGTGCCAGAGGAGAAGTCTGCTGCTCTGCAGAATGTTTCAAGGATGGGGTCCAACAACACAGCAAGAGAGGCAATCTGTGTGCGGGAGATCTTCACCTCTTACTTATTTGAAGAGGGTGCTGTTCCCTGGCAACACCATAGACTACACTATGCTCTTTTAAGAGCCATCCACATTGCAATAAGAGTATTCTTCCATTTACTTAGCTATGTCAACTGCAGTTATTCAATTCCCAGTTTCTTTCCCTTTGATTTCCACTTCTCATGTGAGGGTGCTGTTTAGGTAAGGATGTGATGTCTGTACAAAAACAAAAACAGGATATTTTAAATCACCCATATTGATTTTTTAAAACAAAAATTAGACACCCTATGACCCACACCTACACACTCATGTATCAATCTGATTGATAGATTGTGTTGTGCAGTAAGCAGGCTCAAGTGTATAACTGTGGCTACCTTCACCTTCAAAGAATAGGCAAGAGTGCCAACTATGGAGAATAGTAAGACACTTCATTATTTCTATAACTACGCGATATTGTTTGTCCTCGTGTGTCTGTTCATGTTTTTCAGCATAAAGTACTCTGCAGCCACTTAGTGTGGACACCAGGTGAGGCCACACACATAGATGTCTCTTATTTTCTCAACAACAGTCGCTCTCTTTCACTTCATCCCTCTCTCCCCTTCTCCCTAAATCCTCTAGGTTATATCAGCTGTGTCGGTGAACCCCTTCCGCATCTGAAATGGCTACGTAGAGGGCACAGCATGATCAGAGGTGAGAGGTCACTTGGTCAGGCCAACAGGAAATATTTTTAAAGAGATGCAGTAGTCCCAGAGTTAATGATCCAAGGTCAGTTTTGCATTTCACCTCCTGATTATGATGACTGATCGTGTTAGATCTGTTTTGATGTGAGAGGATGCCAACCCCCAGTCCCATCATCGCCACCTCACCCGCTCTTAAGATAACCTTCGGGCCGACTAGAGACACTATTATGTAATTGTGATGAACTGAGAGAATATTAGGGTAGCACTGTGATTCATTAATCATATGCTGCCTTCCCTGCTCCTATGTTCTTACCTCTTTCCCTTTCTGTCTTTTACACCTCTCACCACCACTTTCTTCCTTTGTTTTTATAATGCACAACAGATCTGCATTGGGGTAAAGATTAAACTTATAAATATTATAATATTATAAATATAACACTTGGATAATGAACTTCTTTCAATTAATTGGTCACATTCTCTACTGGTTGAAATTAAGTCTCTCATTTGATGAAATTCTACACCTATCCTGTGTTTATCAGATCAATGCAGATTAAGAAAATTAGATATTGAGATGAACCGGTTTTAGAGTATTTACATGATGCATAAGAAGTGTAGTGTACTGTTTAAAAAAATATATATTTCTGTATATATATATATATATAGAGACTGTTTTTAAGTTGATACAACTGGCTATGATAGCTGAGGTTCATAGCTAGGTTCTGAACTAATATGTATACCAAACGTTTTAGAGTCCATACAGAGATCAGCTACATAGCTAGCTACACATCCATAGGCATACAAGCATTTTTATCCTCCACTGCACAATGAGCAGGAAAATAGTTAGCTAGCTACGTTATTTCATCTATCTGCATTGCATGGCAAATATCAGCAAGGCAAGCTTACAAAATTGTACATTCAATTTGCAATAAGTGCTTTAGCTAGCTAGATTCTTTACATCCACTGTTTTACAAGATGATAGCCTGGTTTACTGGTTGTTTCAGGAGTCCCTAAAACATTAAACAACCAGAATTACAATTTCATACTCATGTCACAACTCCCATAAAGCTAGCCAGCTAGCTGGCTAATGTTAGCTAGTCAGCTAGCTTGCTAAATCGCAATTTTGATCAATTAACTTTATGATAAAAATGCATACTCGTTTATCTCTACATTAACTAACATTCCTTTCAATGATACATTTCTTGCATGATTCGTTATGACATTAAAATCACTTTGCTTCCATCCTAGTATTTTTGTCAGCCATATTTGCTGAAG
Organism: Oncorhynchus nerka; assembly: GCF_034236695.1. NCBI lineage: Eukaryota > Metazoa > Chordata > Actinopteri > Salmoniformes > Salmonidae > Oncorhynchus > Oncorhynchus nerka. The sequence continues at coordinate 74,289,856 of NC_088415.1, read as the reverse complement.
AAAGTCTCCAGCCTTGGGTACATTGGGCATTACACAGCCTGGAGGTGTGTTTTGGGTCATTGTCCTGTTGAAAAATAAATGATAGTCCCACTAAGCGCAAATCAGATGGGATGGCGTATCGCTGCAGAATGCTGTGGTTGCCATGCTGGTTAAGTGTGCCTTGAATTCTAAATAAATCACTGACAGTGTCACCAGCAAAGCACCTCCACACCACTTCCTCCATGCTTCACAGTGGGAACCACACATGCGGAGATCTGCGTCTCACAAAGACATGGCGGTTGGAACCAAAAATCTCAAATTTGGACTCTTCAGAACAAAGGACAGATTTCCACCAGTCTAATGTCCATTACAGTCTAATGTCCATTGTGTTTCTTGGCTCAAGCAAGTCTCTTCTTATTATTGGTATCCTTTTAGTAGTGGTTTCTTTGCAGCAATTTGACAATGAAGGCCTGATTCACGCAGTCTCTGCTGAGCAGTTGATGTTAAGATGTGTCTGTTACTTGAACTCTGAAGCATTTATTTGGGCTGCAATTTCTGAGGCTGGTATCGAATGAACTTATCCTTTGCAGCAGAGGTAATTCTGGGTCTTCCTTTCCTGTGGCGGTCCTCATGAGAGCCAATTTTATCATAGCGGTTGATGGTTTTTGCGACTGCACTTGAAGAAACTTCATGTCTTAAAGTAATGATGGACTGTCGTTTCCCTTCTTATTTGAGCTGTTCTTGCCATAATATGGACTTGGTCTTTTACCAAATAGGGCTATCTTCTTTATCCCACCCCTAACTTGTCACAACACAACTGATTGGCTCAACCAATCAATATTTTGATTTAGCACTTTTATGGTTGCTACATGATTCCATATGTGTTATTTCTTAGTTTTGATGATATTTATTTGAGTTTATTTTATTTTTACAGGGACAGTGCACATTAATCAACGTTTCAGTAAAAGTGCCGGTTTCAGTCCCTGGCCAGGTTAATAAAAACAATTACAATATAGACAATTATTCTACAATGTAGAACATAGTAAAAATAAAGAAAAACCCTTGAATGAGTAGGTGTGTCCAAACTTTTGACTGGTACTGTATATATAATTTATTAGTCCAAAAATGGATGTAGCAACTACAGATAGCCCCTTTTAAGTTTATCAAAAGTGTGCGAGTTTGAGCATGTGTCCATTAATCGTATGGATATTTTTTTATCAGCATGAACTAGATTGAGCAATAAAAGCCACACATTTATTCCATAAGGCTGGGATCTGCACTATGCAGGAATTGTAAGAGTGCATTTTTCAGAGGCTATCCACAGGTTTCAAAAACAATTGATAGATAAGCAGCTTAAACTTCTTGAATTCAACCATTATTGGGTTCAAATACACATTTAGATTTGTGAACAGCCATTCACAACAACCACAATCTGTAAGGCGCAAATGGCTAAATGTGAGAGCAGCAGTGTGATTCACATCGATGCGCTATGTAGATATCAATAATAAGTGATATGCGTATCGCCAGACTACACCACTGCTATCATTCTTACTTCTAAGCCTTTATTCTGGTTGGATAATCTTTGGATGCCGAAAGCAGTCACATCAAACACATTTGGTTTGTCATCATAGTGGTCAGACTCGCTCAGGTAGTACAAATTCAAATTTGCGCCTTTTGTCAATACTGATTTGAATGTCATTGAGAAAATAAAAATGTCAAAGATTTTTTTTCCGCAAACATCTTTTCTAAATTTAAAGTAATCTTCGAAGTAATCTAGTTTTTCAAAAGTATCTGATTACAATATTTGTTTTGCTGGTAATGTAACAGATTGCAGTTACTGTTTATTTGTAATTCCTTACATGTAAGGTATTACATGTAATCCGTTACTCCCCAACCCTGGCTACAATATACATATCTCCCTGGCATATTACATCATTTATGCAGCAGCATACAATACATTTTTGGATTTACCTTGTTGTGCTCACTTGAACAGGACGGTGGCACGGCTGTCCTTCCTGGGCAAATTTTGTCATCAGTCTGGCAATCTCTGGATTTATGGTGCTTTCAAGACAACAGGAAACTCGGAAAAAAACAAGGTCGATTAATGATTGCGTCAGTGATTTTCAGGCCAGGGTTCTAGAAAGATCGTTCAAAACGTATTTTCCCAGTCGGAGCTCTTTTTTTCCCCACGAGTTCCCAGTTGTCTTGGACTCACTAAAATCAGATTTCCCAGTTCCGAGTTTCCAGTTGTTTTGAGCGCTGCAGAAGTCGTGCTGGATTGACCGCATGGCCAATGTTGAATGTTTATCCTTTTTAAGCTTGGAAAAGAGACCCTTAAACCCAGACTTGGGACCACACACCCACTCCACTGAATAGCAGGCTAGTGATCGCTTGCAGTTAGCCACAGTTCCTTCCAAACCACTCACTGTTGAATTTTCGATTTCCAACTTGTGTAATGTTTGTCCAATGAACACCAATATATTTTATCTATAATTTCTCATTAATTCTCTTCATATCACAAGGATTAAAAATGACTTCCTAGTAGATTGTAGACTTGATTCATGATGACTGCTAGCTAAGATTTTGGAAGTATGAGGTTGACATGATCAGTCCAATCAAAGCTACTGTAGATATGTGATTTGATGTAATTTTATCTGTGGCCAATGACGTTGAGCCTTCTTGGATAGGCACATCTAATGTAACTCTATGGCTTGAATTTTCGAGCTCTACCCTTAGATCTGGCGGAGACGTATTGCCCCATGAATGACAGAACACTGAGCCAATCACGGCGCAACTAGAGAACATTAGCATGCTCTGTATATTCCGCTGGCTGCCCTACCACCACTGAAGGCACTGAGCTAGGCCGAAACACTGAAGCTGCCTTACTCAAGAAAGAAAAAAAGAGACCATGTTTGTATTCAGCTTTATTAACTCAATAATATATATATTTTTTTACATTGTATGCAAACTGATATGTGACACGTGTTAATGCCAGAATAACATGCAAAACAGGCTCTGCCCCACCTGCCCTGAAAGACGGGTCGCCACTGAACAGTGATCCACTTTGAAAATCGACACAATAACCATCTCACTGATAATAATGATTATTATTAGTATAGGAAGTAGGACAGTATTATTGGCTTATGTTATTTATCTCAATAAAGCAACCTCTTCCAATGTAGCTAGCTAGAAATATACATTTGAGGCATTTAATCGCATTCAAATATCACATGGATTAGAGGTATTTCTGTTCCACTATGAATGTACTAGAAAATAGCAATACACAACATTGTGTACTGAGTAATGGAAAATCCAGCGTCAACCACAAAGGGGCACCATTACCAAGTTACTGTTACTTTCTATTCTGAAATGCCTTGTCTATTTGAGCATCCCCTCTGTGCTGCTGCATGGCCTAGACCTGTGCTGCCACAAAGACAGGAATCAATCTCATTCAATCTATCATTTGTTTTTGCTCTTTCTAGCATCAGAATACAATGAACGGTAGCGGAAGTTTGATTGCAATGCAGACATTTCTAATTCTCATTGTGGCCTCAGGCAAATGTATGTGATACATTTAGCACCACACGTTTAACATTAGCTTTACTAGAGCAGAGGTAAAATGCTGTTACCATTACATGATATGTAAAAGTGAGACAGTATGCTACGCCATTACCATTTGTATTTTATTGTACTATATCTGTGTACAGTAGTAATACTTTGTTTACTGCATTATTTTTACAGAACTGATTTCTGGGGATCAGTAATCACAACTCCTGTAAAGCACGGAGTCATCTGGACAGAGGGAGAATCTGTGACACAGTTACTCATATGATACTGTTAACCCAAAAACTATCCAATGGGGTCCTAGGCCTACTGTAGTTACTTTTATTTAACTAGGCAAGTCAGTTACAAAACAAGTTCTTATTTGCAATGACAGCCTACCGGAGAACAGTGGGTTAACTGCCTTGTTCAGGGGCAGAACAACAGATTTTATCGTGTCAGCTCAGGGATTCAATCCAGCAACCTTTCGGTTACTGGCCCAACACTAACCACAAGGCTACCTGCTACCCCAGTTACATGGTCTGTAACCTGAATGAATGTGTGCATTTCAACAAGCGTTTTGAGGACCGGTTTGGAGGCACAGGTGCCCAGGAGACAGCAACTTACCAAGTTCAGGGCGAGCTCTGTCTTGACCTCTTGGTTGGCCAGTCCAAGTAGATTGTTAGCGAGGGCCAGCCAACGAGAGCATACAGGTCGCAGTGGTGGGTAGTATATGGGGCTTTGGTGACAAAACAGCTGGCACTGTGATAGACTGCATCCAGTTTGTTGAGTAGAGTGTTGGAGACTATTTTGTAAATGACATTGCCGAAGTCGAGGATCGGTAGGATGGTCAGTTTTACTAGGGTATGTTTGGCAGCATAAGTGAAGGATGCTTTGTTGCAAAATAGGAAGCCGATTCTAGATTTAATTTTGGATTGGATATGTTTAATGTGAGTCTGGAAGGAGAGTTTACAGTCTAACCAGACACCTAGCTATTTGTAGTTGTCCACATATTCTAAGTCAGAACCGTCCAGAGTAGTGATGCTGGACGGGCGGGCAGCGAACGGTTGAAGAGCATGCATTTAGTTTTACTTGCATTTAAGAGCAGTTGGAGGCCACGGAAGGAGAGTTGTATGGCATTGAAGCTCATCTGGAGGTTAGTTAACACAGTGTACAAAGAAGGGCCAGAGGTATACAGAATGGTGTCGTCTGCGTAGAGGTGGATCAAATAATCACCAGCAGCGAGAGAGACATCATTGATGTATACAGAGAAGAAAGTCGGCCCGAGAATTGAACCCTGTGGCACCCCATAGAGACTGGCAGAGGTCCGGACAACAGGCCCTCCGATTTGACACACTGAACTCTATCGGAAAAGTAGTTGGTGAACCAAGCGAGGCAATCATTTGAGAAACCAAGGCTGTTGAGTCTGCCAATAAGAATGTTGTGATTGACAGAGTCAAAAGCCTTAGCCAGGTCGATGAATATGGCTGCACAGTAATGCCTCTTATTGATGGCGGTTATGATATTGTTTAGGACCTTGAGCGTGGCTGAGGTGCACCCATGACCAGCTCTGAAACCAGATTTTATAGTGGAGAAGGTATGGTGAGATTCGAAATGGCCGGTAATCTGTTTGTTAACTTGGCTTTCAAAGACCTTAGAAAGGCAGGGTAGAATAGACATAGGTCTGTAGCAGTTTGGGTCTAGAGTGTCTCCCCCTTTGAGGAGGGGGATGACCGCGGCAGCTTTCCAATCTATGGGAATCTTAGATGATACGAAAGAGAGGTTGAACAGGCTAGTAATAGGGGTTGCAACAATTTCGGCAGATAATTTTAGAAAGAGAGGGTCCATATTGTCTAGCCCGGCTGATTTGTTGGGGTCCAGATTTTGCAGCTCTTTCAGACCACCAGCTATCTGGATTTGGGTGAAGGAGAAGTGGGGGAGGTTTTGGAGAGTTGCTGTGGGGAGCGCAGGGCTGTTGACCGGGGTAGGGGTAGCCAGGTGGAAAGCATGGCCAGCCGTAGAAAAATGCTTATTGAAATGCTCAATTATTGTGAATTTATCGGTAGTGACCGTGTTTCCTAGCCTCAATGCAGTGGGTAGCTGGGAGGAGGTGCTCTTACTCCATGGACTTTACAGTGTCCCAGAACCTTTTTGAGTTTGTACTACAGGATGCAAATTTCTGTTTGAAAAAGCTAGCCTTGAATTTCCTAACTGCTTGTGTATATTGGTTCCTAACTTCCCTGAAAAGCTGCATATCACGGGGGCTATTCGATGCTATTGCAGAACGCCACAGGATGTTTCTGTGCTGGTCAAGGGCAGACAGGTCTGGAGTGAACCAATATATATTCCTGGTTCTAAATTTTTTGAACGGAGCATGCTTATTCAAGATGGTGAGGAAAGCACTTTTAAAGAATAACCAGGCATCCTCTACTGACGGGATGAGGTCAATGTCATTCCAGGATACCGCTGCCAGGTCGATTAGAAAGGCCTGTTCGCTGAAGTGTTTTAGAGAGCGTTTGACAGTGATGAGGGGTGGTCGTTTGGTCACAGACCCATTACAGATGCAGGCAATGAGGCAGTGATCGCTAAAATCTTGGTTGAAAACAGCAGAGGTGTATTTGGAGGGTGAGTTAGTTAGGATGATATATTTATATGAGGGTGCCCATGTTTACGGATTTGGGGTTGTACCTGGTAGGTTCATTGATCATTTGTGTGAGATTGAGGGCATCAAGCTTAGATTGTAGGATGGCCGGGGTGTTAAGCATGTCCCTGTTTAGGTCACCTAGCAGCACGAGCTCAGAAGATAGATGGGGGGGGGGGGGGGGGCAATCAATTCACCTATGGTGTCCAGGGCACAGCTGGGGGCAGAGGGTGGTCTATAGCAAGCAGCAAAGGTGAGAGACTTGTTTCTGGAAAGGTACATTTTTAGAAGTAGAAGCTCAAATTGTTTTGGTACAGACCTGGATAGTAGTAAGACAGAACTTTGCAGGCTATCTCTGCAGTAGATTGCAACGCCACCCCCTTTGGTAGTTCTATCTTGGCGGAAAATGTTACAGTTAGGGATGAACATTTCAGGGTTTTTGGTGGTTTTCCTAAGCCAGGATTCAGACACGGCTAAGTCATCCAGGTTGGCAGAATGTGCTAAAGTAGTGAATAAAGTAAATTTAGGGAGTAGGCTTCTAATGTTAACATGCATGAAACCAAGGCTTTTACGGTTACAGAAGACAAAAAATGAGAGCACCTGGGAAGTAGGAGTGGAGCTAGGCACTGCAGGTCCTGGATTAACCTCTACATCACCAGAGGAACAGAGGAGAAGTCGGATAAGGGTACGGCTAAAGGCTATAAGAACTGGCCTTTTAGCACGTTTGGAACAGAGAGTATAAGGAGCAGGTTTCTGGGCACGATAGCATAGATTCAAGGCATAATGTACAGACAAAGGTATGGTAGGAAGAAAGTACATTAAAAGCATTGAGTAATGATGAAAGAGATTTAGTCTCTAGAGACGTTTAAACCAGGTGATGTCATCGCATATGTGGGAGGTGGAACAACATGGTTGGTTAAGGCATATTGAGCAGGGCAAGAGGCTCTACAGTGAAATAAGACAGTAATCACTAACCAGGACAGTAATGGACAAGGCATATTGATATTAGGGAGAGGCATGCGCAGCCAAGTGAATCGTATGGGTCCAGTGAGTGGTTGGGTTGGCTGGAGACACGGCGATTCAGACATTTAGCAGGCTGGGGTTAGCAAGTTAGCAGAAGTGCCTTAGAGGGACGTCGCGATGGGGGAAACTACAAAGGAAACCACAAAAAGGCATCCCTACATTTTTTATTAAAAACCAATTGAAAGTACTCATAGCCCCCAGCAGCCTCATAGCTTGCAAGCTGGTACTATGACTGCTGATCACCCTAATTGGCTGCACCTGATGAGCTTATCAACCAGGCATATGTAAGTGTATCCTGGATAATGTGTTTATGTCCTAACACTAACCTTCCTCTCATATAATTATTGGTACCGGCAGTATCCTAACAAGGCACCTCAGTTTCTAATGGTTAAGGTGCCACATTAAGTGCCAGTAGTTAACATTCCTCTATAAATTCCCAACGTATAGCGTCTGAACTGGTCATAAAACATCTAACCCTGGCAGACACAGCTCTCGAACACTGTGCTTTTGGGAAAGCATGCAGTGCTTACATTTTTCTGAGATGCTGTACAAAAAACCTAGACAATTATATCCTTCTACCTCGTCAGAAACCATTTCCACACTACAATTTTATATCAGATACACTCAATGTTTTTAGGATACCAGAGTGATGCAAATGCAACCTCTGTAGTGAGTGTGACATTAGCAGGTTTGTCAGCAATGTGACACCGTGACCTTCAGTCGTCCATCCTCCGGAAACCGATAAGTGGTTGTGTGGTCTAGGTGTGTCAATTCGCTAACAGGCAAATGGAAAACGGTCCTCCCCTCCTCAATAGCCTCCTTTTGGCGAGGAAGCACAAGTGTATCTGCCTGTGTGCAGAATTTGGCCTATTCTAAACACACTGTACTGTATTTGCGTGCATCTATCCTACCGCAGAAGAGTTGACATCTGCCAGACCCCCTTTGAAATCAGATGTCTTATCAGAGACAAGAATGCACACATTTAAAAACGATATGCTACCTATCCTTTGATCTATAAAATGTATTCACGTTGTACATTTGTTTTGGGATCCACCCCTGTAAATGTAATTTGCTTGATGTGCAAGTGGAGGAGCTTCTCATTTCATTATAGCTCATTTTCGTCCACACTCCTCGCCGCCTCTCCTCGATTACGTTGGACCTTTTTCAAAAGGTGGTGAGAAAAGGACAGAGGGGAGAATGCAGGAGTTGAGCAAATCAAATTGAGAAAAGGCCAATGTTTGATCACTTCCAACATCAACATTCGTAATTGGCTGATGCAGAATGTTTCGAGAAAGAATCACTGCCAGCTGGTGAGGTTAGTATAGGGCTAAGTGTGGCAGGCTGTGACCACGTGCAACTAGGTCAATGGATTTTGAGAAATAAAAAGTTTAAGTTTAAACTTAACATTCAAAAGTATGGCCCCCTAGGATTTCCTGAGTGTGTGGTGGGGAGGGAGGGTGACAGCCTGTGTGAAAAACATTTTCTAGTAATAAATTCTTGCTCAGTTCCTCTTGATCACCTTGACAATAAGGCTACATAACATCGGAGTCAAAATGATTCATTGTCTATTACCATTTAGCCATTTTCTCTAAACCATACTAATATCAGAATACAGTATGAATGGAAATTGTATACACAAATGTATTGTACACACTTTTGTCCTGAATTGTGAGTTGTGGGGAAAGTAGAATTGGTGCACAAGATGATACCTTCTTAGAAACCATACATAATGTACATAATAGTCACAGAAAAATGACAGTCCAGTGAAAAGATAGGGAGAACATGGTTTACTTTATTTAAAGGCATAGCCGATTCCACCATTTCTGAATGTCTAGAGAAAGACGAAACACAAAAAGCTTAGAACACAAGCCCATTTCTGAATGACCCCCCGCCCACAGGTAAAAGGACTCCAACCTTGCTCCCCATAACCCATGAAAGCATTTAGAATTCCAAATTCTCATGCAATTTCAAACTTTCAGTGATTCTCTCCTTGATAGTGAACTTAAACTGGGACACAGTGCTTGATGTTGGTTGGTCAGCTGTGCAGGGAACTGTTAATAGCCGTCTGTCATTTGTCATTGCCTGTAATGTCCCACAGGACTATTAGAAGTATGGAATGTTACAACTGCTCAAAGTGCAGAGTTCTTTTCCACAAACCTTAACGTGGTAAAACCAAAGCCACTGTTAGATGTGTCAGTTTATTAAGGATGCAGCAGAGGAGATTCCACATGAATGCAGTAAATGGCAGGATGCCCAGAGCAGAGCGCTTCTAACATTCTAGTGCGTTACCCCTCACTCCCTCTTCCGCCCACCTAGACAGCAAGAACTGGTAAGCTCAATACCACTGACAAATACCATTCATGATCCAAACACACATTTGAAATCAGAACCCCTTTACAATGAGCAGATACAGGGCCAACTTTACAGCCCAGTTCCCCTCTAGCATTTATGTGCTGAATTCTTTTTTTTTTTTTTTTAAATAGCTTCTGGCTGAATATGTCCCAACATTCAGTCCAATCTATTTATCTTTTCTTTTTAAATATCATTTTAATGTAACAGGAAAAGCACAATCACACAAATTAGACATCATTTAAAGTTGGGTTTAATAAAATGTTCTCTACATGAAAATAAAAACATGTTTTTCCCCTCATACAAGATATTAAGTCTCTGTATACCCTTTAAATACAAAATGCCTTTTGCTGCCTAAACCATAGAGGGTACCAATGTATATAGTCATATTTCTAACCCTATCCAACAGTGACCCCTAGACTCAACTGGCCTCTAACCCTGTTCCTGGAGAGCCTCTCTTGGTCTGCTGATTGTCACTCAGTGCTTCGTGGATTTCATTATTTGGGGAAAAAGTCATTGTCTGGCTTGGGCATTTCCGATTCACACTGGCGTAACCCAAGTGACAGAAACTTAACACCAAACAATTAGTTCAGTTACTTACACACCACAGAGGTATGTAAAAAAACAGAGCTATGACTTTAGACAAGCAAACCAAGCATGCAACTCTCCAGGGCCTAATATGCGTTAATTCGATAACTGTTGTGATTATAGTAGTGGTTGTGAAGAGGTTAGCATAAATCAGTCTCTCTCTCCTGTTCTAAGCCAAGTAGGGGAGTCAGGGACTACACCTGCTCTGTGCCCCAGCCCAGCCGTCTGTCTGATGGTCTGTGTCTCGCTTGGCTTGTGCCCCATATTGCTGAACCAGCAGCTTTGCTGGACCCGTTTGCTTGTTTCCATTACATGACAGTGCCAATCATGATAGTAATAATAAAATAAAAAACACTGACCAGGCACAAAGAGAGCCAATAAAGCTGCTTAAAACTTTTAAAAGGCAGACCATGAACGAAATAAACAATTATGCAGATAAGCTAGAGTTACATGTTTACTCAAAGAAAGATGGGTAAAGATAACATTAATATCTACTTTCCCCATAAGCAGTAAACTATTGGACATAGTTACCCAGTATTTCATAAAGCTAAAACTGCTACGAACAAATCACAAAATACAGTATTTCTAATAATTGCAAATCTCTATTAGAGCTAATAATACTATCCCTACATCTATTTTCTCATCACCGTCTCAGTTTGTTGATTCTTTTGTTTTTGAGCGAACTTTGTGGTGAGTTTGAAGCGTTTCCATCATCCTCAACTGACCTGAAGATGCACCTCCTTCCTTGTAAAACCTATACAGAAAGGAACAATCTGCAAACTGGAAAATTGCATCTATAGCATAATCTGCGTCTCATTTTCAAACGGTTCTGTGCACAGTATGATAGGCACACTTTCCCCCCACTTTTTACCAACGACTGTGGCAATATAGCTGTTAACGCCTTCATTCGTTCATTCATAACCCGGCTACGTCGAGCCACACTCCCCCTCCTCCTTGCTCTCTGTCCGAGATAAAGAAAATTTTGTCAAGAATTCAGAAAGATCAGTCTTTCTTTTTTTCACCACATCTACCGTTTTAGGACCACCTTGCCTTCCCAAAAACACCCCGCACCACCTTTAGGCTCCTCTCTTCTCCAGTAGGCAAATCAAAGACTGATAGTAAATCCACATCAAGAGCAGCTCAAGAATAGTTTTCAGAGACCAGATACATAGAATCCAAGTGAGATGGACTGAAGGATGGTTGTTTATTCCCACACTCTCCAGAGGAATTCAGGAGGTATGCATGGTGACTGGCTGTCAGAGGTTTTCAGTTTCCTCAATGTAAGAATCGTGCTCAGTGAGGTGGTGTGGGAGGTGCTTGCACGCCCTCGTTGCCATGGGAGGCACAGAGAGAGCGAGAGGGGAGAGTAGACTTGCACCAGTCCTCCTCATCAGTAGAAGGGTGTTTAGAGCCTGTTGGGTCATCGTTTCACCTTCCCCAGCCTCCATATGCCGGTAATTCCGATTTGGAGCGTTTTTTTTTTTTACTTCTTACTTCTTCACACAAGTGCTTCTGACTGCAGGCCCTTCAGTGTGGAGGGTTCATGGTGCCCCGGCCCCTCTGCTGCTTCTGCTGCATGAGGAGCTGCTCCAGGGCCGAAGGCCCCGGCTGCATCATGGAGCTAGACCAGATAGACTGGGGAGCACAGAGATAGATTGAAAAGGAATTTAACAATATGGGCTGTGGTAGTCATGAAATTTTGTAAGCCGGTTATGGTCATGCAAAAGATAGCCAGTCTCACGGTAATTTACAGTTAAATAACAAACACGTTTAGCATCTCCAGGACTCCACCCACACAAGTCGCTGATGCACGGCTTTGGAACATCTACATTTTAAAAAATCTAATTGAATATACACCATCACAATAAATCCATTTATTTTAGGCAGGTCTAAACAAAGTTTATGATATGAAGAATTTGTATTTCAGAAGAACAGAGTATGAGTTTGCCTACTGTATGTTATCTGGATATGCTCCATGCCATAGGCTTGATCATTTTGCTGACAAGATATGCTAATAAGTCCTGTGGCATTATTTTATATTACATTACATTTTATCGTGAGAAGATTATAATTGAACTTATCTGAATAAAACAAAGGATATTTTTCCCATTCCAGAGCGAGTGCGCACATATGAAGTGGCTATGTTGAGAGTAAACGTCATCATTTGAAAAAGGGTCCTATACACTAGATTTAGAGTTATTTGGCAACTTTAGCTGTGAATTATACAAACCTTAGAAATCAAAAGACATATGGGCTGCATGATGAGACTAAAAGCTTACGATCTGTTCCTTGCCTCAGGCGGCACACGCTGTTCTCTCATCATGTGATCATATTTTCACGCATCAGACTATCCTCAATTCAGTAATCTTTACAAATATCCCAAAATTGTTTCGATTTAGAATGGCCCATTATTAAATGGGCAGGAACAGGGGCAAGACATGTCATCTGTATGCACTCGAATAGCAAATGGAGGCCACTTTCCAGCTGGTACATTTTTCAGTCATGTCAGGTAGGCTACTCCATTTATTAAACTGTGCAAGAGGTGATGTTCTACCCAAACTCTGTATGCCATATGTTCTCCAACCCTGTTCCTGCAGCTACCCAGAGCTTAAATATAAGAAACCAAATTAAATCTTATTTGGGAAAATCAACAGTAACATGTTTTCACAACAAACAAAAAAACATGTAATTAAACAGCCCTTCTGCAATCTAAAGAAAGGAATGAAGGAGAGATGGAAATGCATGGTGGTGAGATATTCTGTAGCTAAAAGATAATGTGTCAGCCTACTCATTATGAAAATATAAGAAATGCCCTATTACTAGGCTATTCACAATCAAATACAAACTCACTATAACTGTTGGCTAACTCTGAATTTGTTGAATTTAGACTAGACCAATTATGTATCAAATACATACTTCTGTGTTTAGAACACCTACTCATTCAAGGGTTTTTCTTTTTACCATTTTCTAGAATAATAGTGAAAACATCAAAACTATGAAATAACCCATATGAAATCATGCAGTAACCAAAAAAAGTTTTAAACATTCAAATATATTTTATATTTGAGATTCTTCAAATAGCCTCCCTTTGCCTTGACAGCTTTGCACACTCTTGGTTCTCGCTTCACCTGGAATCCTTTTCCAACAGTCTTCAAGGAGTTCCCACATATGCTGAGCACTTGTTGGCTGCTTTTCCTTCACTCTACGGTCTGACTCATCCCAAACCATCTCAATTGGGTTGAGGTTGGGGGATTGTGAAGGCCAGGTCATCTGACGCAGCACTCCCTCACTCTCCTTCTTGGTCAAATAGCCCTTACACTGCCTAGAGGTATGATGGGTCATTGTCCTATTGAAAAACAAATAATAGTCCCACTAAGCGCAAACCAGATGGGATGGCATATTGGTACAGCATGCTGTCGTAGCCATGCTGGTTAAGTTTGCTTTGAATTCTAAATAAATCACAGTGTCACCAGCAAAGCACCCCCACACCATCACACCACCTCCTCCATGCTTTACGGTGGGAAATACGCGTGTATCACAAAGACCGAGCGGTTGGAACCAAAAATCTAAAATTTGGTCTCATCAGACCGATTTCCACCGGTCTAATGTCCATTGCTTGTGTTTCCTGGCCCAGGCAATTCTCTTCTTCTCATTGAGGTCTTTAGTAGTGGTTTCTCTGCAGCAATTCTTCAATGAAGGCCTGATTCACACAGTCTCCTCTGAACAGATGATTTAGAGATGTGTGTTACTTGAACTCTGAAGCATTTATTTGGGCTGCAATTTCTGAGGCTGGTAACTAATTAACTTATCCTCTGCAGCAAAGGTAACTCTGGGTCTTCCATTCCTGTGGGCCAGTTTCATTATAGCGCTTGGTGGTTTGTGACTGCACTTGAAGAAACTTTAAAAGTTATTGAAATTTTCCGTATTGACTGACTTTGTCTTAAAGTAATGATGGGCTGTCTTTTTGCCATAATATGGACTTGGTCTTTTACCAAATAGGGCTATCTTTATCCCACCCCTAACTTGTCACAACACAACTGATTGGCTCAAACGCATTAAGGAGGGAAAGAAATTCCACAAATTAACAAGGCACACCTGTAAATTGAAATGCATTCCAGGTGACTACCTTATGAAGCTGGTTGAGAAAATGCCAAGAGCATGCAAAGCTGTCATCAAGGCAAAAGGTGGCTACTTTGAATATAAAATATATTTGGATTTGTTTAACAGCCCTAGATTCAGGCCTTCATGGTCAAATTTCTCCAAAGAAACCACTATTAAAGGACACCAATAAGAAGAAGACACATGCTTGAGCCAAGAAACACAAGCAATGGACATTAGACCGGTGAAAATCTGTCCTTTGATCTGATGAGTCCAAATTTGAGATTTTTGGTCCCAAAAGCTGTCTTTTTGCAAGATGCAGAGTAGGTGAACGGATGATCTCCGCATGTGTGGTTCCCACTGTGAAGCATGGAGGAGGTGGTGTGATGGTGCTTTGCTGGTGACACGGTCAGTGATTTATTTAAATTTCAAGGCACACGTAACCAGCATGGATACCACAGCATTCTGCAGCGATACGCCATCCCATCTGGTTTGCGCTTAGTGAGATCCTCATTTGTTTTTCAACAGGACAATGACCCAAAACACACCTCCAGACTGTGTAAGGGCTATTTGACCAAGAAGGAGAGTGATGGAGTGCTGCATCAGATGACCTGGCCTCCACAATCGCCCGACCTCAACCCAATTGAGATGGTTTGGGATGAGTTGGACCGTGGAGTGAAGGAAAAGCAGCCAACAAGTGCTCAGCATGTGGGAACACTGTCAAGTCTGTTGGAAAAGCATTCCAGGTGAAGCTGGTAGTGAGAATGCCAAGAGTGTGCAAAGCTGTCATCAAGGCAAAGGGTGGCGACTTTGAAGAATCTTGAAAAAGAAAGGAGAGCCGCACACTAGGAGCTCAGCTGCAATAATTGAATAGCCTAATAACCAACATTTTGACAGACAAGCTGTCTTCATCAGGGTATAAATGACAAACACTGCAGGTCACTAGTTTATATAGTTTCAAAGGACATACTTTAAAGAATCTCAAATATATTTTGATATGTTTAACACTTTTTTGGTTACTACGTGATTCCATATGTGTTATTTCATAGTTTTGATGTCTTCTCTATTATTCCACAACGTAGGAGAGTAAAAAATAAAAACTGAGTTGAGTTGGCATCCAAATGTTTGACATATATACATACATATATTCAAATTCATTTGCATTGACGTCAGATTGGTTAGAGGGACAATAGAGACGCGAGTACCAGACTATTAGAACCTGATGGAGGAACAATAAAGCCCTGAGTACCAGGCTATTAGGACCTGATGGAGGAACAATAGAGCCCTGTATACCAGGCCATTAGGACCTGATGGAGGAACAATAGAGCCCTGAGTACCATGCCATTAGGACCTGATGGAGGAACAATAGAGCCCTGTATACCATGCCATTAGGACCTGATGGAGGAACAATAGAGCCCTGAGTACCAGGCCATTAGGACCTGATGATCATTAGCAAGTTGGGTACTACCAGACCATGTCCAAACTGCCTAAAGGAAGATTAACATGACTCAACAGTCACATGGAATTTTACTGCGGTCATGACTCATAACTGTCGGTGTGGCTGTAATACAGTCACCGCAACAGCCCTAGACAGGACCTAAAATAAAGTTGGGGTGATATAGGTGGCAATAACAGGAGACGTTGCTTAATTCTAAATGACTAAAGGAGACTTTAGTCCAGTAACTTTCCCTTAATTCAGATGTTATCCAGAAGTCTTGGTTGGAATATTCCTTGAATCATTAGGGAATAATCTTGTAATCCAGGAATTCTCAAACTGGGATTTCTTGAAAACTTGGGAATTTGTGGAAAGTTACCAGACTTTTGCAACCCTAAAGGTAAGAAAGGTATGTGTCGTGTGGTACCTTCAGACTGTCCAGGAGCACAGTGGAGGAGTCTTCCATTGGCAACTCCTGGGCGGCCCAGGAGCTGCTGGGGGTGTTCCCCTGGTGCCAGCTGTTCTCAGGGGTTCGGTGGTCTGAAGACGACGACGCAGAGGGCAGGTAGTCCAGACCAAACCCACTCACAGCTACTTGACAAAAACAGAGATTCATTATATAAAATGCCATGACTTAAGAATAACACAAAATGTCTGGAAAAGGCTAAGTTGATATACCAAACATGACATTCATGACATACATCAGTGGGTATAAGAGGTAGACGGATATCATTGATATATTTAGATTCATGAGGTTGACTTACGCGTCTTTTCCACCTTCCATCGGTCGACCATCCTCCTGTCTCGGTTGTCGGGTGTTCCTATGGGGCCGAAGTTAGAGAAGGGGATGGAGCCATGGTTGTGCGTGGGTGGAGAAGAAGGTAAACTGCTTGGGTTGGAAGAATGGGGGGACTGGCTTGCTGGTGTAGAGTGGTCTGTTATGGAAATGGAGAAATATAATTACATGCAAATATGTCTTAACTTCTAACAGAATTTCTGCCTTTATAAAATGTTATTCAATAAAGATTATATTGAAATATTGACTCAGATGCTAAGGCCGGAGAAAGTTTAATTACTGTTTTAAACGGATGGCCCTCCTTAATTGTCTCCACCACCCGTTAATTATTATTATTATTTTTTTTAATCAGATGTTATTTTTCGGGCAATATATGCAGCGCTTTGTTGATAATGCACTGTCCTCTCTCCCTTGACGCTTTACCTAGTTGATGAGCAAGAGACCAAACAGCCTCGGATTGGACAGTGAAACAAAGTGATGATACGCCACCGTGAACAGCTAGCATGTCCAGCAAAGTACATCGCCAGTGGCACTCTCACACTTCGTGCAGATCAGCAGCTCCACAATGATATGATTGACTGTCTCGAAGGCGGGGGCTTTTCGTGGCAGCCAGACGAGACAATTGAAGCAGGATGCAGTGAGTTACTGGGCTTGAATTGAGTAAAACTTGCTCTATATAGATTGAGGCTTCTAATTGGGCATGTTATAAACAAACATTTTTATTTTGATGATAGGCTATACTTTATGGCTGGATTTATGTATCGTTTCCAGTGCTACATAAAATTTGTCAAACCTAAATTGATTTAACTCCCTTTCTACAAGGCCGAGTCTAAGAGAGAGGCCTAATCATATTTGTATGAACATTTTGTTAACGCCTTATAGGAGACGCATTCAGGTAATGAACTCATTATTATACAACATTTTAATATGATTATAATTATTTGTCAATAAAGTCATGAATTAGATGTTTGTTTTTAATAGTCTACTCTATACATCACATTAACTTCTTATGGCTGGGGGGCAGTATTGAGTAGCTTGGATGAATAAGGTTCCCAGAGTAAATTGCCTGCTACTCTGTCCCAGATGCTAATATATGCATATTAGTAGTATTGGATAGAAAACACTGAAGTTTCTAAAACTGTTTGAATGATGTCTGTGAGTATAACAGAACTCATATGGCAGGCGAAAACCTGAGACAAATCCAAACAGGAAGTGGGAAAACTGGGGTTTGTAGTTTCATTTAAGTGATTGCCAATCCAATACGCTGTGTCTATGGGGCCAGATTGCACTTCCCAATGCTTCCAGCAGATGTCAACAGTCTTTAGAAAATTGTTTGAGGCTTCTATTGTGGAAGGGTGTCGAATAAGAGCTGTTTCAACAAGTGGACTAGGCTGAGGCCAATCAGTTGTTTGCTGCGCGGTCAAGCGGGCGCGCCGTTCCTTTTTCCTCTGTAATGAATACACTATTGTCCGGTTGGAATATTATTGAATATTTATTATAAAAAGACCTTAAGGATTGATTGTAAACATCGTTTGACATGTTTCTACAAACTGTAATGGAACCCTTGACTTTTCGTCTGGATTTTGCGCTCGAGCATTGTGCCTTTGGAATAGTGAACTAAACACGCAAACAAAACTGAGGTATTTGGACATAAATATGGACGTAATCAAACATTTCTTGTGGAAGCGGGAGTCCTGGGAGTGCATTCCGACAAAGATCAGCAAAGGTAAGCGAAGATTTATAATGCTATTTATGACTTCTGTTGATTCCACAATTTGGTGGGTAACTGTATTGCTTTTGTGGCTGAACCTGTTCTCAGATGATTGAATATTGTGCTTTTGCCGTAAAGCTTTTTTGAAATCTGACACATTGGCTCCATTAAGAACAAGTTCATCTTAAATTCTATGTAAAACATGTACCTTTCATCAAAGTTTATGATGAGTATTTCTGTTATTTGATGTAGCTCTCTGCAATTTCTCCGGATGTTTGAGGCATTTCTGAACATGGCGCCAATGTAAACTGAGGTTTTTAGATATAAAATGAACTTGATCAAACAAAACATATGTATCGTGTAACATTGATTCCTGGGAGTGTCATCTGATGAAGATCGTCAAAAGTTAGTGATTCATTTTATCTATATTTCTGCTTTTTGTGACACCTCTCTTTGGTTGGAAAATGGCTGAATGCTTTATGTGACTAGTTGCTGACCTAACATAATATGTTCTGCTTTCGCCGAAAAGCCTTTTTGAAATCGGACACTGTGGTTGGATTAACGAGAAGTGTTTCTTTAAAATGGTGTAAAATACTTGTATGGTTGAGGAATTTTAATTATGAGATTTGTTGTTTTGAATTTGGCGCCCTGCAATTTCACTGGCTGTTGGCGAGGTGGGACGCTAGCGTCCCGAACGATCCCAGAGAGTTTAATCACGCTACTCCATTCTGTTTATCTGTCGGCCCCAGCCCCGAACTCAGGCTCTGTGTGTAGATAACCGACCCTCTGTCCATTCATTGCCATTTTACCGGTTGTTGTTGTCTTAACCGATTAGCGGTTGTTGTCTTACCCGTTGTCTTAGCTAGCTCTCCCAATCAACACCTGTGATTGCTTTATGCCTCGCTTTATGTCTCTCTCAAAGCTCAATATGCCTTATAACCTGTTGTTTAGGTTAGTTATCATTGTTTTAGTTACAATGGAACCCCTAGTTCCACTCATCATACCTCTGAGACCTCCTTTATCCCACCTCCCACACATGCTCTTATCACTCAGTGCCTGGGCCTACCTCCGCTGTACCCGCACCCCACCATTCCAGTCTGCACATTATGCCCTGAATCTATTCTACCACGCCCAGAAATCTGCTCTTTTGATTCATTGGCCCAACGCTCTAGACGACCAGTTTTTATAGACTTTAGCCGTACCCTCATCCTACTCCTCCTCTGTTCCTCGGGTGATGTGGAGGTAAACCCAGGCCCTGCGTGTCCCCGGGCATCCTCATTTGTTGACTTCTGTGATCGAAAAAGCCTTGGATTCATGCATGTCAACATCAGAAGCCTCCTCCCTAAGTTGGTTTTACTCACTGCTTTAGCACACTCTGCCAACCTCGATGTCCTTACCGTGTCTGAATCCTGGTTTAGGAAGGCAACCAACAATTCTGAGATTTCCATACCCAGCTACAACATTTTCCGTCAAGATAGAACAGCCAAAGGGGGAGGAGTTGCAATCTACTGCAGAGATAGCCTGCAAAGTTCTGTCATACTTTCCAGGTCTATACCCAAACAGTTTGAACGTCTAATTAAAAAAATTAATCTCTACAGAAAAAAAGTATCTCACTGTTGCCGCCTGTTATCGAACCCCCTTCTGCTCCCAGCAGTGTCCTGGACACCATATGTGAATTGATCACCCCCCCATCTAGCTTCAGAGTTCTTTCTGTTAGGTGACCAAAACTGGGTTATGCTTAACACCCCAGCAGTCCTACAATCTAAGCTAGATGCCCTCAATCTCACACAAATAATCATCTGTAAACATGGGCATCCTCAGACATTATCCTGACCAACTTGCCCTCCAAATACACCTCTGCTGTTTTCAATCAAGATCTCAGCGATCACTGCCTCATTGCCTGTATCCGTAATGGGTCCGTGGTCAAATGACCACCCCTCATCACTGTCAAACGCTCCCTAAAACACTTCTGCGGGCAGGCCTTTTTAAATTGACCTGGCCCGGGTATCCTGGAAGCATATTGACCTCATCCCGTCAGTAGAGGATGCCTGGTAGTTCTTTAAAAGTCATTTCCTCACCATCTTAGATAAGCATGCCCCTTTAAAAAAAAAAGGCAGAACTAAGAACAGATATAGCCCTTGGTTCACTCCACTGGCCTTGACCAGCACAAAAACATCCTGTGGCGGACTGCAATAGCATCGAATAGTCCCCACGATATGCAACTGTTCAGGGAAGTCAGGAACCAATACACGCAGTCAGTTAGGAAAGCAAAGGCTAGCTTTTCCAAGCAGAAATTCACATCCTGTAGCTCTATCTCCAAAAAGTTGGAGTTAGAGCTAGTGACTGGAACGAATTGCCAAACTCGCTGAAGTTGGAGACTTACATTTCCCTCACTAACTTTAAACATCAACTATCTGAGCAGCTAACCGATCACTGCAGCTGTAAATAGTCCATCTGTAAATAGCCCACCCAATCTACCTACCTCATCCCCATATTGTTTTGATTTACTTTGCTGCTCTTTTGCACACCAGTATCACTACTTACACACCATCATCTGCTCATCTATCACTCCAATGTTAATCTGCTAAATTGTCATTTTGCTACTACGGCCTATTTATTGCCTTACCTCATGACATTTGCACACACTGTATATAGACTTTTTTTTTCTATTGTGTTAGACTGTACGCTTGTTTATTCCATGTGTAACTGAGTTGTTGTTTCTGTCGCACTGCTTTGCTTTATCTTGGCCAGGTCGCATTTGTGAATGAGAACTTGTTCTCAACTGGCCTTCCTGGTTAAATAAAGGTGAAATAAAACATTTAAAAAATAAATTTAAAAAAGTCCATAGCAGCTTATGCATCCCACTTGGAGAAGGTGAATCAAGCAATGACCAGAAGTCACCAATAGTCCACTCCCCTACGTACACCAGAGTCTGATGTTTTATGCTACACAGAGAGCATCATGCGGACGGGTCAGCCCCCAGTACAGCACTCTATTGCAAGCTTTGGAGAAAGTGCCCCAAAACCACCCCACTGGACTTCTCTCTATAATCTATCTTCATGAGTGAAGGAAATGGACTGACAACTTAACTTCCATTGACTTTACTTTTTAAGTATGCCTGTTGTAACTACCTAGGCACTCTGACATTCATATGGAAGGTATCCTCACACAACAATTGTGTTCATCAGACCAGGCAAGATTCAGTCATCTCCACCCTGAGAAAATAAATACCAACATACCACACCAGAACAATGCAAAAAGCATTCCTGAACAAATACGCACATGCTGCAAAAGTTAACTGCTACTTCCTGAGAGAAATGTATCAGTTTGACAGACAAGAGATAAGCAAACAATGGTAAACCGGGCCTACTTAATGAGAGAGTATCCTTGTTCCTCCTTTATGGTGATGACCCAGACCTGATCATGGATTTAAAGAAGCTGAATGGCAAACCACAATCCTTTTGGGAAGAAGTACCAAAGTATTTTAACAAATACACAGCTCAGGTCAGCGATCGCAGACATGTTGAGTACTTGTACTTACCTTTTGCTATCTCAGTTGAAGACTTGTGTGACAGTGGAAAAGCGTCTTCCACCAGAAACTAAAATCCACTCAATTCAGTGGCAAAGACTGTAGTTCACACCCAAGAATCCATGGTCCGTGTCTGCTTTCCAGTACACAGGAAGGTTTGACCTCAAGTTCATGGCCCAGTCTCGGGTGATAAGGGATATCAAGAAAAAGTTTGTTGCAGTACAGTGGAACTACATTAAGCAGTTTGCCTGCATGTGGCAGAAGGACTGAAATGTTGTGTGGATGATAAGGCAACCATCCCTGTCGGAGAACCTGGCCAGCCTATAGGGACCTGTAACAGGCAGACATCCAAGCACTGCTCCTGTTAGTGGGACAGTTCTAGCAGCTGCAGACCATGATTACCACGAGTGGACTTGTACTATCTGTCATGTTGATCCCAGACATTCCAGCATCTCCATCTAGTTCATGTCAATGACAAGGTTTTCCAGTCAACCAGCCCCCTTTCGACACACAGTTCAAAATCTCAGCATCCTCAGAGGAGAAAACTACAGTGCAGATGTCTCTCCCAACAAGTCCATCTTGATCACTCAATCTGATGGTGGGTCAGAGCACATAACCACATATGCCTCTGTTCAAGCATGCCACACACTCCTGTTTGTTTAGCTGGATCTTGACATGCTTATCGCCTGTAGAACAGCACCAGGTAAACAGCTGGGACAAGCCTGCCGAGAGAGTTAATTCCCTTCTAAACTTGGGGCTTCAGGGAACAGCCCTGGCTACCCTAACCCTAGGGAGAAGATGGAAGAATCAAATGAGAAGCACGTGAAGAAGAGTAGCACAATGACAAGCCTAAGTGAAAGAGCCACCAAACAACCAGACCTGAAAGAGGCTTTTGAAAAGCGTGTGCATCCTGTTGCAGCTCTTGTGATTGGTCGGTTTGAGCGCCTGGAAAGGAACACACGTAGAAGTACATCAGCCCACAACACAGGAAGAAATTGCCAAAATTGCACAACAATTCAACATCATTGATACAGAAGTTGACATGATGCATGACCTCAGCAGAAAAGGCCTAGACAAGGAACAGTACAACAAGCAATTCCAGGACAGTCATTTCAAGATGTCCTCCACATTTGCCAGAAGAACAATTTAAGAACTGAAGGTTTGTGCCTGATCCAACATTGACAGTGGACAAACGTGAGCACCAGACATGTGACGATCTGTACAGCCTGGACACCACTGACTAGGATAGTCCTTCTCTGACACCAAATATAGAAAATGTAAAGAGGAGTGCTGCCATGGTCAGTGCAAAGGTGAGAGCGACCATCAACTGTGTCGAATGTGAGAACCCAAGGTGCTTGTATGGCTGTCTAAAGAACAGAAAGCAATCCAACGCATTCGGGATGAGACATTTTTTACAAGTGGTTCAGAGATTTTCAAAGAAGACAATCCATATCATGAGCAGATAGTTGCTTTCAAGGGGCTAACCTATGCAATGCAAGTGGAGACGCAGTATTATTCAACAATCAGTGTCATTCCCAGATGTGTGTCCATTGTGGATGTCTAGATGTTCTTGAGGGGGAAAGAGGTGGTGAGGCTCAAACAAGAATTCCAACATGTCAGGCCAATGAGCCAAGTGTGTAAGCAAGAAGGAAAGCAGTTCATTAAGAGAGCTCCAATAAATCTAAAAAAAGAAATGAACATGAAATAAAGCACAAAAAAGACCGTGCTGTTGAACAGTAAAAAGCAGCAGGTGATTGTGCTATTGCCTCTGACCACAGAACATTAGAGGTCATTTTTTATTTCCAGATGAGTCTACATGTTGTTCTTTTAATTTTCTATCAGGAATAAAGAAAAGTTATAGCTCTCATTGTATTTCATTTCTCATGGTTATAACACTAACATCTGCATTCTTTTTAAGAAAAACAGTGTAAGTTTTCACATGGAAAAATATAACTCCTGAAGCTCACATTCTGCCCAGGACAATGTGGTAAAGTACTGTTATTCCTTATCCACTTAATGTTTTATTTTCCCCCTCGCTTGCCTCACTTTTCTAGGGGAAAAATCCATTACAGTTTATCAATTTTAACTGGCCTAAGCGTGTTAATTAACACTAACCGGGGTGCTGTTGTGATGTTTATGGGCAGCTTGGTGTGAAGGGGGGCGTCGGCAGGTACCTGAGCTGGCAGGAAGGGACGGGGACCATGGAGTTCCTTCAAACAGGGAGTAGAGAGAAGGTTCTTGGTGAAGCATGGGAGCGTCGGTCTTGGGGTTGGGAGCCATGTTCTTCCCATAGGCCTGGCTGAAAATGCTGTTGTTTTGATAGGAACTCTCCTAAACCAAGAACAAAAATACACAATTAGGCCTTTGTCATACGATCAAATGCCAGTCATACATACCCCTTTAGTTAACATTAAACATGGCATTTAAAACTCAACTGGTATTTCAGAGCAAACATCCTTAAAAAGAAGCTCAGTGAGACTTCATTAACAAATCTGGCTCAGAGTGACCTTAAACCACTGCATGTGAGATGCTGCAGACATTTTCATTTTCAACAAACAGCAGTCAAAACAAGTATAGGGGCAGGGCGGAGCTTTTCCCATGCATACATACGGACCTGAATTGGGAACCCAGATAAGGGCATGAGAGAAGACGACTGGCCCATCACCTCAGAGCCACTTTCCATTCTTGACTGATTTGGCAACTATAGGAGAGAGTTGGGGAAAACAGTTACAGTATCAGATGTGTTAACTAATAGCTTCTGATGAATGTAATTTATTCCATCAGCACATTCTCCCAAGTCGACGCTGCAGGTGTTTGTATGTTTGCTATCAATACTGATAGGGTTGAAATTTACACAACATGTAATCCCAGTTAGTTCAACCTGATCAAGTACAAATGTCTGTTTCTCTCATTGTGGATAATGTAGGCATGCCTACAACATTTTACAGGAATCCTGCATTGCAACAGACAACAACATTTAGCCTAATCCTCCAAAAATGCACAGTGACTGCTCAGAAGTACTGGGTGTATTTCTGTTAACATAGAATAAGGATCAAAACCACACAATCATATAAACACTAGCCTGGAAAAATACACGTACAGATTCTGAACTCTTATTTAACATATAAGCCTTACAGTATTTAAATGAGCCATATCCCTCCCACTTAAGTATTCTACTTACATCCCAGACAATGCGGCTTAAAACTAGTTGTAAAGGTGAATCTGGGCCTGTATTCATAAAGCACCTCATGAGTACTGACCCTGAATCAGCCCCCCCCCACCGTACATGTAATCTTACTCATTATGTTCTAAAACTGATCCTAGATCAGCAGGCTTTATGAATACGTGTCCTGATGTTTAACATGCTGGTTAAGCCAGGGGGATTACATTAAGAGAAATTAACTACGTACAAATATATTTCGTCCTGGAGCAGTACTAAGAGGGCCAGCCAAGGCCTGGTAGAAACCATGAGGCTTAGTAAAGGCCAGCTCTTCTTCCTCCTCAAAATCTGATATACTTTTTAACAGGTCTGGAGGCAGAAGAGGGGAGCTCTTGTCCTAGTGAGAGAATGAAGCAAAAAAGAATGGAAGGAAAAAAGAAACAGAAAAGGTAAGCCAGTAAGAAATAGGTTGGCAAAGGGATAAGTTAACCAAAGATGTGGAGAAGCCAGTAAAAAAGGTAGAAAAAAGACAGGCCTAGTTTTCCAAATATACACTGGGTTTATGAGTCCAATTTACCAAAGGTTTTATATAAGCCCATACATTGCAGTTGGAGTTGTTCAAGCATAACAATTTGGCACCAATGTAAAATGCTGGAGATTAATTATACAACCAGATAGTATTACAACTTTCAAATTCTTTCCTAGTCAAGTCGAACACCTTAGAAAAAATGAAAATGAGGCCAAAACAGAAGTGGGAGGAACCTGCAAGCATTATGTAACACTACATAAGAATAACATACAGTTGAAGTCGGAGGTTACATACACTTAGGTTGGAGACATTAATTGTTGCGACTCAGTATTTTCATATTTGGAGAAAAAAAAACGTCCCCGTTTTAAACGGGATATTTTGTCAGGACAAGATGCTAGAATATTCATATAATTGACAGCTTAAATTGACGGTATAACAGAACTGATGTTGCAGGTGAAAGCCTGAGAAAAATCCAATCCGAAAGTGCCCCATATTTTGAAAGCGCTGCGTTCCAATGAGTCCATATTGAGCTGTGAATGTGCTATCAACCAGCTTACGCTTTCTACATATTCCCCAAAGGTGTCTACAGCATTGTGACGTAGTTTTACGCATTTATGTTGAAGAATAGCCGTAGGCGGCTACATTGCATAAGTGGTCACCTGATGGCTCCCAGGGTGACTCTCGCGTAAAATACAGAGGTAGCCATTACTCCAATGGTCCTACTGAAAAACAAATTGTCCCGACGGATATATTATCGAATAGATATTTGAAAAACACCTTGAGGATTGATTATAAACAACGTTTGCCATGTTTCTGTCGATATTATGGAGCTAATTTGGAATATTTTTCGCCGTTTTCGTGACTACAATTTCCGGGCGATTTCTCAGCCAAACCTGAAGAACAAACTGAGCTATTTCGCCTACAAAAATAATGAAAAAATGAACTTTGGCTATCTACCTGGGAGTATCGTGAGTGAAAACATCCGAAGTTCATCAAAGGTAAACAATTTAATCTGATTGCTTTTCTGATTTGTGCCAAGGTTGCCTGCTGATAATTATGTCCGTTGCGTTATGCTAATTAGTGTCAGACGATGATTACGCTCCCGCATGCGGGATGGGGAGTCAGTAGAGGTTAAAACTCGTTTTTCAACCACTCCACACATTTCTTGTTAACAAAATAGTTTTGGAAAGTCGGTTAGGACATCTACTTTGTGCATGACAAGTAATTTTTCCAACAATTGTTTAGACAGATTATTTCCCTGTATCACATTTCCAGTGGGTCAGAAGTTTAAAGGCACAGTCAACTTAGTGTATGTAAACAGCTTGGAAAATTCCAGAAAATGATGTCCTGTGGAGGTGTACCTGTGTACCTGTGGATGTATTTCAAGGCCTACCTTCAAACTCAGTGCCTTTTTGCTTGACATCATGGTAAAATCAAAAGAAATCAGCCAAGACCTCAGAAAATAATTTTAGACCTCCACACGTCTGGTTCATCCTTGGGAGCAATTTCCAAATGCCTGAAGGTACCACATTCATCTGTACAAACAATAATACGCAAGTATAAACACTATGGGACCACGCAGCCATCATACCGCTCAGGATGGAGACGCGTTCTGTCTCCTAGAGATGAACGTACGTTGGTGCAAAAAGTGCAAATCAATCCCAGAACAACAGCAAAGGACCTTGTGAAGATGCTGGAGGAAAAAAGTATCTATATCCACAGTAAAACACGTCCTATATCGACATAACCTGAAAGTCCACTCAGCAAGGAAGAAGCCACTGCTCCAAAACTGCCATAAAAAAGGCCAGACTACGGTTTGCAACTGCACATGGGGACAAAGATCGTACTTTTCGGAGAAATGTCCTCTGGTCTGATGAAACAAAAATATAACTGTTTGGCCATAATGACCATCATTATGTTTGGAGTAAAAAGGGGGAAGCTTGCAAGCCGAAGAACACCATCCCAAACGTGAAGCACGGGGGTGGCAGCATCATGTTGTGGGGATGATTTGCTGCAGGAGGGACTGGTGCACTTCACAAAATAGATGGCATCGTGAGGCAGGACAATTATGTGGATATATGAAAAGCAACATCTCAAGACATCAGTCAGGAAAGTTAAAGCTTGGTCGCAAATGGGTCTTCCAAATGGACAATGACCCCAAGCATACATCCAAAGTTGTGGCAAAATGGCTTAAGGACAACAAAGTCAAGAATGGAATGGCCATCACAAAGCCCTGACTTCAAACTTATAGAACATTTGTGGGCAGAACTGAGAAAGTGTGTGTGAGCAAGGAGGCCTGGAAACCTGACTCAGTTACACCAGCTCTGTCAGGAGGAATGGGCCAAAATTCACCCAACTTATTGTGGGAAGCTTGTGGAAGGCTACCTGAAACATTTGACCCAAGTTAAACAATTTAAAGGCAATGCTACCAAATACTAATTGAGTGTATGTAAACTTCTGACCAACTGGGAATGTGATGAAAGAAATGAAATCTAAAATTTAAAAAATTATATTATTCTGACATTTCACATTCTTAAAATATTGTGGTGATCCTAACTGACCTAAGGCAGGGAATTTTTTACTAGGATTAAATGTCAGGAATTGTGAAAAACTGAGTTTAAATGTATTTGGCTAAGGTGTATGTAAACTTCCGACTTCAACTGTAGCTCCCAATCGGTTGCACAAACAACCAACAAGTATGGTCAGTCCAATAACAGATCTTTAAAACCTACACGCTGGACATATTTCCTGTGGGTCCAGGGCAGGATTTCCGAAGCATACACCAGGCCAATAAATGAGTCCAGCGAGACCCAATGGACTCAAATCCAACATTTAGTGTCGAGTAGGCTAATGTACCCTTCAGCATAGGCATCATATAGCCCAATACGCATCCTCTCAGCACTTTGTTACAACAGTAACACCATCCATACACCAAATCGTAAAACACACTAAAGAATTGTAAATATATTTTTTTAAATAAATAAACATAAGCTAGGTTTCCATCCAATTGGCGACAGATGATTTTCATGTGAATATTCTAAAATCCACATTAAAAACACATGCGCATTTTACCACCAGAGATGCGTTTCCATCAAATAGACTTGTTGAGGATAAAAGGTTGTGTGTGATGAGACAGAGCACATAAAAATACCTTCTACGGTTAAATTCCCATGTATGAAATAAAAAAAAGTTAATCGTGTTTCCGTTGCATTTTCAACTCTGATGATTTTCGCACAAAAAATGTTGCATTATAGATAGCAAGTGTGTCCACTCTGATATTGGCAAGTGCGCTCTAGCCAACAGCTTGCAGATACAGTGGGGATAGGCCTTTAACCAACATGAGATTATTATGGCGAAAAGAGCAAGATCATTTTTATTTGCCAAATGACAGCCAAGCAAGCAGCGATGATCATGTCACCAGAATAAGACCTTCGATATTTATTGGAAAGAAGCATCAAGCTCATCACCTTGTACTTTCACAACTTCTTTCATCTGTAGCCTAATAAACTGCATACTTTCCCGAAGTAGTGGGAGGACCACGTCCTCGCATGACTCCAAGTTTACTTCAAATATTGATTTAATAATCAACATCATAATTAATTTTAACAAAAAAAATCCCACCTTGTCTAGCGTATTTTGTTTTGACGACATTTGGAAAGTTTACAGGCAAATGTTCTGTTTCCATCAGGACTGTCATGACTTTTATCCGCCATATACTTTACTCACATAAAAAAGGTTGGATGGAACTGGTTATAGAAAAGAAAGAGCATAAGACCAAACCTATTCCACAAGCCTTCCTTCTCCTTAAGCTCTCCATTCCCTAATTTGCAGTGTTTAGTCCCAAATGGAACCTGGTCAAAAGTAGGGCACTAAATAAGGAATAGAGTGACATTTGGGATGCAACTTAGGTCTAGGTGGTTGAGGAGTACACCAAGACTCACCTCAAAAGGAGGCCCTCTGGGTGTGTTGTCCTGGTCTGGGTGGAAGGCCCCGGGGGGCAGCCGCTTGCCCATCCTCTCCCCCACCATCGGTCTGTTATCCCCCATGCGGTAGGAAGGGTCCCAGTAAAAATCCTGCATTTTCACATCCGGGTACTTCATCTTCTTGTCCATGCTGTTCTGCTGGGGCACCGTCTGCATGGCGTACTGCTGTTGCTCAAAGAGCTTGAGGGGGTCCTGGGGGCTTCCCATGTAGTAGGGCTGCTTGACAGGCATCTGCATGGCCTGCATCTTCTGCATGGTGGGCTGGGTCTGGTGCTGCTGGGCCTGGTGCTGGCCCCACATCTGTCCAGCCTGATCTACCTGCATGTACTGTTGGTCAGGAGGAAAACAGGACACTTGTCAAAAAGAAATCCTTGCAGCACAACACACTAAAACAGTCCATCTATGCAGGAAAAACCATGACGCCAGTCATACATTTCAAGTTGCAACGCAAAACAGTGAAACTGCCTCTAACAGACAAGTTCATTAATTCCGGCAGAATACGTTTTTTTATTATTCTATTTTTAAAAATCTTTATTTAACTAGGCAAGTCAGTTTAGAACACATTCTTATTTTCAATGACGGCCTAGGAACAGTGTGTTTACTGCCTTGTTCAGGGGCAGAACAACAGACCTTTACCTTGTCAGGTCAGGGATTCGATCTTGCAACCTTTCGGTTACAAGTCCAATGCTCTATCCTGTAAATAACCATTCTGCCTTTCAACAGACTGGACTGATGTTATCTATTAGTATCTTACCAGACCAGAACCATTGATCTATAATTTACCTGCTGCATCCCTGGATGGTGAGGTGGGCTTTTGCCCAGCTGTACTGGCTGCACAGGCTTGGTGGGTGACTGCTGCTGTTGGACAAGAGCCTGGACCTGGAGCTGCACCTGCTGCATGGTCTGAGAAGGCTGTTGCTGGGGCTGGCCCTGGGGGGCCCCTTGGTTCATCGCCCCTGGCACTGACGGCCTCTGCTGGCTGTATGGAATGTGCGACGGCTTCCCAGTCTGAACCTGCACCTGCTGGATGCCATGAAAAATACTTCTTTATGGTATCGTTGTTTGGTTCTATAAGCATATTTGTATATGTTTGCACAAGAGGATCAGGGGGTGGTTTTCCAAATTAAACATAGCCCTGGACTAAAAGTCATTTTCAATGGAGATTCTACATTAAAAGTCCTTTTAAATCCAGGATTAGGCTTAATCTGTGTCCGCTATTCTGGCCCTTAGAGTTGAGCACGTCTCCCTTTACCTGCTGGGCACCGGGCTGCTGAGGGTGGGAGGCCGACTGCAGGAACGGCCCGGGGACAGACATGCCGGTAGAGAAGGTAAAGCCCGGATTCATGGAGAACGCCACGGGAGGAGGGATCACATAGGCCGGAGGGGGGAAACCTGGAAAGGTCAAGTTAATTTAATTTATTCACATGGCAGAATACAATTGAACTGCAAACAGTTTCAACATAAAACAGAGAAGGTTATTCACTACTCTTAGATCTAAAAATATTTTAAGTGTAATACTTTTCAATCTAGGCACTGTGAGAGGTGGTGCTAGTACCTTGTCGGCTGGGCAGTGGAGGGAAGGCTCCCGGGTGGTGGATGGGGATGAACTGGGAGGAGCAGGTAGTCTGGGTCTGAGTGACTGGAGTCTTCCTGGCCTCAGACACTGGCGTCTTCCTCATATCCGACTGGGCTTTCACCTGCATGAAGACACACAAACTCAGTCAGTAAAGTACTTAAGCCTTCAACCACAATAAACATGTCTGAATCCCAAAGGGCACTCAGTGGGCCCTGGTCAAAAGTAATGCATTCTATAGGGGGTAGGGTGCTATGTGGGATGCATACATACAATCACAGGATATATCCCAACTTAAAGAAAAACGGTTTATTTGTTTGACCTGTTTCCCTGCGTCTGCAGCTTTCTCATGGCTGTTCTTCTTCACCTCACTCTTCCTCTTGCCATCCCTCTTCTGCTCTCCTTTTCCCGGAACCCCGTTGCCTTTGCCGAAGTCCCTCCGTTCCTTCCCTGCCTCCTTCTGGTGGTGATTGCGGCTGGGCTCCCTGCTCTGCTCCCGGGGCTTGATGTTCTCCTTGAAGGTCACCACAGGCCTCTCGCCGATCTCCAACACGCTGTTCTGGGTCTTGCCCATGGACAGGACTGACTTCAGGCCCATGTTGCCCTCGTTGGGGGTCTGCTCACTGTTGGAGGACTCCTGGAGCACAGGGGCATCCTTCTCCTGGGGCTCCTCGATGGCCAATTCCTCGATGTCGGTGATGAACAGCAGCAGGCCGTTGCTGACTTTGTACTGAATCAGCCTGAAACATAGTACACACAAGATTATTTTATTATCCAATGTACATGGGAGTCCAAAGCAAACTTGTCTTCTGCTTTATTCCAACCCCTCCAAAATACACAAGCAATTATTTGAAGATGGAAACTGCTTTTATATTGTTGTTATGGATGTGGTAGTTCAAAACAGTAATGGGTAGAGAGGAAGACACACCCTGGCTGGTTGTCTGCCACCCATTTCCCCAGGCTGATGAGCCTCTGATGACGGGCACGGACTGGCAGACCCTCCTTGTCCACAGCAACACCCTGGTGGCCTTTAGTGAAGTCAAGGGTCCTGGAAAAGGAGTACACCAAAATGGGTGGCAGACCGTGGTTAATACATTAAAACATGGTATGCACACAACGACACATTCTATATGGAAGAGAGGCTGAGCCAAAAGGGGGTGTACTGTATGTACCGTAGCGCTGGCCTGAGAGCCAAAAACCCCTGCAGTTCAAACTCCTCTGGAAGTGGAGTCACTGGAAGAGAGAGGTAAGGGACATTATTTAGAGACAATCAACAAAAAGTGAAACAAATTTGTATATCAAAAGCAGAGATATCGAATGGCCATTACTTGATGCACAGGAAACATCCTCTTCCTTTGGTTGGAAACTGTTCAGAATGGACACCAGCCAAGGCCAAACACTAAGGTGAAATAAGAGCAAAATCTTGTTTAACTAAATGTAGACAATACAAAACCACATTCAAAAGTATTACTGCTATTGCTAAGATCTAAAAGAAAAAAGTCCAAAACAAATAAACACACTACAACACCAGACAGGCAGAATGTATCTAAACACCTAGAGGGCAAACCGTGACATTGAAAGAGAAAAGATACACATACTACTGTCGTCTGTCCACGGCACCGTCCTGAAAAACGGTAGGTCGTAGTTTGAGCCAGTCCAGGGACACCTTGATGGCTGGCAATGGACATTCTCCCATGATCTCCTCTCCTCGATTCTTGTTCAGCAGTGCTCGGCTACACATGACACCAAGAAATGACACTGTGGGAAAGGAAGAGGGCCTTAAAACACCAATAACAACCTGGCTCCTTGAATCATTCCAATTCCACAGAGAGTGAGGTCGAGGAAAGAGAAACACGTCATCTGATAGTGGGGCCGTGAGAAAGCACCCTGCAGTTGACACAGTTCACAGATTATTTTTTTAAAAGCAAGTAAAACTCCAAATCTAAAAACAGCAGTTGCATAACCACAAACAGCCATGTCATTCACAAGGTAAGATGTATCGTGCATATTGAGAGACAATTGGAGTTGGGGACATACTGAAGAGACCGAGAAGTTGGAACCAGCCGATTTGCTCCTCAGAGCTGAAGCTCTGGTCGTCTGTTTCATTGCCGAAGTCCCTCAGATGGTGCAGCTCAAACATGTTGATAATTGTGATGTGGACCAGCTGCTGGGAGCTGAAGGCTTTCTGCAGAATCAGCCGCTACAAAAAAAACAAGGATGTTTACGCTACTTTCATATGGAATTGGGGTAGCTTCAGACATCTTCGGGCAGTTTCCTGGATACAGATTCTCCTTTGAGAATAATTAAGTCCAGGACTAGGCTTAATCAGTGTCTGGGAAACCGGCCCAAAGACTTTCATAGAATGGTACATATCCAAGACCACTATTATCTACGCTTACAGACAGACTTCACAGTATGTTGCCTATTAAAAAAAAAATGTAAGTAGATTTTTAAGATCTGCTAATATTTGTTTCAAAACCAATTCAGTCTTTTTTTTGCCACATTCTTGCCGGGATAAGCTTTTCTAATCGCCAGTGCACGGCAAGTTGGAGTAGATATGAGCCTGTGTCTATTTTAATAAATCCATTGAATAAACACCATCAAAGAAATCAATTATTAATTTGTTTTATGCAGGTCTTAAGAAACATAAGCCTAATAAAATGTATTCAAAATAATAAAATGCCATATTTTGCTTTTAACTATGTTATTAGTCTGTGCAGCCTGAGGAAATCAATAATTAAACAGACAAGACACACTTAGGCTACCCTGATCACAGTCACAGATTTTATAGTAGGCTATGAATATAAATGAAATAACACAAAATACGAATAATATTTTTAACCACACAACTTGAGTCACGGCAACGTGTGGAACCGCTGTCATAAAAAAAGGTTATATTTTATAAACAGAGCCCAAGCTTTTCTGATCCCCGTTTCATCTCTTTCCTACCCTCACTCCACTTTGTTAGGGAGCAGGGTCTTACATTGAGTATCCTCATCATGATACCGATAGAAAATAATAGCAATCTATATTTTCCAAAAGCATGCGAGTATCATGTTCATATTTCACAGCCTCCGTGGGCTTTTAGACAGTTGCCTATAAGTGATAGAGCAAAATAATAGGCCTGCTCTTGATTTAGGCTACATTACTGCGTGCTAAATGTTTCTGGTCAGTGATAGATGAGGAAACAAATAGATGAGCTTTACCACCTCCACATATTTGCCCAGCCAGAGAATGAACCAAATATACAGACAGATTCAGTGAAACAAAATCACACTGATTGATTAAGTCACAGGCATTTGGTCAGGAGTAGGCCTAGTCTACTAAGCGACTGAAGAGCAAAATAATCCACTTGTTAAATTATACGGAACTAAAATATAAAAACGCAACAATTTAAAAAGATTTAGCTGAACAGGGTTTATATAAGGAAATCAGTCAATTGAAATAAATTCATTAGGCCCTTATCTATTGATTTCACAACTGGGCAGGAGCTTAGCCATGGGTGGGCCTGGGAGGGCATAGGCCCACCCACTGGGGAGCCAGGCACAGCCAATCAGAATAAGTTTTTCCCCCAACAAAAAGGGCTTTATTACAGACATAAATACTCCTCAGCAGCAGCACCCACCCCCCCAACTTGACAAGATGATCACGAGCAGCACTCACCTCAACTTAGCTAACATTTCCCCAGGCTAATTGTAGCCTAACCAAACAGCGAGTCAGTAAAAAAATATATAAAAAAATCAATATAAATACTTTTTAATTTTTTCTAAAAATTACCAGACATTGTTTGATATATCAAGACTATAGAGTCCCCTCGCTTGTCTCAAATCAGCGCTGAAATAGTTGACCACACACTATTGCTATAGGCTATAGGCTATTGCTTCAAATGCATTATAACTATTGGATAACTTCGGAAATTTCAGTAAGCAACAATTTGATGGCTTCAATTGCATTAGCCTACTTTACTGCGATACTTACGTAATTCAGTGATATTTATTCAAACAGGAATTATATATGGATCCATCTTGTTGAGATTAAGAAAACAGTGCATGAGTGGGCTATGCGAAAACATGGGTGAAGGGACATGCCTTGCAAAGTTTAGAACTACCAGGAGGATAGTAGTAAAGGGCGCTGCCTAGCAACCATCCAAGACCTTAAGAGCATAGTGTGCGTGCCAATGCAGCCTCAGCATTACAGATACATTTCATACTAAGCCGTAAGCAGAACATTACCGCAATCATGACCAGGTCATCAGGCAGAAATAAAATAGAGGCTTTGTCGCCAGTAATACCTTTCATCTATAAAGAAAAGTCGGCAAAAAGTTGACAAGATGCTTAAGTTGGTGGAAACACATCTTGGTTTGAAAGGTGTATATCCTTAGTTCCCCTTCACAAAGTATGCAAGGATTTAAACTTTACTTTAAAACATTACCTGAAACTGTTCTTCCAGCTTTTCTCTCAGGTTGTTAAGCTTCTCCAGGCTCTTGCTCAGGTAAACGTGACCATGGAACTTGATGAAGGCCTTGATGAAATCTGACACACTCCACTTTGTTTTGACCTCATCGCGGCTGAGGACGAGACAGGGATTAAGTATACATGGAACAACTTTAACTCCATACACTGTAAACCAGCTGGGTGATATCAACACCAGTTAAGATGGAAATCAAAATGCTCATTAGTCCCATCCCAAATGATGGTTGATAAAGGTGGGAAAATAAATAAAGCTAAGCAAAACATCTTCAAAAGAGCAATTGAAATGAGGCTAAAATAAAAATGCTCAATGATACCTTTCAACAGCTTTAGCGAGAGCTTTCTGCAGGTTGGTGGAGGCTGCAGGGAAAGGGAACTTGACGGCAATGCTCCTGCAGTAGTAGAATATCGTTGTGAGGTGGTCCCCTTTAGAGGAGGCCAGGATGGCCAGCTGATTGTAAGGCTGACCTGTTGGAGGAGAGACATTGACAGATCAACAGAAGACTCCGTATACTGAAATTATTTCCTTGTCAGGTGAAAGAAAAAAGCACATTAATGTTGCGTGTGTCAGTAAACAAATACTGTACAGGAAAACTTCTGTATAAAGTACTTACCATTTGAAGGGACAAGTTGAGCTGCGTGTCTGTAATAGGACTCCGCTTGGCTGGTTTGGTTGCGATATCGTGCTGGAAGGGGGGGGGGGGGGGGGGGTAGCATATAAGAAAAACTCCTCAAAGCATTGCTTTGACCACAAAATGGTCTGCACAGTTAAATTATTTTGTAGCGATAATGTGACAACACTCACCGATGTCTCCGAGGTGGACGAGACAATGCTGGCAGATATAAGAGCAAGAGCTGGGTTGGGGTTTTACAATGGCGCTGGTGTTGGTCTGTTTATTGCTGATAATTCCAAGCTGAGATGACTTCACACGGCAAGGCAAGTCCACGTTGAACACGGTACACAGCTCCTGTAGTAACTGTTAGAAACCAGGATCAACTATTATTAAGAGCAGCCGAGTTCTGCCTCATTTTCACATTGTAGATCTTCAAATATAATTTAATGTGTAATGTGTTGACCCCAGTTTTGAAACTGTCCTGACTTTTGTTATTAAATGTTTGATGTATGAATGTTGTTCTTTTGTATATAATGTTTTCATGTTTAGACAGGAAGCTACAAAAGTATTGGGACAGTGACGTTTCTTGTTGTTTTGGCTCTGTATTCCAGAACTTTGGATTTTAAGACTAAAGAGTAGACTGTCAGCTTTAATTTGGGGGTATTTTCATCCATATCGGGTGAATCATTTAGAAATTACAGCACTTTTTGTACATAGTCCCCTCATTGTAAGGGACAAATTCACTTGTGTATTAAAGTAGTAAAAAGAGTCTGTATTTGATCCCATATTCATAGCACGCAATGAATACATCAAGCTTGTAACTTATGTTGTACATTGTTCCCTGTTCAAATAAACTTAATAAATATATTTCAAGCATCATTTGAATTTCTGATGAACATACACTATCCAGTGCATTCGGAAAGTATTCAGACCCTTTGACATTCTCCAAATTTTGTTACGTTAGTCTTATTCTAAATTGTATTACATTTTTAAAAATTCTCAATCTACACACAATACCCCAAAATGACAAAGTGACATTTCTGCAGCATTGAAGGTACCCAAGAACACAGTGGCCTCCATCATTCTTAAATTAAATAAATTTGGAACCACCAAGACTCTTCTAGAGCTGGCCAAACTGAGCGATCGGTGGAGAAGGGCCTTGGTCAGGGATGTGACCAAGAACCCGATGGTCACTGACAGAGCTCCTCTGTGGAGATGGGAAAACCTTCCAGAAGGACAACCATCTCCGCAGCACTTTTTTATATACACACACACATATATGTTCTGGTTTGTTTTTTTGCTTTGTCATTATGGGGTGTTGTGTGTTGATTGATGAGGGGAGAAAACAATTTCATCAATTAGGCTGTAATGTAACAAAATGTGGAAAAAGTAAAAGGAGTCTGAATATACTGTGTGTACGTGTACACACACACACTTGTTTTTATGGTTATGACATTTTATTTTCATGACCGTCTTCATCCATAAACATTGGTTACGCAGTTATATGGCAATTGTGCCAGCCCTAGTTAGGCTACGTTTTAGTTGCAACTTACTTGTGTGTAGAATCCACTAGCTGCTTCGAGAAATAGGGACAGATTGGCCTGCACCTCACTTCTATTGGGGTTGGCTCGGTTCTTGGCTTGACTCTGTAGTGTTGTTATTTGATTTTTAAAAGCATGGTTCCAGCTGAAAAATAGAGGAAATTAAATACCTTTTAGTTTAATCGAACAGCTGATGATAATGAATCTAATTCCAACATAACAGTTGTATTGTGCTTGAACGCAAGCTGACTCACTAAATATATCTACCGTCTTTCTAGTTGTCTTGCAATCTTACAAATATAATTGTATAATTGAGGACTATCTAATTGTTAGGAAGCAAGACTAAGATCCCTAGACCTAGCAAGAGAATTGATAGTAGTAGGCAGGCTAATCAGTTTCATAACATAATCAATATAATGTAAACTGGGGCTTACAGATCTTGCTCCACTTTCTTGTCCAAAGCATACTCCAGATCAGTCACCAGCATCTTCTGGTACAAGTCCTGAAGCGCTTGCCTTGAAGTCCAGACCTCTGCTGCACCAATCTTAAAATCTAGGGGAAAAGATGACACTCACTGATCTTTTATACACTTCAGATGGATACTAAACCACTAGAATGAGATTATATTTCTATAGGCTAAACATCATTCATCAAATAGGACTTCAACAGTGAGACTATTCATAGATACCATGGGATACATATGCAGAATATGACAAATTAATATGCAATCCCTGTCCCGGCTGTGGGGATTATCAACATCCAAAAACAGACCAGTATAAAAGCTTTCAAGAACAAAAATTTCGACATTAAGATAAGATATAATCAAAAGCAATACTGTCTGAAATTCATACTCTATATATAGGGGTTGATGATTAAAACAAAGCAAGCCCAAATTTGAGGTGTGAACATACCTGTCATGTCAGCCTTCAGGGCCTCTGCCTGCCTGCTCGGTTGTAAACAAACAAAAGAGGCGGCAAGCTAAGTCAATCAATACAGACCCACTGAGAACCACATCTTACGACGCTACCTAGTATAACCCATAATGAATTAAGATCAGTGTATTGGATATTTAAAAAGATTAACATGAAAACTATGGGGATTAACGACAGGGAGTGCTAGTCCTCTGCCACTAATTCCTAAACTCAATCAAACATGTAACAGGAGATTGTATTTGTGGTTTGACATGCTGGAAAGAGGTAGGCTAAAAACTACAGATACTACTAGTTTCAATGGAAACTAAGCACCATTTCCCAGAAAACAGGAGGAAACATATGTTTTTGTCTTATGTAATAGACTACTTCTCATGATCACATCTTTCCATCGCCAATAGAATGCATTATTGGATTACTATGGATTCAAATTATACAATACTACTGGTATCTCGTAAACTAAGCAGGATTGGCCATATACTGTTGTTATTATCCTTCACCGTGTAGCTCAATGGTCGGGCTAGGGATGAAGAATACTAATATACAGGGCTCGCGCTACCAGTGTAGGGGGTGAAGTGTTTCTGCTCCTGTATTTCTTAAAGCACGATTTGCTCTAACATCCCAATATCTGTCAACCAAATATTAGCCAATTGCTCTGTAGTATAACAAAGGACCTGTATATTTTCATAAAAACAGCTAATTATTGGTTTCATTTCGTGAGACATGCACAGTGAATTGTCAATCCAGCAAACTCGCACTCAAACAGGCCAAACTGGAATGCATGTATACCAAATTTCATCTAGCGTTAGCCAAAGACTGTCACCAGTCGCTGGCTGGCTACGACTTTAGATTGCTTATAGTGGATGAATCTATGGTTACATTTGGCTTGCTGACTTTACTTGGCGTTTGATTTACAACATCCTTGCCTGGATAATCCAATGTCACTGACACTGGTCTGAGCTGCTATGTAACGTTCTGCTAAAGCCAAGGCCCATGTAGCCAGCCATTTAAAAATATATATTGTTAGTAATCAATGTGGATATAAAAGGTACACTGCAGTGACTAACGTTAGCTAACTAATCCAGTTTAGCTAGTTAAATGGTAGACATCCGGACTCAGGTTGACATCCATTAGCTAACTAGCTACCAAGCTAAAAACGACATGCCCAGCAGGCTAACGTTAGCTAACTACCAAACAAGGGCAGGGGCGCTACTAGGTTAGCTAGCTAACGGCTGCCTATGATTAAACTAGTTATCCGTTCGCTAAGTAACGCGCTGGAGAATTAACTTAGTAACGTTAGCTAGCTATCAATTTTCCTTACGACACATACTACTTCCATTCATTTGCTATGGAAATAACCATAATGGTTAGTAAAAACTTGGCTAACGTGTTATCGTATCGACCGAGCAAGCTAACGTTAACTAGCTAGTCACCCTAACGTTACTAGCGAGCTAGAAAACTACTGTGTACTTTAGCTCACTAACATGCTAGCAGTAACAACCATAGCTAATAACTGACCCTACTCACAGTCACATACGTTTTTGACACGAATAAAACAACAAGGATGGCACCTTTAGTGAAATTCCGTTCAAATAGGTAACATTAGCTGCTAGCTCAAATAACGCGTTTTCCTGTGTTGTGCGTTGCTAGCTAACGCTGCTGGCTAATTTAGCTAGACAGAACGGACATTTATGGCGAGAGTGCAAGTAAGATTAAGCAGTAGGTGAGAAGGAAAAAAACCGTATAAAATGTAGAATTTCAAATGTACCGTAAATATTGGGCGCAGATGTTCATCCTGTCCGATCGCCGGTCTTTAGACAACGACTGGTCCAAAAGCAAGAGCTACTCCCGGCGCCATATTGTTCGTCACTCTGTCACTAACAGAGCCACCGGCCCAGTTGCTGCGTTCTTCACAACTCTGAAACTCAAAAACCTCTGAGTTAAAAATGTGCTTATGGTTTTTGTGTAAGAGCTTCCTATTGGTTGATTCTGATACTTTCCGAGTGGGAAACTCTGACCAAATCTTTCTACGAGTTTCCAAGTCGGAATGTCCGAGTTCCAAGCTGTTGTGAACGTGGTAAATGTACACCATGCAAATTGTGAGCGGCACAAGGTATGGTCAAGTTTTGTTTCAAGCCAGTGGGCCTGCCTCGCGGTCACACTGACTGACCTACAATAATATATCCATTCTGACCTCAATTGCCTTGGGCGGAATTAGGAAAATTATCAAAATGTACCTAGGCTAACTAGGTTAACTAAGAGATTAATTATAGGCTATACTAGAATGGAATCACCCAGACATTTACAGTTCGATTGCCTTTTTCACATCACAAGTCGAGTCAACTTTGCCATAAGGGTCCTGACCTCTTGGCAGATATATTAGGTCTATGCTCGTTCACAACAGGGAGGTTGCAATACTGCACACATCCAACCCCAATGCAAACAGGGGAACACAACAGAGGATCACAACCTTAAAAAGGCAGCAGAATTATCCCACCTCTGCCACCAACGTAGTGATTAAAAGACTAATCAAATTCGGAACAGCCAGAATGGGGCTTGAACCAGCGACCCTGCTGTTATGGGGCGAGCATAGCACCAGGAAGCCCAAGACCAGACCAATTTTAAAGATAACATGGTAGTCTACACTCACATTCATGGAGTCTATGAGGAAAATACGTTTAATTTCACTATATAACCAATTAACATAAACTAAATTATTTGTTGAATTATTAAATGCATGATATACTGTATATTATGTCAAGCTATCACAGCAAATGTATAGGCCTAATTATTATGATTATAATGGTAAATTGTCCATGGGCCACACAAACCATAAATGCAACTTGAGGGTATAGTGCCAGCGCAGAAAGGATGGAATGTTCTTTACAAGGAAAACCCACTTGCCACATCAAATTATGCATTTTGTGACAAAGTGACACTTTGCTTCTTGAATGTCCAATATCTTGAAAACTTGACTGCTGACATTCAAAACATTTTGGGACTGTATTAACAGTGGACTAATAAAACATATATAAATATATAGTTTTTGAGTGGATTTTTCACATAAGGTAAGCCTATAAGACTAAGGCCATCAGCCCTTTTAACAACAGTTAGTTCAGTGTTCTCACTTAATCTCATGTCTAAACCGTCTAGGCTACTCAAGTCAGAAGCAAAGTAATACTGGAGTAGTAGGTCTAATTAAAAACGGAAGAATCATTTCGATCAGTGGCATGCCCCATTGTGTGCCTTAGAGGCCACACTAAGTCTATAATAAAAGCTAATGTAGCCTACCTATTGTTTTAAATTGTATTGTAAAATCAAACATTTTCCAATGTCCAGTGCTGTGAGTGCCTTTGGTCCTGTGCCTTTAATATAGAGTGTAGTGACGCTCTGTATCCTGCGAGGAGACTTGGACACTGCCGCATCCAAATTAACCTCGCCTCTCTCTGCGGTCGCTAACAGCAAAACAAAGAAGAACAAATCGGTAGTTGCAGAAAAAGAGACTCATATCCAATCATATCATGACGGACAACACTAAAACGCACGTTATTTTGCTGTCATGTGGAAGTTTTAACCCCATCACTAAAGGACACATTCATATGTTTGGTAAGCATTACCTATGCGTTCTTCTGTATATTTTGAAGGGGTTTTGGTGACCCAGATGTTGTGGGTAGGATATTAGTTTAAGAATGAGAATGCGTTCAGGGGTCTACATTACTATGGCAATTAACCTATATATCAGTATTATAATGTCAGAATCGGGTGATGTTGGGTAGGCGTTTTGCCATAGACCTTTATGGTATACGCTGTCCACGAGGGGGGTGCTGAAATGGGCGACGGCCTCAGTGACGGATATATGATTATGTCAATTAAGTTAAAGACTTATCATTGAATTTCACGTGTTTTTTTATTATTTTGCTGTGTGTTTTTGAACACCACGTATGTTTAAAATAATTACATTAATTAACACCAGAACCATTCCATCTACAGGTTATTATTACTATATTGAGCGCACAGTATCATTTCAGTGTCGTCTACGTTGGTGTATGCTGCATAGCCCGACCAGCCCTAAAAACAATAGCAAATGGATTTGGATAAAGTAGGCTAGGCTATTTTGAGAATGTATTGCAGTATACGGATGTTGAGCCACTGGACACAGGGGGCATCTTGAGCATGTTTGGGCATTGGTTGCCTGATTGCACATACTGCGTCACTCATAACGAATGAGAAATCGTATCTCAAATCATGATAGCATACAATCAATCTTACTGTGAAGCCGGGCAATATTGTAAAACAATCGGCTAAACACAACAGGTATTCACCAATTCATGTAAATGCAGTAAAATATCAAGCCAACACAAATGGCAAATCTACATATCTTGACTAAATATGTTCTCATTTTTGACATGTGTGGTCCTGTATATCCTTTCTTTTTCATGTTCTGTGACTGCAGAATTGCAATTTGATTGATCCATAGAGGCAATTGCGTTATTGTCTTTGCCTTACCTGTTATCAGTTGCAACGAACATTTCGTCAATTAAATATCTGTGGACTATTTCATCATGGTTTTCTTGTTGCTTTAAATATTAGGCTACTGATCCAGTACACACAATTCAGTAATGGCACAGTGCCACAATTAGGGAGATTTCACATTTCAACAGCCAGCCAGATGCATCAGTATATTCATGTAAACAATCACAGAATAACTAGTAAAGTACTCTATTTTATAATACAAGCCGTTGTCATAGAATATAGTTAAATG
The DNA here is from genome assembly GCF_034236695.1 of Oncorhynchus nerka. Taxonomy (NCBI): domain Eukaryota; kingdom Metazoa; phylum Chordata; class Actinopteri; order Salmoniformes; family Salmonidae; genus Oncorhynchus; species Oncorhynchus nerka. The sequence continues at coordinate 74,246,607 of NC_088415.1, read as the reverse complement.
ACTGTCATACAAAATTAGGGTACACCATAGGCTAGTACCCTGAAAAATAACTACATCATAAGAGATAGTCATAAGAATAGCTTGAGTGAAATCATTATGCTGCAGCAGTAGTAAGTGAACCTGGAATATTATGGGGCAGAGGGGGAAAGCATCCATGTTTCCATGACCTATTTTTTCACACCACCTCTCTGCATGTCTTGGAGTGGCAGTTCTGGAAAAATGAAAGTACTGTAGTTGCTCATAGGGAGCAATGGAAACTCCCCAGTGAGCCCTTCTGACTCACAGCAGGATTACATGAAAGAACAGAAAGTGATGAAGCAAATACATGCATATACCAAGGACTATGACTTTTGGATGGTGTCAGATCATGCATTTCAATAGTGATTCAGTTTAATCTATTTTTCAAGTCATTGTTGAGAAGAATTGTGATTCTCTTGAATGTAAGGGTGAGACGCTTGTAGCTCATTATCACCTCATTCAATAGTTGTATGTCTTCACTAAAACCCTTGTCTGTGTTGCAAATGGCACTCCTATATAGTGCACTACTTTGACCAGAGGCCTATGGTCCCTGGTCAAAAGTAGCACACTACATAGAGAATAGGGTGCTATTTAGGATGCTGCCTTGTTTTTTTTTGTTTTTTTTGCCTCAATCCATCTGATTTGGAGGGCAACCCCAGATTTCTGACTTTCTCATTAACATTCAACTCAAAACATAGCTTTCTTAATTTCCTCTCTCATACCCCGTCTTCTTGCATGAATAATACATTCTCTAATCATATTCATGTACAGTGCCTTGCGAAAGTATTCGGCCCCCTTGAACTTTGCGACCTTTTGCCACATTTCAGGCTTCAAACATAAAGATATAAAACTGTATTTTTTTGTGAAGAATCAACAACAAGTGGGACACAATCATGAAGTGGAACAACATTTATTGGATATTTCAAACTTTTTTAACAAATCAAAAACTGAAAAATTGGGCGTGCAAAATTATTCAGCCCTTTTACTTTCAGTGCAGCAAACTCTCTCCAGAAGTTCAGTGAGGATCTCTGAATGATCCAATGTTGACCTAAATGACTAATGATGATAAATACAATCCACCTGTGTGTAATCAAGTCTCTGTATAAATGCACCTGCACTGTGATAGTCTCAGAGGTCCGTTAAAAGCGCAGAGACCATCATGAAGAACAAGGAACACACCAGGCAGGTCCGAGTGTTATACAGGTGAGTGAGGACCCAAAAGCGGTGTAACAGAAACAGAGTCTTTTAATGTCCAAACACAGGGAAGACATAAATCCTCTTCAGATGTATCGGTTGACAAAATAGACAACCCGCAGAGAGGGCGACAAATAAATCATAAAGTCCTCTGATCTTTACAGGAGAGTCCCCTTCTAGCAGCAGAGGAGAATAGCAGGGTTAGCGGCAACAGACTGCTGGTCTCTCCGGGTAGGCGCGGGTTGTAGAGGACAGAGGTACCTGATCACACGTAGCATCTGATGAAGAGGCAGATTACGACAGGACGGGACAAGGGTGAAGCAAACGAGAATCTGACAAAGACAGAAGCAGAAACAGAGAGAGAAATAGAGACCTAATCAGAGGGAAAAAAGGGAACAGGTGGGAGAGAGTAAACGAGGTAGTTAGAGGAGATGAGGAACAGCTGGGGGAAGGAAAGGGAGAGAAGGTAACCTAATACGACCAGCAGGGGGAAACGAAGTGAAGAGAAAGAACAGGAACAAGACATAACATGACAATACATGACACCGAGATACTGTTGTGAAGAAGTTTAAAGCCGGATTTTGATACAAAAAGATTTCCCAAGCTTTAAACATCCCAAGGAGCACTGTGCAAGCGATAATATTGAAATGGAAGGAGTATCAGACCACTGCAAATCTACCAAGACCTGGCCGTCCCTCTAAACTTTCAGCTCATACAAGGAGAAGACTGATCAGCGATGCAGCCAAGAGGCCAATGATCACTCTGGATGAACTGCAGAGATCTACAGCTGAGGTGGGGGACAACAATCAGTCGTATATTGCACAAATCTGGCCTTTATGGAAGAGTGGCAAGAAGAAAGCCATTTATTAAAGATATCCATAAAAAGTGTCGTTTAAAGTTTGCCACAAGCCACCTGGGAGACACACCAAACATGTGGAAGAAGGTGCTCTGGTCAGATGAAACCAAAATTGAACTTTTTGGCAACAATGTAACACATTATGTTTGGCGTAAAAGCAACACAGCTCATCACCCTGAACACACCATCCCCACTGTCAAACATGGTGGTGGCAGCATCATGGTTTGGGCCTGCTTTTCTTCAGCAGGGACAGGGAAGATGGTTAAAATTGATGGGAAGATGGATGGAGCCAAATACAGGACCATTCTGGAAGAAAACCTGATGGGAGTCTGCAAAAGACCTGAGACTGGGACGGAGATTTGTCTTCCAACAAGACAATGATCCAAAACATAAAGCAAAATCTACAATGGAATGGTTCAAAAATAAACATATCCAGGTGTTAAAATGGCCAAGTCAAAGTCCAGACCTGAATCCAATCGAGAATCTGTGGAAAGAACTGAAAACTGCTGTTCACAAATGCTCTCCATCCAACCTCACTGAGCTCGAGCTGTTTTGCAAGGAGGAATGGGAAAAAATTTCAGTCTCTCGATGTGCAAAACTGATAGAGACATACCCCAAGCGACTTACAGCTGTAATCACAGCAAAAGGTGGCGCTACAAAGTATTAACTTAAGGGGGCTGAATAATTTTGCACGCCCAATTTTTCAGTTTTTGATTTGTTAAAAAAGTTTGAAATATCCAATAAATGTCGTTCCACTTCATGATTGTGTCCCACTTGTTGTTGATTCTTCACCAAAAAATACAGTTTTATATCTTGATGTTTGAAGCTTGAAATGTGGCAAAAGGTCGCAAAGTTCAAGGGGGCCGAATACTTTCGCAAGGCACTGTATATGACTCTATCTGTAGTGGCTCTGCTCAATTTGCACAGGCATTGTAGATCATACACTTTGAGCTGGTATACTTGCAACATATAGTCTTCAGTAAGTTTCCACAGACAGGCTTGCTTGAAGAGGACTCATATCATGAGTTTCTCTATTGGTGGCATGCAGGCAGTAATGTTACTCCACAACAATAGAGTGAATAGATTAATTCTTGCCCTGTGGTTTGAACCAAAAAGTTCTCATCAATCAACTTCCAATTGAAAACAACTGTTATTGTAGACTTAAGTTGTAGCTTAAACTAAAGCATGGCTTCTGGAATTATTTTATTGGTCTCCCTGGAGATATTATGTACAAATTCATTTGCATGTAAACTGGCAAGCCAGGGTTAATTTATTTTGGGGTTTGCTGATGGCAAACAGGTTACCTGATTAAAACTGTAATATTATGCACACTATGAACCATGATAAGTATGTTGACAGTTACATACTGTATCTGCTTTTACAGAAAAAGCCAGAGAATACCTGCACAAAACAGGGAAGTTCATTGTGATTGGGGGTATCATTTCACCTGTACATGACTCCTATGGCAAACCGGTAAGAACTTCTTCAACAGTATATTCACAGACGGCTTTGTTTGGTATCTATGAAGTTCGAGTAACTAACAAAGAATCCCCATTTCTTATTTGACTGATATGAGTATAATTACAGTAATGAAGCACATGAGTGATAGCTTGTGGTTATTTTTATGAATGTGACCTTTTTGTGTGACCTTTTGTGTGGTCCTCCTGTGTAAGTGTTCATGTTGCATTCAGATTACATAAAGCACCTCTAATACTATCGTCATCTATTCTCCCGAGCCGTTTCTGGAATGAATGAAAAGCTTTTCCCAGTTTCTCTCTCTATAAGAAACAGAAAACATGAATAATAAATGTACGAGAAATGCCGTTTCAGTCATATCATGAATCTTATGTGCATTTTATATTCCTCACAAATAAAACCTGTCAAACCAGTGGATTACCATGCAGAGACATACAATAAATTGAATAAACACAATGTATGAGTTGTAAATGGCACCCTATTCCCAACATAGTGCACTACTTTTGACCAGATATAGTGCGCTATATAGGGAATAGGGTGCACACAATGTGACACACACAATGACTGCTTGAAAGCTTTATCAATCCCACCATGTGTTCACAGGGCCTCGTCCCCAGCAGACATCGTCTCACCATGTGTCAACTGGCAGTCCAGTCGTCCGACTGGATCAGGTGAGTCAGTGGCTATCTGCCCAGAACAACAAGGTTGCGTCCCAAATGGCACCCTATTCCCTACATTTTGCACTGCTTTTGTTCAAATCAAATCAAACGTTATTTGTCACATGCGCCGAATACAACAAGTGTAGAGTTTACCGTGAAATGCTTAAGCCCTTAAGCAACAGTGCAGTTCAAGAAGAGTTAAGAAACTATTTACTAAGTAGACTAAAATAAAAAGTAATAATAAAAAAGTAACACAATAAGAATAACAATAATGAGGTTATATACAGAAGGCACTGGTACCGAGTCAGTGTGCGGGGTACAGGTTAGTTGAGGTACTTTGTACATGTAGGTGGGGGTGAAGTGTCTATGCATAGATAATAAACAGCGAGTAGCAGCAGTGTACACAAGGGAACGGGTGGGGGGGGTGGGTCAATATAAATTGTCTGGTGGCGATTTTATTAATTGTTCAGCAGTCTTATGGCTTGGGGGTAGAAGCTATTGAGGAGTCTCTTGGTCCTAGACTTGGTGCTCCGGTACCGCTTGCCATGATAGTTCGTTGGTGATGTGGACACCAAGGAACTTGAAACTCTCGATCCGCTCCATTACAGCCCCATCGATGTTAATAGGGGCCTGTTCGGCCCGCCTTTTCCTGTAGTCCACAATCAGCTCCTTAGTCTTGCTCACATTGGGGTAGAGGTTGTTGTCCTGGCACCACACTGCCAGTTCTCTGACCTCTTCCCTATAGGCCGTCTCATCGTTGTGGGTGATCAGGCCTACTACTGTTGTGTCGTCAGCAAACTTAATGATGGTGTTGGAGTCGTGTTTTGCCACACAGTCGTGGGTGAACAGGGAATACAGGAAGGAACTAAGTACACACCCCTAAGGGGCCCCAGTGTTAAGGATCAGCGTGGCAGACGTGTTGTTGTCTACTTTTACCACCTGTGGGCGGACCGTCAGAAAGTCTAGAATCCAGTTGCAGAGGGAGGTGTTTAGTCCCAGAGTCCTTAGCTTAGTGATGAGCTTCGTGGGCACTATGGTGTTGAACACTGAGCTGAAGTCAAAGAACAGCATTCTCACATAGGTGTTTCTTTTGTCCAGTTGAGAAAGGGCAGTGTGGAGTGCGATTGAGATTGCATCATCTGTGGATCTGTTGGGGCGGTATGCGAATTGGAGTGGGTCTAGGCTGTCCGGGAGGATGCTGTTGATGTGAGCCATGACCAGCCTTTCAAAGCACTTCATTGTTACCGACGTGAGTGCCACGGGGCGGTAATAATTTAGGCAGGTTACCCTCGTTTCCTTGGACACAGTGACTATGGTGGTCTGCTTGAAACATGTAGGAATTACAGACTTTGTCAGGGAGAGGTTGAAAATGTCAGTGAAGACACTTGACAGTTGGTCCACGCATGCTTTGAGTACACGTCCTGGTAATCTGTCTGCCCAGCGGTTTTGTGAATGTTGACCTGTTTAAAGGTTTTGTTCACATCGGCTACCGAGAGGATTATCACACAGTCATCCACAACAGCTGGTGCTCTCATGCATGCTTAAGTGTTGCTTGCCTCAAAGCGTGCATAAAAGGCATTTAGCTCGTCTGGTAAGCTCATGTCACTGGGCAGCTCACATCTGGATTTCCCTTTGTAGTCTGTAATAGTTTTCAAGCCCTGCCACATCCGACGAGCGTCAGAGTTGGTGTAGTAGGATTCAGTATTCATCCTATATTGACACTTTGCCTGTTTGATGGTTTGTAGCAGGGCATAGCGGGATTTGTTATAAGTGCCCGGATTAGCCTCCCACTCCTTGAAAGCGGCAGCTCTAGCCTTTAGCTCGATGCGAATGTTGCCTGTAATCCATGGCTTCTGGTTGGGATACAGTATGTACGTGTAATTACTGTGGGGACAACGTTGTCGATGCACTTATTGATGAAGCCGGTGACTGAGGTGGTGTACTCCTCAATGCCATTGGATGAATCCTGGAACACATTCCAGTCTGTGCTTCCAAAACAGTCCTGTAGTGTAGTATCCGCGTCATCTGACCACTTCCATTGTGCACTATATAGAGAAAAGGATAGAGATCAGGGCACGTATTCATCATGCGTGAGTAGGAGTGCTGTTCTAGGATCAGTTTAGCCATTTAGGTTATGATGAATCTATACAGGAGGGACCTGCTCCTAGATCAGTACTCCTACTCTGAGACGCTTTATAAATAGGGGCCCAGAAGTACACAGCTGTTCATCTATCATGTGTTATTTTCATGCAGAGTGGATCCCTGGGAGTGCTACCAGGACACATGGCAGACTACATGCAGCGTGCTGGAGCATCATCGTGACCTCATGAAGGTAAGCCGGGGTTGGGGGGCGGAGGGTTCAGGCTGGGGAGTATTTTTCTCCACTAATACAGGACTAATGAAGGCCTAGTTCACTCATTTTGTGACCGGGAAAAAGTATGTATATCTTTTTTAAATATATATATACAGCACCAGTCAAAAGATTGGACACACCTATTATTTCAAGGGTTTTTCTTTATTTGTACTATTTTCTACATTGTAGAATAATAGTGAAGACATCAAATCTATGAAATAACACATATGGAATCATGTATTAACCAAAAAAATGTAAAACACAATTTTATATTTGAGAAAGTAGCCACCCTTTGTCTTGATGACAGCTTTGCACACTCTTACATTTACATTTACATTTAAGTCATTTAGCAGACGCTCTTATCCAGAGCGACTTACAAATTGGTGCTTTCACCTTATGACATCCAGTGGAACAGCCACTTTACAATAGTGCATCTAGGTCTTTTAAGGGGGGGGGGAGAAGGATTACTTTATCCTATCCTAGGTATTCCTTAAAGAGGTGGGGTTTCAGGTGTCTCCGGAAGGTGGTGATTGACTCCGCTGTCCTGGCGTCGTGAGGGAGTTTGTTCCACCATTGGGGGGCCAGAGCAGCGAACAGTTTTGACTGGGCTGAGCGGGAACTGTACTTCCTCAGTGGTAGGGAGGCGAGCAGGCCAGAGGTGGATGAACGCAGTGCCCTTGTTTGGGTGTAGGGCCTGATCAGAGCCTGGAGGTACTGAGGTGCCGTTCCCCTCACAGCTCCGTAGGCAAGCACCATGGTCTTGTAGCGGATGCGAGCTTCAACTGGAAGCCAGTGGAGAGAGCGGAGGAGCGGGGTGACGTGAGAGAACTTGGGAAGGTTGAACACCAGACGGGCTGCGGCGTTCTGGATGAGTTGTAGGGGTTTAATGGCACAGGCAGGGAGCCCAGCCAACAGCGAGTTGCAGTAATCCAGACGGGAGATGACAAGTGCCTGGATTAGGACCTGCGCCGCTTCCTGTGTGAGGCAGGGTCGTACTCTGCGGATGTTGTAGAGCATGAACCTACAGGAACGGGCCACCGCCTTGATGTTAGTTGAGAACGACAGGGTGTTGTCCAGGATCACGCCAAGGTTCTTAGCGCTCTGGGACGAGGACACAATGGAGTTGTCAACCGTGATGGCGAGATCATGGAACGGGCAGTCCTTCCCCGGGAGGAAGAGCAGCTCCGTCTTGCCGAGGTTCAGCTTGAGGTGATGATCCGTCATCCACACTGATATGTCTGCCAGACATGCAGAGATGCGATTCGCCACCTGGTCGTCAGAAGGGGGAAAGGAGAAGATTAATTGTGTGTCGTCTGCATAGCAATGATAGGAGAGACCATGTGAGGTTATGACAGAGCCAAGTGACTTGGTGTATAGCGAGAATAGGAGAGGGCCTAGAACAGAGCCCTGGGGACACCAGTGGTGAGAGCACGTGGTGAGGAGACGGAATCTCGCCACGCCACCTGGTAGGAGCGACCTGTCAGGTAGGACGCAATCCAAGCGTGGGCCGCGCCGGAGATGCCCAACTCGGAGAGGGTGGAGAGGAGGATCTGATGGTTCACAGTATCGAAGGCAGCCGATAGGTCTAGAAGGATGAGAGCAGAGGAGAGAGAGTTAGCTTTAGCAGTGCGGAGCGCCTCCGTGATACAGAGAAGAGCAGTCTCAGTTGAATGACTAGTCTTGAAACCTGACTGATTTGGATCAAGAAGGTCATTCTGAGAGAGATAGCGGGAGAGCTGGCCAAGGACGGCACGTTCAAGAGTTTTGGAGAGAAAAGAAAGAAGGGATACTGGTCTGTAGTTGTTGACATCGGAGGGATCGAGTGTAGGTTTTTCAGAAGGGGTGCAACTCTCGCTCTCTTGAAGACGGGAGGGACGTAGCCAGCGGTCAGGGATGAGTTGATGAGCGAGGTGAGGTAAGGGAGAAGGTCACCGGAGATGGTCTGGAGAAGAGAGGAGGGGATAGGGTCAAGCGGGCAGGTTGTTGGGCGGCCGGCCGTCACAAGACGCGAGATGTCATCTGGAGAGAGAGGGAGAAAGAGGTCAGAGCACAGGGTAGGGCAGTGTGAGCAGAACCAGCGGTGTCGTTTGACATAGCAAACGAGGATCGGATGTCGTCGACCTTCTTTTCAAAATGGTTGACGAAGTCATCTGCAGAGAGGGAGGAGGGGGGAGGGGGAGGAGGATTCAAGAGGGAGGAGAAGGTGGCAAAGAGCTTCCTAGGGTTAGAGGCAGATGCTTGGAATTTAGAGTGGTAGAAAGTGGCTTTAGCAGCAGAGACAGAGGAGGAAAATGTAGAGAGGAGGGAGTGAAAGGATGCCAGGTCCGCAGGGGAGGCGAGTTTTCCTCCATTTCCGCTCGGCTGCCCGGAGCCCTGTTCTGTGAGCTCGCAATGAGTCGTCGAGCCACGGAGCGGGAGGGGAGGACCGAGCCGGCCTGGAGGATAGGGGACATAGAGAGTCAAAGGATGCAGAAAGGGAGGAGAGGAGGGTTGAGGAGGCAGAATCAGGAGATAGGTTGGAGAAGGTTTGAGCAGAGGGAAGAGATGATAGGATGGAAGAGGAGAGAGTAGCGGGGGAGAGAGAGCGAAGGTTGGGACGGCGCGATACCATCCGAGTAGGGGCAGTGTGGGAAGTGTTGGATGAGAGCGAGAGGGAAAAGGATACAAGGTAGTGGTCGGAGACTTGGAGGGGAGTTGCAATGAGGTTAGTGGAGGAACAGCATCTAGTAAAGATGAGGTCGAGCGTATTGCCTGTCTTGTGAGTAGGGGGAAGGTGAGAGGGTGAGGTCAAAAGAGGAGAGGAGTGGAAAGAAGGAGGCAGAGAGGAATGAGTCAAAGGTAGACGTGGGGAGGTTAAAGTCGCCCAGAACTGTGAGAGGTGAGCCGTCCTCAGGAAAGGAGCTTATCAAGGCATCAAGCTCATTGATGAACTCTCCGAGGGAACCTGGAGGGCGATAAATGATAAGGATGTTAAGCTTGAAAGGGCTGGTAACTGTGACAGCATGGAATTCAAAGGAGGCGATAGACAGATGGGTAAGGGGAGAAAGAGAGAATGACCACTTGGGAGAGATGAGGATCCCGGTGCCACCACCCCGCTGACCAGAAGCTCTCGGGGTGTGCGAGAGCACGTGGGCGGACGAAGAGAGAGCAGTAGGAGTAGCGGTGTTGTCTGTGGTGATCCATGTTTCCGTCAGAGCCAAGAAGTCGAGGGACTGGAGGGAGGCATAGGCTGAGATGAACTCTGCCTTGTTGGCCGCAGATCGGCAGTTCCAGAGGCTACCGGAGACCTGGAACTCCACGTGGGTCGTGCGCGCTGGGACCACCAGATTAGGGTGGCTGCGGCCATGCGGTGTGGAGCGTTTGTATGGTCTGTGCAGAGAGGAGAGAACAGGGATAGACAGACACATAGTTGACAGGCTAGAGAAGAGGCTACGCTAATGCAGAGGAGATTGGAATGACAAGTGGACTACACGTCTCGAATGTTCAGAAAGTTAAGCTTACGTAGCAAGAATCTAATTGACTAAAATGATTAAAATGATAGAGTACTGCTGGGGTAGGCTAGCTGCGTTGTTGACACTACCCTAATCAAGTCGTACCGTTGAGTGTGAAGTTTCTACAATGTTGCTTTTCGGGAGCTAGCTGGCTAGCTAGCAGTGTTGGTTACGTTACGTTGCGTTAGGAGAACGACAATAGCTGGCTAGCTAACCTAGAAAATCGCTCTAGACTACACAATTATCTTTGAAACAAAGACGGCTATGTAGCTAGCTATGTAGCTAGCTACGATCAAACAAATCACACCGTTGGGACTGTAATGAAATGAAATGAAAAAGTGATACTACCTGTGGAGCGACGCGGAATGCGACCGGAATGCGAAAGTTCTATTCAGTAGACGTTGGCTGGCTATTGGCTAGCTAGGAGTGTCTCCTACGTTAAGGACGACAAAATAGCTGGCTAGCTAACCTCGGTGAATTAAGATAATCACTCTAAGACTACACACTCTAAACTACACAATTATCTTGGATACGAAGACAGCAAAGACAACTATGTAGCTATCTAATACTACACTAATCAAGTCGTTCGGTTGAGTGTGATAGTTACTACAGTGCTACGGTAGCCGGTGAACGTATGCTAGCTGGCTAGCTGCTAGGCAGATAGGAGGGCGACGAAATACGATAATAACGCAATTATCACTCTAAGACTCCACACTCTAAGCTACACAATTATCTTGGATACGAAGACAGCAAAGACAACTATGTAGCTAGCTATGTAGCTAGCTAACACTACACTAATCAAGTCGTTCAGTTGAGTGTGATAGTTACTACAGTGCTACGGTAGCCGGTGAACGTATGCTAGCTGGCTAGCTGCTAGGCAGATAGGAGGGCGACGAAATACGATAATAACGCAATTATCACTCTAAGACTCCACACTCTAAGCTACACAATTATCTTGGATACGAAGACAGCAAAGACAACTATGTAGCTAGCTATGTAGCTAGCTAACACTACACTAATCAAGTCGTTCAGTTGAGTGTGATAGTTACTACAGTGCTACGGTAGACGGTGAACGTGTTGGACAGATAGGAGACGACGAAATACGATAATTACGCAATTATCTTTGATACAACGACGACTATGTAGCTAGCTAAGAAGAAATTGCTAAGATTAGACAAATCAGACCGTTGTACTATAATGAAATGTAATGAAAAAGTTATACAACCTGCAGACCGAAGCGCGGATGCGACCAGATCGCTCCAACCCGGAACTACCTCTCTTGGCATTCTCTCAACCAGTTTCATGAGGTAGTCACCTGGAGTGCATTTCAATTAACAGGTGTGCCTTGTTAAAAGTACATTTGTGGAATTTCTTTCCTTCTTAATGTGTTTGAGCCAATCAGTTGTGTTGTGACTGTCACATGTGCTCCCTCCCCGGCCTCTAGGTCACCAGGCTGCACGTGATGGCGCACACCTGATACCATTGTTACACACACCTGCGCATCATCACTCACCTGGACTCCATCACTTCCTTGATTACCTGCCCTATATATGTCACTCCCATTGGTTCCTTCCCCAGGCGTCATTCTTTCTGTTTCATGCCTGTGCGTTGTTTGTGTTTCTTGTTTTGTATTATGTTGCATTTATTTATTAAAACACTCACTCCCCGAACTTGCTTGCCGACTCTCAGCGCACATCGTTACAGTGACAAGGTATGGGTGGTATACAGAAGATAGCCCTATTTGGTAAAATATCAAGTCCATATTATTGCAAGAACAGCTCAGATAAGCAAAGACAAATGACAGTCCATTATTACTTTAAGACATGAAGGTCAGCCAAACCGGAAAATTTCAAGAACTTTGAAAGTTTCTTTGAGTACAGCCGCAAAAACCCTCAAGCACTATGATGAAACTGGCTCTCATGAGGACCGCCACAGGAAAGGAACACCCAGAGTTACCTCTGCTGCAGAGGATAAGTTCATTAGAGTTGCCAGCCTCAGAAATTGCAGCCCAAATGCTTCATAGAGTTCAAGTAACAGACACATCTCAACATCAACTATTCAGAGGAGACTGCCTGAATCAGGCCTTCATTGTCGAATTGCTGCAAAGAAACCACTACTAAAAGGACACCAATAAGAAGAAGAGACTTGCTTGGGCCAAGAAACCCAAGCAATGGACATTAGACTGGTGGAAATCTGTCCTTTGGTCTGATGAGTCCACATTTGAGATTTTTGGTTCCAACCGCCGTGTCTTTGTGAGACGCAGAGTAGGTGAACAGATTATCTCCGCATGTGTGGTTCCCACCGTGAAGCATGGAGGAGGAGGTGTGATGGTGCGGGGGTGCTTTGCTGGTGACGCTGTCAGTGATTCATTTAGAATTCAAGGCACACTTAATCAGCATGGATACCACAGCATTCTGCAGCGATATGCCATCCCATCTGGTTTGCGCTTAGTGGGACAATAATTTGTTTTTCAACAAGACAATGACCCAACACACCTCCTGGCTGTGTAAGGGCTATTGGACCAAGAAGGAGAGTGATGGAGTGCTGCATCAGATGACCTGGCCTCCACAATCACCCTACTTCAACCAAACTGAGATAGTTTGGGATGAGTTGGACCGCAGAGTGAAGGAAAAGCAGCCAACAAGAGTTACGCATATGTGGGAAATCCTTCAAGACTGTTGGAAAATCATTCCAGGTGTAGCTGGTTGAGAGAATACCAAGAGTGTGCAAAGCTGGCAAAGGGTGGCTACTTTGAAGAATCTAAAATCTAAAATCTATTTTGATTTGTTTAACACTTTTTTGGTTACTACATGATTCCATGTGTGTTATTTCATAGTTTGATGTGTTCACTATTATCCACTATTATTAAAAAGTTTTGACTGGTACTGTATATTTTTTTGATTTATCAGGGGAACCCTCAGCACCTCTACTTCCTGCGGCTTTGTATATTGCATGAGCTGTACATTTAGCAGTGAAGGATAATATCAAGATAAAATTGTGGTAGTTCAGAGAGGAGAGTTCAAGGTAGCATACATTGGATGCAACAGAATTAGCTACGGTGTATGGAACTTATTCATAGATAATACATTCATGCACGGCCCACGAAATATTAATAAAGACAGGGCAAATTGAACTGTTTTTAGAAATAGCCTATAACATTACTGTATGCTGCAATTGTTTCCATGGCAACAAAACATTACCGTATTTAGAACACTACAGTATATCAAAACACTGCTGTAATATGTGACAAATCCTTCCATCAGAATGTGGGCAATCTATTTGTGGTGCTGACCTAAGCTGGATCAAATGCCATTTCACGGGACTGAAGGTGCCAATCATGGTATTTTGCCTAGTTAAATAAAGGTTAAAAAAATTGTTTTATGTTTTTGTTTTTTTCCTGTCCACAGAGAGTCACAGGGTGCATTCTGTCCAATGTGAACACACCGTCCACAACTCCAGTGATCGGCCAACCACAGAATGAGACTCAGACTGCCATCTATCAGAACCACAACACAATGAACAACAAGCCCACTGCCAGTGAGGGATTATGTACATATATGCTACACAAATGTCTTTCAGATCTCATTTGTGCCATTTTCATTAGGTTAACAATAAAGAGCTCAGAATCTGAAATATAATTTATGATTGATGAGAAGGAGGAAAGGTTGTTGTAATGTACTAAGAAATGGATTGTCTGCTTTCTATAACTTATTCAATGGATGTCATTTGCTACTAGAAAATGTCTGATGTTTGCTTCCTCATACCTAAACAGTTAAGCTTTGGGGGAAGATGAGTGAGAGCTTGGGCAAAATTTGCTGTGTTCGCCCCCACATTGATCGTTTTACCTTTGTGGGTAAGTAGTATGCTACACAAGCAACTTCCTGAAAATCATACATTTGTAATTGTATGGTACAGTAAGTTCACAATGATTGATTAATAACCCTTTATTTTATCTTGATTTCTTTAACATCAAAAGATGAAAATGCCAACCTTGGCCCTGCAATGCGATATGAGGAAATTGGTGAGTTAACACTCTTTTGTATGTCTCCATAAGATTGATGTACTACCAATATTGCATACCGACTATATATTGTCAGAATACAAAAGCTTTTAACTTGGGTCATTATATTTTCCCTTCACAAATCAAAATAACTTTCTTCATTATCGAATAATTGAACAGGAAGTTATCTTATCCATGTACTTTTTTGTTTATTGGGTGTCTAATTTCTGTCTTCATGTCTATTGTCCAGAGTTGCGCATCTTGCTTCTGTGTGGCAGTGATCTTCTAGAGTCATTCTGCATCCCTGGCTTATGGAAAGACAGTGATGTAAGTAGGCCCTCTCACTCTTTCACTTCCCTGTCTTCTTAAGTCTGTTGTAAGACTGTCATTCTCACAGAAAATATTAACACTTTTAGTTTTTTTTCTAGTTATTTTCATACTTTACATAGTGTACAGTACATACTTGTCCTAATGGCTTGCCCTGAAGTTCTAAGCAGACATAGTAAGACCTCTAAAGAGGCCGAAGGGGACACTGGAAGACTAATAGTTTTGAATAATGTTGACATTTTAATCTATCCAGTCTCCACGTAGGGACATGAATGATAATTATTTAATATCCTAATATGCATAATGTTGCATCCGAGACACTTTACCATAACTATTACAGTGACCCATTTAATCAGAATTATAAGGCAATACTGCAATGTGTCATACAAATGGTTTGCAGATGGAGGTGATTGTGGGAGACTTTGGGATTGTTGTTGTGCCTCGGGATGGAGTTGATACAGAGAGGATAATGAACCATTCCTCTGTGCTGCGCAAGAACAAGGTAGTATCTGCATTATGAGCCTATATGAGTCATGAGCTTGGTTAAAAGTGAAAACCCCATAAGCTTGATAATGTAATCTGTTAAAGCTTATTATGTTAATGTCTTAACATGGTACCAACTCTGTACCATAGAAAATTATAAATATCCATTGATACATTTTATAACGTAAAACTTTCTCTATGTGTGTTTTTTCCAGGATAACATCACAGTAGTAAAAGACGATGCCAACCACCCTATGTCCATTGTCAGCTCAACCAAGAGCAGGTAAATGTGAATTATAAGTTAGCAACCATCCTATTTTGGGCCTCCATTAGGCCTATTTAATAAATAATAATACATAATTATAGAATCTACTGTCTTTTATTCACTGTGGACTCTGGTAAAGATTGGTTCTTTTTCACAAAGATGTATCTGTCAAAGGGAAAATCCACTCAAAAACAATCTTTAGCTATTTCTTTCAATAGTCCAATGTTGATACAATTCCAAA
This sequence comes from Oncorhynchus nerka, assembly GCF_034236695.1. Taxonomy (NCBI): domain Eukaryota; kingdom Metazoa; phylum Chordata; class Actinopteri; order Salmoniformes; family Salmonidae; genus Oncorhynchus; species Oncorhynchus nerka. The sequence goes on along the minus strand of NC_088415.1, from coordinate 74,231,244 downwards.
ATGTTTTGCATGTCAGCGCTCAAGATTTCAAGATATTGGACTTTCAAAAAGCAAAGTGTCACTTGCCACGTCATCATGATGATGCAAAATACCAAAAGATAGTTTTTGAGTGGATTTTCCCTTTAATGTACCACTTCAGTAGCTGTTTAGTGGCTCTTCGGTCTAACCAAAACATTTGCTGAACATTAGGAGGCTGTTTTCCGGAAACAGATTAAGCATAGTACTAGACTAAAAAGTACTTTTCAATGGAAATTCTCCATTAAGCTTACTGTTTTGTCCAGGACTAGGCTTTGTCTACTCCCAGGAAACCGCCTCTAGTTGAACTAAGCTGTTCCCATATCACATTCTAATTCTATGTCCCTTCTATCAGACTGGCCCTTCAGCACGGGGACGGTCATGTGGTGGACTACCTGAACCAGACAGTCATCGACTACATCCTGCAGAGTCAGCTCTACATCAATGCCTCTGGATAGGAACTACTGCTCCGGCCTACTGTCAAATTGTCCCTGTCTGTCTCTCATGTAAAATGTATACTCCTCTTGAGCTACTGCTTTTCCATTCGAAGGAGCATTAGATATGCATTTCCCTTCTTACTGTATCATAATGACTCATCGGACCTGTGGATGTACTGTACAGCGAGGTGCTTAAGAGCTGTGTGTACAGTGGACCACCTTCACAACTGACTTTGTGTAGGCTGCATGGGACAGTGTTTCTGTCTGTCCCAAATGGCACCCTAATCCCTATATAGTACACTACTTTTGACCAGGGCCTGTTAGGCTCTGGTAAAAAATAGTGCACTTTTTATTCAATATGGTGCCATTTGGGATGCAACCTTGGTGTCATGAAGAGAGGGTGCAGAGATTGTTACCTAATGAATGTTGACCTTTGCTGCTTGATTTAAATCTGTCGGTTCTTAGACTGCATGCTTAGAACGTTTTTTTTGTTTTGGCATGAGTACTTACTCACTTCGTAGATATATGTTGTGAAAGTGTTTGCAAAAAGACAAACATAGTGGGTACCCACCTCTCACTTCATTTTCTATTCACTATACTTCTACTGTATGTACAGAAGTATCTGTATTGATGTATCTGTGATTGCATATCAATGCCTAAATGTTTTGTCTTCAGTGGGCATTCGTGCAAAATGTAGATTTGTTTGCACATAAGACAATGATTTGTGCATTGATTTATTTTTGTGTGCAAAGGATTTTGCACATTTCTCCTGCTTGTCACCAAGCAAATTACCACGACTCCCAAAGCAAATGCAATTAACCTCTTTCTTACTATGTGCTATGTAGCTAGTTACTCGAGATTCTTACAAAAATGTGTCTAGTGGAAAAAACAACAGCACAAACTACAGAAGTGCATTCCATGTGCCTGGGGATGAATTCACAGATATAAGTCTCCCGCTCCCTTGCACTCAACACTGTCATAATATTATCAACCTGATATAAAATGTGCTCTAATGTTGTTCTGCAAAGGAAGTGGGGACATAGCCTTTGATCAATAGTTTCTTACGGAAGCTTCTCATGTTCAGTGCCAGGACTCTTTAGACAGTTCAGTTTAATGGGCATTGAGTGTAACCATTGATTTGTGCAGTAATGATTTCACAGGGTAATAGGGTGTATACAGTATGTGCATATCACAGGACATTGGTTGCACCTTAGTTGGAGAGTACGGGCTCTTGGTAATGGTTGGAGCGGAATAAGTGGAATGGTATTAAATACATCAAACACATGGTTTCCATGCTATTCCGTTCCTGCAATTATGAGCTGTCGTCCCCTCAGCAGCCTCCTGTGGTGCACATTGTGCCCAATTGGTCAATGCAAAATAATGACGATTATTTGGTTTAATTAGTGTCTAAATGTTACCAAAGCATCTTGCATTCATATCTAGCTTTACAAGTGTCAATTTGGCTAAGAATATTAGGTTATTCAATCTTAATATCAGATGAAGCAAAATACGTTCCACTGCTTCCTGCAATCTCACGGTTCATAATTTATAAGAAATGGACACACAAGTGCTACTAGTTGTCAATATTGTAGCGTTGTATAAGCCTGGCATGATGCAAGACTATCAATAGTACACTGTGTGTAAGATGTTCTAGACAAACAATATTGCTTCTTTATGTGTCATCCGAGTGTAATGAACAAACTGTACTGGGTCCAATATCCCTTCAAGCAGATGGTCTTTATACATGCATCCCTTGAGTCTTTCTATCAAATACACAACATCAGTTATTTGGTATTCTTTAAAGACTGGTTTAGATAAACAAGATGTGGAAAATCTGATATGAAAAATAAGCATCGTCGTGGTCCTAGTAATAGGGCAATGTTTAGTATAATAGTCTCAGCCCACTGGGCAAAGACATTTCAACATCTAGTTTGGATTTAAATTTGGTTGAGTTGTCAACTAATGTGAATTCAACACGAAATTTAAAAAAAATCTAAATCTCCATGTCATTAAATTTAGGTGAAAAGTTGGGTGAAAAAAATACAAAATTCCAATACGTTGATGACTTTCTGCAAATCCAATCATTTTTCCACGTTGTTTCAACGTCATCACATTGATTTTGTGTTGTTGAACTGATGTGGAAACAACGTTGATTAAACCAGTGTTTGCCCAGTGGGAGAGAAGGTCTCATGGAACCTGAGGAGATTGTATGAGTAGATGATTTATAGATATAATATGAAGAGATGTTTGATTTATATTTGATTCTGTTCATTGAATTATTTGGTAAGGAGTCCTGAAAACATACATTTTTTGGAATCCTATGTAAAATGAGCTACAATTCCACTTTCAGATCTGGGTTGGAAATGATTTGTATTTTGTCATCTTAGACTGTGGACTGACTGGCTGACACAATATAACATTCTCAGTCTTTCAATACCTCCATAATAAACCAAGTGTGTAACAATAGATATGTTGAAGTTGCTTACATGATTAGTAATTTCCTCAGTTGAAAAGCAAAAGGATAGCTTTTCTCTCTCACGTGAAACACATCCACATTAATTGTGTGTTGCATTTAGTAGCACCTGGTTTGTGTTGTTAAGGAATAAATATTGAAGTTTATTTGACAGAATACAACAGAAAATACATTGTTTTTAACACTTAGTAGATCACTGAAAATATCGCATTACCATTGACAAAATATTGCTCCTCGTGTTTGAACATTTCACAGATTTTTTTGTTGTTGCAGGCAGTTATGCATACATTTAGTTAAACACTCCTTTTCTCTTACATAATACCATGTTACATTCAGACACTAAATCTGTGTCCCAAATGGCACCTTACCCTATATATTTGAGTCCCAAATGGAACCCTATTCCCTATATTGTGCCCTATTTTGTTATGGTCTTATGGGCCTTGGTCAAAAGTTGTGCATTATATAGGGAATAGGGTACCATTTGGGACATAAACTTAGATCTCTCAATAGGTGGGGATTAAGGTCTCTCAATAGGTGGGGAATTGAAGCAGCCCTTAGGGATGTTCGCGTGTATGTCCTCTAAGTTCCTGATGTCGTCCAGGATCATATCGATATCTAGGTTGAGGCCAGTCAACCTGGTCCTCTGGCTGGCCTCCTTCCCTTCTAGGTCCTGCAGTCGAGGCTGGAGCTGTAGGTTGACCTGGCCACGAGCGCTGGTGATGGACTGCTCCAACTCCCCTAGCCTCTCCTCATCCACACTGCCAGGTTTACCTTTTAGGAGAGTACCAATTGTCAGCACCAACAAACATCATAAAAATGTCATAAAACAGTGGTCATATGAAGATGGGATGGTGCGGCAATAAGACAACAAACAAGTGATTTTGTTTGGTGCGAGTTAGCGGTTTGTAGTTGTTAGTGGAACATACCGATCATGCTCAGAAGGTTATTGATGACCAGGAGTGTTTCTCCCACAGCGTCTCTGGTGTGCTTGGCATTGTTGTAAGCACCAGTTGCTCCAATTGAAGCCTGAGGAGGAAAGAACATTACAAAGCATTACAGACCTTTAATTGGGAAAAATATATTTATTTTAAGAACCATCTTTACATTGACCCAGGTTTGTTTAGGTTTGACATGTCATGTCTGAGAGCATCGCACTGAAACGGACCTCTGCTGCTCTGTCTTTCTGTATCTCAGCGTTAGCCTTCTCTGCGGCCACTTTGGCCACAGTGGCCACTGCCTGCTTCTGCAGACCCTGCACATCCTCTTTCAGCTTGGTGGCGTCCTTCAACAGACCAGCAGGAGGAACTGGTAAAGAGCCAGACATTCCCTGTGGAGATCAACAAAGTCAAATGAGCTCATCTCGAAGTTTCCATGCATGCTTGGCAAAATACATTTGGAATCACGCCTGGTAGCTTAAAATGTTAGTATCTTGGTTGTGAATAGGCCATGTCTGGAATCAAATCGACTCATAACCGTAAGTGACTCGAGACATTAACCTCATTGTTTTGCCCAACTTACATTCTCCTTCTAGAGCTTCTAGCGAAAGGCACAAGCTGTGGATTAGGATATGAACCCCAGTTGGATATTTCTATTGAAAGGAAGGGGTCTGTTAAGGTACCTCCAGTCGAGAGACCACAGCTTCCAGGCTGCTGACAGTGCCCAGTGCATCATTGTAGTCTCCAGTCACACTGCCTATGATGAATAGGGTCTCTGAGTTGTTGCCAACAGCTTGATGAATGGTGGCGTTGATGCCAGGGAGTTTCTTTATGGCCTCGTCGGCCAATGCCTTGTTCTTGTTGATCTGGCCATCAAACCCTGCAGAATACAAGAGACTCAGACATAAGCATCAGTGATTTCTGGCATGTGTGTCTATTCAAGGGTTGCATGTTTCGTCACAATATTGTTTTGAACGTTCGTTTTGGACTGATGCCTTACTGAGAATTCTACTCAATGCATTGTCAATGAGTGCTGATGGAGACTTCAGCAAAAGTGCATTGCAGTGCCTTGGAAATACAATGCCATTCAAAAGGAGGCAAATAATTAGAATGACAACCTTTTGATGTCACCAGATTGACTTTAGACGCAGTATAGATGCAGCTAGTTAGCTAAGATTGAGGGGAGGATTTTAGCTAACTAACATTAGTATTGCTAGCTATTTTTTTTTTTTACAAACTTTGCTAGTTAATTAATAACAACATTGCCATCTGTCTAAAGTAAATTTGACAACATGATATTGCTGGTAATGTTGTTTCCTAGTAAACATTTGATTACTTAAACAATGTCATCGTATTTCCAGGCAATTGTAATAGTAATTTTGACTAAACAGTCGTTAGCTTCCATCCAGAATGACTGGGCATATCACGACTTTAGGGCGCCACTATTGCATCCCCGGTAGAGCCCAGCTCGGAGAACATTCATAGCAATGAAATTATGTGACGGAGGTGCAACCTATGAATAGTGTATCATTATTTGCAATGATTATTTAAATATATCTACCCTGCTATGTCGCAGAAAGTATGTCATAAATATGTTATATGCTTTCTAGATGAGAGAATCATTGTATTTGGTGAAAAGTAAAACATTTTAATTATTAATTTTCACCTACTGTAACTGCCGGTAGTGCTGTAGTAAATCATTATTAATTAAACTGAGAAATACAGCGAGTGCACAAAAAATAAAGGACACCTTACTAATATTGAGGTGCACCCCCTTTTGCCCTCAGAACAGCCTCAATTTGTCGGGGCATGGACTCTACAAGGTGTCAAAAGCGCTGCACAGGGATGCTGGCCCATGTTGACTCCAATGCTTCCCACAGTTGTGTCAAATTGGCTGGATGTCGTTTGGGTGGTGGACCATTCTTAATACACTTGGGAAAGTGTTGAGCGTGAAAAAACCCAGCAGCGTTGTAGTTTTTGACAAACTAGTGCACTTGACCTGGCACCTACTACCGTAACCCGTTCAAAGGCACTTAAATATTTTGTCTTGCCCATTCACCCTCTGAATGACACACATGCACAATCCATGTCTCAATCGTCTCAATCGTCTCCTCCCCTTCATCTACACTGGTTGAAGTGGATTTAACAAGTGCCATCCATAATGGATCATAGCTTTCAACTGGATTCACCTGATCAGTCTATATCATGGAAAGAGCAGGTGTCCTTCATGTTTTGTACACTCAAGAGTAAAAGCTCTGAGACATAATTACAGTGGCTGTGTGACTGTGCTTTTCTAATGTATGGGCCAGCCTTGTCAGATATAATGCTGATAGTTTATTCATATTTATACTGTGCTGTAGTGGGAATGAGACCTATAGAAATATGAAAGGCTTTTCATACCTCTTAGCATCTCCAGTGCATTATCCACCCCATCAATATTATCTGTGATATCCTTCAGGGCCAGTTCTGTGTTAGCCTTCGCATGATTTGCTCTGCCAAGAAGCTTGTCATATTTCTGTAAAACAATCAACATTGTGTCAGTTATTACCATTCATAAGGTTTAGTGAAGTCATTAGTGACACTTTTGAAATAGTTCAGTTGGATAATCTAACAGTGAATTTCAGAGGTTACATGAAAACAGTTCTCAGAAACCTTTGAGGTTGGAATATAAGTAATACTATTTAATATACTACCAATCCTACACAGAAAGATGTCTAAATGATGACAAGTTAGTAGTGAAAGGCCTCTAGTGTACCTGTTGAGCTGCCTTCCCCTGGGCCAGAAGATCTTCTACTGCGGCTTTGTCCTCCTGGGTGTCCTCTTGCAGTGCCTGGTACGCTGTTAGGTTCTTCTCCACCCGTTCTCTCAGGCCATCCAATTTAGCCAACACACTGTCAATGTCCTTCTGCCAGAAAAATAAGCTCAGTCAGACTCAGTGTGTTGTGCAAGTGTAATTACATATGCTCACACATCTGTGGAGAACTGCCCTAGATTCCTCACCAGCCAGGTTTTAATTAGGTCGTCCCCCCATGCATTTTTTGCTGACTCATGTTCTTGATCATTAATTGCTTTGTTGTGTTTAAACGTAGCTTAGCAAGGAAACGATTTAGAGATCTAGCTTGACAGACATGCCTTGAGACAGGTTCAGCTGCCAATAGTTGTTCATAGTGAAAGGTGTTGAAATTGAATGTCTTTATCTCCTTAATTTCCAGGACCCAGACAGTAACTATCAATGTATGTTTATTATGATTAAGGTATCTCAGAAGACTTGACCTGAAAGTGGTCACCAAATAGAGACCAGAGAGAAATGAGCCTGATGAGAGACCTGCTCTGCTCAGTACCTTGAGAGGACGAGGGATTCCCGGCTCCAGGGAAGCTATCTGCTCCAGAGTGCCAGTTGCCATCCTGCTCTCATCTCGGGCAGAGCTGCTCAGGCGAGTAGCCAGGCTCTCCATGGCCTTCACCTGGGCTGAGTTCTCATCATACCTGACCAGAGAAAAATTAAAGGGTTAATCTCATCAATCTAACAACAACGGTTCATCAACTATGTTATTATGCAGATCATTACATGGCTGTTAGTAGAGGATATATCGTCTACTGTATTTTCACAGGAAATCATGGGTATCGTATTGTATGAAGACTGGTTTCTTACTTGGTTTTAAGATCACTGATAAGCTCCTTGATCTTGTTTTCCCCTGTCATGACCGATCTCATGAGTGCCAGGGACTTCTCTGACTTTGCAAGGGCACCGTTAGCTGTCTTGTCCATTGTCTCCGATTTGCTCTGCTGTCTAATAAACAGTCACAACATAGTTATTCAGAGCACCACAAGTCATTTTCTAACATGGGATATTCCAGTCTGTATAAATGTGACATGGAGGGGTGCAGTACTAACTTTTCAGCCAGGTCTGTTGCTCTCTGAACCAGAGAAGAGAGGGTGTCCGTGCCCACCCCTGCATCACCTAAGGGGAATTCCTAACATGGGGGTGGAAGGTAAACACTAATGAAATGGATTATTAACAAGCATACACTTGGATATATTCATCTGTCCTTTACTCTCTCCTTATTTGATGACAATGACATCAGTGACAAAAGTAGAATACTACGGAGTAGAATACTACTGTACTACTCACAGCTTGTTTGATGTTGAATCTTGCCTCTTCAAGTTTGCGCCGCACATCACTGATGAGTGTCTGGACATCAGATACCTGTCGTTGGTACTTCTGGTCCTGCAGCTTGATGTTGTCAACGGTGTTGGAGATCGCCTGGATGTCTCTGCCTTCACTCAGCTGGGTTGCACTGATGTCTGAGAGCCGGGCCTGTAAGTCTTTCTCGGATTCTATTCAATAGAACAAAACAAACCACCAACATGAGATCTGCTCTCGCACTTTCTAAACCAATTGCGTCACAAACTGAGTGTGATACATTGGGGTATGACAGAGATACAGTGCATGGACATTGCTTCACCATGTTTCAGATGCCTGATAACCATCCTGAATTGTTTTAATATATGTTGATTCATTAGCAAAATGAGTGATCCTCTGACACTTCTATGTTGTATAACCAGTTATGAATGACTTACCAGAGAGTGTCTGTGCATTTCTCTGCAAGTCTGTGACTATGTCCTCTGCTGTTCTGATGGCTTTCTCCATCTGGGCGTCGTTAACTGGCAGACTGCCACTCTCCATGCCCGTAAACAGGGTTTCTATCTCCCGTAGTTTACGACTATACCCCTCCATCTGCAACACATGAACCAACGGGATAGGAAAGCTTTAAAAAGAGCTTATGAAAGGTTCATCTCTGGTGATAGACAAAAATATAACATTCCCTAATAACACGCCACTTTGATACAGCTACGACCGGAAGTGATTTTTCCCGTTAGGATAACTTACGCAGCAGGTTAGGAGAATTAATTTAGCAGGTTAGGATAATTAGGTTAAAGTTAGAAAAAGGCTAGGGTTAGCAAAAATGATTTCCTAACCTGCTATGAAAAGTCACTTCCGGTCATAGCTGTATTGAAGTGCTGTGTTTTTAGAGAGTCCTCAAAAAGTTAGCTGGCTAGAGGCCAGCATTCACAAAAGATTTGGGTCTGGGTTAGCGACATTAATTAAAGGTTGACAAAAAAATTAAAATAATAATATATATACACACACACACCTCTGCATTACTAATACTGTAGGACAATATAGTACATTCAGAATGTGTAATTAGAAGCAAGTGTGAGATATCCCTCTAGTGGTGTGGGGGCTATGCTTTGGCAAAGTGGGTGGGGTTATATCCTTCCTGTTTGGCCCTGTCCGGGGGTATCATCGGATGGGGCCACAGTGTCTCCTGACCCCTCCTGTCTCAGCCTCCAGTATTTATGCTGCAGTAGTTTATGTGTCGGGGGGCTAGGGTCAGTTTGTTATATCTGGAGTACTTCTCCTGTCCTATTCGGTGTCCTGTGTGAATTTAAGTATGCTCTCTCTAATTCTCTCTTTCTTTCTCTCTCTCGGAGGACCTGAGCCCTCGGACCATGCCTCAGGACTACCTGGCATGATGACTCCTTGCTGTCCCCAGTCCACCTGGCTGTGCTGCTGCTCCAGTTTCAACTGTTCTGCCTGTGATTATTATTATTTGACCATGCTGGTCGTTTTATGAACATTTGAACATCTTGGCCATGTTCTGTTATAATCTCCACCCAGCACAGCCAGAAGAGGACTGGCCACCCCACATAGCCTGGTTCCTCTCTAGGTTTCTTCCTAGGTTTTGGCCTTTCTAGGGAGTTTTTCCTAGCCACCGTGCTTCTACACCTGCATTGCTTGCTGTTTGGGGTTTTAGGCTGGGTTTCTGTACAGCACTTTGAGATATCAGCTGATGTACGAAGGGCTATATAAATACATTTGATTTGATTTTGATTTGTGAGATGGAGCAGTAAATTCAAACCCTGCAAGGTTTTCGTTATGATAATGACATAACTTCAAAGGTTAACTATTGTGTTTCAATGCTTCACATAGTGCTCCTTGTAATTCCTCCTCCCACACTACATCCTGAGGATAGGGGGCACCCCAAATGTCACCCTATTCCCTATTTAGTAGGGTTCTGGTGAAAAGTAGTGCACTATATATGGAATAGGGTGCCATTTGGGACAACGCCAGCAGCTCCAGATTATGTGGCATTTGCACACCAACACAACTCTTTCATTTATCTGGTAAGTACTTTCCCCTCCCAGGTGGTAGTAGGCTACATGTACTGAGAGGAATCTTGTAAGAAATACTGATGCAAGATCACAACTCTGTAAACCTCTTCCTTTCGTAACAAAATTCCAACTATTCCTTCGTTAACCCACTAAGCTACTGTATAAGGATGTTGAATCAGCGACAGGGTGAGCCAGGACAAATATGCCTGCTGTAGCCTAATTTCTGGTCCAGTTATTGTGTCTGCGTCTCAAACGGCATCCTATTCCCAAAGCCTGTATATAGGGAATAGGGTGCCATTAGGGATGAACACCAAGTGCTGCCATTTAATCATTGGAGAGAGCACTGTGACATGTTTGACCTCAATGGAAAGACGAGGCATTGATCAAATAATCCCAGTGGGTTTTACCTCAGTCTTGACAAGGTTGAAGCAGGAGGGACACGCGGAACGCTGGCACTTCAGACCCTCAAAGCCTTCTCTGCAAGAACACTGGCCCTGGTCACTGCATTTGTTGTACAGAGAGCCCTGAGAATTGCAGCCACAAGCTAGAACGCAAAATGAAAACAATTGTTAAAATGTATATAAAATTGTAGACAATATTTAACTGTTGGAATCTAAAGGAGGAGCTATGTGTCTAAGTTTGAAAGAGCTGGATATGGGGAGCGAACAAGGTGCTGTCCTTACGTTTGCATGCCTCTGATGGCATGCTGTGGTGATAGCCCTCCAGACAGCTCTCACAGAAGAAGCCAGTGGTATGCTTTAGGCATTTCAGGCACTGCCCTGTCTGTGGGTCACAACTACGGACAGTGTTCGGGTCCATGTGTCCATTGCACTGGCAGCGCCGACAAGGCCTCTGGATGCCATCTTCACCCAAGGGATCGCCATAGAAACCATCCTGGCAAGTGTGGCAATGTGAGCCTGTTGAGAGTGAGGAGGGAGGAAGAGGTAGGTACAATATGAAAAAAAAATATATATAATAAATATATACGCGCACACACACACACACTGCCAGTCAAAAGTTTGGACACACCCACTCATTCAAGGGCTTTTCTTTATTTTTACTATTTTCTACATTGTAGAATAATAGTGACAACATCAAAACTATGAAATAACACACATGGAATCATGTAGTACCCCAAAAAAGTGTTAAACATATCAAAATATATTATATATTTGAGTTTCTTCAAAATAGCCATTTGAATTCTCTCAACCAGCTTCATGAGGTAGTCACCTGGAATGCATTTCAATTAACAGGTGTGGCTTGTTAAAAGTTCATTTGTAGAATTTATTTATTTCTTAATGCATTTGAGCCAATCAGTTGTGTTGTGACAAGGTAGGGGTGGTATAAAGAAGATAACCCTATTTGGTAAAATACCAAGTCCATATCATGGCAAGAACAACTCAAATAAGCAAAGAGAAATGACAGTCCATCATTACTTTAAGACATGAAGGTCAGTCTGAGGAACATTTCAAGAACTTTGAAAGTCTCTTCAAGTGCAGTTGCAAAAACCATCAAGCACTATGATGAAACTGGCTCTCATGAGGACCACCACAGGAAAGGAAGACCCAGATTTGCCTATTTTGGAATGAGTAGGTGTTTCCAAACTTTTGACTGGTACTGTATATGCAGTATATATATAAAATATGCAAATAGCTGACATTAAAAGATCAATGCCCTAATAGTGTATCCCATCTAACAGACATGGTCTGTGACAGTGGTTGTGTCCCAAATAGTACCCTATTCCCTATATAGTGCACTACTTTTGACCAGGACCCAAGTGGACAATATAGGAAATAGGATGCCATTTGTGACTATGACTCACCAGTGGTGCCAGGTGGACAGAGGTCACACTTGACCTCCAGGGAACCTGGGCTCACAGAGCAGGCACCTCCATTGGGACAGGGACACTTCTGACAAGACTGTGGCTGGGCAGGATCATTATAGTACCCTGGCGGGCAGATCTGGCGACCAGGGGTCTCATCTGCAGAGTAACAGTCTCCTGTGGAACAACAACACAAAATCACATATAATTTTTGGGCATGTTCAAATTCATTTTCACAACAAATGAACATTATATTTCAATAATTGATTTGAACATGTCTATAACTATAATTTATCCAGGGAAGTGCATATTGCAAAAGGAGGTATGTCCAAAATCTCACCATTAACAACAAAAGAACTAAATCTATTAAGACAAATATACAGTAACACTTGGACAAAGTTCAAATGTCACCGACCTGTTTCAGAGTCACAGCTTCCTCCTCTACAGCTGCAGGGCTCACAGGAGCTGTATGGACCTTTGCTTGGCGAACTTCTTTTATACCCTGCAGCACACTTCTCACAGAACTGGCCCTCATATCCCACTGGGCAGCTACATTTCTGTACCCATGCAGCTGGGGACCCGGCACCTCGACGGGCAGACTCCATGCGCACGTCGTCAAGGTAACCACGCCCTAGAGGACAGTAAAGGCATTGCTTTTTATTGAGTGACTGACAAAAGATGAAGACAATGCAATGTGATGACAATGTGTACTACTTATTTATAAAGATCACATAAAAAAAAAAAACTAAAATAAACTAGATTTAAAACGGTTCCAAAGTACTTATTTACAACATATGCAGGAGAAGAAGTAACACCAAGGATCTGTTGATGTACACAGTAACCAATCTTATAGTCTGAGGGATACAAAAATAAGTACTTACCATTTTCTCCAAATGTCCCACGGATTTTAATGTCAGTCAGATTGTGGAGGAGTGTTTGAAACTGGAAAGATGAAAGGTGGGGCCTCCATTCACTGCCCTGTTGCTCATCCAGTCTGAGAATGTAAGACACAGCATGTTTAAAGCCTGAGGAAACATGAGTATTATACTTATGTATTTCACAGTCACACTTTACACCGCCTTGTCCTTGCTACGGTGTAATTATTCCTGCAATTTTTATGTAGATATAATGAATATTAGAATAAATATGGAAACAAAACAAAAAACAGTGTGCATTAGGCTACTATATTGGTCACAATAATGTGGTGTATGGTCGATGACTTCTCAATAAACTGAGGAGTATAATCAATTTATTTAAAACATTTTTTGTTTTTGTTCAATTGAAATCACTTTCGGAAATTACTGCCTTCAACTCGAATTGACCCCAGTAATGGTATGGTACAGTTTGTTGTATTAGACAGGATTGGATCTGACCATTTAGAGATAAACTGCTTGGCAACTAGCCATTTTCCACTTAATTTGAATGAATTTGAATCAGACAAGCAGATGACCCTCTGGCTTACTAACTGTTATTAAGCGTTTACATTCAGCTGTGTGAGATAAACAGTGACCCCTTCACATCCACGATGTGAAATCGTCTCGAATGTTTCTCAATTTTTATGTCTTTGGCATCCATCTCACTATCCACCACACCTGCATACTTATCTCCCGCAGATCAAATTATGTTTGTACCTGCCCTGAGACTGTCAGTACACTTGGTACAACCCATAGCTACGAGGATACACAGCAACGGGAACACACAGCTACGGGATTACACAGCTACGGGATTACGCTATCGCTCTCGCGAGACCCCATAGCTGTGTGTTTTATCTTGTTTCCTTCCTTCAGGGAACAATAGTTTAAAAAAGGTTTATAACGTTGCATTTTGCCTAAAGCTAAAATCAAGCTTATCTGTCTAGCACAGTGCTCTGGCTGATTCCAACCTGAATGTGTAAGTAATCTTCTGTCCACTGGGAACGATGGTCCTCAGGTCTCCCAGGGAAGCTGCCACGCTCAGCCCAGATCCCTCCAGCACCACATCAGCCATGGACGGATGGCGATTCCCTCGGTCCAGCCTCAGGGAGAAGGACAGGTTCTGACCGTAGCTCAGCTTCTGGTTACCCAGGTAAGAGTCTAAGTCATCACAAAATAAGACCGAAAACCAGATTATTAATAGATGAATGGTGACTGTATGGTGAGGCGTGTGGTGTTACACATCCAGTACTCACTATAATATTGCATACTTTCATTCCTGCACCCTTTGTTTTTTTGTTTGTTGGGAAAAAGCATAGGATGCGTCCAAATGGCACCCTATTTTCAATTTAGTGCACTACTTTTGACCAGAGCCCTATGGTCAAAAGTAGTGCAGTTTCTCCTAAGGAAGGCAGTGAGGGATCAATATTAAGAGCAGGGAGCAGAGAGAGCAGCTCTCACCAGGTGCATGGAGGTAAACAGGCAGGATGTCTTTGGAGATGACCTCAATGTCATGATGAGTGGGGGACCAGCGGAAGTGGACTTGAGACGGGGTCACACCGTGAACAGTGGCAGCTCGCCACCCTTCTGGCCCTGAAAAACAGAAGATTGGCAGACATTTAACCTACTGATACTAAACCAAATGAACTGGTGTATATATTACTGCTGTTTATGTTCTGATCAGCTGAATGGGTGTAAACCTACCATCGTCGAAGTTTGAGGTGACTGTGTGAACGGAGTATCCCTTGGCTGTGGAGCACTCAGTCGAGTGTCCATAGCAAAAGCAAGGTAGAGATTGAGCTGTCACTGAGTTGTCAGTGAGCTGGCCACTGCACAAGAAATACATGAACACATTTAATAGTCAGTCGTCTGTCTAATCCAAAGCTCAACATTAAGGTTTAGTTAAGGGAATACACAGTGTGGATAAAAAGTTTTACCCATTAGCAGCACAGCCATTTGAGCTAATAGGTGTTCCATTCTGACACCGGTCACATTTCTCCCCCTGTGTTCCCGCTCTACAGCTGCAGCGTCCTCTACTGTCACAGTGTGCGCCTACAGAACCTGGAAGAAACACCATACATCACCTCACCACCTGGACATCTGGGAAACCACTATCAAATACACCAGGAGTTGTATTCATCGAGTCTCAGAGAAGGACTACTGATCTAGTATCAGGTCCCTCTACCCGTGTCATTTTACTCATTATGATCTAAAAGACTAAACTGTCCCTAGATCAGAACTCATATTTGGAGACGCTTCTGAATACGGGCCCAGGTATGGTTATCATTTCTTGCTCCATCCTGTTCTGTTCACTCACCTATAGAGCTGCAGTTACACGGCACACAACTGTCTCCTGCCCTCTGGTGGTGGAATCCCTCCTTGCACCTCTCACAATGCCTTCCCTCAGTGTTGTCTTGGCAGTCCACACAATGGAGGCCCCCAGAGTCAGGCAAGCAATAACGTGACTTTCCATTGCATTTACAGATGTCTGCTACAGGGGTGAAATATACATTGTTGGGACATTTGTGAATTGAAAACAGTGTTTTAGATGAGATCTAAACTTCTAAAATCATAAAACATTCATTTGGGTGTATTTGTTCAGGCTATGGGATAAACAGTCTTCCCCTCACAAATCTTCTTGACCATGAAGAGTTAAGTATAGTCCTTTGACAGTCAACACAGAAAAAATGTATAATTATGTAGGCTATTATCTTTATACAATGTAAGGAGGGGTTGGGAATTGCACAGACTGTCTTTTTTCACAGTGGTGTGAAGTTTAAACCACTGTCAGCAGACTCAGATCTCATAATACCTCATTCCCAAGCGATGAGAGACTAAAGATATTCACTCTGATATCAAGCACACCCACTGTGGGCAACACACTGTTTGCAATCAAGCAAATATGTCTGTTTTCTTTGGTAATGTTTTGTACAAACATAGCCAAGACATACTGTCTGTCATCAATTATTTGATGACCATTTTACCAAGCATAAATTAGCCTGAGGATATCAAATTCTCCTTTCACACCCTAAATGATAACTCTGAGGAGTTCCTGTGATAATGACAGGCTGCAGCTTGTAGCTGTTTTGTCGATGGGGTAATATAGAAAGGTACAGAGCTCAGAACATCAAGTCGTATTGCCCTAAGAGGAGACATGAGTTATCGTCTGTGTCCTAAATGGCACCGTTTCTATATAGTGCACTACTGTGTGGGACTCAGTAGGGCACTATCTAAGGAATAGGCTGCCATTTGGGGAAGACCCATCAATAATGCAGTGACTCAAGTCTTCCAGGTCAGTATGGTTGTCCAAAAGTTTTTTTTTTTTTAACTCAGCAACTTATCACAGGTGGTCCTCTGTAGCGCCATTGGTAGAGCATAGTGCTTGCAACACCAGGATAGTGCGTTCGATTTCCGGGACCACCCATATGTAAATTGTATGGCTAAGTTTTTGTATGGCGCATGGCTAAGTCACTTTGGATACATTTACCACCGCACCACACAGTAAGGAAAGTGTTGTTTATCCTTGCTAAGAGTACTACAAGTAAACATCCAGTTTAATATCAAGACCTGCGGAGACCTTCATAGACTATAGTATAGCAATATAGTAGTATAGTTATGTAATATAGTATTATAGTTATGTATAACTCTGTAGTACAATCATGTTTCTTAAAATCATAAACCCCCTTTCCCCTAAAAGCATACCTGTGGTAAATATCCTTAGATCAAAAGTGTCATTTTTATATCTACTTTAGCTACAAAGACAGAATACACAAACACAGATTTACAGGAACACAACTGCTGCAGGTAGCCCAATTAGCTAAAAGTGTGAAATAGGTCAAATAATTCTAAATTCATGTCCAATACAAAAGCAACAACCAATTTTAAAATGCTGAAGGCTGATTATAAATGCAGACATAACTACAATTTAGGATTTTGATATTGTTCATTAGGTAAAAAGTTAGACACTCACATCCTCCATATCTGTAGGTTCCTTGGATAGACGACCAGGTACAAAGAGAAAGTCCACACAGAAATATCCAACTGCTCATCATTGTCACAGAAAATCGAATGGGAATTAAGTAGATCAAAATTCTCATATAAGTACAATCAAACTAACAGGCTGATCAGGCCGGCTACACCTGATGTTTCTGCTCAACATCCCCAGGTGAGCTTCTTTTAACACCTCCCCGTGGCAGGCTGTGGCATGTGGAGGACAGTCTCACAGCTGGAAGGTTACTCACGTGTGATTCAGAGGCCATACACTGGCTGTGCCCACTCTCACAGGAAATGTCGGGCTCTGTATCACTACTATGGACATTGTCAAGACACGAATAAAGAGAAGTGTTGTTTGATGCAGCATGAAAAAGCTCAGTCAGGATTTTTACAGAAATGTTTACATCCGCTTCACAATTAACGAGACATACTCAAAGGAACATTTCAAAATGTGAATCTAGAAGATCTAATTCCCATATGTTACATGAATAAGTGAAGACTTTAAATAGAAAAAGTTCAACAGAAATATGTATCCTAATGGTGTTACTAGAATAGTGAATACAACTGGATTATGCTTGTGTATTTTCACCTTCTCATCAAAAGCATAATTACAAATATTCAAAATGTCTACAGTGCAAAATTAAGAGAACACCCCACACAAAAGAAAAAATATGAAAACCAAAACCTCAAACCAAAAGACCTGACATAGTTGTTGCCATTTCCTTTAAAAGGTTTGTTATTGTTTTGCTGATGATTACAACGGAATAGCCTAGAACACTGAATATCGAAGATGAGGCACTAATCACAAGCAAACAGTGGAAGCTGTAAGTTTCTTCAATGTGTGCAATGGTTTTCAATATCAGGATCAACTTGATTGCTTAAATCAAGTAAAACCATGTGCAGCAACAACCCCCCCCCCCCCCCCCCTTATTTATATAAACCTGTAATTTATTCCGAGAAGGCACCATTGAGGTCAGAAGACCTATTTAACACACAGCCTGGAAATTGTTCAATCCAATATCTATCATCTGCCAACATCACTTAAGTCTGTTTATTTGGAAACGTAAATTTGTTCCTGAGCAACAGCACTTTGTATAGAACATTCACCGTAGTAATAATGCTTGTTTCCATCCCCTCAAGGGTTAGCAGTTATTTACCAATCCAGAATAAGAATGATTCACCCACTTCGTGTTTGAACATATGGACGGTATTGTTCGACTTTGGGTGGGGAACACCACGTGAAGCATAATAACACCATAAAAAGGGACACAAGTCAGTTCCAGGTGAAAGAACAGACAAAGCTTGAAAATCTGAATTTCACACCTCATACACATGATCATATTTGTTCAGTTCACAAGGCAACTTTTCTAGTCACCTGTTCAATAAATCTGATATTTTTCCTATGACTCATTTGTAAAAGTTTCCATGACTTAAAAAAATGTACAGATTCATGGAATGTACCTTTTAACATTTTATAGCCACACCCTTGGAATCAGACGTGAAGCCAGACAAACAGAAAGACACATCCTTCAGCGATGAGTACATTCCTGATAAGGGAAAAAAGGTGCCTAAGGGCTATGAGTTTTGTACTGTTTGAAAATGGCTGCCACACCCTTACAGTGTCATGCTCTGACACGGTGATCAGACCGACTGAGGTGTGCACTAGTCACACACACGCGCCCTAAAAGCCGCACCCTTCCCGCTAGCACAGGACGCTGTCAACACCACACCCTCGGCACATACACACACAAACACACAGGAGCAGTGATTTGTTAGGGCCCCTCCTGCATGTACAGAAATAATTCTAAAAGGAAAACATGACGCAAAAAGACCCCAATTTCAAATATATTTTTTTAGCAGTTCAATAGACATTTCTGATCGTGTCAATTCAAAGTGCAGTCAAAACGTGTTTGCTAAACTCGCTTGGAGAGTGAAGGGGATTTTTGGGGGATCATGAATGCAGCAGTGGAAGGGTTGCATCTTATTTCTGCGAATACACTGGCATGTTTCACTGCACAGACAAGGAACATTGTGGCATCAATAGGCTTTCATTCAAAGTACATATTTTAATGCATACCCGTTTCTGAAATCTCATCCATTTATTTTAAAGTAATTTCAAGATAATAAATCAAATAATGATTCATCAAACAGTGTTTTTTCACAATCCCTACACGAAGCAAAAAAAACAACCATATACTGAAATATATTTTCCTGAACGTCCTAAAGACTAAATAACCTCAAGATTAAACAAAGATAAAATAAGAGATTAATAAGAAATTGTATATATTTCAGCAAATGCAACGTACAGAAAGAACCCTGAGGCAGCATGACATTTAACATAATCACACGTCAACGGAAGCAATTCCTGTAATATTTGTTTTATTATTTAAAATGTTACGATTGGATTTACAGGCAATTGGGTCACAAACAGGGTTTTCTCAGGTCCTCACAAATTAAACGTTGCAGTGAATTGGTGCCTTTGTATTATATTGTACAACAGAACATGCCCTCCATAGCCAAATGACCACAACAAGATTGTGCAACACATACATATCATCATCTACTGCAACAAAATAATACAAATACTTGAGTACATTATAAATTAGAAATACTGTTTTATACATCAAACAGTATGTGCTGCACATTCTTCCACAGCAGTGTGGTAGCCTGGAGGGTTAAGAGACGGCAGAAGATGGTCCAATGCAGTGTACATCGTTTTAGCCGCTGCCACATCTATAAAATTGTGGGTAAAAGGTTAGCTAACAACTATCCAACAAATAACACGATAGAAGGTAGGCTAAGGAAAGGAGTGAGTATTGGTGTATTGAGGATGAGAGATGTTGAATGGGAAGGATGAGTGGTCTCCAGGTTATAACCTATTCATTTACTGTATCGCGGCTGGCTGGCTGGCTGATGTTCTGGACCCATCAACAAAATCCCTGCTGTTCTACTGAAATGCGAGGACACCGAGTAGCGAACGTGTGAGGAGACAATTATGTGTGAAAAGAATGTTTGTCTGAAACGTAATGTGTGCGATAATCGTGACGCCCTCGTTAGGAACTGAGTGATGTGAATATTGACCACATATGAAGACACAACACTAAATGGTGAACTACTATTTTCTTG
The DNA here is from genome assembly GCF_034236695.1 of Oncorhynchus nerka. Lineage (NCBI taxonomy): Eukaryota > Metazoa > Chordata > Actinopteri > Salmoniformes > Salmonidae > Oncorhynchus > Oncorhynchus nerka. The sequence goes on along the minus strand of NC_088415.1, from coordinate 74,211,355 downwards.
GGAGTCGATTTAAATTCAGTAAAATGAAACGATAGGCTTAATGTAGACCGATGGCTTCTTTAGGGCCATCCCTCACACAGTCCTGAAGTTATCAGTCAAGGATAAAGGTGTTTTAAAAGCATTGTTTTGATCTCGTTTTAAAAGCATTCATCAATTAATTGGTGACCACCCACAGATAATTAAACACAAATTAATAATGGCAGAGCTATGAGGCAACAACACCGAGCCATGTACACAAGCAAGCATATTATACCACAGAACTTATCATATATATTTATATATTATGTGGAGGTTTGTTGATTTTTTTGCGATAGAACCTATACGAGGTGGCCGCTGGGTCTTGGGTTTAACAATCAGCCAGCCCTGAATCATTTAAGCATATATTTACACAAATAATATTTCCTCACTCTATATCATAATAAAAAACATTCACACAAAAATATAACATTTGAAATAATTATTAGCACCAGTGTATCAGATAAAGTCTTGCTACGCAAAATGTACAAAGTTGCATAGTGTAGAATTTTGTCTTAAAAAATATTAATGTGTGATTTGCAATACACCTGTTTTAAGCAGCAGCTTAGGGAGGAAAAAACATCAGACAAAAAACAAGATTTGTAGTGTTAATTATATATATATATTTTTTACATACAATTATATTTAACCATATTGTTTCACTGGGCGGTAGAGGACAGTCTCAAATGTCAAAAATATCAGAGTCATTTTAAAGACCCACTTTCTGGTTTCATTTCAACAGCTTTTCAGTTGTGCATGCCCACATGAAATACTATTTAGTTAAATACTATAGTATTCCCTGTAGTGTTTTTGGAGACTTTACTGTAGTATTCAGTGGAGTGAAAAAAATACTGTAGTGAAAAGTGAATGTAGTGTAAAAATACAGTGAATACTGTAGTATTTACTGTAGTTTTGCAGACATGATTGTAGTATACTGTAGTATTTACTGTTCATAGTAAACAGTCTAGTAAGAAAAAACTAGTATATATTATAGTAATTACTGTAGTGTTTTTTCGGACTGTAGTATTTACTGTAGGGTTTTTAGCGGAAATAACTGTAGTATTTACTATAATGTTTTTGTTTTATTATCTTTGACATGATATCCTTGAGGAAACCTACTTGGAAAAATACACAAAAGAAAATTTACCATACCTGTAGGTAGATAGGACTGAGGTCTGAACAGACAGTTCAGAGCTTCTGCTCCTTTTTATAACCTGCAGGGAACACAATATATAATCTATACGATACCAAACGTAGGCTTGTAACTTATTGGTGCCACAAATTAGGATATGGGAATGGGCAGGGTAGACACAAATTAAATCCTGTAATATATATACACTACAGTAATTACTGAAGTGTTTCTGCAGATATTCCTGTAGTATTTTTGTGGTCCATAGTATACTGTAGTATTTACTATAGTATACTACACGATTCTATAATAAGTACTGCAAATGATCGTTATATACTACAGCAGCGTTTCCTAAACTCTGTCCTGGAGACTCCAAGGGGTGCATTTTTGTATTTTTGCCCTAGCACTACACAGCCGATTCAAATAATCCAAGCTTGATGAGTTGATTATTTGAATCAGCGGTGTTTGGGAAATGCTGTATTGCAATGTCTAGTATAGTATACTACAGTTTACTACACTACACTTTACGTCAGAATTCTATACGAAGTACTGTAGTATTCTATAGTAAACTGTAGTATTATTTAATGTGGGTATGGAGCAGAATGTGCAGTAGAGTTGAAAACTGTAAAAATGTGTAATAATAACAGGAATACTTTCTCCGTGCAATATATGTAGCTTTGGAAGCGAATGAAGGCAAACAAAATGTATAAACTTGTGAGAATTCCTTCACTGCTTGTTTTTTAAACAAATGGTTGATAACACCAAGGATGGCACATATGTACTGGAAGTTGAAAAATACCTATAGCTAAAAAATCTCACAGACAAACCATTCCCAGCATGCCCTTCGGTCTAGAATGATGGGTAAGGATAACTTGTTAGATATCATATCAAATAAAACAAATGCTATATCATATGACATGCACCCATCTGAAAAGGCTGAGGACATTTCTCCTTGTTTTCTGTCGGGGTGGTTTAGGTTGTGATGAAACAAGACGGTGTAACGGTCCTCCACGTAGAAGTGTAGGAAGTCTGGAGGTGGTGCAGTCATGTGGGTTTTCATTACTCGGGAGCGAGGTATGCCACACCTCTCCTAACCTGCTGCACCGAAGGAGAATGGATGCATGTTTGTCGACTGCCCTTAGTTCATTTCACGTTTCTGCATGTCAAAGCGGCTTCTTCTCTTTCTTTAAAACCATGACACTTAGCTTCTCTTGTAAAAAAAAAAGAAAAGCCAAACAAAGAAAAAGCAAAGAAAAAAAAAGAAAGAAAAAAACGTTTTGGTAAAAAGGTGGCATTCTGCCCGAGTGTTAGACGTGGGAAGGAGCGGTACAGACGGGATATGAGGAAGGAGCGGTACAGACGGGATATGAGGAAGGAGCGGTACAGACGGGATATGAGGAAGGAGCGGAACAGACGGGATATGAGGAAGGAGCGGAACAGACGGGATATGAGGAAGGAGCGGTACAGACGGGATATGAGGAAGGAGCGGTACAGACGGGATATGAGGAAGGAGCGGTACAGACGGGATATGAGGAAGGAGCGGTACAGACGGGATATGAGGAAGGAGCGGTACAGACGGGATATGAGGAAGGAGCGGTACAGACTGGATATGAGGAAGGAGCGGTACAGACGGGATATGAGGAAGGAGCGGTACAGACGGGATATGAGGAAGGAGGGTACAGGTGGTGGAGAGAGAGGGGGTTAAGGTCGCTCTAGGGATGGGGTGTTGAAGCAGCCGTCAGGTAAAGTGTTCTTGATGTCGTTGAGGTTGGCGATGTCAGACCGGATCTCCCTGATCTGCCTGTCGTAGTCGGTGATCATCTCCTCCTGGCTCTTGGCCACATCATTCAGCTCCGCCAGCTTGCGGTCCAGGTCGCTGTTCGCCATTTTGTCCTTGGCCTGCTTCAGTGACCCCTCAATCAAGCCCAACTTGCTCAGGTCCACCTTGTCAATGTTGCCTGAACCGGGACAGAAGAGGTATAAGCTTTAGCTCAATGATATAAGACAGTCAGTAGTCATTTTGACATTTTGACCCTGACTGATGGAATATTGTTTGGTTACACACAATGCACAAGCCAGAAACAATGATTACATAAAATGACAATACTTAATTATATCCCTGCTTGTATTCTTACCTCCACAAAAATAACCAGTTTGCTTAATCAAATACCATTCACTCACCCAGTGACTTGAGCAGGTCGTTGATGGTGTTGAGAACGGTCCTGACTGCACTCTTGGCTTTGCGGGCGTTGTCCTCCGCTTCCTTCGCATTGTCCGATGCCTGAAAGGCCAAAACAACATAGTTGACATGTCAGAGTCAGAATTTCAGACCACAACAAACAAAAACAGTTGTAAAACACTTGTGAGACTTCCTTAACCCTCAGCAGTGTTCATCCACTTCCTTTTCTTAATGTTTAGCCTCATTGTTTATTTTTTCTCTAAACAACTTTGACAAGAACTACAAACATTGAGCAACTCAAGCTCTGTGTAGACGGCTTCTATTCAAACATTCTCAGAGCTCTCTGGTTTCCAACCCAAAGAGATCTTCTAGGAATTCCTAAGTATTGGGTTCCTAAGGTTATGAGAATCTAATGACATCATTGGATTTAAACAACAGAGCCGCAGACAGAGAACATTACATCCCAAATGGCACCCTATTTCCCTATTTGATACACTACCTTTGACGAGAGCCCTATTGGCCGTGGTCAAATGTAGTGCACTACACAGGGAATAGGGGGCCATTTGGGATGCCGACCAGACAGACACGCACCATGCTAGCCATCATCATGTCCTGGTCGGCCTCAGCTTTCTTCTTGGCCAGCTCTGCCTCGGCTGCACTCAGCTGGTCCATCATGCCGTTCACCTCCCCATCCAGCATCATAGTGTCCTCAAAGGCCTTCTCTGCATCCGCCTTGGTCTTAGCAGAACCCTGTGGGGTGAACAGACAGAGGGGGATTAATGCATGTTGACAATTTGAAAGCAGGTATACAATTTCTTATAGGTTGAATAGTTTATTATTTGATACATCAGATGAGGGGACAGAGGGGGCTTAGTGCATGTTGTCAGTTTGAAAGTGGGTTTATTATTCTATGTGAAACATCACATTTGATGACCACAAAAATAGATATTCAAAACATTTAATCTACTGAGAAACACCGTTTATATCAAGAGGCCACCACTGATTTTGGCCACGTCATTTCAAGACAGTAGCATAAATGGTCATGAATTACCTAGCTATAATATAACAATATACCAGTAATAATATGTACCTTCTGCACAGCGCTGGCTATCTTTTCTGCCTCCTCTGCCTTGCTCTTGGCCTCCTTGGCATCTGCAGCTGCGTTGCCTAGCGCCCCCTCAGCCTGCTTGGTCTTCTCATTGGCCGCGATGATGGTAGCGTTGATCTCTGGGATTCTCTTCATGGCGTCCTCAGCTGCCGTCTTGTTGTCATTCACCCGCTTGTCAAAGTCTGTGTTGGACGCACCAAAGACAATGAGAAGAAAGGTTGAGGTAACACACTATATCTCAATACTATAACCATATTTTATACAACAATGGTATTCTCTCTTTAACATCCATCTGAGGCTAAATGCATTGTGGTCTCGATATGGTTTTCACTCCAACCATTCTGAATAAATCCTCTACCATCAGGCAGAAAGGGGCATTTCCCTGGCCTCTCCACCAGCCCTGCTACTAAGTACCTCTCAGATTTCCCAGAATGTCTTGGGCCTCCTGGTAGGTGGTCCTCCCCTTCTTGGCGGCCTCCTCAGCCAGCGCTTTGGCAGCATCGACACGAGCCAGCAACTGATCGGCAGTCTGCAGGGACAGATAGAGACAGTCATTAGTTCCATTGTATAACAAGTGGCACCCTATTCCCCATAGGGCTCTGGGAAATGTAGTGCAGTTTATAGGAACTATGGTGCCACTTGGGACACAACCCATGGACAACAAAAACAGACAAAACAGCTCAATTAATAAGAATAATTCTGACTTCACGGCTTGCTCATTATCACTATACTTAGTGGCTGAACGAGTGAGGAGGCCAATCAATGCCGTGGTAATTCGTCACATATGCAAATGTGGTCATTTTCAATTGCATGCCTTGTTTAATGAGGCATGTTAAAGCTAAATCTTAAAATGGACACACACTAGCAATTTCAATGGGGGTGAAACCATCACAAGCTCTACATGAGACATAGATCTATTTAGAGCAAAGCTTATAGACACCAGAAAGACAAAATAAAAGTAGAGTTGTGAAATTCTGGTGACTTTCCCAAAATTCCCAGGTTTTACAGAACTCCTGGTTGGAAGATTCCTGGAATCAGGAGGGAATTAGCAGGAAATCTGGGAGTTCTCCAACCGGGATTTCTGGAAAACCTGGACATTTTGGGAAAGTTATCGTAATTTTTGCAACCCCAAGTAAAGTTATCTTGTCCTACCTGCTGCTCCGTCTTGCCCTTCTCCAGCAGCTTGCGGACCTCAGTCTCCTTCCCTCGCAGATCGTCCCTCAAGTCGTTGTACTCTTTCTCGGTCTTGTCAATCAGCTTGTCCAGGTCAGACGCTTCCTTCTTGATCTTGCTCGCTTCGTCCTATAATCGGATGTCAAGATAAGTTATCCTTCCAGACTTTAAAACTACTTCAGTAATGTCCGACGGCCCTTTACATGTATGTCTTGTGATACACAAACCCTTTCAATGACTCTGAAGAGTAACCGGTCACTCACTCAGACTGGGAACATATTTCAAAGGTTTGTTAAATACATCAAATAATTGAAATGATTCCTGAGTGAGTGGCCGCATCCCAAATGGCTCCTTATTCCATTTCTAGTGCACTACTTTTGACCAGTAGTGCACTATATAGAGAATAGGGTGCCGTTTGGGATGGAGACACTGTCTCCACCTAAAAGAGGGTTACGGTCACTTCATGTAACTGACCTCCAGTGATTTGGTGTTGAAAGGTGGCAGGCTTGTCAGGTTAGCGTAGATCTTCAGGGCTTTGTCGCCTGCCTCCTCTGCCTCAGCATGCACCTTGTTGGCCTGTTTCTCCAGGTTCTTGGCCAGGTCCTTTGCCTCATTGTACCTGAGTGGATGAACATGATAGTTCAATTATAAAACTGTTGAGGGAATTTGAACCTGTACGAGCTTATAAGACATTCTCCGGACAGGATCAACGTTAGTATGATTTAATTGTAGTTTTTAGGAGAGAGAGAGGAATCACAGAAAAGTGCTGTTGCAGACAGTGACATACTTCCTGTTGAGCTCATCAATGTCTTGGTTGGTCTTGCCCTCGCCATCTAGAGTCTTTGTCAGCAGGTTGAGAGCCTTGGTGGACGTGTCATTGGCATCTTTTGCGATCTTCTCAATTTGATCCGCGTCCATTTTATGTCTGCAGAGGAAACAGAGGGATTGGATTTGTTTTTCATAGACGAAGCAGAAAGTTGTATTTTGGTTTCTTGCAGCGCAAGAATATAATCAAATAATAAGATCAAAAGTGATGATAGGGTGTTTATTATTTGGCATGTGCGCTTTCCCCCCTCCCACTCAGAAGAATTGCATATCCAGGAAACCAGAGTGGATTGTATGGAGCAATACATTTCAGAGAACATAATTATTTCATCATTGTAGCTACAGTCCTTACTTCTCGGCCAGATTGCGAGCCTCCTCTGCCAGAAGGGTCATGTTGTTAGGATCTGCACTGATGGAGGGTGCTTTGATGTCCTGGAGGAAAAAAATAATAAAGTAGGGAATCAATGAACTTCCTGTTGTTTCTCTCATGCAGGACGAAGGCATTCATCAGTGTGCTATGGTTGGGAACAAACATGAACTAAGGGTTTATGCAACAAGAACAGTAACAATAAAAATATACTACATCCAAATTAGATATTGCTGTGAGATCATGCGATCAGTCCTCCAAGGGTCTTAGGGTGCGTCCCAAATGGCATCCTTTCCCCGAAATAATTCACTCCTTTTGACCAGGGCCATATGAGCAAAAGTGGTGTACTATATTGGGAATAGGGTAACATTCGGGACACATCCTTAGTTACCAACGTCACATTTTTAAAAATGAATTATGGGATGACCCACCAGTTTGCTGATGGCATCCTTGGCCTTATCCAGTTCCTCGCGGGCGAGGCCGATCAGGTTCTCGGCATCTCGGACCCGGTTGCGGGCCTTGTCGGCTTGGGTTCCAGTGTTGTCCACGGTGTTCCTGATGTTCTGCAAACGATTCCACTGAGTGGTCAGTGTGCTGTTCAGTTTCCCCAGGCGCTCCAGCAGGCCTTTGTCCACATCTGAAAAAAACAAAAGCAGCATTCACAACTCCCATTCTGAGTGGAAATACTCCAATGTAAACTCAGCCAAAAAATAAACGTCCTCTCACTGTCAACTGCATTTACTTTCAGCAAACTTAACATGTGTAAACATTTGTACGAACATAAGATTCAACAACTGAGACATGAACTGAACAAGTTCCACAGACATGTGGCTAACAGAAATGGAATAATGTGTCCCTGAACAAATTAACAGTCAGTATTGCAGTATATCTCCTCCTCATGGACTGCAACAGATTTGCCAGTTCTTGTGTGAGATGTTACCCCAAACTTGCACCAAGGCACCTGCAAGTTCCCAGACATTTCTGGGGGGGAATGGCCCTAGCCCTCACCCTCCGATCCCAGACATGCTCAATGGGATTGAGATCCTGGCTCTTCGCTGGCCATGGCAGAACACTGACATCCTGTCTTGCAGGAAATCACGCACAGAATGAGCAGTATGGCTGGTGGCATTATCATGCTGGAGGGTCATGTCAGGATGAGCCTACAGGAAGGGTACCGCATGAGGGAGAAGGATCTCTTCCTTGTAACGCAGAGTGTTGAGATTGCCTGCAATGACAACAGGCTCAGTCCGATGATGAAGTGCCACACCGCCCCAGACCACGACGGACCCTCCACCTCCAATTCGATCTTGCTCCAGAGTACAGGCCTCGGTGTAACGCTCATTACTTCGACGATAAACGCAAATCCGAACATCACCCCTGGGAGACAAAACCACAACTAGTCAGTGAAGAGCACTTTTTGGTCCAGCGATGGTGGGTTTGTGTCCATAGGCGACGTTGTTGCCGGTGATGTAAGGCAGGTCCTCACCAGACAACAGGCCTACAAGCCCTCAGTCCAGCTTCTCTCAGCCTATTGTGGACAGTCTGAGCACTGATGCAGGGATTGTGCGTTCCTGGTGTAACTCAGGCAGTTGTTGTTGCCATCTGTACCTGTCCCGCAGGTGTGATGTTCGGACGTACCAATTCTGTGCAGGTGTTGTTACAAGTGGTCTGCCACTGCGAGGACGATGAGCTGTCCATCCTGTCTCCCTGCAGCGCTGTCTTAGGCGTCTCACAGTATGGACATATGGCAATTTATTGCCGTGGCCACATCTGCAGTCCTCATGCCTCCTTGCAGCATGCCTAAGGCACATTCACTCAGATGAGCAGGGACCCTGGGCATATTTCTTTTGGTGTTTTTCCGGAGTCAGTAGAAAGGCCTCTTTAGTGTCCTAGGTTTTCATAACTGTGATTTTAATTACCGTCTGTAAGCTGTTAGTGTCTTAATGACCGTTCCACAGGTGCATGTTCATTAATTGTTTATGGTTCATTGAACAAACATAGAAAACAATGTTTAAACCCTTTTTACGAATTATCTTTGACAGGGTCCTGAAAAAGGGACATTTCATTTTATATATGTACATGTGTGGTCCCGGACACCGGGGTTTAATCTCTGCCTAAATCTTTCAATAAAAACAAAAAACAAACTCAAATTCATTTGATCTAATTCTAGTTGACAAGAACAGCATTGTTTCAACCTAGTGACACCGTCAAATTCCCCTCTCGGGACAATAACGTTTGTTTGATTGACCCATTATGTCCTAAAAAATTCATATGATCAATTTAATCTAATGGCTATTGAATAGAACAGCATCTCTTCAAGCAAGCGAGACATTACATGTCAACATCATAAAATCCCCGAAAGGGTCAAGGCCTGCTGCACCTTTGCTGGTCTGAGCTTCTTCTAGTAGGTCCATGATGGATTTCTCTGCCTCCTTCAGTCGGTCCTCAAACGCCTTGTCACTCACAGTCTCTGACATGGAGCCCAGGTTGTCAATCAAAGTCTGCAGGTCATGCAGCTTCTGTCTCTGCTGGTTCACCTACATAAGGGTAAAACCACAAGGCTTAGAGTGGGTTCCTATGCAGCTGTACAGACATGTTAAGCACACTCAACTTTATTAAATATCTATTTTATAAGGATATTTGAAGTTTATTGGACAGAGACAGTGGAGAGACCGGAAAGGACGGAGAAGAGATGGTGTGATAGAACTCAACTTTGACAAAATGATCCACTGACGAAAACACCAAGATTCTTTACCTTGTCTCTGACGAGGGAGTAACAGGACGGACACTGCTGGCAGCCGGGAGTAGAGCGGTTGTAGAAGTAGTTCTCCTCACACATGTCACACCTGGCTCCCACAAAGCCTGGAAGGCACACACAGCGGCCATCTTCTTTACACTGGGCTGTCGAGGAGCCCTCAGGGTCACAGTCGCACGCTAGAGCAGAAGAAAAATAAAGAGAGATGAGAAACTGGCCAAAATTAAAGAGGCTCTTGAAACATGTGTGATTTCAGAGCGGAGGTTGAAAATACATAACAATAAATACAGTTCGACAGTCTTCAGGTTATGATGATATTCTCTTCCCATTATACCATGTCACAATCTATTCAAGTAATATAGTCACACACAACTGCATGGCTCATTAAGGCGCATTCTCAGAGTTATCATGTTAAAGAGAGATTAGAGTGAGATTTAAGAAAGAGAAAGCGTACGTTTGCAGCCTGACAATCCGAAGCCGAAGAAGTTGACCTCACAGCGTTCACAGCGCTGACCGGTGACGCCGGGCTGGCATTCACACTGACCGGAACCGATGTCACACTGACCGTTGGTGGACCCAATAGAATTGCAGTTGCATCTGTCATGATATCAAAGAAGGTCAAGACACATTACAACTTAGAAACATACCAGCGATCCAAATCCGACAGATAACGTATTACAGCCCTCTATTTCCAATAAGAAAATATCAACAGTTGAGGTACAGTGATCAAAATCAGACAGGGAAAAGAATCATAGACCTCTATTCCTACTAAGAAACACTTCCACTAAATATCCATATTGAGGTGTTGGCAAAGTGGGTACTGTTACTGACTGTTCACAGCCTGTTCCGCTCCGCAGGTTGAAGAAGCCAGGCTGACAGGCGCTGCAGTCCCTGTTGGTGACGTGGGGGAAACACTGGCACTGGCCTGTGACCTGTAGACAGCTGGTTTGTCTGTCCACTGTGCCATATGGAGAGCAGGAGCAGGCTGGGGACAGGGGAGACAAGAGAAATCCATGGCTAACACAGCAAGCATCAGTCACCTCTGTATAGTACATCTTATCTGAACTGTGTACAGGGTACAATGGAACAGAACACTGTATTTGGGGACAGGAGGGGGAAGAGACCCCCATTAACACAGGAGGGGGAAGAGACCCCCATTACTACCAATAAACACATCAGCCAACATCAGTCATATCTGTACAGTATGTGGAACTCGAGTATACACACACACTGACCCAAAAGTCATGCTGGTCATTTTCTCATCTTACCTTTGCACTTGTCGTTGGGGTTGGTGGCCAGCGGGTTTCCATAGAAGCCCTCTTTGCAACGGTCACAGAAGAAGCCGTCTGTGTTGTAGATACACTTGAGGCACTCCCCGGTCTCTCTGTCACAGTTGCCTACAGCGTTGGGGTCGATGTTGTCGCTACACTTACAGGCCCGACAGACCCTCACCTGCCCGTTCCCCCCCAGTGGGTCTCCGAAGAAACCGTCATCACACAGCTCACAGCGCTTGCCTGCAGAAAGACGCAATTCATAGTTTGGATGTGAATATGAACATACCAACAACTTCTAAACTAAATTAAGAAATAAGTACATACAATACACAATTTGGAAATATTATTTATGTTTTTAACTGTGTATTGTAATATTTTGTGAATTAATAGTAAATAATTAAAGTTTATTTATTTATTTGACCTTTATTTAACCAGGCAAGTCCGTTAAGAACAAATTATTATTTTCAATGACAGCCTAGGAACAGTGTGTTAACTGCCTGTTCAGGGGCAGAACGACAGATTCGTACCTTGTCAGCTCGGGGATTTGAACTTGCAACCTTCCGGTTACTAGTCCAACACTAACCACTAGGCTACACTGCCGCCCCAAAATATTTTTTAAAGACTTTCAAAACAATCTACAGAGTACTTCAACCAGTTCTAATTACTAATTACTTGTGGTTCTATGTATCGACAGTCGGTCGGTTGTCTAAAGTCTATTGTCTGTCTCAATACCAGATTATTTATATATTTAATAAAAAAGTGTACAGCAAATCATTTATTATTACCTGTGGTTCCAGTAGGACAGTTGGTGCAGACAACCTCCTTGGTCTTGGGCACAACAGCACAAGTGGATCCTCCGGGGCAGGGGCAGGGCTTGCAGTCGCTGGAACTCCCCACAGTGGAGTCTCCATAGTAACCATCTTTACATCTCTCACAACTGAGCCCAGCTGTGTTGTGTAGGCAGTCACACATCCCTTCAAACAGACATGTCAAAAACACACATGTCATGCCTCTAGCCGCCACCAGAGGGGAGTCTAAGATGAGAGTTTAAGGGGCCCCACTATTTTTCCATCCAGACACCTCTTTAGAGTAGATGAGGAGAGAGTAGCCTGCCCATCAGTCATGTTTGAAACCATTGGGCACACAGATAAATCTCTTTATAGCAGTGGGTTATTACTGGATGACAGTGTGATCTGTTACTCTCTGTTCTGTTCCACTGTACTATAAAGGGGACATTTAATGTTGAACCCCCCGCAGTTCCAAACACAGACACAATTCGCCAAGCAGATACAAATACAGTCACAGATGCCGAAGTCTACTGCATGACTCCTGTCTGGGACATTTACCCAACCAGCCATGTGGTGATTGATGACTTGTCTCTATCCTCTAGTCCTCTGGGCTTTATCATTTCCTTATGGGCCTGGCTCTAAAGTATTGCACTACATAGGGACCATTTGGGACTCACCCCTGTCATTGCCATCTCACTGACCTGTGTCGGGGTTGCACGTGTCACTGTGTCCGTTACAGTTGCAGGAGTCACAGGAACTGAAGGGCCCCAGGTCTGGTCTGCTCCTCCTGTATCCCAGGGCGCACCTTTCACAGTGTTGTCCCACGTAGCCTTGAGGGCAGGTACACTTCTCTACCCAGCGAGCCGGGCTCCCGGGACCTCTCCTCGCCGTGATCAGCTTCACATCGTCAAGGTAACCAGCACCTGGGGAGCGATGAGCACTGATTAGATCATTTCCGTATCTTGTCTTAAGACCACTAGTCTGAAACGGTGACCAAAGTGCCTACCGTCGTGAACATGGAATCAAAGATACAGAACACTAACATTCTTGTCTCCCAGCTTTTCATTTTTAATGAATTGGTTAGGCCTCACTGGTCATGTCTAAAGTAATGGGGTAACTGAATATTAATATATGGCTTTGTTCTTAGATTTATGTGGATATTTGTTCTGAGAGGATCTGATGACTTCAATAACAGGGTAAATCACCACCACGTTGTGTCATTAGGGGAAATGAGAAGTATTCAGCCATAACCTGCGCACTAATATATTGACTAGACTGGAGTTCCAACATCCTCTCCATGATGTCCTCAGAACTGATAAAAGGATATGAAATTCAAGCTTATCAGTTCGCTAGACCGAACTAACTTGCCGCTTGTCATGGTCCAATCCGACAGATACTACTGTAGTCCTACACCCATATTCATAAAGCGTCTCTAAGTAGCAGTGCTGACCTAGGATCCGTTTTTGTGTGTGTTTTAGATCATAATACATAAGATTATATGGACAGGGGAAACATGATCATAGATCAGTAGTCCTGCTCTAAGATCCTTTATGAATACAGGCCCTGAACCAGGATATATGCATGGTTTACATAGTGAAATGGGGTGAGGTGGAAGAGTGAGTGCACACTTTTCTCGCTGTAGGTGCCACGGATCTTGATGGACGTCAGATTGTGCAGAAGCTTCTGGAACTCTGAGTGAGTGAGGGTGGGCCTCCAGGGGTAGTCTGTGCTGTCGTGGAGCCTGACAGAAAAAAAAGCAGTTAGTGAGGCATTCACAACATCAGATAACGTACGACAACTTTATGCGTTTGCTTTCTATGTGACAATTTCTAAATTATGTTATTACAACAGAATATGTAGTAAAAAGCCAACTTCAAATGATGAACTTTTGTTATGCTATACACATCTCTGGGTTACGTCTGTATGATTTCTACACACCTGAACACAAACGTCTGCATGTTCTCTCCAGGATAGGCATTTCCCTGAGCAATGAGAGGCACAGCCACTCTGAGACCAGCCCCCTCCAGAACCACATCCTCGGCTGAGAGACGTGTGTCTCTCCTGTCCACCCGGAAGTTCAGGGTGAGGTTCTGGCCGTAGCTCAGCAGCTGATTGCCCAGGAATCGCTCTACAGTAATGACATAACAAAAAATACTTGTTAGGATCACTTCAACAATGTCGCCACAATTTAGATAAGACACCATCTCCCATAGGTCTTTGGGGCAGTCACATGGTTTCCCCGTAGGCTCACTTAAATGAAGTCTAAACATTTTTTTTATTTTTTATTAAAAACATTTAAATGCATTTTTCACAATAAAAGTTTTTGAGTTAGTGTCAGTCACAGAGTACCTGGAGCCACAAAGTACATTGGGAAGTAGTCATCGGAGATGAGGGAGATCTCCCCACCAGTGGACCACTGGACTGAAACACTGGAGCTGTCACGCTGCTGGCCTGTCCACTGCTCATCATCTAGGAACAGGTTTCAAATGTGTTACATTCAATTCTATCAAATAACTTTACATCACAAATATCTGTTCCAAAACTTAAGTGATATTTGCATACTTCTGGAATATTTCTAGAAACTTCATAATAAATCTAGAAACTTCATAATAAATTATAGGCCTTGTCCGAGCCAGAACGGCCCATAATGAAAAGGTGTGTATGGGCTCACCTCGGTCGAAGGTGGAGGAGACTGTGTCAATGCTGTAGCCTTCAGCGCTCTCACAGACAGAGGAATGCTGGAAGCAGAAGCACGGAGTGCAACCCTGAGGGTTCTGCGGGTCCATGTTGAAGTAGCCCAGCTTACACCTAAAATAAACCACAGCCTTTTAATTGCAACGTCCATAAAAAAAAATGATATGCGCAATGGGTAAGTCTAAATGTGCAAATAGATAGTCAACATATAGTCAACATATAGTCAATCGATTTCATAAAAAGTTGCCAGTACAAAACTGAGGTAAAATTAGGCTTTAGGATTGGATACAGTGCCTTCAGAAAGAATTCACACCCCTTGACCTTTTCTACATTTTGTTGTGTTACTGCCTGAATTTAAAATGTATTAAATTGAGATTCTGTGTCACTGGCCTACACACAATACACCATAATGTCAAAGTGGATTTTTTTTATTTTTTTACAAATGAAAAGCTGAAATGTCTTGCGTCAATAAGTATTCATCCCTTTAAGTTCAGGAGTAAAAATGTTCATAACAAGTCACATAATAAGCTGGATGGACTCACTGTGTGCAATAATTGTTAACATGATTTCTGAATGACTACCTCATCTCTGTACCCCACATACAGATAATTGTAAGCTCCCTCAGTCGAGCAGTGCATTTCAACACAGATTCAACCCCAAAGACCAGGGAGGTTTTGCAATACCTCAAAGAGCACCTATTGGTAGACGGCTAAAAATGTAAAAAGCAGACATTGAATATCTCTTTGAGCATGGTGCAGTTATTAATTACACTTTGGATGGTGTATTAATACACCCAGTTACTACAAAGATAGACGTCCTTCCTAACTCAGTCACTGGAGAGAAAGGAAACAACTCAGGGATTTCACCATGAGGCCAACGGTAACTCTAAAACAGTTAAGAGTTTAATGGCTGTGATAGGAAAAAAAAATGAGGATGGCGCAACAATATTGTAGTTACACGACAATACTAACCTAATTGACAGAGTGAAAAGGAAGCATGTACACAATAAAATATTCCAAAACATTAATCCTGTTTGCAACAAGGCACCAAAGTAATACTGCAAAGAAATGTGGCAAAGCAATTAACATTTTGTCCTGAAACAAAGTTATGTTTGGGGAAAATCCAATACAACACATTACTGAGTACAACTCTCCATATTTTCAAGCATAGTGGTGGCTGCATCATGTCATGGTTATGCTTGTTATCGTTAAGGACTAGAGTTTTCAGGATAGAAAATAAACTGAATGGAGCTAAGAACAGGCAGAATCCCAGAGGAAAACCTAGTTCAGTCTGCTTTCCACCAGACACTGGGAGATGAATTCACCTTTCAGCAGGACAATAACCTAAAACACAAGGCCAAATCCACACTGGAGTTGCTTACCAAAACACAATGTTCCCGAGTGGCCGAGTTACAGTTTTGACTTAAATGTACTTGAAAATCTATGGCACAACTTGAAAATGTCTGTCTAGCATCAATCAACACCCAACTTGACAAGAGCTTGAAGAAAAAAAAGAAAAAAACATTTGCAAATATTGTACAATCCAGGTGTGAAATGCTCAGAGACTTACCCAGAAAGACTCACAGGTGTAATCGCTACCAAAGGTGATTATAACATGTATTGACTCAGGGGTGTGAATACTTATGTAGCCAAGGGGTGTGAATACTTTGAAGGCACTGTATGTGAAACTATTGACATTCAGTTTGAGACGTAGCTTATATTCTATAATGAGTCCTACACTGCCTTTCGAGTCCTCATATGATATGGGTATACATTTCAACAGAGATTAAAATACTTTGACAGTTTAATCGAATGACAGCCAGGGAGAATGACAATTTATTAGACTGTGAAACTGCTGTCGTCTAAAAGGCAGACAGACAAACACCGGTCTGTAATTTCAGTCTCTTGTTGTGAGTGACCATGCAGCATCTGACAAACTGTAGTGTGCCAAATGGCATCCTATTCCTTATATGGTGCACTACTTTTGACCAGGCCACATTATAGGGAATAGGGTGCTATTTGGGACAAATATACACTGGGGTGGGGTCATTCATTCCATCTGTGGCCCAGCTGGGTGGCTGGGAGGAATGTGTCACCCACCAGCGTCTATGGAGCTGGGGCTGTGGAGGGGAAAGGTGCTGTTTTTGGGGGTGGGAGATCTGGGGTAGAGGGGTGAGAGGGGGTTAGGTGGTGGCCATTGCACAAAGGCAGAGAGAGAAGAGTGTTCCAGGCAGCAAACAAGCCAGCGGTGACTGGCTGGGTGACTGGGCTTGGGAGAAGCCATAGAAGGCCTGGCTGCCAGTCTGTCTCAGTGGGGAGGGGTGAGCTATCTATGGGCTATTTTCTCCTTTGCTGCTAGGGGAACCATGTGGCCGGTCTAATTCCATTTTTGCACACATACAGAGCATTCTTTCACAGAGAGGGGTACTCTCCTGTGTTTCTGTGTGTCAGGGGCTGCTTTTAAACATTTGTAGTTCAACATAAGGATGTGATAACAGAAGAGGAGCTGAAATGCTGCAAAGCAAAGTACCTTTAAAACAGTTTACCTCCCCAATGAACAATTCCCGTAAACTGTGTTGCACGAGCCGAATGGAGCCAACTCGTATCTCACTGCCTAAGTGACAGTCTTTCGTAACCCTGTGTCACTCTAAACCCATAAATATTCCCAGACAAAAAGACATCCCTAACTGAAAACACCTTGTTAGAGTATCTTTTTGGTATAAGGAAATCATGTTTTTGTGTGTGCTGTCTGTGTTGTGTGTGTGTCTGTGTAATGAATCCCTGTGGCGGAGGGAGCGAGTAGGTCTGACGCTGACCTGTCACAGCTGAAGCCCTCCACGTTGTCCTTGCACTGGCAACGGCCTGTCTGGACATCACACTCCTGTGTGCTTCCGGAAGGGTTACAGGAGCAAGGTCTGGATAGCAGAGGGACGATGGAGGGGAGAGGGGAAGAACAGCATTGGTCAGACAGCCACCATCTAAAGCAGACCTGCTGCGAGCATGTTTATTCCCTTAAATAAAGTAAAAGGACAATTGCTGGCCTGGCGCAGAACTCTAAACTGCATCCAAAATGGATTCCTATTCCCTCTATAGTGCACTACGTATGAACAGGGCCCTGGTCAAAAGTAGTGTGCTATATTGGGAGTAGGGTCCCGAGTGGCGCAGCGGTCGAAGGCACTGCATCTCAGTGCAAGAGGCGTCACTACAGTCCCGGGTTCGAATCCAGGTTCTCTCACATCCGGCTGTGATAGGGCGGCACACAATTGGCCCAGCGTCATCCAGGTTTGGTTGGGGTAGGCCGTCATTGTACATAAGAATTTGTTCTTAAAACCAGTTGCCAAGTTCAATAAATGTTACAATTTTTTTACATTTGGGATACACCCTAAAATTGACGAGCTCCATCTCACTCCCAAATAAACACATGATGCGCAAACGATAAATACATTAGAAGGAACCATAATAAAACGTTAAGATTGTTTGATCTGGAGCAGTAAAAAGATAAATATGACATGCTGAGTGGCTGGTAACAGTGATTGGCTTGTTAGTGCTGGTTTTTACCTGCAGCCTGCTTCGGTCAACGTGTGAAAGCCAGGTTGGCAGCGGTCACACTTGTCCCCCATCACACCGGGTTTACAGCTGCAGCGTCCTGTGTTGTCACACTGAGTAGCCAGAGAGGCTGGCAGTAGAGGAAATAGAAGCACAGATCAACCTCAGTTCATCATTTCAGCACACTGCTACACACAGATCGACCGATTAGGATTTTTCAACGCAGATACCGATTATTGGAAGACGGAAAAAAAGCCGGTACCGATTAAATTGGCCGATTTTTATATAGATTTGTAATAATGACAATTACAACAATACTGAATGAACAATGAACCCATTTATTTTGACTTAACATAATACACTGCTCAAAAAAAATAAAGGGAACACTAAAATAACACATCCTAAATCTGAATTAATTTTGGCATGGAGGGCGGTTTGAGGATCTTATCTCGGTACCTAATGGTAGTCAGGCTACCTCTGGCGAGCAGATCTAGGATGTGTTATTTTAGTGTTCCCTTTATTCTTTTGAGCAGTGTATAATAAAAACACACAGTAATACGAGCCTTAGGTCATTATTATGGTCAAATCCTGAAACTATCATTTCGAAAACAAAATGTTTATTCATTCAATGAAATACAGAACCCTTACGTATTTTGTCGAACGAGTGGCAACCCTAAGTCTAAATATTGCTGTTACATTGCACAACCTTCAATGTTATGTGATAATTATGTAAAACTCTGTCAAATTAATTACGGTCTTTCTTAGGAAGAAAACACAGTTTGCAATGAGCCAGGCGGCCCCAACTGTTGCATATACCCTGACTCTGCTTGCACTGAACGCAAGAGAAGTGACACAATTTCCCTAGTTAATATTACCTGCTAACATGCATTTATTTTAACTAAATATGCAGGTTTAAAATAATATACTTCTGTGTACTGATTTTAAGAAAGGCATGGATGTTTATGGTTAGGTACATTTGTGAAATGAATGTGCCTTTTTGCAAATGCGCTTTTGTTAAATCACCAGTTTGGCAAAGTTGAAGTAGGCTGTGATTCAATGATAAATTAACAGGCAACGCATTGATTATAAGCAACGCGGGGCGGGACAAGCTAGTTAACCTAGTAATATCATCAACCATGTGTAGTTAGTGATTATGTGAAGACTGATCGTTTTTTAAATAAGATAATCGGCCATGCCAATTAATTGGTTGACCTCTAACACACATGCAGACAATCATGTTTTAAGAGCACAGGTAATTCACACCACATGCGGATAGTCTTGTTCTAATAACCCGTATTGGCAGCTAAAGCAGTATCGATGTCACATGCGTTTTGCAGTGGTTTTCATTAGGTTACACATTGCACAATAAGGGTAGTATATGAGGTTACAGAGCAGAGGATGTATGAAAACGCTGTTATTTTTCATCCTATAGCTTATTTTTAAATAGTGAGTCAACATGTTCTCCAGGTCTTTTATTTCCATTTACTGATCAAAAATTCTCACCTTCTCTTTTGTCTCTCTGCAGCAGACATACAGTAAATGGAGCAATATGTTTGGAACATCAAATTACAATGAAATGTCAGTATCAAATCGCAACACATATTGTATCGGCACCCAAGTATCGCGATAGTATCGTATTGTGAGGTCCCTTGCAATTCCCAGCCCCCATTAAGACTTTGTCGCCGAATCCCATAAAACAGCACCAAGGGCAGTCCCTTCACAACAAAGCCTGGCTTCATACTGGACTTATCCTTTAACCCCAATAGAAACAGTACACGCTGCATCCCAAATGGCACCCTATTCCCTATGTAGTGCATAACTTTTGACCAGGGCCTATAGCCCTCTGGTCAAAAGTAGTGCACTATGTAGGGAATAGAGTGCCATTTTGGATGCATCTAAGGATTTATTGGTATAGACTCCAGACACTTACCTACTGGGTTGCAGCTGCAGGGCAGGCAGCGGGTGCCAGATGTGTCTCTGTAGTAGTTGTCCAGGCAGCGCTCACAGTTGGGCCCGTCTGTGTAGTCGGCACAGTTGCGGCAGTGTCCTCCGTGGCCGGTGTCACGGTAGAGCTCAGAGTCGAAGTAGCACTCTGCACTCTTGCCATTACAGTTGCACGCTGGGACCACCAGAAAAAGTAGCCATTCGTTTTTGTGTGCGTGAGATCAATATAGGTGTATATTAGGGAGGAAGCAGTAGAATTTAAACTGCCGGATTTCAGAGTGGGAAAAGCACATTTTACATACCAGGCTTTGGTAAACAAGCCCTCAGTTTACCCCATAACGTTTTAGGGACAATGTATGATGGGTTCAATGTATATGTGAGAGGTGGTGGTAGAAACACATATGGAAATTCAATATCATACTGAATCTTCCCTGCGTTAAAGGGTGGGGCATTTCATTTGGCACATTTCACATATCAGGTGTACTTTCCCCTAAATGGCAGATTATGTGGCCTGAAGCAGATTGAGGTGGGTGTGGAAGTGGGTGTGAGAAGTGTGGTGTGGACTGTTCTGAACCTGATTAGTTATGCATTTGCAGTATGATATGAATGTCTGCCTGGCCTGGCCTGCATAGAAACAGGAAGGATCTCTTGCAATGTGATTTACGCAGATACTTATCTCTTGGGTTGTGTCCCAAATAGTATCCTATTCCCCATGTAGTGCACTACTTTTGACCAGGGCCCCTGACTAGGGTCCAGAGCTCTGGTCAAAAGTGGTGCACTATATAGGGAATAGGGTACGATTTGGGGTGGCAGGGGACTGACTTACGCAGACACTCATTAGGGTTATTGGCTGTAGCTCTCCTCCAGGGACGGTCGTTGTAGAACGGCTTGCACACATTGCAGTCATCGCCCTCCGTGTTGTGCTTGCAGTTGCATACCGGCTTGCCGAAACCGTTATTTTTCGCACACTCACTCGCATGGCCATTGCACTTGCACCTGGAACAGCAGAGAACAGTGGAGTCTGTCATCGTGAGAGTTACAATGCACAATTCAACCATCTGGGCCATATTCACAAAGCCTCTCTGAGGAGGATCAAGTCTCCGCTGTCTATGTCATCTTATTCATTATGATGTAAACAGCAAAACTGATCCTAGATCAGCACTTCTACTCTGAGACACTTTAAGAATATGGTCTCTGACCAGTGGTCTTTTGCACTGGTCTTAGAGGCCCTGACTGTAAATATCAAATTCGACTCAGTTATTTATTAACCTAACAGACTTAATTACTTGGTTAAACAGTCTAACACTCCAACCATATGGTATATCAACTGCATTGATTTTCATCGCAATCATATCAGTCACCTTTGTATGCAAGCTTTTTAAGGGGGTGACCTGTTATCACATGATAGTAGCATGATTATATTTGCAGTCATCTACAAATAGGTGTTCATCTATCTACATTTGACCGATAGCAGAAACTTGGACTCCATCTAACACACCACTATTTGTAGCCTACATCTTGTTCGTTTGAAAGTCATAGCTCAAAGTATGTGTTGTTGGGAATCACAAAAACACTTCAAGATAATTTGACTTAATGATCCATCAACAAATACATTCCTATTATACCTTTAGCCAAATCAATTTCAGCACTGGGAGAGTTTTATTTAGACTGATAACTCCATTGGGTTTACCCAATGCAGAAGGGCTGAACACCTGAGACACCTCGAAAGAGCCCTTCCGAACAAGAGAAGACTTGCATGGCAGCAACCTTTGTGTATTGTTTCAAGTTTTCCTTGGCAGCGAAGTGTGGAAATATTGACAACAGGAAGGAAGACACTATAGCATTAGAGGCCTATTAAACAGAATAGGCTGTTTATCAAAAAAAAAAAAAAAAGCAACCCTCCCTCACTATCTTTTCCATTTTGTAATACCTGTACTAGGAGTTAGATCCAGTTCCCACTCAGAATATATAGGCTAGCTGGTAGATGTGCTGACATGGCTGATCAGTGAGTAGACCAGGTAGAGTAGGCCTACTACACCAGAGCTTGGACTGGCCTTTGGCCTCAACTCTGTCGTCATTTCGGGGCCCGCCCCATTCCGGCATCCGTGGACTATAATCCAGCACAACCAGGCAGGAATGCCAACAACGTGGCTATGTAATGGAAATCTGCTCTATATTTCAAAACAGATTAAGGTGAAAAAACACTGCAGCGGCAAGGAGTAAGTTTAACACGTGTCAGAAACCCCTCTTCTCTTCTGGCTTTTCAGTTCAAAACTAGGGAGGGATAGTTTTTTTTGGATTCTTGGTTGAGCCACTGAGAATAAACCCACACAAAGTAAAAATGGGGCCAGATATGAACTTGATCAAAAGTCATCAGACTATGCTACTTTAGATGATTGATTTAGCTAACATCACCCAGACAAAAACATCTATTGTGAGCACTTGAGGTTTGATAACAATCGTGGATTAGACATTTTTTGTGTGAATCTGCACTAAAGAAAACACGCTGTGTGGCTAACAGACAGGGCCTCATCCTTTAAAGGAATTTTATAGGCATACATTATTTGTTGCCATTTTTT
The DNA here is from genome assembly GCF_034236695.1 of Oncorhynchus nerka. NCBI lineage: Eukaryota > Metazoa > Chordata > Actinopteri > Salmoniformes > Salmonidae > Oncorhynchus > Oncorhynchus nerka. The sequence continues at coordinate 74,188,980 of NC_088415.1, read as the reverse complement.
CTTTTTATGCTCTAATTTCTAATTCCAAATAAAATAAACATTTGTACGATGAATTATTCATAAAAAAATTAATTTGTGTGTGAAATTGCTATACTCAATGGTATTGGTAAAATAAAATGGAAAAAAAATCTGTACACAAGGGAAAAGCCAGGCAGTGGAAGCTGCCAAAAGCTGTTGCAAGATAGAGATAGCATAATGCTGAGGCAACCACTCTCACCTTCCTCCCACTGCAAAGTCTGAGATAGCGTAGTAGTAGGATTTCAGGACCTTGGGATCATTGAAAACTTCATCTCCGAATGTGTTGAGCCTGTTCAGGGTCACTTTGATATCTGTGGCAGTCACCCATTCCTGAAGAAGAAAAATACAAAAAGGACACAGTGTTAAAAATGCAGCCAGGTCAGACTCGACAAACATCTGCCAGGCCTTGCCTGCTAAATATGTATGGAGAGTTAGTAACTTACAACTTCTCTTGACGGAGGAGAAAAGGGAGAGCGGATTGGAGATTTGAATGTGAACTGTACGATAGGTTTGTTTGGCGTAAAAGGAATTATTTTTCAGGTTTAAAGTTGACATTTTAAATGAGAGACTAAGCCCTATCCCTGGTCCTATTGCAGCCATTTAGAAGAAAAATAAATACAGCCACACGAATCTAAACCAAACCTCAGACATTCTCATGGAATCAGAAGATAAAAGCCTTTTGTTTGCTTGTTTAGAATTACAGCAGAGGACAAATCTGGAGTAAACAACGGAAGAGTAACATTAAGATTCTGTTCTTTTCCACACATGCAGGTTTAAATAGCCTGTTTTACGTTCAACATTTTAATACAATGTTTTAATTATTTTTGAACAGGAGTTGTAAATGCAGCCAAGTCCAATGTGTGCATCATATCGCTTGCTCAGGCAAAATTATTTGCCAACAAACATTCTGCAGAATTAGTTGTAGCCTAACTACTACCAGTAGACTAACTCAAAACATATCAGGCTTGACTTTTTGCTGACAACAGCTCCAATGTTTTGCCACTTATAGCCTAACTCTACTAGAACAGTCTGACACATCCATAGGGCAGCCATGAGTCAGAGCAGGTTCCGTCTGTCTCAGGCACGGGGCCAAAGGCTCTGCTCGTCTACCCCTTTGACTTCTCTGGCACTATCACTCCATCCGCTTATACACCATCGTTCAAATGTTTTGGGTCACTTCAAAATGTCCTTGTTTTTTAAAATAAAGGCACAGTTTTTCCCCATTAAAATAACATCAAATGAACGGAGCAAAGTATAGCGAGATCCTTTTTGAAACCCCGCTCCAGAGTGCTCAGGACCTCAGACTGGAGCGAAGGTTCACCTTTCAACAGGACACGACCCTATGCACACAGCCAAGATAACACATGCCCTTGAGTGGCCCAGCCAAAGACAGGACTTGAAAATAGCCGTGCTGTGACGCTCCCCATCCAACCTGACAGAGCATGAGAGGATCTGCAGAGAAGAATGGGAGAAACTCCCCAAAATACAGGCCAAGCTTGTAGCGTCATACCCAATAAGGCTGTAATCACTATTTTTTATACATTTGCTAAATTGTCTAAAAACCTGTGCTTGCTTTGTCATTATGGGGTATTGTGTGTAGACTTGATGAGGGGGGAAAAAACTACTTAATACATTTTAGAATAAGGCTGTTAAAGTAACAAAATGTGGAGAAAGTCAAGCTGTCTAAATACTTTCCAAATGCACTGTATAGCTGGATGAATTGTTACGTTTATCTCCTGTTCATTATCTTACCTGTAGGCTATATTTTCTGTATACAGAGTTAGCCCAATATGAAAATGTTTTGGTAGATTGTTGTTGTACGAAAAATATTCCATATCCTTAGGAATCGTAAACAATCATTCAAATATTACATAGACTCCAGTTAACAAATACAACTATCCCTGCAACGTAGCCCCATGACACCTCAAAGGTATCCATTCCAAAAAGAGTCTTGGGCTTTGGTATATATAGCGATATGTCACATGAGAAAGTCAAATAGGGAAGTATATGGCGCCAGAGCTAAATTTGTTCATTTGCTAGAGATAGAGCATTACATTTGAAAGCCAGGGTATTCTACACAGGCGCAAAAAAGTATGAACAACCAACAGCAGATAAATACGTACCATGAGTCATGAGCTGACTAGTTTTTGTAAAAACAAGAATCATAACGTTAAAATTGATCTGAAATTACCAGGCATCAGCGGACTACTTTTAATTAACAAAGCACTTATCAAGATAAACCCTTTATATATATATATATATATATATATATATATATATATATAAAGACAACTTTCTTACATTAATGTAGTAGGTTAAGGCTATAAACGGTTAGTCTATAAATGTTAGTCATTTGGGTTAAAAATCTGATCTAGGTTAGTAGTGATGGGAGGAAAACAAAGAGATAGTTACATACTGTAATATTATATCAACATTTTGATTTAAAAAAATAAAACGTTTTAGCTTTTTGTTGTTTTTGCTAGGTAGCATTAGCTAGCGCTAGTCGGCTGTACCTGTGCAAAAACCCAGGTAATTTTTTATCCAATAGATTGTTCTCCATCTTTTTTTCTTTTAAGTGAGCCAACATGTTTTCAGCACTATAAGCAATATGTTTCAAACATCAAACTGCAATATTGTATTGTGAGGTCCCTGGCAATTATCCAGCCCTACAGGCTAGTAGTATCGTTGTGCTTTGTCTGGAAGCACACACACAAATTCTCCCTTGCTAAAAGCAATGCGCAACAAACATCTCCAGCTGTGCCTCTAAGAGCCAAACTCAATCAGTACTGTAGTGGGAAATCTGGGGGCGTCACCTAGCAATATGTTGCAGCACTTGGCACCGGTCAGGCTCTCACACTTTCCCAACTGGACTAGTGTGCTACTCCCTTCCATTGGGCACGCCTGCCAACAGCAAATGTCCAGGCCAAAATAGCTCAAGTATAAGGGCTAACTTATCATTACTCTGTCCACATCATTGATTGCCTCAACACTACCTATATATGATGCACTACATACTCTGTGCTGGCAGACAACCTTGGAAAAATAAAGCTAAATAAAATAGCCACCCAGGGACACACAAGTCTGGGATCATAGCTGGAACAAAAGCATCACACAATGTTCCTATGTCAAGGTCTCTAGAATGCTATAAAACAGCAGATGTTGTTCTTTACCTGAAGAACTGGGCTGTTGTCAAAGTTGTAAGCACTGGGCCGGCCTTCAAGGGTGGAGAAGGCGACGTTTCCTCCAGTCAGGGGTGAGATGTCGCTGAACTCGTCTGTGCAGAGGGCCTGTTGTTCGTCCTGTCCGGTGCGGATGAAGCCCCTGTTGGTCTTCTGGTAGGTCTTCTCACAGGAGCCACTGTAGTACTGGTAAGGCGTCCATGGTCCATCCTCACTTGTACGCTTGTAGATGGCGAAGCTCTCTGGGCGGCTGGTGTGGAACTTGAGTCGCACGTAAGTGATGTCGAAAGCCTTGCCTGAAGAACAGAAAAGAAACATGAGAATTTTGATACTTTAGCCAAAAGATGAGCGCATAGTTCACAGTGAACAATACAAGCTACCATAACTATTCTAACTACGTAGTTAATAAAGACAAAAAAAAATCTCTTGCACAACACATGGATAAATATTAAGCTGTTGCTCAAAGACCCAAAAAAGCTAATCAGTCACTAAAGACTGCTTTTACAACAAGCCTTTTCCAGATGCATTGTCTGTTTAAACCAAGACAAAAAAGGATTTCTAAAGCTCTCCAGTGTCCTCCAGTAATACTAGAGGGTCTTTTCAAAACCTATTTGGCATGTCTGGGCAGGCTAGGACTTGAAGGGGGATGAACACCAGACTATATGCGCTAGGAGAAATGGTATGGGGAGACGTCATTTATTTTGTGTAAAGAAATTAAATGATCTTTCAACACAGCGACAGGGGGTACAATTGTTTAACAAAAAATGTGCTCTCTAAACAGATCTGCAAAGAAAATAAAACATCTATACAGGGACCATTGTGGCGTGTGCAAATATAGGTGAAGCCATGTAACTTACTGAAACATATAGATATCTCAACTACAGAAGGGCTTGGAAAGATAGAGGATTTAAATGAATCAGTTCATTTCCTCTCCAGTGAGTGTTTGTGCATGTTGTTGCAGTGACCATGACAATGAACTTTGACTTTTGAGGGACCTCTGTTAAAGGAAAATTCCACCCCAAAATGATCTTTTGGTATTTGTTTCATTAGCCCATTGTTGATATAGTCCGGAAATGTTTGACATGTCAGCAATCAAGTTTTCAAGATCTGCAACTTTCAAAATACAGCCTTTTGATGCATTTGGTTGGCTGCGTTTCTGTATTTTAAAAGGGATATTATATCTTAAAGTTAAATCTTGAAAAACTGCTGACGTGCTAAACATTTTGGGACTACACCGACAATAGACTAATGAAATAAATAACAAAAGAGAGTTTCCTTTGTCTTTTAAGTCAGCAAGCTTTGTAGATGAAGGTTAATCTGAAAGCAATATCTATATCTGTAGGGTGTGAGCTGGTTTTTATCATGAATTCATGCGTTTACATTGAGATTAAAGTGAATAGTCGAGTATTCTATAAATGTTCTGGAGTGCCTGCTTTGGCCCAGGGAGTCTCCTATTCAAACATAAGACTTGTACAAATTCTACCTCAACTGGCCTGTGAGTCACTAAACGAGGCGTGGATTTCAACAGGTCTGCTTTAACATCTAGAGAAATCTTTTCAAATGAAAAAAAAAGCTGGAAGTAAAACAATGATGTTTATTTGCGCTTATACCCATTCGATTGTGTTAAATTTCTCCTCAAATCTATTTAAGTAGAAAAAAAGTTTAGCTTAACACAGAAAGTTGCTAATTAAAACATGGAAAAAACCTAAATCACACACAAGTGCAACGAGACACAGGCATACTTGACTGGTTGACATTTCCATAACATGTCATAGACAAAGAACTTTAAGCTTAACCATTTGTCTGACCTTTTACAACCAATTTGCCCACTCTTTCCACTAGCCACTTCCATTATGATGCACAGGCATGACACCAAAGCATCTGAATGTGACATTCTGTGAACAAGCAAACTTAAGAGTGCTCGAGCATCGGGGAAAATCGCACTGGGAACAGACTGTCATTGACATCTAATTTCTAAAACCACCCCCACATCCTCGTAAACAAGACAAACAGCATCTGTTGGCACAGCAAGGAAGTGGCAAGCAGAGGCAAACAAAAGGGCCTCTCGTCAACCCAACATGGAAGAGCCACTCAGTGGAGACAAAGGAAGCCTCAACAGTGAATACAGGTGGTCAGGCAGTCACTAGACTAGTAGTCTAGTTCACAGGCAAGGCAAGTTCTGAAGATAACGAGGAAAGGGCAATGGAAATTATGGTTTAGCCTTGAACAAGGACATGGTTACTCTTTGGCAGCTGAGGTTTAAATCATTAAGAGAATCTGTCTGCCAATAGGTACTTATCACAGTAGGAGGCCGTTTCTTCTCTTGCTAGAACAAAAGACGCACCAGCTGCGTACTGAACTGGTACCGACGAATCTGCCATTGCTACTTGTAAAATTGCAATGCTCCTCAGTGGCCGACAACTTGACTGAGTCAGAGAGCACAAACCTCCAAGTGGGAAAACCGACAGGAGTGACCACAAAAAGGACAAAATTAGCGAATTACATTCTAAAGGTTTAGCTAAGGTTATCTAGCCAGCTAAATAATTGGCTATGGGCAGCCACTGGCAGTATGGGATTATGTAGAGTGAATTGAATAGTTTCTTCGTCATCTTGCTAGCTAGTTATCTAGCTGTGGTCATCTGTCTAGAATAAACAACGGCTTTTTACAACAATAGCAACACTAGCACAGGTAGCTAGTTATCCAACATTGGATACCTACAAAGCAAAATACACAGGGACTCGCATCGCCAAACTAAACGTAAGAATGCAATGCTACCTTCTGGAATGGAGTATTTTAACAAAGTCTGTTGACATTGTTCACAGGCGCTAAGTACTCTCTGCAAGCAAACATTTTACAAATCTTACTGGTGTGTAAGAGTCCGACTAAGAGTCTTGGGTGGCCAAGGTTTGTTCTTAGTACATTCAACCAAAATGAGTTTTACAGTACACTGTGATTGTCACTGTAGGCCTACTTTTAGCTTTCAAGCCCTAGGTGCATTCTTTCACTGATTAGCTTAAACTGTACAAAGTAATAACCACAAAGCCAGCTATGCCCTATAAATGCATAATTTCAGTGATGTAGGCCTGCAGTAACAAACATCAATAGTGAGCAGGAATAGCTAACATTTCAGTCTTTACTAAAATTGTAGTCTAATGCAATGATCGCTTTTATGATTGAGCTGATGCACTTTAAAGATGCACTACCCAGAAATCGCTCTACTATAACTATTGCTAAAATTCTAAGTTTGCCTAATTTTAGTTTATGTGACAAAAGAACTATAGCATAGAGCAGGTATTCCCGAACTGGGGTACGCCAAATAAATATGTGATTCTTTGACATTTTTTTCCCTTCACATTTTCAAACAGCACATTCATATTTTCTAACGGGGCTATACATTTGGGAGTTTTTTTCCCTTGCCTGAGTAGCCTCGTATCACTGCCAAAAATAACAAACCATCTAGTGTTCAGCGAAATAACAATGTCAAATACAGGTAGCCTATTCAAATAATTAACATTCAATCACATTAACCTTTACTCTCTTGCAGGAAACCTTTACTTTTTGCACAGACATTTTGAAGCGAAACATGACAATTAGAAAAATAAGCCACGGGAGTTTTTGGAGCAGGAATAAAGACGACTTTTGAGTAGTAAGACATGTATAAAAGCAACCGATACCATTAATTAAAGCGTCTTATATGGTGAGCTACAGAGTGGCTAGGACAGGCAAGCCCCATACTATCGTGGATGACTTAATTCTTCCTAATGCCGCGGATGTGGCTGGGACAATGCTGGGGGAAAAGGACTTTTTCAACGCCGATACCGATTATTGGAGGACCTAAAAAGCCGATACCGATTAAATCAGACAATTTTTTAAATATATTTTTTTATTTGTAATAATGACAATTAACACTTATTTTAACTTCATATAAAACATCAATAAAATCAATTTAGCCTCAAGTAAATAATGAAACATGTTCAATTTGGTTTAAATAATGCAAAAACAAAGTGTTGGAGAGGTAATATGTGCCATGTAAAAATATGTGCCATGTAAAAAAGCTAACGTTTAAGTTCCTTGCTCAGAACATGAGAACATATGAAAGTTGGTGGTTCTTTTTAACATGATAATATTCCAAGGTAAGAGGTTTTAGGTTGTAGTTAATATAGTATTTATAGGACTATCTCTCTATACCATTTGTATTTCAAATGGCCCCTACCTGGGCTCGAACCAGGAACACATTGACAACAGCCACACTCAAAGCATCGTTACCCATCGCTCCACAAAAGCCGCAGCCCTTGCAGCGCAAGGGGAATAACTACACCAAATCTTAAAGCGAGTGACGTTTGAAACAATATTAGCGCACACCCAGCTAACTAGCTAGCCATTTCACATTGGTTTCACCAGCCATTAGGCTGATAGGCTTGAAGTCATAAACAGCGCTATGCTTGCGAAGAGCTGCTGGCAAAACGCACGATAGTGCTGTCTGAATAGATGATTACGGGCCTGCTGCTGCTCAGTCATACTGCTCTATCAAATTAGACTTAATTATAACATAATAACACACAGATTATTTGGTCATTAATATTATCGAATCCGGAAACTACCATTTCGAAAAACAAAACGTTTATTATTTCAGTGAAAAACGGAACCGTTCGGTATTTTATCTAATGGGTGGCATCCCTAAGTCTAAATATTCTTGTTACATTGCACAACCTTCAATGTATGTCATAATTATGTAAAATTCTGGCAAATTAGTTCGCAATGAGCCAGGCAGCCCAAACTGTTGCATTTATCCCTGACTCTGCATGCAATGAATGCAAGAGAAATGACCATTTCACCTGGTTAATATTGCCTGCTAAACTGGATTAGTAGTTATAACTAGTGATTATGATAGATTTTTTTTCTAAGATAAGTTTAATGCTAGCTAGCAATTTACCTTGGCTTCTACTGCATTCGCGTAACAGGCAGATTACTTGAGGAGTGCAATGGTTAGAGCGTTGGACTAGTTAACTGTGCGGTTGCAAGATTGGAACCCCTGAACAAGGCAGTTAACCCACCGTTCCTAGGCAGTCATTGAAAATAAGCATGTGTTAACTGACTTGCCTAGTTAAATAAAAGGTATACAAATAAAAAAAACGGAAATCGGCGCCCAAAAATACCGATTTCTGATTGTTATGAAAACTTGAAATCGGCCCTAATTAATCGGCCATTCCGATTAATCGGTCGACCTCTAATACAGACAATGCCTTCATCAAACAACACTGTTTCACAATGCATTAGATGTTCTGAAACAATTACTGCTTCACATAAGCCAGTGAAATATATGCGTTACAGTTGGATGAGTCAACAGACGTGGCGGGCCTGGCAGACCTCCTGGTATATGTCCGTTATGTTTATGGGGGGTCAATTAAGGAAGACATCCTCTTCTGCAAACCACTGGAAACCAGGACAACAGGAGAGGATATTTTTAAAGTACTGGACAGCTTTGTGACATCAAATGGACGTTGGTGGTCAAGATGTGTTGGTATCTGTACTGATAGAGCAAAAGTCTTGACAGGGAGACATAGTGGAGTGGTACCACACGTGCAAGCAGTTGCTCCAGACGCCACTTGGGTACACTGCAGTATCCACCGAGAGGCTCTTGCTGTCAAGAGAGCCTCATCGAAATTGCAACAAGCGGTTCTGTGAAAATGGAATTAAAAAAGAAGCCACTGCCAGATCTCTGGATTGGGCTGTGCTCAGAGTTTATTGCCTTGGCAAATCGCGCTGTTAAGTCACAGATACCCTTTGCAACCATGCACCTATGTGAGAGTGGATTCTCGGCCCTTACGAGCATGAAAACTAAATACAGGCACAGACTGTGTGGAAAATGATTTAAGACAGATTCTCTCCAATACAACATTACAGAGGTATGTGCATTCTTTCAAGCACACCCTTCTCATTAACCTGTGGTGAGTTATTCACAATTTTTAATGAACAAATAAGGTTTTATATGTAAGATGGCTAAATAAAAGAGCAAAATTATTGATTATTATTATTATTTGTGCCCTGGTCCTATAAGAGCTCTTTGTTTACTTCCCATGACCCGAGATGTGACAAAAACTCACACTCATGTTAAAAAATGTATAATGTGTAATAGGCTTACAATGTTGGCAAAAAACAACATTTGAGAGTGCGCTGACCCTGGTGCTGGAGGGGGTATGCAGCTGGAGGTTGAATGTTTGAAGGGGTATGGGACTATAAAACGTTTGGGAACCACTGGTCTACAGCATGAAGCCATGAGGAATTCCGGGTTTCCTTACAAAACAATTGGTTAATTGATAAGCAAAATTATTTACAGTAGAGAGCGCAAACAAAGTCTGGCTGAGAGAACCCCTTGTGTTCTCCTATAAGTATAAAAAAGTATTAAAAAGACATAAGATAAAGACTAAGTTGGTTTACAGTGGAAGGTATCTTGTCATTTTACACATTAGTAACAGTAGGCTAGGGTGGGGAAGTTGTCAGATTTACATTAAACAAAACTTCTTCCACACGATCACCATAAATTGGTATGGGTTAAAACCGACTTAACACTACCATTGTAAGATACAGACCCGGTGAAATATATTTTAGAGCTCCAAACGCAGTAATGTTTTAAATGAAAATAAACTCCTGTGAGTGACAGCCGATAACTAAGGGAGGGGACTTTAACCATGTGTTCACCTGCCCCCTCAAGCATGTTGTAGTAGAGTGAGGCTGTGACGTGGTGGTTGGGGGAGGGGAGGTGGAGAGTGAACCTGTCTGGAATCAATGATCTTTTATATTGACAAGATAATCAAGTGACTGCTCTAACAACATAAATACATATCCTCAAAGATGAAAAGCAGGCAGAAGGAGGCGAGATCAGATTGGACCATTCTAGCTAATGAGAGGGCAGATACGTGTGTGAACAACAGGCCAGAGATAGAGAAGACTCATCTTATCTTTGCCCTTATAGCATCTGACAGTGTCATTTAGGCCATCTCCATTTTAAAAGGAGTCCATTTTCTTATTTTTCATTGGCTGACCGCTCCCAACTCATAGGAAATCTCCATCCAGTTGACTACTTTAAAATAGTGGAAGCCCTCAATGGCAATGTCCATGCTAAAACAGGTTATACCCATGATGAGTCCTCCATCTATCTCTGACAACAGGCACAACGCCGATAGTAGTCTTTTTCAAAGTTGTCGAAATGCCACGTGTGTCTGCTTAGATCAGTGCATTCGTAAAAACAAAACCTAACCATTATGGAAATTCTATTTGATCAAATGAGCCTCATGTAGCAATAGAAAAAAAGTGTCAACAAAATGACAATCATTGACCTACATGCAAAAAATCCTCACTTCGTGAGCTCAATTTCGTGGACAGATTATGGGCTGAGTAAAACCTTTCGCTTCGTCTCTTCCTCTCTGCTGGAATGTGCTTCCGCTAGGCCAGTAAAGGGGTGGGCTGACAAGAGAACGACTCGAGAGGGAGAACAGAGACAAGTAAGTTAGGGGGAAAAGGGGCTGTGTATGGAGACATATTGTTTGTTAAAATGTGAATGAAAGCTCATGACTTTTCTAAAAAGAGGATTGTCTGATCAGCAATTCAAAAGTTCTGGAGAAGAAGACATGCATGTTCAACAAATCAAGCATTGATTGAATCTGAGAATTTGTGCCTGGCTTACAATTGTTGAACCATGAATGGCCAGAACTAAACAAGGACTTTTTATCACATACTGTAAAGAAAAAGTAAAATGTAATATTCTGCGAATCATGTAATTATATGCACATTCCGCAAATATATCCGACACTCAGATGCATTCGACTGGTTTGAGGAAATGTGAAATCTGCATTTACATTGCCAAAGATTCTGACAAGCCACACACTGATGTTTCCTATGGTCTCTAACATGTCATTAGGACACAAGTGGTGTTTTATCACAGCAAGCTTGGACGTGTAAGCAGACAAACCTCACAAGACCAGAGTTTTTCAACAAACAGATCTGGGACCTTTCTGCAGATGACTACCAAGGGGGACATTCCAGGGGGTAAGCAGAGGGGGCGTCTTTGAAAAGTTTATAATCTGTTAATCGCATAGCCAATTTCTATACTCATTAGCCGTGAACATCATATGAAAAACAGATGGTACCTTTTCCCGAAGACAATCTCATTAATTCTATTTGAACACAGAAGAGATCTTTCCTTAAGAACATTACAGTCAAGAGGAAGAAGCCCACACACTGCCATTAATTCAACATGCAGAACATTTTGTACTTGATGTTCTGTGGCTGTTGGAAGACTCTTTCCAACATTTTCAGTGCCAGGTGGTTTCTGCCAGTTCCCCTCATGACTTTACCTAAAATGTTTGACAACAGTTTATTTTGGCAATGAAGCCCTTTATCTACTTCCCTAGAGTCAGATGAACATGTTAGTTGTTACCATAGACTTCCAGTCATTGCACTAACAATAGTTAGGATTGGCTTGCGAAACTAAAGTATGAATTAATGACAAATGTATTATAGAAAATGAGTAACCAAATCAAAATGTTATTTGTCACATGCGCCGTATTCAGGTGTGCTTACTTACAAGCCCTTAAGACTTATTATTCTTTAAACTGCATTGTTGGTTAAGAAAAAAAATTGAAAAGTAACCAACGAAAGTAAAAAAATTATTAAAGAGCAGCAGTAAAATAACAATAGCGAGGCTATATACCAGTACATAGTCAATGTGCGGGGGCACCGGTTAATCGAGGTAATATGTACATGTAGGTAGAGTTAGTGACTATGCATAAATAATTAAACAGAGTGGCAGCAGCGTAAGGGGGGGATGCAAATATTGTATGTGGTTATGGGCTAGTTATTAAAGTGGACATGATATGGTGGCTTCCCATCCATTGCGACAAGGCTAGTTATTTTGATGTCAAATTCCTTTGAATGTACAGTATTATTGTAGACATTCTTGGGTTAAACCAAGGTGGTATGCTTCGCTGTTGGCCATTTGATTTAGGGTCTTTCAACACACCTCTCAGTTGTCAGAGATGAGGTGATAAAACTGATGATTAGTGATTGGGTTTGGGATAAGGTTTCATTGACATCCCACAAAGGCATCAAAAAACAAAGCTGATTGCTAACACACTCAGCCTGAAGCAACGAGAGCAAGGCTGTAAGGGAAAATGGTACTGAAAGTTGGAGCACCTTCCTGGGAGAAAAGTCTCAGTCACACCAAATCCCTTATTCAATCTCTGCAGACAATCTCTTACTGAATAAGATAATCTATTCAGAATCTCTTATTCAATCTCTGAGGCTGAAAAGACTCATGGGCACTCAGATCCTCCAAAAGTTCTACAGCTGCACCATTGAGAGCATCTTGACTGGCTGCATACCCGCTTGGTATGGCAACTGCTTGGCACCTGACTGCAAGGCGCTACAGAGGGTAGTGCGTATGGCCCAATGTATTACTGGTGGCGAGCTCCCTGCCATCCAGGACCACAAAACCAAGCGGTGTCAGAGGAAGGACCTAAAAATTGTCAAAGGCTCCAGCCTCCCAAGTCAGACTGTTCTCTCTGCTACCGCACGGCAAGCGGTACCGATTCACAAAGTCTGGAACCAACAGGACCCTGAACAGCTTCTACCCCCAAGCCATAATTTGTTAATTTGTTAAATAGTTAACCAATAGCTACCTGGATGGCATTGACCCGTACTGTTTATGATCTACTCTGTTCTGCATTGAAGATCCCCAAGAACGCAGTGGCCTCCATCATTCTTAAATGGAAGATGTTTGGAACCACCAAGACTTTTCCTAGACCTGGCAGCCAGGCTTAACTGAGCAATCAAGGGGAGAAGGGCCTTGGTGAGGGAGGTGACCAAGAACCCAATGGTCACTCTGAAAGAGCTCCAGAGTTCCTCTGTGGAGATGGGAGAACCTTCCAGAGGAACAAACATTGCTGCAGCACTCCACCAATCAGGCCTCTATGGTAGAGTGGCCAGACAGAAGCCACTCCTCAATAAAAGGCACAACATGCTGCTTGGAGTTTGCCAAAAGGCACCTAAAGACTCTCAGATCATGAGAAAAAAAGATTCTCTGGTCTGATGAAACCATGATTGAACTCTTTGGCCAATACCATCCCTACAGTGAAGCACAAGTGGTGGTAGTATCATGCTGTGGTGATGTTCTTCAGCGGCAGGGACTGGGAGACTAGTCGGGATCGAGGGAATGATGAACGGAGCAAAAAACAGAGATCTTTGATGAAGAGCGCTCTGGAGCATGTTAAGACCTCAGACTGGGGCAAAGGTTAACCTTCCAACAGGACAATGACCCTACGCACACAGTCACGACAACGCAGGAGTGGCTTCAGGACAAGTCTCTGAATGTCCTTGAGTGGCCTAGCCAGAGCCCAGACCTGCACCCGATCGAACATCTCTGGAGAGACCTGAAAAAAAGCTGTGCTGCGACGCTCCCCATCCAACCTGACAGAGCTAGAGAGGATCTGCAGATTAGAATGGGAGAAACTCCCCAATACAGGTGTGCCAAGCTTGTAGCGTCATACCCAAGAAGACTTGATGCTGTAATTGCTGCCAAAGGTGCTTCAACAAAGTACTGAGTAAAGGGTCTGAATACTTTAAGTGAGTGTGATCACTTTTACATGTTTTATAAATAATCAAAAAAGTACAACTTTTATTTTATTTTCGTCAATCATGGGGTATTGTGTGTAGATTGATGAGGGAAATTTCTTTTTTTAATACATTTTTGAATTTGAGGCTGTAATGTAACAAAATGTGGAAAAGGTCCAGGGGTCTGAATACTTTCCGAAGGCACTGTATATGTACATATCTACCTCAATTACCTCATAACCCTGCACATAGACTTGGTATTCGTACCCTGTGTATATAGCGAAGATATCGTTACTCATTGTGTACTTATTCCTCTTATTAGTTTTCTATTTCTTTTTTCTTCTCTGCATTGTTGGGAATGGGCCCGTAAGTAAGCATTTCATTGTTATTCTACACCAGTTGCTTATGAATCATGTGACGAATAACATTTCATTTGAGAATTTTTTTCAAGCCCTCAGCTTATGAAAGGCCTGATAATTTCAGAAAATCATTAGAAAAAAAACAATTAGTTCAGCCAAACTAATATAAATATCAGAGCCCTAAAAATTGCCCTAAGCCCTAATATCAGAGCCCTAAAAATTGCCCTAAGCCCTAATATCAGAGCCCTAGAAATTGTTTCGCTCCATTTACATTCAAGGGGAAAACAGCTAAATCAGCCATTTAAAATACTATGATATCATCAAGGTGTCATTTAGAAACTTCTCCCTCTACATGCTACTTTTAAGGTGTGTTCTAATTTTCACCTTTTACGGGGTTTTCTGGGATGACCTGCCTGTGGGATTTGGGCCTCCATCCCCTTACACCCAGTAGAGGCACAGCCTGAGGGTGAGTAGCAGGGAATATCTGGTGGATGGGAGGGGGATTACGGGTTGTTGAAGGGTGTGTGTTAATGTCCATGGGGAAGGCCACAAGCCACACCATGGTCCAATTAGATTTCCTCCCATGACCTCATCACATTCTTTACGTGGGAGATGAACAATGACCGCTTTGAGTTTTAACGTGTGGGCATGACAACTTTCTCCCCCCTTGTACACGATTTTCTCCATCTGCTCGGGAGATATGTAGTACATCTGATTTAACTCAACACTCCCACGGTCTGAACAAATACACGGACAGACATGGGGATCGGATACAGCAACAACCATGGCATCAACTCACTGCAATCAATTTACTTCAGGGCACAATCCAATTCAGTTTACACCTTGCTAATATGATCACAGTAGGATCTAGTAACCTAGAGGGCAAATTTATTCACATCAAATTATTATTAATATCTAAAAAGGAAACTAAAGCACTTCTAAAGTAGATTTGTACTTGCGTGTGTGCTTACACACCATGTAGGCTAGTCCTAACTGACCAAAGGGGATCCCCAAACCCCGTTAATGTAAGCAAAGAAAAAAGCATGAGCTGCAGGGGAGAAGATGGCCGTGTGTTTCTGCATTAAACAGGAGAAAAAAAAGGTAAACTCATTTGGGCTATTTTGCTTATCTCTAACAGGTGTCATGTCGGGTCAGTCTGACAAGTAAAACCTCCCGAGATAAAAACCTGAACAAATTGAAAGTTCTATTCAGAAAGGGTGGGGGAGGGCAACATTACAGTTGAGGAATCTGAGGAATGTGCCCGAGTTCATCATCTGAAGGGCAGATCGCCTGTTACGGTCTCTATGAGAACTGTCAGACGGGAATAAAGACCCCCCCCCGGCTGATCTCTAAAATAAACTATTTCCGGCAGGTCCAGCGACTCAAAGGGAGCCCCCTCTCTGTCAGAGGTGCTTTCCCAGCGTTATGATACTTCTTTCACAGGATTCACAGCATGTTGCTTGTAAAAACATATGATCCCCTTTCAAACAGACCCATTTTTACCTCTCGTCGACATTCTCCTTTTATTTAGCGATTGATTAGCGGCAAATGAGCAAGAAACATTCAAACAGCCAAATACATCCAAGTAACCACACTGTGGGCCTGTTACAATAGATCAATCATGATGGAATTGATGAATATCCACTTTGTAAGATCAGATATTGAATATGCGTCAATCTGGTCAATGGAACGTCTGCGTTCCATTAACTCCTTTAACGCATCTATTAATCAAGTTCTAAATTCCTCTGTTAGGACAGAATGCACTGCTTTCGTTTCTTCCCATTCACAACAGTAAGTTAGCAGCTTGCAATACATGATTTCCCTTTTATGGGGAATAAAAAGTTGTTCTGGTAATTATATGGAGCTGGCTAGTCAGCTACATAGTAAGCTAACAGCAAACCAAAATGTTGTCCAGAAAGTTGATTTTGGTTTCCCCGACTTGCTAACTTGACAATTTATAAATACATTTTTAAAAACTGATGTTTTTTTTGTGCACATATTTTTACAGGTAGAGTTGCTGTTTGAAACAGGTTGCTGCATGCAGACAGCCATTTTGTTTATGCTTTTTCATAATTATAAGGACAAGTTTGATGACGTCGGACCACAATAGAAGGTTCAGGATGCGTGCCAAAGCCGATTATGATTTTGACACCGATATCGATTATTGGAGGACCAAAAAAGCTGATACCGATTTAAAAAAAGTTTATTTGTAATAATGACAATTACAACAATACTAAATGAACACTTATTTTAACTTAATATAATACATCAATAAGATCACTTTAGCCTCAAGTAAATAATGAAACATGTTCAATTTGGTTTAAATAATGCAAAAACAAAGTGTTGGATAAGAAAGTAAAAGTGCAATATGTGCCATGTAAGAGAGCTAACATTTCAGTTCCTTGCTCAGAACATATGAAAGCTGGTGGTTCCCTTTAATCTGAGTCTTCAATATTCCCAGGTAAGAAGTTTTAGGTTGTAGTTATTATAGGAATTCTAGGACTATTTCCCTCTATACCATTTGTATTTCATTAACCTTTGATTATTAGATGTTCTTATAGGCACTTAAGTATTGCCATTGTAACAGTTTAGCTTCCGTCCCTCTCCTCCCTAGGCTCGAATCAGCAACACAACAGCCACCACCGAAGCAACATTACCCATGCGGAGCAAGGGGAACAACTACTAGAAGGCTCCGAGTGAGTGACGTTTGAAACGCTATTAGCGTGCGCTAACTAGCTAGCCATTTCACTTCGGTTACACCAGCCTCATCTCGGGAGTTGATAGGCTTGAAGTCATAAACAGCGCAATGCTTGACGCACCACGAAGAGCTGCTGGCAAAACGCACGATAGTGCTGTTTGAATTAATGTTTACGCGCCTGCTTCTGCCTACAACCGCCCAGTCAGATACTTAGATACTTGTATGCTCAGTCAGATGATATGCAACGCAGGACACGCTAGATAATACCTAGTAATATCAACAACCATGTATAGTTAACTAGTGATTATGATTGATTGTTTTTTATAAGATAATTTTAATGCTAGCTAGCAACTTACCGTGGCTTACTGCATTCGCGTAACAGGCAGTCTCCTTGTGGAGTGCAACGAGAAAGAGGCAGGTCGTTATTGCGTTAGACTAGATAGGGTTGCAAGATTGGATCCCCCGAGCTGACAAGGTGAAGATCTTTCTTTCCGCCCCTGAACAAGGCAGTTAACCCACCGTTCCTAGGCTGTCATTGAAAATAAGAATGTGTTCTTAACTGACTTGCCTAGTTAAATAAAAGGTATAGTAAAAATAAATAAAAAATCTGCACCCAAAAATACCGATTTCCGATTGTTATGAACTTGAAATCGGCCCTAATTAATCGCCCATTACGATTAACCGGTCGACCACTAATTTATACTGAGGGGTTGGCGGGACTTTTAAACACATTACTGCAATCATGACTAGGTCTGTTGGTGGAAACAAACTAGGCTTTGTTGCCGGCAATACCTTTCAGATTTAAAGAAAAGTTGGCAGCATGCTAAAGTTGGTGGGTTTTCTTCTTGGTTTGAAAGGAATATGATAAACACCACAATGATGCCAAAAAGCTGACAGCTCTATATTTCCACCAAACAGTGGAATCATTGCCACTGTTGTACTTTAGGTGGTCAATCAAAATGTTCTGGACAGTTGAAATCATGGCACAACAGGCTTAGCCATTTGGAAAAAAGGTTGCCATGCTATTATCTTTCAAACAGTGCTGTACGCTGCAGAGGAAATCAGGTAGGCCTAAACTAAGCTTGGGTTCTGAGTAACTTGGCTGGTATATTAGGGACATGTGGAAACCTGTAATACTGTTGACAATTACACATCAATGTTCTTGTAAATATATAACCACGTTTCAATTTGTTAGTCTCTCATATTGGGAAACTTTTAGGACAAACACAGGCTTATTTTTTACTTATAAGCAATTCTTCACATGATAGTGGAATGCTGTTCCTATCAACTCAATCTCCTCCCCTGCTTTAGCAGTAAACACAGAAGCAGCCTGCAGGCACAGATTGGTGGTGAGGGGATTAAAATCAATGCACATCCTCGCAAGACGGAGGTAGACTAGTCGTAGTGGACCATTGTTGAGGTGAGTATACTGAACAACAATGTAGAATCCTGGGGTGGGCGGAGGTGGTTATCCGAGGCCGCATCCAAAATGGCACCTTATTCCTATATAGTGCACTACTTTTGACCAGAGCTCTAGGGGCCCTGGTCAAAGGTAGTGCACTATATTGGGAATAGGGTGCCATTTGGGACAAAGCCAGTGTCCACCATGGGGTCTCCAATTAAGGAAGGCAGAGGAGGACGAGCAGGAAGGAACCAAGGGTGGGAGGGAGGTAATGATTGCTTTTAAATGGTTAAAGACACTGCCCCATCATTAATTCAAACTTTGGGCGGGATCTCATCTCCTTAGTTCCCAGTGTGAAAAGAGAACAACTAGTTGTGTTGGCAAGCCTGTGAAATTCCCACTTGCTACTGTCCCTTGACTACTGAATTATTTTGGTAGGCTACATCATGGGAGAGATCCATGGGGGGGGGGGGGGGGTTATTAAAATATGTCTGTCTGCCTTGAGCAAACTACATTAATAAAACCAGTGAGAAAGTTTCACAGGCAGTGCTGTAGGCCCTTCTGTTATGCATTACAGGAAACAAAACAAAGATTCATTTTGTTTGAAATATGAATTACTTCGCAAACTAAAACCCCCTGCTGCTTTGTTTTGTCATTGGTGTAGGCTTAGATCCATGGGGTCACAAAACAGAGATCCTGTTTGGCTAAGCTTTATTTGCTCAGGCCACCTAAGATGAAGCCACCCAGCCAATAGGCGTTACAACACGAGGATGACAGGAACAAACAAAACATGGCCTGCTTTGCCCACCCCGCCTAAATGAATCAAGACAAAAGATCTCAGTAGGACACAGAAGGAACAATTCGCTCAGTGTCACTCCACAGCCCTCTGAATACTGTAGTTGGGACAAGTGTAATCAATGTCTGTGGCTTTATGAAAACCTACCTTGGAATAGGTAACTTAAAGAACAACAAATGTATCTATACTGAACAAAAATATAAACACAACACGTAAAGTGTTGGTTCCATGCTTCATGATCAGAAATAAAAGATGGCAGAAATGTTCCATACACACCGAAAGCTTATTTCTCTACAATGTTGTGCACAAATTTGTTTACATCCCTGTGAGCATTTCTCTTTTGACAAGATATACCACACCTGTCAGGTGCAATTTGCATGCTGACTGCAGGAATATCCATCAGAGCTGTTCTCAGAAAATGTATGTATGTAATTTCTCTACCATAGGCCACCTCCGTCATTTTAGAGAATTTGGTAGTTTGTCCAACTGGCCTCACAACCGCAGACCACGTATAACCACGCCAGCCCAGGACCTCGTCATCTGGCTTTTTCACCTACGAGATCGTCTGAGACCATCCACCCCGACAGCTGGTGAAACTGTGGGTTTGCACAACTAAAGTATTTCTGCACAAACTGTCAGAAACCATCTCAGGGAAGCTTATCTGCGTACTTGTGGTCCTCACCACGGTCTTGCCCTGACTGCAGTTCGGCATCATAACTGACTTCAGTGGGAAAATGCTCACCTTCGATTGGCCACTGGCACGCTGGATAAGTATTCCCTTCGAGGATGAATCCCGGTTTAAACTGTATTGGGCACATGGCAGACAACGTGTATGACGTCATGTGGGCGAGCGGTTTGCTGATGTCAATGTTGTGAAGAGTGTCCCATAGTGGCGGTGGGGTTATGGTATGGGCAGGCATAAGCTACGGACAATAAACAAAACCATTTTATCTATGAAAATTTGTATGCACAAACATACCGTGATGATATCCCGAGGCCCATTGTCGTGCCATTCATGCGCCGCCATCAGCTCATGTTTCAACATGATAATGCACAGCCCCATGTCGCAAGGATCTGTACACAATTCCTGGAAGCTGAAAATGTCCCAGTTCATCCACGGCCTGCATACCCACCATACATTGAGCATTTTTGGGATGCTCTGGATCGACATATACAACAGCGTATTCCAGTTCACCAATATCCAGCAATTTAACACAGCCATTGAAGAGGAGTGGGACAACATTCCACAGGCTACAATCAACAGCCTGATCAACTCAATGCGAAGGAGATGTCATGTTAGCGTTTATATTTTTAATTCAGTGTAGATTGCACGATTAGGCCCAACTAACTTATTTGGAAAAACTTGAATCAAAAAAATATATACTGAACAAAAATATAAATGCAACAACTTAACATTTGAATGAGTTAGGACATAAAATCAAAATAAATTAATTAGGCCCTAATCTACGGATTTCTCATGAATGAGCAAGCCCTCCCTCTTAGCAGCCAGGCACACTCACTGGGGAGCCAGGTCCAGCCAATCAGAGTGAGTATTCCCCCACAAAATAACTTTATTATAGACAGAAATACTCCTCAGCATAAAACTGCACATATTTGAGTGGCCTTTTATTATCCCCATCACAATATGCACCTGTGTAATGATCATGCTGTTGAATCAGCTTCCTGATAATACGTCCACCTGACGTGTGGCATATCTTGGCATAGGAGAACTGCTCACTAACATTAAAAAAAGTGTGCAACAACATTTGAGAGAAATAAAAACTCTGTGCGTATGGAACATTTCTGGGATCTTTCATTTCAGCTCATGAGACCAGTACTTTACATGTTATGTTACATTTTTTTCATAAAATTTTTATTGACAGAGTTTGAGAAGCCTAATGCCTTGAATCTTATAGTGCTGCACTGAATAGGACACGCACAGTCTGATGAATGCTCACTGTCTAACAATCTCTTAAAAACCACATCATGGCACCAGACATCTATTTCTAAAAAAGAATGCTAAACAAGTCACAACAATAGGCTTTTCTGCTCCGTATAACAATACGCATGCTGGTGGTATGCAGTGAGACTGCCAGGGGATTTGTCAATTACTGTTTTTCTTTCATCTGAAACATTTGGATTGTCAAAAACTTAAATATTCCTAAATTGAATAACTTATTTTATTGTGTAAGTAAAAGGTTATGCTTGTGTGGTTTGCTTCCTTGTTCAAATTAAATCACAATCTGATCACACTTGATCTTAAAGACCCAGTAAATAAAAAAAAAACAGATTTTCTTGTGTTTTATATACATTCCCACCTGGAATTCTACTGTGAAATTGTGAAAATCCTGACAATACCCTTTTCAATGTAGGAGCTGTTTGATAGGACTGTATGATATTTTAGCCTGTTTTAGTGGGATGGAGCTTTTGCCCTTCCATGGTGACATCACCATGCAGTAAAATGTATTAAATTAACAGACCAATAAGAAAGACCTCTCTGCCAATAACAGCTAGTTTTCAGTTTTCCCCTCCCCACTTAGACCACTCCTAGCAAAATTCTTGCTTGAAGAATTGCTCTTTGCTATTATGCTACTCTTGGCTATTAAGGTACTTCATTGCTACCCAGAAATGATTTGATATTGGGATAGAAACAGCTGCATTGGACTTTTAAAATTGGGTACTTGTGAAGCTGAGCACAAGGGATGTTAAATAATTAAGAAGTATGCCACAAAGACTCAATGGAAACATTCAAGTCTTTACATTTAAAAAATTTTTTTTTTTTACAAGCTAACCAACTGGCCTGATAAGGCACATCTGGCAGTATTTCTGCATACATCTGCTGTTCTCTTAAAGTTGCTCAAGCAAGGGCGGACTGAGGGCAAGTCGGTGATGGGTGTGATATGCATTCCACTTCAACTGTACATGCAGAGAATTTACAGCAAACAATGTAGTAGTAGATTAATAGGCCTGTAAAATAACTCTGTTCTGCCACCTCTGGTCTCTTGGCCCTCTTACCCCTATGGAAGTGCAGCTCCAGCTCAGACCTGAGCCTCTATTAGCCATTGTTGGCGTGTTGGCGTGTTGTTACAAATAAAAAATGATCTTTACATACACAGCCCTGATTGGCAGATTGGTCTCTAGACTAGAGTCTAGGCAGTCCTCTCACCTTACCCCTTCAAAGTAAGAGGATACATACGCAAATAAAAAGGTGAGTGGTCATTGGTCAGAATATTTAGATCGGATTGTGATGT
The DNA here is from genome assembly GCF_034236695.1 of Oncorhynchus nerka. Lineage (NCBI taxonomy): Eukaryota > Metazoa > Chordata > Actinopteri > Salmoniformes > Salmonidae > Oncorhynchus > Oncorhynchus nerka. The sequence continues at coordinate 74,166,668 of NC_088415.1, read as the reverse complement.
AATGATCTGGGCCAAATAAATCCATCTCACCTGAACATGCTGAAATTCCAGGCATTTTTTTCTCCAAACTTCTTACACAAAAAGGGCATTATCATAATTTTCACAATTCCAGAGTGTTATTTCGGCCTCAGTGTGGCAATATCATAAAAAACAGGCAAATTACATTGGACTGCACTGCCCCTTTAAAGAGTATCTTAAATAAATCCAACGGTGCTCCCCACCCCCAAAAATAGAAAAGGCACTTGTCTTTTCCTCCTATCACTGACTGTGCTGACAACTACTTTGAGGGAAAATAAACTTGCTATAATTGTGATGTTGTTGTCTCACCTAGCCATCTTAAGATGAATGTGAAATTACTAAAATGTCAAATATAAAATGAGAATCTGATTTAGAAGACAGTAGTCGTAAGTCGTTTTGCCTCACTCCATTCCTAGACTTTATGTCTGTACTTGCATAGCCAGCCTCATAGTTAAAGTTTAAAAGCACTTGAAAACAAAAATATATTCCAAAAGGGTGCTAGGGTTGACTCTACAAAGTATTAGCATTCATTGACCTAGATATTTCAGATCCCTGAGCCATCACCCAGACCTACAATCAATATAAGAATTGCTTAGAGGCACAGGTTACCAGTGTTGAACTTAGGGAGAATTGAGGAATGACCTTAATACATTAATACATACATTTTAAGTCCAAAGATAATGAAACAAACATTGGTCTTTAGTTGTTACTCTATATATCAAAAAATAAAATAAAATAAAAAAAGAGTTTTCCCAGACGCATGTTTTAACATTGATGTCAGACATGTAACAGCTGCATAAACAGTTACTGAAGTCGTGCCAAACCTCATGTCCGGCCCTCCTCCTCAAATAGCATACTAGGGGAGGGTGACAGTGAGACTCCAATCACTGCCTCTGGGTATGAGTCGAAGACGGAAATAATTCCTGCTTTACGCATGAAATCCTCCACTACATCCGATTTGGCCTGCATTTATCAATAACACATTTACACCAATAAAGGTGTCACAGACTACAAACACCTGGCCTTATATTGTCAGTACAAAAATACAGATTCAAACATTAGCTGTATGGGGCTGTATGGGTTTTGAACACTACTCAAAAAGGGAAGAACCTTGTTAATCTAATAAAACAGGGCAACATGAAAGTTCACATCACTTGATGGATGGCCTGTTCAGACAGGAAACAAAACGGTCACACACCCCAAGTCACCACCACCACAATCTCACTGAAGCATCGATACGCAAGAGTCTTTCATAATAAATTTGGGATTCTCCGAAACGAACAAAACATTTGTGGTAAATATATGTTTGGAGATCTTCTGTATTATCACCCATCTCCATCAATTAATACAATTACTAAATGCAGCTGGAAAATATGTATTCAGCAAAGGATCTACGTACAAAGGGTCCAAATATCACATTTCTACCTGGGTTATGTATAAATCTTTTCACGCCTGACACCTTAGCCATAATTATCTGTTTACTACTCTTTGCGGAGTGCCTTGAAAGAAGAAGTCACTTAATTACCCCCCCCCCTCCTCAACCACAAGGGGATCCTTCCACTCAGCACAGGCTAAAATTACCCTGCAAGCATCTGCATGCCTGTGTAATGCAGCTCTTTCACATACGCACACTGTCTAAAATAATAGAAAATCCTCTCCCGTAGGGATTGAATAATTTCCTGGCACAGCAAAATCCCCATTTCTCAATGTAGACAACAACAACCTGGCCCCACCACACAGTTCGAGTGCACTTCCTATTTGTTTTTTGGGAGGTCAGTGTGTTGCCTAAGCCAAGTCTGTCAAGTCTATTTCCCACAGCCTTAGGTTCTGGCAGGGCGGAAGTGGATAACCATGTCAGTTCAGTCCGTCTGTGGAAAGGGTGACAAGCACACAGTCACATAGCTCGGTCGCCAGCTACTAATGCTGTGTCAATATGGTAAGTCATATTGAAAACTGCTGGTCTGATTACACATTGGAGCGAAGATGACATGTCAATGCTTGGAAACACTGGCACACCCAGTAGCTCTTTCTAGTTAACAACTGGTCTAAGGTATATAGATAAATATAGATTTTGTTTAAATATGCACTTTTTCCACAAATCTATTTAAGCCACAGTACATGTTTTGGATCCTGAGGTAAAGAATTTCAACTCTGTTTGTAGAAATTGGGATCTACCAGTTGACACCCATCGCCAAAAATCCACCCCTGGAGATAACACACCTTAGGGATAGCAGCCAAGCAAAGTTTTAAAATATATTATGTTGGCACAAAGATGGCAATTTCATCCAGTAAGGCATTCTTATCAACAGATCTCCACCGAAAGAAAGAGGTACCGTATGCTTGTTTAAAAACCCTGGTAAAAATACAAAAAGTTAATCCAGCCACTGAAGTAACAGAAAACCTAGAGAATAGATCAAACCATGATAAAAGTTAGACTAAGAGAGGAAACTTTATTTCAGATACAAGAGAATAGTACTATTCAAAAGGCTCCTCTCCAAGAGATAAGCAAGGAGACATATTCTCCTTACTAGACAAAATCAAAAATGTTTAGCGCACCCCACTCCCCTTCACAGCAGATTCATTTGACTTCAGAGCTTTCATATTCCATCACCGCATCTTTTGAACAGAGCTTGTTTAGTCTAAACCAGCATGAGGAAAGCAAAAGAGGATTCACATTGTCAGTTGGAGGTCACAGGAAGCAAATACAAAAAATCTTGAGTTAACGTCTAGAAACATATGCAGGTCTACTGGATTATCAGGTGTATGATAACTAGAGGTCGACCGACTAAGATTTTTCAACGCCGACACCGATTATTGGAGGACCAAAAAAGCCGATACCGATTAAATTGGCCGATTATTTATTATTTGTAATAATGACAATTACAACAATACTGAATGAACACATATTTTAACTTGATATAATACATCAATAAAATCAATTTAGCCTCAAGTAAATAATGAAACATGTTCAATTTGGTTTAAATAATGCAAAAACAAAGTGTTGGAGAAGAAAGTAAAAGTGCAATATGTGCTATGTAAAAAGCTAACATTTCAGTTCCTTGCTCAGAACATGAGAACATATGAAAGCTGGTGGTTCCTTTTAACATGAGTCTTCAATATTCCCAGGTAAGAAGTTTTAGGTTGTAGTTATTATAGGAATTATAGGACTATTTCCCTTTATAACATTTGTATTTCATTAACCTTTGACTATTGGATTTTCTTATAGGCACTTTAGTATTGCCAGTGTAACAGTATAGCTTCCGTCCCCCTCCTCGCCGTTACCTGGGCTCGAACCAGCAACACAACAGCCACCACCGAAGCAGCGTTACCCATGCAGAGCAAGGGGAACAACTACTAGAAGGCTCAGAGCGAGTGACGTTTGAAACGCTATTAGCGCGCGCTAACTAGCTAGCCATTTCACTTTGGTTACACCAGCCTCATCTCGGGAGTTGATAGGCTTGAAGTCATAAACAGCGCAATGCTTGACGCACAACGAAGAGCTGCTGGCAAAACGCACGAAAGTGCTGTTTGAATGAATGTTTACGCGCCTGCTTCTGTCTACCACCGCTCAGTCAGATACCTATGCCGTTCTGTACCATGACTCATTCATATCTTCATGTACATATTCTTTATCCCTTTACACTTCGCTACACTCGCATTAACATCTGCTAACCATGTGTATGTGACAAATACAGGAGTGGTTTTGCAGGTGGTGACCACAGACCACTTCTCAGTTCCTATGTTTCCTGGCTGATGTTTTGGTCACTTTTGAATGCTGGCGGTGCTTTCACTCTAGTGGTAGCATGAGACGGAGTCTACAACCCACACAAGTGGCTCAGGTAGTGCAGCTCATCCAGGATGGAACTTCAATTCGAGCTGTGGCAAGAAGGTTTGCTGTGTGTCAGCGTAGTGTCCAGAGCATGGAGGCGCTACCAGGAGACAGGCCAGTACATCAGGAGACGTGGAGGAGGCCGTAGGAGGGCAACAACCCAGCAGCAGGACCGCTACCTCCGCCTTTGTGCAAGGAGGAGCAGGAGGAGCACTGCCAGAGCCCTGCTAAATGACCTCCAGCAGGCCACAAATGTGCATGTGTCTGCTCAAACGGTCAGAAACAGACTCCATAAGGGTGGTATGAGGGCCCGACGTCCACAGGTGGGGGTTGTTCTTACAGCCCAACACCGTGCAGGACATTTGGCATTTGCCAGAGAACACCAAGATTGGCAAACTCGCCACTGGCGCCCTGTGCTCTTCACAGATGAAAGCAGGTTCACACTGAGCACGTGACAGCCACACACACTACTGAGCCTCATTTTGACTTTTTTTAAGGACATTACATCAAAGTTGGATCAGCCTGTAGTGTGGTTTTCCACCTTAATTTTGAGTGTGACTCCAAATCCAGACCTCCATGGGTTGATAAATTTGATTTCCATTGATAATGTGTGATTTTGTTGTCAGTACATTCAACTATGTAAAGAAAAAAGTATTTAATAAAAATATTTAATTCAGATCTAGGATGTGTTGGTGTACCCTTTATTTTTTTGAGCAGTATATATATATAATTTTTTAAAATTGGCAAATCGACGCCCAAAATACCGATTTCCGATTGTTATGAAAACTTGAAATCGGCCCTAATTAAAATCGGCCATTCCGATTAATCGGTCGACCTCTAATTATAACTGGTCATAAAATCATATTGCTTATAGAAGCTTTCACAACTTTCATAGCTAATGACTTAACATGCACTGTTTAAAAGGCTTTCTGTTATCAATGATGTGTACAGTGAGGAATGAATAAAGGAAGCAAGCGCAGAGAAAAAACCTGAGCTGTCACCATGATAAACTCGTTGAATTAGATGGCACAGCATTTTCAAACATTCACTGGCCTTTCCAAGCTACACATGGTCTATGAATAAATTAGTGGGCATTGGCCTTTGGACAGCTGCTGACACTAAAACAAGGCTAACCATATAAATGTGTTTGGGTGTGACGCACTTATCAAATAAGCATTTAGATCATCTGATACCAATTAGAGTACGCAACATTTTTATTTAGTTAGTCATCCATTTTTCTACATGGTACTTAACAGTTGACAATCAACACATGCTAATTGGTAGGGGGAGGCTAAAACAGAGGTCAGAGAAAAGCTCTCATTAGGTTTTCAGTTGTTTGCCAAACAATGACAGGCTTGAGGGTGTAGCGCTTTCAGATCCTGTCCTTCTTAGGCAGCCGTTACACCACACAATTTGCACGAAATTCTAGTGGCTTGCAATTGAGTTGCTTCTTGATTGCGTCATGAAACACCACTCATGCAACTAATTAGCAACTTGGTTGCATACAGTTGAAACGTTTCAACTTCATGCTACTAGTTGCAAGCAAGAGCCAATCAAAACACTTTAAAAATATTAAAGGAACAAAGTTTTGAAGTGTCTATCCTATCTAGAGATAGGCGGGATGCAAATGTCTCAACTGGCCAAGTACCAGGGAAAATGCAGACCGCCAGATTCAAATAAAATGCTATAAAATTCAAACTTTCATTAAATCACACATGTAAGATACTCAATTAAAGCTGTGAATCCAGCCAACATGTCAGATTTTTAAAATGCTTTTCGGCGAAAGCATAAGAAGCTATTATCTGATAGCCTGCACCATCTGCACAAGCAGTGAACAAAGGAGCTAGCATATTTCAACCCTGCAGGTGCTACACAAAACGCTGAAATAAAATATAAAACATGCATTACCTTTGACGAGCTTCTTTTGTTGGCACTCCAATATGTCCCATAAACATCACAATTGGTCCTTTTGTTCGATTAATTCCGTCCATATATATCCAAAACATCCATTTATAAAGCGCGTTTGATCCAGAAAAAAACAGCTTACAAAAAACGCAACGTCACTACAAATTATTTCAAAAGTTGCCTATAAACTTTGCCAAAATATTTCAAACTACTTTTGTAATACAACTTGAGGTATTTTTAAACGTTAATAATCGATCAAATTGTAGACGGGGCAATCTGTATTCAATACAGGAAAGAAAACAAACCAGCGCTGCTTTTCACGTCTTGCGCAACTCACAAAACTGTCCCCAGTTCCGAGTTGGCCTACTTCTTCATTGCACAAAGGAATAACCTCAACCAAATTCCAAAGACTGGTAACATCCAGTGGAAGCGGTAGGAACTGAAAATAGGTTCCTATGAAATATCCTTTGGCAAAGACAATTCAGGGAACAGAGATGGGAGGAAAAAAAAGAAAAATTCTGAACAGTTAGTCCTCTGGGTTTTGCCTGCTACATAAGTTCTGTTATACTTACAGACATGATTCAAACAGTTTTAGAAACTTCAGAGTGTTTTCTATCCAAATATATGAATAATATGCATATCTTATATTCTTGGCATGAGTAGCAGGAAGTTGAATTTGGGCATGCTATTTATCCAAAGCTGAAAATTCTGCCCCCTATCCCCAAGAGGTTTTAAGCATCAGCTGTCAGAGCAGCTTACCAATCACTGTACCTGTACACAGCCAATCTGTAAATAGCACACCCAACTATCTCATCCCCATATTGTTATTTATCCTCTTGCTCTTTTGCACCCCAGCATCTCTACTTGCACATCATCAACTGCACATCTATCACTCCAGTGTTAATGCTAAAATTGTAATTATTTCACCTCTATGGCCTATTTATTGCCTTACCTCCCTACTCTTCTACATTTGCACACACTGTAAATAGATTTTTCTATTGTGTTATTGACTGTACCTTTGTTTATGTGTAACTCTGTTTTTGTCGCACTGCTTTCCTTTATCTTGGCCATGTGGCAGTTGAGAACTTCTTTTCAACTGGCCTACCTGGTTAAATAAAGGTGAAATTAAATTTAAAAAATCAAATCCTATCCTCAGAGTCAGGGTTTCCCAAACTTGATCCTGTGGGCCCCCACCCCTGCGTGCACATTTTTACCCTCAGACTAAACTGCTGATTCAAATAACCAACTCATCAAGCTTTGATTATCAGTTGTGTAGCGCTTGGGCAAAAACCAAAACGTGCACCCAGATGGGGTCCCAGGTCTGAGTTTGGGAAACCCTGCTCTCAGTGACATATGTGAGTGACATAAGATGTACAATATGGCAGTAGATCTTCTGTCTTTGGCATAGGTTAGGTTATCAGGCCTAGGTATCTTGGCATCCCCTAGTCAGATGTTGGCCGACTCCCCCAAAACCATTCTGTGGAGGTCTAGGGTGTAGATGCAGGTTGTGTCTTCAATGCATAAATCCTTTGTCTTCTGGAGTGAAAGAATATACACATAGTTGATGAAATTCTCATTGAAGGGAAAGTAAATACCTTCCTAAAAATATTAGTTTCCATTGTAATTATGCTTTGTGTGAGCAATAATTGTGTTGCATGGGTGTTCTTGCATTAAATTCATAGTCATATAATATTACACCCAATTGCTGTCAGACTTAAATCATTTTTTAGTTCTGCATGGCTAATATGTGGTGGTTCTAATTCAACACTGCCAGCAATAACGCTCCAGGCTCATGAACCGGAGGATAGAAGGCAAATACACATGCTTTGCTACTTGCATAGACAACATGGGAATGTGGTTATGGAATAAATCAGAAACTGATAACTAGTACATTTCAGAGTTGGCCAAGACCAGACCAGACTAAAGGCTGCAATGGAATGGAATGACAGTCAGAGTGATATGCTTAATTGCTTACTAATGAACACCTACACACAAAGTTGGCTAACTAGCTAGCTAGCTAAAAATACATTTTTATTTTTAAAAACCACAGACTGGATGGCAAATGTGTGTTGCTTAGCAAAGTAGGTGAGCTAACAGGGCCTAAAAGTAACACCCTGCCGGTAGATTTTGGCATTGGCGGGTAAAGATGTCTATTTTATTAGCCACGTTGGCGGGTGGTCATGGATACACAGTGTGAGCAGTTCCATGGCCGTTGTGAGTAAAAATAGTCAAGTATGATCACATTTATGGTAAAATAAATGCTGAGGTAGCTGCTTTCAAAGTATTTCTGTTGTTTCATAGCTGGTAAATTAAATCGCACAAAGTCAAAGAACTGCGAATCCTATCCCACCTTTCACTGCAACAATGCAGGGCTGTGCGTGAAGTGCGGAGTGAAATATACATTTAAAAATATATATATATTTTTTAGAAGTGTCGTGCCCATGCATAAAAGTTCATCTAATTTACTTGAACCGAAAGTCGACTGCAATGAGACTTTGTCCTTCTGTTTCTTCGCAATTTACATTATTTTGTTCACAAGCTTTTCAATGTTTGAGTTTCAACTGCTAGGGAAGAAGATCATGCTACTACTAGTCAGACTCAATCTCACAGGCACAAACATGACTGATCACATTGCCATGGTAACCTCCCACCCTTAAAGGGGCAGATGAATAATGTGTGTCTCATTTGTGATATTTTGGTTAAAATTTAAAACAATACATGACTTCTTACTAGTAATACATTTTTTTGACACATTAAAGCATAAGTCTGTTTTGTTGGTGTAATTGTAACAAAAAATTATAATTTGGCTGGTAAAAAAAATCTGCATGGCTGCCACAGTGGCTGGTTAAGGCATTAAATATGTAATGCTTTGCTGGAACATAGTATGATTAATGTTAGATGACTCGTATAATTTATAACAGAGAGGAATAGCTAGTAAATGCTCCTAAACTAACGTTATTTTTGAGTTCTAGCTAGCCTACTAGCTTTGAGTGCAGTATTGTTACGATCCGTCCATCAGTTCCCGAAGTACCTATCCACTCCTTCCAATCACCCTGGTCCACAATCTTCATCCAACTTCCCTTTGGCTGGTAAAACTTTTTTGTTTTTACATTTTTTTTTGCAGTCTGTTTGCAGTTAACAGCATAGTCCTTCCTGAAACTTATTTTAGTTCACTCCTTAATGTTGTCCATGTTTGTTGTGTAGTGAGTGACTGGGGTCATTACAGGGGATTTCCACATAATGCGATAATTCGGATAGCCACGCTCATGTTGGTGCTAGCAAGCAGGCTAGGTATAAGCAGCCGATCCAGTAGGGTCTGGAAGCTATAATGAGCCACGATGTCGCAGAGCATTTGCACGAAGTTCAGCTTTCCCCAACTTTGATCCCGCCCTGTTCACACTTCTTCTCGCATGCTCGCATCTTGTCCTCACCTGTGTAAAACCACTATTAGGAGGAGAGGCAAGTGGCCACACATATGTGAAAGTGCGCAGGCCAAATTTCCTGCAAATCAGACCCAACAAACTTAATTAAAGCTGCGGCCACAGACTTCAAAGCATTTTATTATCTGATGCTTGCCACTTGATTATGGCTATTTGAAATAACATTTTTGACATACAGTGCCTTCAGAAAGTATTCATGCCCCTTGACGTTTTCCCACATTGTGTTACAGCCCGCATTTTAATTTGATTAAATTGAGATTTTGCGTCACTGGGATACACACAACCCCCCATAATGTCAAACAACACCATTGTTACGGCAAGCATAAATAAATTCAGGAGTAAAAATGCGCACATAATTAATAATTCCAATAAGTTACATAGACACACAGTGTGTAATAGTGTTTAACATGATTTCTGAATGACTACCTTATCTATGTACCCTACACATACAATTATCTGTAGGGTCCCTCAGTCGAGCAGTGAATTTCAAACTCCAAAGTCCAGGAAGGTTTTCAAATGCCTTTTGTTAGATGGGTCATTTTTTTAAATAACAGACATAACATATCCCTTTGAGCATGGTGAAGTTATTAATTACACTTTAGATGGTGTATTAATACACTCAGGAAGGATACCTGTATCTTTGTAGTGACTCTCTTTTTCTCTCAAACTAGAAAAGTTTGACCTAAACGGCTGTCAGCCTACCTTGGCAGGAACAACTCAACTCACCTGTTGTTTCCAACGGGTGGATGGGGTTTGCTGACAACACCCCAGTTATATCAAAGCACCTCTTGCTGCGTTTTGGCAGTGCAAAGGACTGCCCCTAAACTTACCACTGCCCTTATAATTAGCTCAGACCGGCAAGAATGTTTCAACTTCAAAGTAAACACTGATGAATGGACAGCAAACAGGCTGCAGTTAAGCTTTTTAGGGATCCCCAATCACAGAATGAATATTGAGTGTAAGGTCTCCAAAAAAGACAAGGTTCTGTCTTGAGGGCTGTGCGTAAGAGACTTTCCCTATAAGACTTAAAGACATGCAGGTAAATAAAGGAACAGAGAGATCCGGGAGAGAAAGAGAGGAGGATTGGCGGGATAGAGAGGACGATGTGGTCAGACGGATAGGAATGACCAAACAAAAAGGCTAATCCAGCAACTGAATAACCCCTCCCCAGGTAAAGAACACAGACAAAGGAGTTGTGAGCTTGTATGACTTTAGGAGGGAAAGGTGTGGAGCGGTCACCCATGCCTCAGATCTAAAGATAGGACTCTGTCGTCGTCAGAGACTCTAGAGGCACCTTTGATAGAGAGAGAGGGTTTATTCAGTTACAAGTTTAAACTGCCACAGGTGGAAATCCTAAAATGGCTGCATTTTTGCTTTAATAATGTGTCCTTGGTAAAGTTATTCCTGGTTGACAATATTTAAAATAACTAAGTGACACTGACCAGTGATTTGCTTACCAAGGGTGGTCATCTACTCAAATACAATTGCAAGCGCATCCAACTTGAATCAAATAGGCTAATATCTAAGCTAAAAATGAATAATATTCAGGAATACTTCAACTACTTGCACTAACAACATAATAGTACAGTTAAAGCAAAAGCTAGCCAGCTCACTGGATTTTGTGTTGCAAGAAGCACAATATTTTGCCAAATGGACAGAAAATAGCCTACACTTCAATTTATGAAGACTGAAATCCGTGTGAAATTAACTAGAAGGAACTAAGACCATATCAGTGATCAGCCACTGAAGTCCAGTGGTCCTCTTGGGTTCCCAAGTGGGGCTAGGGCACTGCATCTGAGTGCAAGAGGCATCACTACAGTCCCTGGTTCGAATTCAGGCTGTACCAATTCCAGCCGTGATCGGACGTTGGCCCAGCGTCGGGCAGGGTAGGCAATCATTGTAAATAAGAATTTGTTCTTAACTGACTTGCCAAGTTAAGTAAAGGTTAAATAAAAAAATAACCAAAAGGAGGGAATGTCACAACAAAGTGAAGAAATGGCCTTGTTCCACAGGAAGAGATTATATTTGGCCAGGCAGACAAGGGAAGTCACAGCAGTGAATCTGATTATACCTCTGGCTTAATTTGTCTGCGGAAACCCAAGTGTTCTTTGGTGAGCTGGACAAATCCAGCACAACCATATCATAATAAAATTGTTCAAATAAAAAAAATACAATTTTCAAATAGGCTGCTCTACTCTGGGATATATCTAGGCAGCTTTGCGAGAGGCCCACAAAGCCTAAGCCTAGTCCTGTCTAACATGAACAAAATATAAACTACACACGTTAAAGACCGAACACCTGTGATTAAATACACAATTTGACAGACTAAATTTCATGAATTTTCACCAAATTTCCATGACCAACAATTGGCTGTGTCTCTGTACGTACAGTTGAAGTCGGAAGCTTGCATAAACCTTAGCCAAAAAGCTTTAAAAACTCAGTTGCACAATTCCTGACTTAATCCTAGTAAAAATGCAGTTTTGGGGAAGTTAGGATTACAACTTTATTTTAAGAATGTGAAATGTCAGAATAATAGTAAAATGAATGATTAATTTGAGCTTTTATTTCTTTCATCACATTCCCAGTGGGTCAGAAGTTTACATGCTACCAAATACTAATTGAGTGTATTGCTTTTAAATTGTTTACTTGGGTCAAATGTTTCAGGTAGCCTTCCACAAGCTTCCCACAATAAATTGGGTGAATTTTGGCCCATTCCTCCTGACAGAGTTGGTGTAACTGAGTCAGGTTTGAAGGCCTCCTTGCTCGCACACGCTTTTTCAGTTCTGCCCACAAATTTTCCATATGATTGAGGTCAGGGCTTTGTGACGGCCACTCCAATATCTTGGCTTTGTTGTCCTTAAGCCATTTTGCAACAACTTTGGAAGTAAAATGGTCATTGTCCATTTGGAAGACCCATTATCGACCAAGTTTTAACTTCCTGACTGATGTCTTGAGATGTTGCTTCAATATATCCACATCATTTTTATTCCTCATGATGCCATCTATTTTGTGAAGTGCACCAGTCCCTCCTGCAGCAAAGCACTCCCATTTGATGCTGCCACCTCCATGCTTCACGGTTGGGATGGAGTTCTTCGACTTGCAAGCCTCCCCCTTTCCCCCCAAAACATAACAAAACATCATTATGGCCAAACAGTTCTATTTTGTTTCATCAGACCAGAGGACATTTTCCCAAAAAGTACAATCTTTGTCCCCATATGGAGTTGCAAACCGTAGTCTGGCTTTTTTTAATGGTGGTTTTGGAGCAAGGGCTTCTTCCTTGCTGAGTGGCCTTTCAGGTTATGTCGATATAGAACTAATTTTACTGTGGATATAGATACTTTTGTACCCGTTTCCTCCAGCATCTTCACATGGTCATTTGCTGTTGTTCTGGGATTGATTTGCACTTTTTGCACCAAAGTACATTCATCTCTAGGACACAGAACGCGTCTCCTTCGGTCTGTAAACAATTGTTACAAACATTACTTGTGTCATGCAAAGTAGATGTCCTCACCGACTTATAGTTTGTTAACCAGAAATTTGCGGAGTGGTTAAAAAAACTAGTTTTAATGACTCCAACCTAAGTGTATGTAAACTTCAGACTTCAACTGCGTTAAAAAAGTATGTGTAATGCGTTAGACACTGGGAGGCGGCTCTTTGATCCCATGTACCATCTCCTGTTGTTGTGCAAGGCACCTAATACAACAAAGTAGGGGGCAACTGTATAAAACAAGCTAATTATATTGGTCACATACACATGGTTAGCAGATATTAATGTGAGTAGTGAAATGCTGTGCTTCTAGGTCCGACAGATTACTGCACTAACAAATTCAAAATGACTACCTTAAACACACACACACACACAATGTAAGAGAATGGAATAAGAATAGGTACATATAAATATATGGATGCGCAATGGCCTGTGCAGCATAGGAAAGATGCAACAGATGGTATAGAATACAGTATATACACGAGTAATGTAGGATATGTAAACATTATTTAAAGTGACTCGTGATATGATAAAATACATTTATTTAAGTGGCCAGTGATTTGAGTCTGTATGTTGGCAGTAGCCTCTCTATGTTAGTGATGGCAGTCTGATGGCCTTGAGATAAAAACCTGTTTTTCAGTCTCTCTGTCCCAGCTTTGACACACCTGTACTGACCTCGCCTTCTGGATGATAGCAGGGTGAACAGGCAGTGGCTCGGGTGGTTAATTGTTTACTCCATGTGTAACTCTGTTGTCTGTTCACACTGCTATGCTTTATCTTGGCCAGGTCGCAGTTGCAAATGAGAACTTGTTCTCAACTAGCCTACCTGGTTAAATAAAGGTGGGAAAAAAAGAATTGTCCTTGATCTTTATGGCCTTCCTGTGACATTGGGTGCTGTATGTGTTCTGGAGGGCAGGTAGTTTGCCCCCAGTGATGAGTTGCGCAGACCGCACTACCCTCGGGAGAACCTTGCGGTTGTGGGCAGAGCAGTTGCCATACCAGGCGGTGATACAGCCCGACAGGATGCTCTCGATTGAGCATCTGTAGAAGTTTGGAAGGGTTTTAAGGTGACAAAAAAAAATCCTGAGCTGTTGCTCCTTCACCACGCTGTCTGTGTGGGTGGACCATTTCAGTCTGTCCGTGATGTGAACGCCGAGGAACTTAAAACTTTCCACTTTCTCTAGGGATAGGGATGCCGCCTAGGCTTGCAGCCTTGCGAGGGTTAACATGTTTAAATATTTTACTCATGTCGGCCACTTTGAAGGAGAGCACACAGTCTTTGGTAGCGGGCCATATCGGCGTCACCGTATTGTCCTCAAATCACGCAAGGAAGTTGATTAATTTGTTTGGGAGCGAGATGTTGATGTCCGCGACGGGGCTTGTTTTTTTAATCTGTGTTTATCTGTAGACCCTGCCACATACGTCTCGTTCTTGAGCCTTTGATTTGCGACTCTTAGTCTCCATACTGACCATCTGCTTGTTTGATTGCTTTGCGGGGGGAATAGCTACACTGTTTTCGGTCATCTTGCCATGATTAAATGCCGTGGTTCGTGATTTCAGTTGTACGCGAATGCTGCCATCAATCCACGGTTTCTGGTTAGGGAAGGTTTTAAAAGTCACAGTGGGTACAATGCACTTCCTAATAAAGCCAATAACACTTAAGATCTTCTGGGCTAACAATGTAAGAAATAATACATAAAGAAAAAATGACTGCATAGTTCCCTAAGGACGTAAAGCGAGGAGATCATCTCTGTCGGCGCCTTCTTGATTGGGCTTAGGCAACTGTATAAAACACATGAGGTCAACCCTCAGTCTGGAGAGCTACTGGGGGTGCAGGCTTTTGATCAAGCTCTGCTCAAAACACAATATAGGTCTGGATTACCAGCTAATTTCTCAAATGCGGTTTGTTAGAGGTGTAAAGGAATAAAAGCTGCACAACCATTAGCTCTCCTGGGGGATGGTTGACCGTCCTTTACGTACACTGAGTGTACAAAACATTAGGAACACCTGCTCTTTCCATGACAAACCGACCAGGTGAATCCAGGTTAAAGCTATGATCCCTTATTGATGTCACTTGTTAAATCCAATTCAGTGCAGATAAAGGGAAGGAGAAAGGTTAAAGAATGATTTTTAAGCCTTGAGACATGGATTGTGAATGTGTGCCATTCAGAGGGTGAATGGGCAAGACAAAAGATTTAAGTGCCTTTGAACGGGGTATGGTAGCAGGTGCCAGGGCACCAGTTTGTGGTTCTACTTAAAAAAAAATAGATAAATAGAAAATGACAACAGTAGGGATTAACATGGGTATCTGGGAAAACTTCAAATTTCCCCAGAAAATGCAATGACAAGACCCGGGAAATTACAAAACAAATTCCCAATGTCGGCACTAATGCAATTCCACTATATACACCTGCGCAGCATCATATTAGCAAAAAAATGGCACATTATCCAAACAAGTTGTCGCATGGAAGCCTTTAGCCTAGCTTATTTACGTCACACAAAGTCGCCATAAATTCAAAGCACACGCATAATTGACACTGCCAGGCTACACATGCTACCCGAATGTAGTTCATAAACCCTACAGGAAACCACTACAGCATAGCTTATAAACGAACGAGTGCCTCTTTGAGCTCTCATTGTGACTTCAGATCATTTGGTTTCGGAGCTTATTTTTACTTTGTTATTTCATCATTTGTGTCCTTTGTTAAATGTATCTTAGCCTTTCCAACTTAATTTTTATTCAGATATCTGTGTGACCATCAGAAAAACCTAGGGTGTTAGAAATACAAGGTTCCCACGCTGAGATAATTCATTCACCAGCAAAACAATAGGATGACGGCTCATCGCCCCGTCCCCCACCACTTTAAGATTGGTATCATTTGCAACAGCTGGCCAGTCTTTAAAAAAATGACTGTCTTTTATTGTGTTTGGGAAAGCCTACAAGGAACATTATGACTTGGGAACCTCAGAGGCCAGAGAAAGACTTTCCCCAAAGGCTTTCCCACACTGCTGCGCACCATCTCATCTCTGGGATAGAGAAACCACTTCTGTGTGCTGGCCAAAGCTAGTCTGGCCGTTAACCACCTCCCAGATCACAAAGGGTTAAGTTATGGTGAAGTGTTTCACATCCTGATAGTGAATGGTTTCCGATATAGGCCTACAGAGTATAGAACATACAAAAGAGTTCAAGCACAACTTCAGTAGCAGAAGATTTGGCCAGTGGTACATTGAAAGCAATATTATTAGTGAGTAGCATTCATTTAACTCTTTGAAGTATACATAGGAATTACATGTTTTTTTGAGTGGACATGCCTCAGTCATATCAAAGTCACTAACTTGGGTTAATAAACTATTTTACGATTGTTATCTGGATAATAGGCAGAACTGTTCATATCCTGCAGGTGTTCCCTGCACGTTCATAGGAGTAAAAGATTTAACAATGTTTTAACAGTTTGCTTCATTAGATTTACTTCACTAAATCATGTTGCTGCCTCTTGGAATACAAATTGTAACCAACCTTGGCAACCATTTGTGCACTGTTAAATAGCCTAAGTAGGGAGAATCCACGCCATTTAGTAAAAAGCTTCCCTTCTCCTTTAAGGATCTCAACAAATGCCTTTAAAAGTACATTTGAAACAGAAACCTCTAGGGGATGTCTCCCTCATTGTTCACATTCTTCATAGAGACTGACATTTCAGGGCATAGGTGAAGAGAATTCCCCTCAGAGATGGGCACATCATGAATATTCATTTCTCTTCAGCACCGAGTGTGGGCTAAACTGGGGAACAGAATTTGCCTGGGGATGAACTTTCCTGAACTTACAATTCAAATATTATTTTGTAAGGCATCATCATGTATTTGAGGCCTAGGGATTCAAGAGTGGAGGATACTGTATTAGAAAGACAGGAAACATCTTCAACCTCTAGTTAAATGTCTGCTGTGTTGTCAAGTCGGGACATGCCTTCTTCCTGTCCAAACCAGCCCTTCAAGGGCATACTGAGATGAAAGTCATCCAAGCCTTGAATATATACAAACAAAAGCTTAAATCTTAACAAAATAAATATGGTAATTTAACCAGTACTTTTATTTTAAGTGACTTATCATTAACACACAAGTCACTTGTCCCTCCCCATAAGAGGTCTCACACTATTTGTACATCATTGTACGATGCATGGAATCACTTTACAAAATAAAATGCATTACTATCTTTTTTTTCTTTCCCCAGAGAATCAAAACAAACATGTAGGCTACTCTGCCTATTGGCTTCTTCGCCTATTCAAGCCTGCCTCAAAATACAAATACAATTTAAGGCTCTCCTGGTGGATGATTAGCCACCTTTGGTAGCCTATAAAATATTGCAATATTACAATTACAACCAGGGCTCGAACTAAAGGGCGTCCTGTCATCCCTGGTCCGATTAAAAATGTGTCTACGGTTCAAAACAGACTCTGGGGCAGTTCTGGGATGACAGATCCAAAATTCATACAACCACTGCACATTAGAAAATGTAAAAAGCAATGAGGCTGATGCAACAGATCAGTCTGTTTAGTTTAAAATGTTGACAAAGTTTTATTTCTTCATATTATAAGCTAACAATGCGCACATGGCTGTAGGCCCCAATGTTCCAAAATGCAATTAGCAGGAAAACACCGTTCTCAAAAGCACAAACGGTTTCATGTGATGATATGAAAATATCTGTTAGAAATCAAGAGGGATCGAGATCTAAAGATGTATCAACTAGCATGGGTTACTAATACAAATAGGATTACACATTTTTCTGCTGGACAATAAAATAAAGTTGATTTGAAAACCAATAGAACTGGAGAAATTTGCTGGTTTCAATGGCATATTAAACATTGAAATAATTCTCTCAACATTTCTGTGGTCGTTTGTATTTTGACAAGCCTACTTTGAAACAAGGTAAGACATGCTTAATAAAATGACATAAAACAGCCAGGTTAAAAATTGAGTTGGAGTTATTTTTTACAGGGACAGTGCACATTAATCAACGTTTCAGTAAAGTGTGCCGGTTTTAGCCAGCTGGCTAATTTTCAACCGCAGTCCCTGGGCAGGTTATTAAAAACAATTACAATATTTACAATCATTGAGCATTGAGCACACACAGAGCAACATAGGACAAGCAAGATGTAGCATACAGACAGAGCAACATAGAACAAAAACCAACAAGACAAAAATCCATAAAAGCAACTAAGTGTTTCCACATCTCACAAACATGGAAAGCAGCAATACACAGCTAGGGATTATGTTCACAAATCTGATTGACCTTTAGCCATGTCTTCTGTGAATGTGTGATAAGTGGTGCAGTTATGTGTGTCTGATGGCAGTGTTGCCCTCTTTGTGAAAAACATGCAGACAGTTGTTTTTCACATTGAGATGCAAACACGAGTCACTGAGCCACTTTGTAACCTGGACCATTACAGTAGTGAGTTCTTGTGCAGCTTGTTGTTTGCTCTTTGCATGCACACGTATCACTGTATTATCTTTATACATTTGAACTTCAGACCCAGTATAGACAGAAGGCAGATCATTAATGTACAGGCTGAACAGGAGGGGCCCCAGTATTGACCCTTGGGGCACACCCACATACTAGCTAAGAGTGGGCGACAGCTCATTGCTCACTCTGGCACACTGAGTTCTGCCTTCAGGGTATGATTTCATCCATCTCAAGGCATCGAGGGAAAAGTTGAACTTGGACAATTTTGTGATGAGAATCTTATGGTTAAAAAAAAAATCTCACAATGGACTTGTCTTTTCAACTTAAATCTATATTATTCTTGTCTGACTTTTTAAAAATGTTATTGTCACGGACAAGTCCTGCATCTAGGCCAATCATTCTCTAAAGAAGAAAATCAAATGCATAGCCGCACAAACAGCAAGATTTCAAATTAAAACATTTTATTTGACCTCAACAAGCCAGCTAGCAACAAACATACTTCGAGTGAGGTCGATGTTTCCTTCAAACAAAGATTGGCAAACAGAATGTAAAGAGGGCTGCCTGCCTTAAAAAGAAGCTCGGCCAACCACCTCCACCATTGTGGCTTTTAGTTTCTGAGAAGCAGAATAGGTGCTCAAGCACATCCTTTCCCACTCCCTTAGTCACCTCCCCACAGTGATTCACATAATTTGAACAATCAGTGAACTTATGCATTTAGTGATAATGTAAACGAACAGAGGCCAATTCATGCCAAGGGTGCCAGCCTTGTGTGCTCTTGTTGTGAGACTTTGTAATCTATTAGAAGGCCTGTATGACTGTACAGAAATGGTTAACTTTCCCCCCTTGGACATAGTGTTAACATTTAATAATATTAACAACTCAATAAGCTTGAAAAGTACTGGTGACTGAAACTAAAATAAACAGTTTCTTAAAATAGGGCATTGGGCCACCACGAGCCAGAACAGCTTTAATGCACTGTGGCATAGCATCTACAATTGTCTGGATATATAGGGTTGGGCTGTTTGCAGATTTTCATAACGTCATACCTTTTCTGTACCATACCAGGGTATACAGTATTACCAGAAGTGCACACAGTGGCTCTACTTAAAAATTAAAAACAATTTATGCAACCAGCAAATTGGATTGTATATCTCTGCTGTAACCAAGAAGCGTGATCTAAATCAAGCTCTGCTGTAACCAAGAAGCGTGATCTTGAAATCAAGCCACTCAGCTAGCAAGTTAGCTGTACCCCTGAGTTTGATATCATTTTATTATAGTTATACTTAACTTATAGTTAAAAGCAGTGGCATAGCACACACACACACATTTTTAAAAAACGGTATTCAAAATCATACCATCTGTATTTCACTCAAGCCCAGTCTGGAACTCTTCCATCATTTGGTGTTTTGTTGATGGTGGTGGAAAACACCGTCTCAGGCACAGCTCCAGAATCTCCCATAAGTGTTCAATTGGGTTGAGATCTGGTGACTGAGGGGGGCATGGCATATGGTTTATGTCGTTTTCATGCTCAAACCATTCAGTGACCACTCGTGCCCTGTGGATGGGGGCATTGTCATCCTATGGGGGTATAGCCATGGTAGCCAAAATAATGGCCCAACCCAGCATTTTATACATGACCCTAAGCATGATTGGATGTTAATAGCTTAATTGACTCAGGAACCACACCTGTGTGGAAGCACCTGCTTTTAAACAACTTTGTATCCCTAATTTACTCAAGTGTTTCCATTATTTTGGCAGTTACCTGTATGTCAGATAACACAGTAGTGTTCATGCCATTTATAGTAATCACACTAATATCACCAAGACAGCATCAGCAATCCTGAATGTTAGGGCTCATTGCACCAGGAGCTTAGGTAATGCCAAGAGTCAATTGGAATTGAAAATTTGAGTGCTACTTTACAAAAGGAAATTATATTTTACAAAGCTCAATCTAATCTCCCTCTTTACGCATCAAATAGCCTAGATACTGTAATCACACAGGCCAGTCAATGTGGCTACCGGTTACTTTGAAACTGACAGAAACCACACTGTATTATCAAGTGGGTTATCACCAAACCAGAATATGTCCTCCAAACTATACATTACAGTTGAGTAACAATGGCATATGGCAGGGGTCGGCAACAGGCGGCCAGCAGGCTGAAACCAGTCTGAGTGACTTTTCAGGGGCCACCCAAAAAATAAAAACCACCAGGAATTAACCTAATGATATGTTCCCGCAGCTGAATCTAGTTTCCTACCCCTGGCTATGGTGTGCTCATCCTGAAGTGTATTGTGCTTTGAGCGCGTTATGGCGGAATGTGTAGACTGAACATGTAGTGTTGGTCCCATGTTTCATGAGCGGAAATAAAAGAACCCAGACATTTTCCTTACACACACAAAAAAAGCTGATTTCTCTCAAATGTTGTGCACAAATTTGTTTACATCCCTGTTGGTGAGCATTTCTCCTTTGCCAAGAGAGAATCAATCCCATTTACAGGTGTGGCATATCAAGAAGCTGATTAAATAGCATGATCATTACACTGGTACACTTAGGGCTGTAGCGGTGACCGTATTACCGGCACAGTGTCGGTCACGAGTCATGAAGGCAGTCAAATTCTCCATGACTGTTTAGTCATGGTAATTAGGCTTCTCCAAGCTCTGATGCTGCTGCTGGTCATTAGTAGCCTACCAAACTTTCTAACTGCCTGGTACTTAGAGGGACAATAGAATGCTAAATCACTAACATCAAGGGAAATGTTATCAAAAATCTAATCAAACACTTCATGAGAGCCCATGTTGCACAACATTTCTATCAGATATGCAATTGCGGGAAAAAACAGAGTGATAGCCATTAATAAAAAGAGGAGGATCCCATGAGCTTTCTATAGGCTAGGCCTACTATATTTACTATAGTAAGCACATTGGTTACATTAACAACAGGAGTATAGGCTACCTGGGAGGCATGAAAATAAGCCACCGGGGAAAGCGGCCTCCATTCGCAATTGTAGGCTGTGTGTGGAAGCCAGGAGATGCTAAATATGTTTATGTTAATTAACGGTCAATTACCGTGAGACTGACAGTTATTTGCTTTACAATCACTGCTGACGAAATTTCGTGACCGCCACAGCCCTAGGTGCAATAAAAGGCCACTAAATGTCTCAAGTTATGAGGGAGGCACCAATTGGCATGCTGACTGCAGGAATGTCTACCAGAGCTGTTGCCAGAGAATTGGACGTTAATTTCTCGACTATAAGCAGCCTCCAACATCGTTTTAGAGAATTTGGCCGTATGTCTAACCGGCCTCACAACCGCAGACCACGTGTGTGGCGTTGTGTGGATGAGCGGTTTGCTAATGTCAACGTTGTGAACAGATTTCCCCATGGGGGCAGTGGGGTTATGGTATAGGCAGGTATTAGCTACAGACAAAAAACACAATTGTATTTTATCGATGGCAATTTGAATGCAAAGAAACACCTTGATGAGATCCTGAGGCCCATTGTCGTGCCATTCATCCTCCACCATCACCTCATGTTTCAGCATGATAATACACAACCCCATGTCGCAAAGATCTGTATACAATTCCTGGAAGCTGAAAATGTCCCATTTCTTCCATGGCCTGCATACTCACCTGACATGTCACCCATTGAGCATGTTAGGGATACTTTGGATCAACGTGTACAACAGAGTGTGCCAGTTCCTGAAAATATCCAGCAACTTCGCAGAGCCATTGAAGAGAAGAGGGACAACATTCCACAGGCCACAATCAACAGCCTGATCAAGTCTATGCGAAGGAGATGTCATACTGCATGAGGCAAATGGACACAGCAGATACCGACTGGCTTTCTGATCCAAACCCCTACCTTTTTTTCTCCAAGGTATCTGTGACCAACAGATGTATATCTGTATTCCCAGTCATATGAAATCTGCAGATTAGGGCCCAATGCATTTATTTCAATTGACTGATAGTTCATATAGGAATATAGAAATATATATATAGAAATATTTTAAATTGTTGCGTTTATATAATTTTTCAGTATAGAATAGGTGACTACAGTCCACCAGCTTATCAACGTTTGTTACCTTAGAATACAAAGAAGCTACAAGGAGACCTGACTAAACCACTCAGGAATGTCGAGCACTAAACTAAAACAGTAGTGCTGGGTGAATACTGAAACTCGTCTCAAATACTTAATGGAAAGTTAATCATTTGAAATTAACTAGAAAAAGCACTCTTCCAATCATTATTGGAAGGACAGTTATATTTCAGTACATAGGCCTGTAGATGGGTCTCCACAACATGTGACCCCCACACAGTTTAACTTAAAATGTCGTCTCGCATTATCGTCCATTTCATCTGGCCTACTCTATAAAATCAATAAAATACTCATTAGTCAAAGCTAACAAGACTCAGAAGGAGCATTTGATATTCATAGCTCGAGTCTAGAACTTTCAGCTGTGCGGCAGTTTGCGCAAATTCCAGTATGTAAAAGAATGAGTAACTCTGAGAAATCCATTCCTCTGGTTAAATGTAATGCATGAAGAGCATGATAACCGTTTTCATGACTGTATACACAAAGAAAACGCAAATATACATTTTAGGCATATTTTACACAGATAGAATTCAATGAGCAGACAAGGTAAAAAATAATAAACTGTGGCTCTGCCCTGAACAGGGCAGTTAGCCCACTGTCCCTAAGCCCTCATTGAAAATAATAATTTGTTCTTAACTGACATGCCTAGTTAAAAAAAGTTAAAATAAATAAAAATGGTATCTACTGATGGCGCCAGGAGCGGTCTTGTCCGCCGCAAAGAATTAAGCAGTCAGTGTGTGATTGCCATACACCTCGGCTTGTCAACTAGGATTTGTTTTCAAATTGAAACCAAACCTATTCCATTCTATTCGTGGTTTATATGAACAGTTGTTTCGAGGTCAATGTTTGCTCCGAGTTAAAAAACCACCCCCTAATCCGTCTGCAGATGAGATGAATAGTGCTCTTACGGTAACGGTAGCTAAACATATTGGACTGTTTTATGCGCTTGAAACATAATATAATCAACACTTACCAAGATGAAGAGTTAGATTGATTGAGTGTGGATACTGGATGCCCGCTAACATAGTTTGACTTTGCCACCAGGTGGTGTCCTGTTGATTGTTGTAATCGGTGAGGTACACAGCACTGTGGTGTTGTCTGCGATCCCTGGCATCGCAGATGTGGCACGACTTGGTGACCCCCGTAACCCCGGTTTGTACGCAGTATTCTTCTGGTGGAGAGCCACAAGTATTGGTAGCTACCACAGTGACATTGAAAGCAGCGTTGACAAACTCTGGCATGCATCGCTGAGGACGACTCGAATCGTCAGTGCATTCATCCATAGCACTGTGGCTGAAGACAGCCAAACAAGTAAATGAAAACAAAACTTGAATAAACCAACCCATTCTCAGCTATTCTAAAAGCCGTTTCAAACTTAAGCTACAACTACACGAATTCCTCTATTACACCGTTGAACTTTCAACTTATTGGTAACTACCCAGTTACCGCAATCTTGATAAAAACAAGTAAAACCATACGGAAAACTTTCAATTGCTTCTCCTTAAAAATGCGTTTGTTCCTTCCAGAATTATTGTCCTTGCCCTAACGCAGACTTCCACGGTCTCAGTGCTTTGTGTCCACCGCCATGGAGAAACTTCAGAAGGAAAATAACTATATCCGACTACACCCTAGGATCTACTGCGCAAGTCAAAACTGGAAAAAAATCCCTACATCGACTTCCGCGTGAAGGATGCTTTGATGACGCGCGGAATCTAGGAAAAGGAACGAGTGGATGCAGCTCCGATAATCTACACTAATTAACATAACATTCTTCAAACTATCGCCACTGTCTTAGTTTTCCACTCTTTTGACAGTGCGTATAGCCAGCCAGAAACGCAAAACCGCATAGGAAGAGTGAGCATTTCAATACAACACAATAGACAAACAAAACTTCGACACAGTATCAACCATGCATTATTTATTTATAAACTCGTGGAAAAAAGGGGGGGGGGGTCGGGGGGGGTCAAATTAAAAACACCCCATCTGCAGA
This sequence comes from Oncorhynchus nerka, assembly GCF_034236695.1. NCBI lineage: Eukaryota > Metazoa > Chordata > Actinopteri > Salmoniformes > Salmonidae > Oncorhynchus > Oncorhynchus nerka. The sequence continues at coordinate 74,142,453 of NC_088415.1, read as the reverse complement.
TAATATTCAGACACGTTAATGAATAACCATATAGGAGTTGAAAAATAGTATCGATACAGATACCTCAAATAGTGTAAAAAGGCCTAGAGTAAGTGTACATATTAAACCCAATTCCATTTTCGGATTCAAAGAAAAAAATAAACATTTCCTGCTGAGTAATGTTTCAACCAGATTAATCTGGTTGTTCTTTAACGGTTTTTATTCTAAACCAATCCGATTATTGTAGTTATTGACAGTTGTGTAACCTCCCAGTAATGGCCAATTTGAAAGCTGCAATAAAACTTGTGTGAGGCGACCCTCAGATAAACTCATTATTCAGATATTTGATGTGACCATACTTGATGTAAAGTTAAGAGATAAATGTTCTGATATATTATTACTATTTCTTGCCAATTGAAAATGTTTTTTTTTCATGCTTAACAGTTGTGCCTTCATGTCAGTCACACAGTACCACTATAACTTTGTGAACTATAAAACAAGATAATACATTTCAGGCATTTACAGCTTACATTTTTAAATGCATTTTTTCTTATTTAACTGTTAAATGAACATTGCATTGTTATGCACAGACACTATTTTTGTCAATTTGACATTTATCTCAGGTGGGTTTATTGGTATAGTAGCACAAAAAACACTCCCTCTATACAGAATGTAAATGGTAATAAATATTTTTCAATATGATCAATACTAACGTTGCATAATATTGTAGTCTGTGTCTATTTATACCACAAACCATTTTTTTGTTCAGATTTATGTTGATTAAAACACAAACAAAATAGTTACGCAAAAGTTGCATCGATCCATGGTGCCTTTACCAAGATTAGAAACGATTAGGAACAATTAAAAACCTCTGTACTCTCTTCAATACGTTTGGAATGGACAATTGGTCGTTGATGTGGACAGAAAATAATAAGATCAGGGTTGAGGGATAGTTTTGGACAAAAATGCAAACAAATGAGGGACAAGAAGATGACTACTCGCGCACTTTTGGGTGGTGGCAATGTCATACTGTTGTCCTTCATTCATCCTGGTGATTCTGTTTTTTGCTCCACCACCTGTACTTTTGTAATACAACAGTAGAGGGGGAGATTTGAAACGGTCTTCAGGTAGGTTTTAGGAAGACACATTTAACTAATTAACAAGAATTGCAATACAGCAAATGTGAATCAGCTTTCAGATAATTAATTTGAAGTTGTGTGTGTTAGTCTTTTTTTTTCAACTAATCATGTCTTGATTGAAGTCTATGATTAGTTGAATCAGGTTGACAAGAACAAAAGCCTAAATTCGCATTGATCTCTGAGGCTCTCTTGTTCAGATATCTGTAAGTGGACCGGAGGCATGGCATGAAAGGGATAACGAATCCAGTTGTTTGTGTCATCTGTTTCGGGAAAGTACTTGCGTAATTGCGCACCCAACTCACTCAGGTGCTTCGCAATATCACATTTGACATTGTCCGGAAGCTTGAGTTCATTTGCATACCAAATAAATTATACAATGATGGAACGACAACGTCATTGAATGTCCTTGTTAATGCAGACAACTTCTTAATCATAGCCTCAATTTTGTCCCGCACACTGAATATAGTTGCAGAGAGTCCCTGTAATCATAGATTGAGATCATTCAGTCGAGAAAAAACATAACCCAGATAGGCCATTCGTGTGAGAAACTCGTCATCATGCAAGCGGTCAGAAGAGTGAAAATTATGATCAGCAAAGAAAACTATAAGGTCACCTCTCAATTTAAAAAAACATGTCAATACTTTGCCCATTGATAACCAGTCTGTCTGTATGTTGGAAAAGCGTTACATGGTTGCTGCCCATATCATTGCACAGTGCAGAAAATACACGAGTTCAAGGGCCGGAGAAGGCTGACGTTTTACGTGTCCCCAACCGATTGTGTTTTATTGTTCGTTTATTTCCGTTGTTTGTTACTTATTTTTAAACTTATTTTGTACAGAATGTTGCCTCTACCTTCTCTTATGACCGATAATAACTTATGTACATCAGGACTAGAGGTCGACCGATTATGATTTTTCAACGCTGATACCGATTATTGGAAGACCAAAAAAGCAGATAAAGATTAATCGGCATTTTTTAAAAATGTATTTGTAATAATGACAATTACAACAATACTGAATGAACACTTATTTTAACTTAATATAATACATCAATAAAATCAATTTAGCCTCAAGTAAATAATGAAACATGTTCAATTTGGTATAAATAATGCAAAAACAAAGTATTGAAGAAGAAAGTAAAAGTGCAATATGTGCTATGTAAGAAAGCTAACTTTTCAGTTCCTTGCTCAGAACATGAGAACACATGAAAGCTGATGGTTCCTTTTAACACGATCCTTCAATATTCCCAGGTAAGAAGTTTTAGGTTGTAGTTATTATAGGAATCATAGGACTATTTCCCTCTATACCATTTGTATTTCATTAACCTTTGACTATTAGATGTTCTTATAGGCACTTTAGTATTGCCATTGTAACAGTATAGCTTCCGTCCCTCTCCTCGCTCCTCCCTGGGCTCGAACCAGCAACACAACGACAACAGCCACCATTGAAACAGCGTTACACATGCAGAGCAAGGGGAACAACTACTAGAAGGCTCAGAGCGAGTGACGTTTGAAACGCTATTAGCGCGCGCTAACTAGCTAGCCATTTCACTTCGGTTACACCAGCCTCATCTCGGGAGTTGATAGGCTTGAAGTCAAACAGCGCAATGCTTGACGCACAACGAAGAGCTGCTGGCAAAACGCACGAAAGTGCTGTTTGAATGAATGTTTACACGCCTGCTTCTGCCTACCACTGCTCACTCAGATACTTAGATACCTGTATGCTCAGTCAGATTATATGCAACGCAGGACACGCTAGATAATACCTAGTAATATCATCAACCATGTGTAGTTAACTAGTGATTATGATTGATTGTTTTTTTTTCCCGAGCTGACATGGTGAAAATCTGTCGTTCTGCCCCTGAACGAGGCAGTTAACCCACCGTTGCTAGGCTGTCATTGAAAATAAGAATGTGTTCTTACCTGACTTGCCTAGTTAAATAATGGTATGAAAAATAAAATAATAAATAGGCAAATCGGCGCCCAAAAATGTTATTTGCGTGAAGCGGAGGTGGAGAAAAAGGGATCAGAGGGTGGTCTGCCTTCTGAGAATTTGTAGGCGGTCGAATAAACCCCCACTTTCTTCCATTCTGTTATCAAACATGCAACCTTTGGAGAATAAGATGACCTACGCGGAAAATTAAACTACCAACAGGACATTCAAAATGACAATATCTTATGCTTCACGGAGTCGTGGCTGAACGACGACAATATCAACATACAGCTGGCTGGTTATACGCTGTACCAGCAGGATAGAACAGGGGCGTCTGGTAAGACAAGGGGCGGCGGACTATGTATTATTGTAAATAACAGCTGGTGCACGATATCTAAGGAAGTCTCGAACTATTGCTCGCCTGAGGTAGAGTATCTCATGATAAGCTGTAGACCACACTATCTACCTAGAGAGTTTATCTGTATTTTCGTAGCTGTTTACATACCACCACTGACTGAGGCTGGCACCAAGACAGCATTGAATGAGCTGTATTCCACCATAAGCAAACAAGAAAACGCTCACACAGAGCAATGCAATGCAGGGAAACCTAAATCCGTTTTACCAAATTTCTATCAGCACGTTAAATGTACAACCAGAGGGGAAAAAAAATTCTAGACCACCTTAACTCCACATAGAGATGCATACAAAGCTCTCCCTTGCCCCCCATTTGAAAAATCTGATCATAATTCCATCCTCTCGATTCCTGTTTACAAGCAAAAATGAAAGCAGGAAGCACCAGTCACTAGATCAATAAAAAAGTGGTCAGATGAAGCAGATGCTAAGCTACAGGACTGTTTTGCTAGCACAGACTGGAATATGTTCCGGGATTCCTCCGATGGCATTGAGGAGTATACCACATCAGTCATTGGATTCATCAATAAGTGCATCGATGACGTCGTCCCCACAGCGACCATACGTACTAGAGGTCGACCGATTAATCGGAATGGCCGATTAATTAGGGCCGATTTCAAGTTTTCATAACAATCGGAAATCTGTATTTTTAGGCACCGATTTTTTTTCTTTTCACCTTTATTTCATCTTTATTTAACTAGGCAAGTCAGTTAAGAACACATTCTTATTTTCAATGACGGCCTAGGAACAGTGGGTTAACTGCCTTGTTCAGGGGCAGAACAACAGATTTTCACATTGTCAGCTCGGGGGATTCAATCTTGCACCCTTAATTAGTCCAACGCAATAACGACCTGCCTCTTTCTCATTGCACTCCACAAGGAGACTGCTTGTTACGCGAATGCAGTAAGCCAAGATAAGTTGCTAGCTAGCATTAAACTTATCTTATAAAAAACAAGAAAGGCAGAAGCAGGTAAACATGAATTCAAACAGCACTTTCATGTGTTTTGCCAGCAGCTCTTCGTTGTGCGTCAAGCATTGCGCTGTTTATGACTTCAAGCCTATCAACTCCCGAGATGAGGCTGGTGTAACCGAAGTGAAATGGCTGGCTAGTTAGCGTGTGCTAATTGTCGTTGTGTTGCTGGTTCGAGCCCAGGGAGGAGCGAGGAGAGGGACGGAAGCTATACTGTTACACTAGCAATACTAAAGTGCCTATAAGAACATCCAATAGTCAAAGGTTAATGAAATACAAATGGTATTGAGGGAAATAGTCCTATAAGTAAGCATTTCACTGTAAGGTCTACACCTGTTGTATTCGGCGCAAGACTAATAAAATTTTATTTTCTTTAAAAGTTAACCATTTTCACTGTAGTGTCCAAAACATCTTTTAAGGTGTCAGGCATTCCTTTGGCAGCAAGAGCCCCTCGGTGGATGCTGCAGTGTACCAACAGTACAGATACCAACACGAGCAGCAGCTACGTTTCGTTAGTGGAATTCCCGTGAGAGAGAAACGGTTAATGTGATTGGATGTTAATTATTTGACTAGGCTACCTGTATTTGACATTGTGTTGTTATTTTGTTGAACACTAGATGGTTCAATTTTATTTTTGGCGGTGAAACGAGGCTACTCAGGCGAGAAAAAAACCTAACCCAAATGTATAGCCCATTTTGAAAATATAAATGGACTGTTTGAAAATGTGAAAAAAAAGATATATACACTACTGTTCAAAAGTTTGGGGTCACTTAAAAATGTCCTTGTCTTTGAAAGAAAAGCACATTTTTTGTCCATTAAAATAACATCAAATTGATCAGAAATACAATATTCACATTGTTAATTTTGTAAATTACTATTGTAGCTGGAAATGACAGATTTTTTATGGAATATCCACATAGGCATACAGAGGCCCAATATCAGCAACCATTACTCCTGTGTTCCAATGACATGTCGTGTTAGCTAATCCATGTTTATAATTTTAAAAGGCTAATTGATCATTGGAAAACTCTATTGCAATTATGTTAGCACAGCTGAAAACAGTTGTTCTGATTAAAGAGGCAATATCTGAGCAGCTAACCGATCGCTGCAGCTGTACATAGTCTATTGGTAAATAGCCCACCCATTTTCACCTACCTCATCCCCATACTGTTTTATTTATTTACTTTTCTGCTCTTTTGCACACCAATATCTCTACCTGTACATGACCATCTGATCATTTATCACTCCAGTGTTAATCTGCAAAATTGTAATTATTCGCCTACCTCATGCCTTTTGCACACATTGTATATAGACTCCCCCTTTTTTTCTACTGTGTTATTGACTTGTTAATTGTTTACTCCATGTGTAACTCTGTGTTGTCTGTTCACACTGCTATGCTTTATCTTGGCCAGGTCGCAGTTGCAAATGAGAACTTGTCCTCAACTAGCCTACCTGGTTAAATAAAGGTGAAAAAAAACTGTCCTTCTTTAGACTAGTTGAGTATCTGGAGCATCAGCATTTGTGGGTTCGATTACAGGCTCAAAATAGCCAGAAACAAAGCACATTCTTCTGAAACTCAGTCTATTCTTGTTCTGAGAAATTAAGGCTAATCCATGCGAGTAATTGCCAATAAACTGAAGATCTCATACAATGCTGTGTCCTATTCCCTTCACAGAACAGCACAAACTGTCTCTAATCAGAATAGAAAGAGGGGGAGGCCCCGGTGCACAACTGAGCAAGCAGGACAAGTACATTAGAATGCCTAGTTTGAGAAATGGACACCTCAAGTCCTCAACTGACAGCTTCATTAAATAGGACCTGCAAAACACCAGTCTCAACGTCAACAGTGAAGATGCGACTCTGGGATGCTGGCCTTCAAGGCAGAGTTGCAAAGAAATAGCCATATCACAGACTGGCCAATAAAAATAAAAGATTAAGATGGGCAAAAGAACAGACACTGGACAGAGGAACTCGGCCTAGAAGGCTAGCATCCCGGAGTGACCCAAAACATGTCAGTTTGTCACTTTCACAAGGTTGTAGTAATGACAGATTCAGTTACTTAATAAGACATTGGCTCAAATCTAGGTTTTGCATTTGGATTTCAAGAAAATTAACTAGGACACATTTTTATTTTATTTTTTACATTGCCTTGCCAACCCCAATCTGATCTGCTGAGTCTGCTTCACAAGCGTTCCCAAAAGTCTCAAAACTTTGTGTCTCTGGTTTTTATAAACTCTGTGGTATAGTTTGCCAGCTTGTAGTCCTAAAAAACAGAAATTAGTTAGCATTTTCTACCTCTGGTTCGTTCAGCCATTCCTATGGGGGAAATGAATGGGTAAATAATGGGGTCTTGGGATAAATGCTGTAAAATAAGGTCTGATGTTAAAAAAGGCTTAGGTGATCTTATATGTTTTTTTCCTATGAGAGAATCAGTTAGTTAACATTATGAATTATGTTTTGATTACATAAATGCTTCACATTTTACAATAACATCAGCTGATGAAGACTACCTCATAGGACAAAATGTATAAAATCTCCTAAACCTGTGTTTACCACAGACCTCATTTTCGGCATTTATCCAAAACCCCTCAAAAGCTCATTCATTTCCCCATAGAGGCCATTACTATTGCTCTCTATGGAGTCCTTGGTTGAAAGACCTTGCCATCCCAATCTATCTAGCTAAACTATTTTAGCAAACCATTACATATACAATATCTCTCAATCATGAAAACAGACGGTCTAGAAGAAAAATTGCAATTGAGTCACTCGGACACTTGGCTTTATCAAATAGTTAGCTTGTGAACAAACTTATTCTGTTCTTTTCTGAGCGTTTTGTGATGGCGCATGCTACTTCCGGCTGCTGCTAGTACCTCGTGACCGTTTCGCGCTCAATTTTCAAATCTGAACCAACCCAGGCTCGCGGTGCTGGGGCAAAAGTCGTTGGCCTTAGCTAACGGTAAGCAAGCGAAAATAATCACGTTTATTAGCAAATCGTATACAATGGCAACTTGTGCCCCTGATCCTTTGTTTCCTCTGGAAGATTTTCATGATGAAACAGCACAGAAAGCAAGCAAGGAACATTTTAAAATACCTGTCTCAAGTGAGATGGCCCATGAAAAGGCCCAGTCTCATACCAGTACTATTCCGAACAGTGAGGTGCCAAGCTATGATGATGGTTCAACATCATTCTCTGCTGCTGACGCTCCTCAAATCGTAAGGAATAAAGTCCCTATGAGAAGGAAACTTCTGGCGCCAAATCCTGACAGCGAAGAGCCATTTGATGCTAAAGAGGCCCAAGTCTTGCCACAAATCTTCATCTCCAACAAGACATACACCTACGATGAACGTGTTGCTCTCTTTTGCGATCATATTATTGGCCAGTGTTCTGTAAGTGGCTAGATCTAGCTAGCTAGTAATACCGTTCACTTACTTTAGCTAATTAATGGATCAACTGACCGACAACCCAACAATGTTCACAGTCAAGTACGCTAACACATGTTTTATTTGCATGTTTAACAGGCAGAAGATGCAGATGAAGCTATAAGTTTCTACATAATTAAAAAACTTGCCAGCAAACGCTCTTGGACTGCAGTGTGGAAAACTTCCCCAGAAGTCCTGTTGGTAAACTGCGATATTGGGGACCTGCCATTCGTGGGTGTGCTTGTCGACGTAAGTTAGATAATTTAATTACGGCCCTTGCTATACAGTAATCACTGGGACTTTCCAGTCCCTACCCCATTAAACATTAAAATGATTACGATCATTTTTAAGGGTTAAGGCAAAGATTTTTATAACTAACCCAAGATAGACCACAGCTGGTCGTTTCCAAAGGGAATAAATGAGTCTTAATGGACAGAACCAAGCACGAGCTAGCGAGATCCTATTGGCGCTTTGTAGCCTATATTTGCATATTTCCGTTAGGGAACGCCTACTCTGAAGTGCGCGTACGGAGTAACTAAACTTTTTTACTTTGGCAAAGGCTACAATCTGCTCAACGTAGTCCACTCGGTTCGTAACAAATTCAAGTTTTGGGTACAGAAACCCGTATTGAGATAAAATGTTTCATCGATGAGAAATGTTGTATAATGTCGGCTAAAATCCATTTCGCTCCCTCTTCTCCCACTGGGCTACCTCTTGTTACCATATTTGGTAGTGAGTGGAAACGACAACCGGATGCTTCATATAAGGGTTAGGGTTTAGACTATCCCAGATATCATTACCCTTTAATTACTGACATTACTAGCTAGTAGTTTTGTTGTTACATCCAGATTCAATTTCAAATATTTAGATACAGGTGGCTCAGCATAGAAATATAATCAATATAATGGCAAATGGCTGCCTGGTATTGTGATGAAATCATTTCCATGGTAATGTAGAATGTTAATTCAAATGATAACTGATATGGCTCATGCAAAGAAATGTATTTTTTTGTAATGTCAGTTGAGTTTAATCAAATCACAGCACATAGATGGCTACACTTCCTGTTGGTACACTCACAACTGCTGCTTGTCCACCCATTATGCTATCATTGACTTGAATGGGGACGCCTGTTCTATTCATTCCATTTCTATGTGGCTCACATTCGCTGACACTAATGAGCTTGCTCAGCAATCATTAGCTTGCTAACGCCACACTGCCACAGGCACAGTTAACATCATTTAGTTGACAGGGGCTCCCTCTAACATTGCCGTTTCAAACTAATACCGGTAGCTAGCTACATCTGTTAACAATGGCTCAAGAAGTTACCACTCAGCACCCAGGTCTTGATCACAGTACCATATCCCCAACTCTGCCATAATGGGGATGCAAAGTGTCTGACCATTTTCCTAAACCTGAACTTTGGCTGTCTAGGTCAACTGTACACCATGCGAAGGAAAAAGCCTCCCTCTTCGAGTGTCCGTTTCTGTGGCAGAACCATATTCCTCAAACATTGCCAACTTACCAAGAGAGTTGGTTGAAGATGTGTTGAGGGAACATGACTACTCTGTGCCAATCTTGGATGTCTACCCCATACAAGGGATGGGAGCTGATGTAGACAACATTGCAGAGTATCTGGAACATGCAAGGTGAATAACATTAGGGAACTCCTCTAATACAGTGTATATCCAAATTCCAGATGTTGTCTTCATGCTTCCCTGCAGGTTTTTCTACGATTTTCTCTGGAGGGACTGGGATGATGAGGAGGAATGTGACGAGTACGCAGGACTCATTGAGAAACGCATACAGCTGTAAGCATACCCTCCACATTTCAGCAGAGCCAACCACAAACAAGCCACAAAGATTAGATATGGTGTCACTGCTGTGTTGAATGATGTTCACCTGGACTATGCGGTGTATTTGTTTGCAGGTATTATGACATTCAGGATGGAACCATCCCTGGTCCAATCAGCGAACGATACCGCAAGACCCTGGAGGAGTACCGAAGCAAACGACTGGACTTGACAAAATTCCAGACCAAAATCCGTGGGGAGGCCTTACCAGGGGAGGCTGTGGAGTGCTGGAAAAAGTACTACGAAATGTCAATGCTTTGTGGGCTCCTGAAGTTCTGGGAAGACCTGCGACTCAGGTAAGATATGATCTTTGGTCCTAGCTTTTCTCAACACCCAACTACCAATGCTGACAGTGTAAAACAGCTAGTATTGCTGCTCAACTAATCTTGTTCTTTTGTCAGCAGTTCTTGTAATGCGCCGTAGTGTTGATTTAATACCAAGATATTGCTTTAAATGTCTTTAGGAGCCATGGACCCTTCTATCCAAGGATCTACAAACGCAGAAAGGGGCAGAGAACATCTGGAAGGATTGTGACACACATTGTTGCCCAGATAATGACAACAGACATGGTTGGTGTTCTGGATCTGGTGTTATTCACTGCAGTCATGTAATTGTTTTGTTGTTGCGAAAATGTTTGTTTTTAACTTGATTTATTGCAGGTTCTCAGTTATTTCAAAACGTTATCTTTATTTCATTGTGACCCTAGATCAAGAACTTCTCGGCCGACACTCTGATCCAGCAGCATGACAGTCTGTCAGCCGCTCTGGACTCCTGCTTCTCTGGGGACACGGTGGTGGTCTTCCCAGGAGAGTACCACGCAGTTGCGCTGGCATCCCTCACAGACGACATCACAATAAAGGGTAAATACAATATTACTTTTTTATATTCATTGTCATAAAATATCTGTATATTCGTTAAAGTAAAGTTAACACCTGACAAGTGATAGTTACGCATTAGTTGACCTTCATACCTCAATGGTTCTATACTCTGCAGGAGAAGGAGAAAGGAAAGAGGTGCTGTTCTACTCTGACCCATCCCATGACAACTTTGTGGCGTCCAAAGCCTCCAAGGTGATGCTCATGAACCTGACATTGGTGCAGCATGGAACCTGTGATGGCATTGTTGTGGTGGAGTCGGGACAGTTGACCCTGGACAACTGCGTGTTGAAATGTCAAGGCACAGGAGTGTGTGTCCTGACTGGAGCCTCTCTGGTCATGAAGAACTGTGAGATATCTGGTGCAAAGGTAGAGTTGTCATTTTGAAAGATTGCCTTTGAGTTACATGGCTTATCTGATTGTTGATATAGCCATGTAATTGTGTGGATGTAAATTAAGGGGCCACATGCAAAATAAAACAAAGTTCTCTCCAGACATACTAGGAAAATGAGCACAGATTTACTTGACCTTCTCAGGGTGCAGGGGTGGAGTTGTACCCTGGCAGCATTGCAGAGCTGCATCGGAATGAAATCCATCACTGCAGCAACCAGCTGGCGAAAGACTCGAAAGGTTCACAGGGTGGAATCAATCTCAAGGTATAGTATACAGTACTTCCAGTTACAGCATTATGGCTGTTACATTTTTCCCCTCACATGGATCACACAAATGTACAGGTGGAAATGCCACTAAATTCCAGTGAGGTGACGTATTGTGGAATTGGGGATTCTCTGGAAGGAATCAACTTAAGCCTTTAATCAAGGAGGAACCCTAGATTGTCAGCAGCATGATGAATACATCTGTGATATCAGTGCTATTGTAAGTACGTGTAATAAATGTGGCACAGTGAAGCAGAGCCTGAGACCTAATTAAATAGGTGGCTGTTAGCTTCACTGTTATATTGGTGACAACTCAAGTAGAAAACCAAGGATAGATCAGTGACAATTTTTTCTATTCACAGGTTCTCCCTCAGCCCCAGCTGAAGCTGACCGACAATCACATTCATGATAACCACGGGTATGGCGTGACCATTCTTGTTCCTGACAATCTGTACAAAGCGAGTGAGGACCTGGAGCAGACAGCCAGTGGGGACAAGAACGAGACAGATTATCTTTCCAAGGCCCTGCAGAAACTCAGTTTGGAGATCACCACAAACAAACTGGAGTCAAACACCAAGGGCGATATAGGATTGCTGCGCAAAACGTGGGTGAATTCCTGAGTCTAGGATTGCAGCATAAATGTGTTGTACACAATAGTTAAAACAATTTAAGTAACCAGACGGACAATTTTATTGGATGTAGCTGTTGCTCAGTATATTACCATGTAACATACGTTACTACTTTAGGTAGATTGATTTGTTTCAACTGTTAGATTATATTTCTGTTCATATCCATTTCAGAGAAAGATCCCAGCTTTTGTATGCACTAGCCCTATTAACAAACGTGCACTTTTTGAACATTTCAATAAAATGTGTTATTCAAAATGAATTGTGCCTTTACAGACGAACTGCTAAGAAAATCTGGCAGTGTTGGAAAAAATGTATTTTATTTAATGTATTACTTAGTAATGGCAGGAAACATACTTGAGTTGTATATAACTGACAAAATTAGGCTCATGGCATGAAATACTTTTGGAATTTTCCATTAGCCAAACTAACACTTTATTTTTATGCTTAATACCAGGAGAAAACCTTGATTTCAGGGGGGTCACAAGGCAAAACTAAAATATCCTTACATAGAACCACTTCTAACATTACAGCCAAAAACACTCAAACGTCATGTAATGAACAACATCTAAAAAGCTAACCTTCAAATGCCCTAATATCCCTGGCCCCCTCCATAACCACCCCCACCCCTGTTCCCCCTCCATAACTACCCCCACCCCTGTTCCCCCTCCATAACCACCCCCACCCCTGTTCCCCCTCCATAACCACCCCCACCTCTGTAACCTCCACCACCGCCTCTGTAACCTCCACCACCGCCCCTGTATCCGCCGCCGCCCTGGTATCCTCCACCGCCTCTGTAACCTCCTCCCCTGTATCCTCCACCGCCGCCTCCCTGGTATCCTCCACCGCCGCCTCCGTCAAACCTGCCCATCTTGGGAGGACGTGGACCATCTCCAAAACTGATAAGGACAAGACACGTAAACCAGCTGTATTTGGTATTCAAAACACAATGCTGTCCTATTACCCAGTGGAGTAGATTACTGTGCACAAAGGTTGATAATCACCACAGAGTAAACTAATCCATTATTACCACTACATGACTTCACTACTACAAGTATGTAAGGTATGTCATGTTTGTTGATGGTTAGCAAACTGGCTGCTTGGGCTCTGGTCAAAAGCAGTGCACTATGTAGGCAATAGGGTGCCATTTGGGATGCATCCTAAATGTTCCCCCCCCGAGCTGAGATGTCTAATCATGTGTTTATCTTACCGTTTATTGTTGACCATGAGGTTAAGCCCAGCTGCGGAGGGCTTGGAGATTTGACGGATGATGTTGAGCATGCGCTCGTTTGTGGGATCCAGCTGTTTGATGTACTCAGGGTCTTTGGTGACTTCTACAACAAGTGCCTCCATTCCAGCCCTCAAAGCAGCTATGCAGCCAGCCACGTTATGCGGTATCTTCAGTTTGATCCTGTGAATACAAACAGTGGTTTTATCAGCTTGATCTCACGATTTTCATGCTCAATCTAACCCCCTTTTTTGGAAGTGTAGGTATATAGGCAGAAAAAACAACAACATTTCTACTATTGCACCACTTTAAAAGATAGTAGCTACACTCGCCAATCATCCAGTTCAATGATTTCCCCGTTTGATGTGATTTTCTTGGAGGCAAACAAGATCAGCTGGAGTGGGCTGACTAGTGTCATTCCTTTGGCTGAGATGGCTCGAGTCCGGATCTGGTGAAAAAAAAAAAAAAACATTTGGTTGCTTGCAGCTTGTAGACCAATTTGATGATATTCTTTTTTTTTTTTTTTTTAAATATCTGAACATTGACCCTTTTAGCTCACACAACAAGAAAAAAAGGGTAAACAACCTATGATACACCAGTATATTCATATTATGTAGTTATTGACCTCTAAATTTGAGATCCTACCTTTTCGCTAAAGACGAAGAACGGTGATGGGTAGGTCATGTCCTGGCTGCTGAAGGGGCAGTTGACGGAGCATTTGTGGATGAGGGCATTGCGCCCCTCAGTGGTGAGAATCTTCCTCTTCTCCTTATGGTAGCACACGTTGGGATAGGAGCCGTATGTCAGGAGAGAGACGACCACGTCAAGGTTGTTGTCGGGTCCAACGTTATTGAACATCTGTGTCATCAAGCACTCTAATGAAAATATAAAAAACATTTTTAAACAATTTCAGACGTGATTGTATATTATGCCAAGACTGCAATACTATTGGGTTGTTCACATGGCGTGCGTCTCAAATGGCACCCTATTACAGTGGTGGAAAAAGTACCCAATTGTCATAGAAAATGACTCAATTAAAAGTCACACAGTAAAATACTACTTGAGTAAAAGTCTAAAAGTATTTGGTTTTAAATATACTTAAGTATCAAAAGTAAAATGTAATTGCTAAAATATACACTTAAGTATCAAAAGTACTGTATAAATAATTTAAAATTCCATAGATTAAGCAAACAATTTGGCACAACTTGGATAGCCAGGGTCACACTCCAACACTCAGACATAATTTACAAACAAAGCATGTGTTTTTATTGAGTCCCCCAGATCAGAGGCAGTAGAGATGACCAGAGATGTTCTCTTAAGTGCGTGAATTGGGCCAGTTTCCTGTCTTAGTATTTTTGGGTGTCAGGGAAACAGTATGGAGTAAAAAGTACTATATTTTCTTAAGGAATGTAGTGGAGTAAAAGTATTCAAAAATATAAATGGTAAAGTACAGATACCCCCAAAAACTACTTAAGTAGCACTTTAAAGTATTTTTACTTAAGTACTTTACACCACTGCCCTATTCCCAATAATGTGCATACTTTTGACCAGGTAGTGCACTATAGGGAAAATGGTGTCATTTGAGACACAGTAAAAATAAATAAAAATCTACCCTCAGGGAAGCCAGAGTTGATGAGGATCTCCTTCAGCTGCACTTTTGCCTCCCAGGTCATCCTCAGTGTGGACATGTTGAGCCTCTTGTGTTCACAGAATCTGGACTCTGCATCCTCACCTCCCATTCTACAATAAAGAAGACAAGTTAACAAGCTGTCACAACCTTCATTTGCCAGGTAGTGAGAAGGAACAGGATTGTATTCCCAAACAAAAATGGGTCATTCAGCTGACACCTCTTTCTACTGCAATGAATGGCATTACGGTGTTCTGTCTGCAATCGTATCAGCCACAATTATCAGTTGCATCTGTTTAATTGTAATCCATGAGAGAGGAGTTTGTTTGTAATTATATATATATTTTTGTAACCATCATTTAACTTGGCAAGTCAGTTAAGAACAAATTCTTATTTTCAATGACAAGGGTTAACTGCCTTGTTCAGGGGCAGAACGACAGATTTTTACCTTGTCAGCTCGAGGATTCGATCTTGCAACCTTTCGGTTACTGGCACAACACTCTATCCACTAGTCTACCTGCCGCCCCTAGATGTACATGTTGCATGTTTCTATGAAGCCTGGACTCACCTCACATCGTCCCAAGCCTGGAAGACTGACAGAAGGGCCACGTGGTCTGAGAAGCGGGTGCCAGCAAAGTTGCGGTGCACATAGCCCAAGCGCTTGCCATCATTGATGAAGGGCTCTGGGAAGCAGGAGGCTGCTGAGATCGTGCACACCGCATCTCCAACACTAGAAAGCAGAGCAAAGAAAGCACCAACTATTTAAACAATTTCTAGTTGGAAATATGAAACTGTGTATAGAGATGAGTCAATATGGATCGTAATTTAGGGAAGGATTTTACAAAATGCATGCATGAATTCTGATGCAGCACTCACTTGAATATGCAGCCCATAATCATCATCTTCCCCAGACGCGGCTCGATTGGAAGCTTTGCAAGGATCCGACCAAGCGGAGTCAACTCGTCATTTGTGTCCAAAGCATCCAGTTCTAGTGAAATATATCAAGGAATTGTAAATGCCAACCCTATTCAAGGTGGTTGGTAATGTTTACTAGAACACTAGAGGACAAAACAAATATGTTAAGGTCAAAGCTAAAAACGACTCACCTCTCAGTGTGTGTTCTGCCTCTATAACCGCGTCCAGGGGAGGGGGCTCGATGGCCTTGGAAAGGAAATGGCCAATGGCTCCTAGTCTCAGCAGCTTGATGCTCAGGGCTACCTCGTGGAGAGGAGTACGGAATATCTCAGGGGTCATATGGGTCTCCAGTCTGGGATGAAGAAAAGGGTAGAAACAGAAGCACACATTCATCACTTGTGTAATTCAAATCAAACTCAATTTTGACATAAAAGGGTAAGAGTGAAAAAACAGAGTTTATATTCATATAGCATCTCAGAGTAGTAGTGCTGATCTAAGACCAGTTTTGCAGAATTCATAAAATTACACGGACACAGGGACCTGATCCGAGATCAGCACTCGGCTTTTTGAATATGGGTACAGAAGTTTGGAATCTCTTCAACGCTAATGAGGGTTGAGATCAGGGCCCAGTTGTATAAAACATCTTAAGTTAATGTTCCCCTTAAATTAAGTGAAAAAGTTAAAGCTAGAATACTAATTGAAACAAACCATCACATCGCCTGTGTTTTGGTAAAAAAGCTGAGGGATGGGCCTGGAGAAATGGAAACACACTCAAATTCATGGACAGAGCTATGGATGCATGTACTGACCATACATACATGATATGAACATTATAGTTTTAACCATGTTTTGAGACGATACAGTTTGGGTGACCACGTCCCGAATTGTATGGTAGAGTACCACATTTTGGCCCATTGTCCCGTAAACCAAACAATTATGTCCTGCATTTTTTTTAAACGAGTAATTTAAAAACAAAAAGGTACATATGTGCCGTACTTCAGTCAGACATTCCGAGCTGTTTCTTGCAGTTCTGTTGTGCTTATGTAAAGACAGTGCCTTCGGAAAGTATTCAGACCCCTTGACTTTTTCCACATTTTTGTTATGTTTCAGCCGTATTCTAAAATTGATTAAATAAATACATTTCCTCAGCAACCTACTCACAATACAGCATAATGACAAAGCGAAAACAGGTTTCGAAACAATTTTCATGGTATTGCTTTGTGCACGGACTTTACTGAACTCTGGAGAAAACGAACATTGTCGCGGGGTGAGTACATCTGACAATGTGCTCTCCCGTCCATTAGACATTTTGTCTGCAGGAACTCGCTACACTCGTCCAAGTGCCGATGTATTTGTGGCATGTGAACAGTACGAATGTGTCGCTACCAAAGTCTAATGGTTTTAAATTACTGTTTGGTATTGTCTGGAAACTCACTTGTAGAATTCGCTTGCAGTAGGTCTCTTAAAAAAGAGAAGCTGTGCAAGGTTATTAAACAGAGGTGCCTAGTTATTCTTCTTTTGTTGATATCAGGTAACGTGCAACCTAACCCTGGCCCTGATATGCAATGTCTCCAAACCACCTCTGATTTTAAATCAAGATCTGGTTTTCGTATTTTTCATTTAAATGTACGCAGCCTGTTGTCAAAAAATTGATGGGGTTAGGATTTGGGCTAAATCAACTGATGCAATTGTGTTTTCTACAACCTGGCTTAGCAAGTCTGTTTTTGATAAGGATATTTGTATAAGTGGTTACAATGTTTATCGCACTGATCGAGTTAAGGTGGGGGTGTGGCTATATATGTAAACACTAAATTCCCTGTAAGTGTGACAAAGTCTGAAACTATTTGTAAACAGTTGGAATTTCTTGCTTTGAATATTGAGGTTTCAAAGGGTCTCTCTATAACTGTGATTGGCTGTTATAGACCACCCTTTGCTCTCGCTGATGCATTTTCTTCTTTGACGCACCTCACGTCTAAACTTCTTTACAGTGAAATGATCTCAACTGGTGTTGGTTAAAGCCGGTGTCTGATGATTTAAAAATGTTTTGTAATTCTATGAATCTTACCCAGTTGATTAACTCACCCACTCACCCAAATCTTAAATGCCCAGATAAATCTACCCTGATTGATTTGATATTGACAAATGTTCCACATAAATATTCTGCGGATGGTGTTTTTTGTAATGATTTAAGTGACCATTGTGTTGTTAGAAATACTAAGGTTCCTAAGACAAACCTGCGTTTTATTCATAAGAGAAATTTGAAGTGTTTTAATGAGCATGCTTTCTTTCATGATTTGTTTTATTTTGACTAGAGCAAGACTGAGCTTATTCCTGATGTGGAAACTGCCTGGAAATTCTTTCATGATGTTTTTTCCCCAAAAAGCAAACAAACATGCCCCATTCCGCAGGTTCCGGGTTAAAGGGCGGGATAATCCATGGTTTTCTTCTGAGCGGTCTTGTATTATTCACGACCGTAATCTAGTCTGGGCTAAAGCAAGGAAATCATGTTCTGATGCTGATTGGCTTATTTTTAGGCAGTTAAGAAACAAGTGTTCTTTTCTTTTCAGGAAGGCCAAGTCTGAATATTTTTGTCTGTTACCACTGATAACCTGAATGACCCTAGAAAGTTTTGGAAGGTCGATGTCTGGTAACAGTAATGTTAATGAATTACCGTCATGTGTTTTGAAGGACTCTGTTGCTGTATATGACAAAACTGAAATGCTGAATTGCTTCAATGAGCACTTTGTATCATCTGGTAGGCTGTTTGATTCAGTGTCCTCTGTCTCTGTACAACCCTGTGTGGATGAACCAGTGAGAGCTGGTCAAACTTTTAGCTTTTTGCCATTCTCAGTGCAGAAGGTACATAAAGCCCTGAAATCCTTAGATCAGAGAAAGCCTGCAGGTCCTGATCTTTTGGATCCCTGCTTTTTAAATCTGGCAGCTGATTTCATAGCTGAACCACTTACATATCTGTTCAATCTAACCCTGGAATGTAATGAAATTCCGAAAATCTGGAAATCAGCATTTGTCCTACCACTTTTAAAAGGGGGAGATCCAACTCTTTAAAATAATTATAGGCCAATCTCAAAGCTGTCACCCCCAGTGAAAATACTTGAAACCCTTGAGTGAACAGCTAAAATAGTTTTTATTTACTAACTCTATTTTATCAATGTACCAGGCTTCAGGAAGAAGCATAGCACAATTACAGCAGCCATGAAGGTTTTAAATGATATCACTGAAGCCCTTGACAAAAAACAGCACTGTGTCTCACTTTTTATTGATCTCTCTAAGGCTTTTGATACAGTTGATCATGCTATACTAAAAGGCAGAGTTTGTCGAGTGTAGGTCTTTCAGAGCATGCAGTTGCATGGTTTGCTAACCATCTGTCTGATAGAACTCAGTGCCTGTCTTTAATGATGTGCCCCAAGGCTCTGTACTTGGTCCTCTCCTATTCACTATTTATATAACTGATTTAGACAAACATTTCCAAAATGCAAAACTTCATTTTTATGCTGATGATACTGTTATTTACTGTTGTGCCTCGTCTCTTACACAAGCGTTCCAGAACTTGCAAACTGCTTTCTATACTATTCAACATACCGTGTGTCAATTGAAGCTTATCCTCAATACTGACAAAACTAAACTAATGGTGTTTTCTAAAGCAAGAAATAGACCTCTGAAACTTTCACCTATTATTACCCGCCAGGGCAAGGAGATTGAGGTTGTAACCTCATAAATATCTTGGAATTTTAATTGCATATTCAACAACTTACAAAAAAATTGAAGCTGAAGGAGGCTAGTATCAGCTACATTTATGCCTTTACTAGAGGGGATATTTTATATATGAATACTTCCGCTCAGTGTTTGAGATCAATTGTCACCCTTTACCATGGAGCTTTGAGATGTATTTTAAACTGCAAAAACCTTACGCACCACTGCACTTTGTATACCAGGGTTGTCTGGCCTTATCACTCGTAGGCTCAGGCACTTGTAAAGTTTTATTTACAAAGCCATTTTGGGTTTACTACCTTTTTATTGTTCAGAAATGTGGTAGGTACTCTTCATTCGCTGGACTTTATCCTGCTAACTGTTCCAAATGTCCGAATTGAATTTGGTAAAAGGGCTTTTATGTACTCTGCGCCATCGTCTTGGAACGCCTTAAAAAAATACTTTTAAAACTGGAAGAACTTGTCCCGATTGTATTTTTAAATCACTGATGAAGGATCTTGAGACTGATTCCCTGACCTGTCAATGTTTTTGATTTTGTTATACTCTTGTGAATTCTATGGTTTTTACTAGATTACTTGTAGTTTTTCATGTTGTTTGTCTGTAATGGCTTGGTGTTGCATATCTTGGCCAGAGATGTTAAATCTCAATGAGCCCTTCCTGGTTAAATCCAGTTGTTTTTTTAAAAAAGGTTCTTAGATATTGATGCTAATAATTATTCTCTATTTTTTGTTTTAGGAAATACCCTTTTACATAAGTATTCAAACCCTTTGCTATGAGACTCAAAATTGAGCTTTGGTGCATCCTGTTCCCATTGATCATACTTGAGGTGTTTCTACAACTTGATTGGTGTCCACATGTGGTAAATTCAATTGATTGGCCATGATTTGGAAAGGCACACACCTGTCTAAGGTCCCACAGTTGACAATGCATGTCAGATAAAAACCAAGCCATGAGGTCGAAGGAATTGACCATAGATCTCCGAGATGGAGAAGGGTACAAAAAAAATGTCTGAGTTTTGAAGGTCCAATAACACAGTGGCCTCCATCATTCTTAAATGAAAAACGTATAGACCCACCAAGACTCCTCCTAGAGTTGACCAAGAACCCGATGGTCACTATGACAGAGCTCTAAAGTTCCTCTGTGGAGATGGGAGAACCTTCCAAAAGGACAACCAATTCCTGCAGCTCTCCACCAATCAGGGCTTTATGGTAGAGTGGCCAGACGGAAGCCACTCCTCAGTAAGGCACATGACAGCCCGCTTGGAGTTTGCCAAAAGGCACCTAAAGACTCTCAGACCATGAGAAACAAGATTCTCTGGTCTGATGAAACCAAGATTGAACTCTTTGGCCTGAATGCCAAGCGTCATGTCTGATGGAAATCTGGCAACATCCCTACGGTGAAGCATGTGGTGGCAGCATCATGCTGTGGGGATGTTTTTCAGCAGCAGGGCCTGGGAGACTAGTCAGGAACGAGGGAAAGATGAATAGAGCAAAGTACAGAGAGATCCTTGATGAAGAGCACTCGGGACCTCTGACTGGGACGAAGGTTCACCTTCCAACAGGACAATGACCGTAAGCACAAAGCCAAGACAATGCAGGAGTGGATTCGGGACAAGTGTCTGAATGTCCTTGAGTGGCCCAGCCAGAGCCCGGACTTCTCTGGAGAGACCTGAAAATAGCGGTGCGGCGTCGCTCCCTATCAAACCTGACAGAGCTTGAGAGGATCTGCTGAGGAGAATGAGAGAAAGTCCTCAAATACAAAAATCAAATACAGGTGTGCTAAGCTTGTAGCTTCATGACCAAGAAGACTCAAGCAAACACACATAGAAAAGTGAGTTATAGATTTGTCATTCTCATTGAAAGCAAGTCTAAGAAGTGGTAGATATGTTCTGTGTGAAATATTTATTTGTTTCCCGTTCTTAAGGTTTGTTCTTGCGTCTTTTATTTTTGGCTTTGTACACCAGCTTCAAACAGCTGAAAATACAATATTTTTGGTTATAGAAAATATATTTCACAGCGGTTTTATACAATGATTCTCTACACTTGTTAAGTCACTGACTGAAATTAGGCTAAATATTGGAATTTTAGCAACCAGGAAATGGCAGAGCGATTTCTGCATATTGCACCTTTAAGATGTTTTATGCAATGGGTCCCAGAGACTTACTTGTCGAAGCGTGCTCTGCTACACAGATGAAAGCAGAAGCCAGCCCGGACGCGGCCGGCGCGACCCTTCCTCTGCTCCAGGTTGGTCTTGGAGCCCCAGACTGTGGCGTAGTTGGTCATGTTGTTGTGAGACGTGAACAGTTTCACTTTCTGCCTTAGAGAAAACACAAAATAATTGGGGATCATTAGTAGCTACACTCCCATGCAATGATAATTTAATAATTTAAAGTACAGTATATCAAGTGAGAAACTTACTTGCAAGAGTCGATGACATATACTACATCATTGATAGTAATACTGGTCTCTGCAATGTTTGTTGACAAGATCACCTGAAAAGGATAAAATATAAATAACAAAAATAACAATAACAGATAAATCATTATAAACCTTTACAGGAAAAACCCAGAGACCCTGCCTGACTGACCTTGGTGATGTTTTCAGGCACAGGCTCAAATACCCTCCTCTGTTCCTCTCTGGGGATCTGAGAGTGGAGAGGCAGAATCAGGTACCGTTGACTCCCTGGGTGAAACAAAATGAATAACAAGTCAATTCACTGGTGTCATTACAATTACAATCAACAGCATTTCTATGGCAGAAACTTGTGTGATATGGGACTAAAATGAAAACAATGCATTTGTTGACATCAATCCAAATACTTTGACCAACAGTTTTTCTATGGGAGAACCACTGATTAGTATTGAGACCACACACCAAAGTGTGGGTTCATCTCCAGGTGTTTCTGCATGGAGTAGATGAGATTCCAGCCGGGCAGGAAGATGAGCACGGCCCCGGCCACCTGGAGGGTCTCGATGTACTTCAGCAGGGCCTCCACCAGCTCAAAGGGAGTCTCCTTCTCATTCATCTGGGCCATAGAGCGCTTAGTCTCTGGGGTGTACTCTGGCCCACATATCACATTACAGTTGGCCTGTGACAAACAAGAGGAAGAAACATACACATAGAACACACTTCCATAGAACAAACAGTGGTTAAATGAAATGGTTCTCTGTGCTTATGACCGACAAAGTACTATTCCATACCTCTTCATCTCCTCCTTCCTCATCCTTGTCCTTCCTCTTTCTATCACTCGGAGGTGGAATGAAATGTGTCATCTGAATACAATCTTCCAAAAAGTACTCTGGAAAAGATACAACCATTCATAGCTATCCATTACAAGCCCATAAACTGGAAGATATGAAGGTTAGATGATTTAAGAAAGTTTGCGAGCTCCATTTGACTGAGCTCTTACCTTGTACTGGGAATGTGCGGCCGAACACCTCGATGACAGGGCAGTTGAAGAAGTACTCTCTAAACATGGTGGTGTCGATGGTGGCAGACATGAGGATGATGCGGACCTCTGGGTAGGTCTGGACCACGTCCCTCAGCACCACCATGAGGAAGTCAGTCTGGGAAGAGCAAAAAGTAAACATTACTTACTTTAGTACACCGAGGGCTGATTTCCCAGACAAAGAATAAGCCTAGTCCTGGACTACAAACCATTCTCAATTGAGACTCTTCATTGAGAGTACTTTTTAGTCCAGAACTAGGCTCAATCGGTACCCCTAAGGATGACAATTTGTTGGGGGGGCATCAGACATACGTACATTGATGTCTCTCTCGTGGATTTCATCCACAATCACATGGCTGATCCCGCGAATACCTGCTTCCAGCTTCCGCAGTAACACACCTGGAAATAGAGAAATACACCAAATTATGCTATTAAGTATTCATATAATTCCATGTACCTTCTGCTATTCTTAACCTGAGCTATTCTCAACCCCAGTTGTATTAACTACATAAAACACCTCAATTATGAATAACAAATGAAAATAAGAGACCCTTACCAACAGTGCAGAACATGATGCTGGCATGGGGTCGTGGGAGGATGGATTCAAAGCGGACGCTGTACCCACAGCTCTTACCGACATCCTCTCCTCTCTCGTAGGAAACACGCTCTGCCACAGACACTGCACTGATACGCCGGGGCTGACAAAGAAGGGAAGGGGTTACCGTGAAATAGCAGTCATTCAGATATCTGCACTTCAATATTCTATTTATCTTGTACGTAACAGTCTATGTCCTGGGCCTGTGTTTGTCTGTAATGTCTTAATGTTTACACAATGCCACAAACAACATTTCCCAATTGGACAACAAAGGCATTATCCCATCACAAGCAAGGAAAATATTCAAATACATGAATATTTCAATTTCGAGTCTTACCTGGGTTACAATAATGTTACACTCGGACGCCCTCCCACTCTTGATGAACTGATCCAGGATGTACTGAGGAACCTGGGTGGTTTTGCCACAGCCGGTCGCCCCTCGAATGATCACTACTGAGCTGCCCTGAACGGCAGTCATTATCTCCTCCTCAAATTTCTTCACTGGAAGCCCGTCTCGCTCCCCAATGACCTAGGAGACACGTTTTTGCATGACAGTCAGACAACACAGTCCCATGCAAAATTCTGATATTTTGCATAGCAATATACGATTGTCCAATTTGGGCTCACAATTTTGTACTGCGGTGGTGGGTCAGTTTTATGTGATAATATTGTGATTTGACTGTTTGTGGAAAAAGTGTGGTGATTGGTCAAATTTGCAAGCTCTCACATAATATGCGGGGAATAGTTGATTTAGCACACAAAAACATGTGAGCACAGAAACCAGGAATCCTGGAGGGACTGATAACAGGACATATTTAACACTAACTCAAGATAGAGTGATTCCTAATTTTTCTGATTTGCTCCATAGAATGGTAATTTGAAGGAAGATATATTTTACAATTCATCTAAAAGCATATTAATACATTATTAATTGAAGTTGGAATACTTGTGACATTTTGGCCTTGTACAGGCTGCCTCCTCTAAGACTATTGGCATATCAAAGTACCAGAGCTGATCGTTTTAATGTTATGGCCAATTGTATACAGAGAAACTGGCATAGTAGGCAATGTAACCAATCACACCCCTCATATTACTTGTATCAGTCTACATCCTGCAAATCACCAGCAAAGGGTGACCATTTTGAATCCATTTTCACATTGGTAATGTTTACTAATTGGATCATAACTCTAAAAGTATCAGAGATCCCACTCTGGAACTTTGATATGCCAGTAGAATATAGTATGCTCAAGAATATATTGAACAATTAGCCCAATCAGAAATGGTATATTTTCAATATTCATGTTTAATTTTTCAATATTCATAACTTAAATCTGCAACAGGTACAGTGCTTTCGGAAAGTATTCAGACCCCTTACTTGTTCCACATTTTGTTAGGTTACAGCCTTACTCTAAAAATGATTAAATTGCTTTTTCCTGTCATCAATCTACACACAATACCCCACAATGACAAAGCAAAAATCAGGTTGACATTTTTGCTCATTTAAAAAAAAAATATAAAAGAAATTACATTTACATAAGTATTCAGACCATTTAGTCAGCACTTTTGTTGAAGCACTTTTGGCAACGATATTTGGGGAGTTTCTTCCCTTCTCTGCAGATCCTCTCAAGCTCTGTCAGGTTGGATAGGGAGCGTTGCTGCACAGCTATTTTCAGGTCTCTCCAGAGATGTTCGATCGGGTTCAAGTCCAGGCTCTGGCTGGGCCACTCAAGGACATTCAGACACTTGTCCCGAAGCCAACCCTGCATTGTCTTGGCTGTGTGTTTAGGGTCTTCGCCCTGTTGGAAGGTGGACCTTCGTCCCAGTCGGAGGTCCTGAGCGCTCTGGAGCCAGTTTTCATCAAGGATGTCTCTGTACTTTGCTCCATTCATCTTTATTTTTTTTAATAAATTTGTAAACATTTCTAAAAACCTATTTTCGCTTTGTCATTATGGGGTAATGTGTGTAGATTACTAAGGATTTTTATTTATTTAATTCATTTTAGAATAAGGCTGTAACGTAACAAAATGTGGGGAAAGTAAAGGAGTCTGAATACCTATCTTTTTGGGTGACCCAGCCAAATTCATATAGATATGTGATTTATGGATCTGTCATTCTGGTTGAAAGCCAATCTAAGAAGCGGTAGATCTGTTCTATGTGCGCTCTCTCCCATTCATAAGTTTAGTTTTTGCATCTTCTTCTTTCGATTTTGTACACCAGCTTCAAATAAGCCAAAAATACAATATTTTTGGTTATTGAAAAGACATTTCACCAGTTTAGATGGTACAATGATTCTCTACAATATATTGCTTGTTGTCACAAACTAAAATTGTGCGAACTATTAGCATTTTAGCAACCAGGAAATGGCAGAGCGATTTCGGCATATTGCACCTTTAAATGCAAATTGTTTTTTTGTAAATCTAAATACTAATATTACAGGGCAAGCGGTAAGGCTTCATATGACACCAATTTTTGCTTTGTAGCACCTACATATATGAAACATTATGGAGTCTTAAAGGAGGCCTGGGTACAGAAAAAAATGTACAAATATTCCAAATTCAATTCATTATTTCTGAAATATGCTTTAAGATACAAGTATCAAATACGTGTCAACAACTCTACTTCCAAAAAGCCATTCTAAGGATAAAATGTGAAAATCCCCCAAAACAGGGTGTGTCTTTGTCCCGTTTTCATTAGGAATAACTTAATCGCAGTTAAGTGAGGGCAACAACATACCTTCTGTAGGCTTTGATCTTGTTCCAATTGATAAGTCAGCTCATGATGGAGGTCAGTGCTGATTTGCTCTGGGGTGCACTAGGGGGAAACGTAAATGATACTTTTAGATAGGATGGACGGCCTACCATGACAAAATAGACTGCTTTAGTTTTGAGGAAGGTCAGATTATGAAGAGAATAACAGTAGAAAACACAGATATATTGTTGCATTTCTTTTAGTAAATGTACAGCTAGAAACAAGTCTTTGACACACAAATGCTAGTGGTCCATCGTCAATATTGCTGCTGGTCCAGGGGTTCCAGTTGACTTGCGGAGGGGACCAGGGCACCACCCCGGCCATGCTCTGTTTCTGGGAGGGCTCAAACACAGCCATCTTCCCTTGGACCAAAGACACTGGAGTACTTGGATCAGGTGGCTGGGGACAGGAAAAAGGTTTAACTCATAATCCTCATTAAATGACAAAGTACTTTTCTTTGGTTTTCAGTGTGATAGGACAGACACTAATTGAAACTGTATAAAGGTTAATAAATGTAGTCATATAAATTTGACTTACTGGAGGTGGAATTGCAACACCCAGTTCTTGGGCCATACTCTGCAGCTGATGTTGCAGTTCATCCACCACATTCACCTCAAAAGCTTCCAACTGTGAAGACACCAAGGTTCAACTGTAAGTTAAAAAGACTTGCTGCATACTTATTTTATATGTCTCAAGGTTCGAACTAAGGTGAACAAACAAAACATACAACATTAAGACCACGTCTTTAATAAATCAGTGTAATAACTCCAAATATTTTATCAGCAGTAACACACGTTACATACAATTTCTCCCTCTTTCTTCTTAGTGACGCCAGAATAAGGCTCAATGACACCCAGATGGTAAAGTTGACGGACGATAGACAGCGCAGAGGACTGGGCTGCAAGCTTCTTGTTAGAGCCATGCTCGCGGGCAATTATCTCTACAAAACAAATGGAAATGTATTTCTTATTCTGAAGTCACATATTTGTTGTCTCCAGAAAGCTAATAAACTAGGTTCAGTGTTTACATTTTCTCCTGAATTTGGAAAAATCTAATATTTCTGACTCCTGTTCAAAAACATAAACAAAGCATTTTACATCTGATAAGACAATTCAGTTTGTGTTCAATGAAAAGTTTGTACTTACTTCTGCCAAGCTGTCTTACAAATAACTGCATCTCAGCAATAAAGCTCCTGAAGTAGAAGCAAAAAAACACCATCATCCATAATGTTACTAAGCCTGATTCACTTTCTATGAAAAATCGGAATAATGTGTAACTCGTGTTTTTACAGTAGATAAAACATGTATCAATCATTGGACCAACTGACCTCTGAGCTTGAGAAGCCTATTGTCCAGTCTGATGATAACCCTTGCCCTTGGGGGAGCCAGTATGTTTTTCTGCCAGACTTCAATCAACAATCAACTTTATCACCTCAGCCACTGCCCCATCCCTAGTGGAACAAGTGACACCAGAAATCAAAACCACACAATAATCTGCCCATTCCATCCCCCATTGTGGATGCAACCATATAACAACTTTAGTGCAGCCTAAAGGATGTCACATGTCTTGACAAGGTAGGTTGTGAATTCTGGCATCACATCTCCACTACTATTCACATTCAGAATTACTGACCGAGGCCAGTTAAATTAAAATAGGATCGATATTGTACTAGTAAGGTATTGGTTGAGGTCAGAGATCATATAATTAATTATGGGATTACAGGATCTCTATGGTTGAGGTATAAATAGCTCCAAAATGACTTGAGAAAAGTTAACCGAGATCTCTCAGGTGTTAACCGCACACCCAGGAGGGCTCTGTCTCCATATAAGTCCAGCAGAAAAACATACAGTCCCCATAACTAATGTACAGGTAACTGCCAAAATAAAGGAAACACCAACATAGTGTCTTAATAGGGCATGGGACCACGAGTCGACAGAACAGCTTCAATGTGCCTTGGCATAGATTTTACAAGCGTATGGAACTCTATTGGAGGGATGCGAAGCCAATCTTCCACAAGAAAATCCATAATTTGGTGTTTTGTTGATAGTGGTGAAAAACACTGTCTCAGGCACCGCGCCACATTCTCAAATTAAGTGTTCCATTGGGTTGAGATCCGGCAACCAAGACACACACAAACACCCCTTAAACCTCCTATGCTCCTTTGAGATGCTTCTTCCAAAGTAAATGAGATTGCTTCTTCTTGCCATGGTAGCCAAAATAATGGGCAACTGGGCATTTTTAAAACATGCATGATGGGATGTTAAATGCTTAAGTAATTCAGGAACCACACCTGTGTGGAATTACATGCTTTCAATATACTTGGTATCCCTCATTTACACTTTATTTTGGCAGTTACCTGTATGTCTACAGGTAAGGCAAAGAAGGTTCTTTGGTTTGTCATGAATGCTTTGGAGCAATATTCCTGATAAACAAGTATATAAATGAATCTATGGAAAATCTCCTATTGGAACCAGCCTGGTCGCTGCGTTACCAGAGTTCAGGCTGGTTCCACCAGGCTAACTGATCAACTTCCAGGCCAAAATATTTTCCCATCCTCCTGACCTGTTGTGGTCAGGCCCAACTTGGCTGTATTTGTAATCTGTTTGATTCTTCTCCTTCTGGAAAAATTGGTTCAGACGGGCCTTGGCGTTCTCTAAAGTCCAGTTGCCATGGAGTCCTGCGTTCAGATCTACCTCCTCAGACTCCAGAGTCTTGATGGGGAAAATAAACACTTCAAAGGTTCAAATCAGGCATGCGTGAAGACTGAATTACTACAAATGCACTTCTTAGATTAAATATAATTCAGCATAAAGATAGCTAATAGATATGAAACAATGCCTTGTAAAAATAGTGAAATGACAGGTCCTACCGCCTGTGCCTCCTGCTCATCTCTCTTTGAGTAGTAGTCCTTCAGATTGGCCCCACGATCCCACGGAGCATTGCTGTTTGTGGCACCTCCGGAAAAATTGCCGCTTCCGCCGGAATATCCCAAACCAGTGACACCTGGGACTGGCGCAGAAGGTGCATTCACTGAAGCAAAAGTTAAACGAGATGAGTTATGACACCATGGGAATGTAGTTAACAGAACATAGACTGTGTACAGACCTACAAGCATTTGGTGAAGTCAGCCAAGTACCTTGCTCAGCTTTCACAACCAGGTGAGGAGGGATAGGTCCACTTGGAGGAAGACTTCCAAAGCCAACATTCCCTCCTTCACCCCCTCCTCCACAGTCAGGTACACTGAAGTCAGGTCCACTTGCCTATTAACAGGAATATAATGTTTAATACCGTAATAACATGTCCATCACCAAATGTTTAATCTTGGATGATAAAAAGTATGGTTTGTTATCAATAAAATGTAAAAAATGGTGCAGAGCGTTCAATTTGGTTGCTGGGTGGCAAGGAGATCCCTTGCTCTGGTAAAAACATTGATAACTATGTGCTGTTCAAGGGATTGTTAAATAAATGTTAGAACCACGTTACTGTCAGAATTAGCTATCTACACATTTCCGACTAATCCTTTTAGCCCTATTAGAGTTATACAGCAAATAACTCCATGCTTTTCATTATCAGTAAACATCAATTGATCATGTTATTTCAGATAAGTGAGAGTCACTTAAATCAAATTTTATTGGTCACATATTTAGCAGATGCTATTGCGGGTGTAGTGAAATGCTTGTGTTCCTAGCTCACTCGGTGCAGTAATATCTAACAATTCACAAAAGACAAATCCAAAGAAAAATAATGGAGTTAAATATATAAATTATTAGGACGAGCAATGTTGGAGTGGCATCGACTAAAATACAGTAGAATAGAATACAGTATATACATATGAAATTAGTAAAGCAATATGTCAACATTATTAAAGTGCTTGGCCCCTGAACCACTCACACTTGTCAGATATAGTTCACTGTAATTTTATATCACTGAAATATCAAATTAATGGTGGCCAATATTGAGAGATATCATGAGGCTATGCTCACGTATGTGAATTTTATATGATCAATTGATGTTTACTGATAATGAAAAGTATGTAGTTACTTGCAGTATAACTGATGATATTTAGCACTATGCGCAACTGTTTTGCATGGAATAATCAGAAATGTGTAGTTCTTACTATGCTCAAGAGGGGATGATAATATAACCAAATAGTTCACATTTATTTAATTAACAATCCATGGAAAACGGCAAGAAGTTGTCAATGAATTTAGCGGAGCTGTGGGTCTCCTTGTCCCCCAGCAGCCAAATGAATCGCTCTGCACTGTGACGTTTCATTGATAACCTATTTCGGTGAGATTTTTTATAACTGACCCCAAGGGCTGGGACTTCTGCTGCATTCATTTCTCCAACTCGGACAAGGTAATTGACAAAGTCTCTAGCAGCATTTGCCTGGGCATCCTTCTTATTGGTGGAGTTTCCCATTCCAGTGTAGTTGAATCCCTCAATACGAACCTTGGAAGAGGAATAACAAATATTTTATATATGAACTGTATGCTACTTCTGTTATTTACCGGATGCTTGCAGATAGACATATTTGAAAGAATTCAACTGACCTCACACAGAAACTTCTGTCGGTTTTTGTTTCCAGCGGCTCGAATGTCATAGCTGGGTGTTAGTTTCTTCTTCCCACACCAAGCATACAGGAAGTTCTTGATGTCCGCCATGGCGGATTTGTATTTCTCTGTTGGGATCAGAGATTCATCGATTTTAGAGTAACTGACTTGTATCAACGATTCAATCACCTTGAAAACACCAGAAACCCCAAGCTCAGGATGCTAGATTATTTAGATCGTTTTTTTCCTTCCTAGTTAGCTAGTTGAGGAACGTTAACGCCGTGATCTGCTATTGTATTGGCAAGCTAAAGCTACATGACATGAGTGTGGACGCTGGCTAAATGCAATATTTTAGAGGCATTTACAAGTTCTAACTGGCCGTAATGTTATTTAAAAATGCACGCAGTTAGCTAGGTCAGACAAAACAAATAATCTAGCTATTCGGCTTGGCTTACATTAGCTGAAAGATATACACGCTGCTAATTCAGGTAGCTAGCTAACGTTAGAAGCTTAACGTTAGCTCGTTTAGAAGCTCAATCTTCAATTTTGTACTAGCCAATGTTGCAATGAAATTATGGACATGGCCAGCTAGCTAAATACACTTCACAAAACTTCCACTTTGCTTATCTTACCCACTCGACCTCCACCAGATAGTTTTTCAAACGAGCCGGCTAGCAAATACAAACCATTCAGACGGCAGACATGATAGCACTGGGGGACGAGACGGTCAGGCCTGGACTTTGGGCGCATGCGTCGCTAGGACGCACTGGGGCCAAACAGCAAGCGTCCCCTGGCGGTAAGCCGCTATCTTGGTTCCGGGTGTCAATGCAAAGTTCTCCCCAGACACCTGGCTCTAGTCCAGTGGTTCCCAACCAGGGGTACTAGGATCCCAGGGTGTACTTGAGAAGTTTGATCTGACCATAGACTGACAGTTCCATCACACCGACAGCGTCATTGCATTTTGGTAAACTAGAATTACAAGCATTTCCAATGAAAAACTGCGTTTGCCATGCAGCATTGCGTTGCAGAGCATTCGGTGTGGGTCATACATTGGATTTATCGAACGTGTGCGTCAAACTGTATGCGTGAAATAAATGGTAGCAGAAGGTGAAAGTTGAACTTTTGTTGCATACATATCTAGATGCTGCTGCGTACTATTGTGCACACTGATGCTGTCGGTGTGTTAGAAGCATTACTGTTAAAATGCACAGGTGGTGGTACTTCAGGGGGTACTCTGGGTAGAGCAAAATTCAGTTGGTGTGCACTAACCCGAAAAAGGTTGGGAGCCACTGCTCTAGTCTATGGAAATCCCAGACCTAGGGCAACAGCACAACTGCACACAGTTTATGCTGGAACATTGTTAATGTGGGAGGCAACCCATCTGCCTAGGGAGACTAGGAGTAGATCTGCCACTTCCATCTGTTATTGATGCCCTCTCATCAGGCTTACAAGTATGTTCCGCATGCCCCCTTCTGTGGTTCACTAATTCAGTCACATATTCCAAAGTAACAACAACCAAATAATCTTTATAAAAGGGGATAATTATGTAACAACTCCACAAAAAAACTCCACAAAAATGTGCTTTAGCACTGTAGTTGAATTACAAACCATATACAATTAATATAATTGCAAAATATCCACAAAATTATAGGCAGCTTTTATTCTACACAACATTCAACAAGGACAGATATGCAAACATTTACATAAACCAGTTCATATGAGGGGAAGAACACTTTTAAACAGTAGTTATTGACATGAAATTGTACAAAGTCATGAGGGTCTTCTTTTGGGATCTTGAATGCTTGACAGTAGGCGGTACAGAAATAAATACAATTTGCTATTCTGTGGCAAGGTGGTGGAGCGAGATGATTCATTTTGAAGATCCAGTTGGCCTTAAGAACCTGAACTCAAAGACCTATGGTTTCAGCTAGTAATGGGCAAGCAGCAGTCAATATACTCAAAATCAGCGAATCAAAACCAATTCAACCCCTAGTTTAAGACAACATTAACAGAAGTTAAAAAAGATTAAAAAGTAGGGTTTGAATAACAGTGTGCATAAAACTGGTTTTGGTTTACTTTGCCCTTCCACTCCTATTATGACAATATGTTTTTAGAGCTATAATTGCTCACTATGTGCTTTTAGCTATTTATTTAAAACAAACCCACTTTATGATATGTACATCTCCTCAATATATATCTTCGAGAAACTGCATTTGTCTGCATATGGGAATAATAATGTAATTTATAAAACACCAATTAACTATTTTATGACAACAGTTGATCCCCGTTTCAGTCTTCAAATGACCCGTCTTTCCAGTATCATCTCTGTACACAACCAATACAAGATATAAGTTATATACATTCATATCTAGACATTCCTTGTAGATGTATAGCACGTACAGTCAAGAGAGAGACAGGTCCTTGGCCTATGTGCATGGAGAGAGTGTGACCACCATCACACCATCTCATTGTGTCTGACTAACAATCAGCAGCTGCTGTTTTTAAACTCTCCGTTCTCAGTGATCGACAGTTTTGTGGGGTTGGTTGGCGAGAGGCCGTTGCGCAGGTTCTGCATGCTATAGCGCTCCTTCACCTGTGTCAGGGCACTCATCAGCCGAGAGTTGGCTGCATCCAGAGAGCTTATCCTCTTCTCCTAAAGAGAGAAAGAGAGGAGGGGAAGAGGGACTGAGTGAGGAAAGCATTCACTTTACAGTGGAGAATAGATTAGCAGGGTAAGCTGAAGGATGACTACTACTCTGTAGATGGTGAAATTCAAATATCACAAGCAAAGTCTGAAATATACCTATTTTTTGTTTAGCGGCCAAAATTATAGATAAAACTAAAAACTCATATCCAAGCATTGCATCATGTTTGTTTGAAAAAAATAAACTATTTTAGATATCTATTCATATACCATTCACAGAGCCTACATGTCAAGTGGTATCACTTTTAACTGAAAACTACTGTCAATTTATATTGTGTAAACACATGAGGATTATTTGTATTCAACCATCTTTAAAAATAAATTCATAAGTAAATAACTGAAATCCCAATTATATGCATAACCCTTGGGACTGAACTGTCCTGTATGATATACTTGATTGTTCCCCCTCCTAAGAAGTAGGAAAACGGACTCAGTATGCCCTCTTTGTAATCAGCAACATAATAATGTTTTGTCTCTAACCATGGGCAACCTCATCTAGCCAGGTCATGGCACTGTTCCTGCAGAACTGGGGGAGAGGAGGGAAGGGGAAAGGGTTTTGGGAGTGACGGTAGCTAAATTAGGAAGGCGGGTGAAACGCATCCAAAGCTGGGGATAACAGACACATCATCTGCTAAGCGTGCAACTTACAACACACAGTCCTCCTGTAGAGACAGAAATAGTGAACACATCTGAATGTAACGGCTTCATATTTCCAGCCCTGATTCAAAACATACTTTCTTATACTATAACATTGTTTATTTTTAACTATGAGAGCCACTGTGTCTGAGATTAGGTTGACATCAGATATGGAGAAACATGAATTGTAGGGGCGTAGTATACCTACAAAAGTAATGAACATGTATTAGATGTTCTACATTTGTATTCTGACTGATGGGGAAATCAAATTTCAAAAGCAATACCAAACAACAACGACCTCTAGTCTGCACAGAAATAAGGACTTTTTTGGCAGTGTCAAGTGTGGTTGCGCTCATTCAAGGCTTGACAGCATTTCCCAAAACCAGAAGACTGACTGTATTACTTGCCTGCTTGAATTACCTCTGTTGCTTTATTGACCTGGAACTCAGTGGAACATAGTGATCAAGTCAACAGCTTCTCTGCTCCAATGCAGAGCAAAAGAACTTCATCTCCCTCCAAATTCCATGTTTATTTTATTTATCCGTTATTTTACCAGGTAAGTTGACTGAGAACATGTTCTCATTTGCAGCAACGACCTGGGGAATAGTTACAGGGGAGAGGAGGGGGATTAATGAGCCAATTGTAAACTGGGGATTATTAGGTGACCATGATGGTTTGAGGGTCAGATTGGGAATTTAGCCAGGACACCGGGGTTAACACCCCTACTCTTACGGTAAGTGCCATGGGATCTTTAATGACCTCAGAGAGTCAGGACACCCGCTTAACTCCCATCCAAAAGACGGCACCCTACACAGGGCAGTATCACTGCCCTGGGGCATTGGGATATTTATTTTTAGACCAGAGGAAAGAGTGCCTCCTACTGGCCCTCCAACACCACTTCCAGCAGCATCTGGTCTCCCATCCAGGAACTGACCAGGACCAACCCTGCTTAGCTTCAGAAGCAAGCCAGCAGTGGTATGCAGGGTGGTATGCTGCATGTGAATATTACTTGAAATATAGGCCTTGAAATACATCCACAGGTACACCGCCAATTGACTCAAATGATGTCAATTAGCCTATCAGAAGCTTCTAAAGCCATGACATAATTTTCTGGAATTTTCCAAGCTGTTAAAATTAAAAAAAAACTTAGTGTACGTAAACTTCTGACCCACTGGAATTGTGATAGTGAATTATAAGTGAAATAATCTGTCTGTAAACATTTGTTGGAAAAATGAATTGTGTTATGCACATAGTAGATATCCTAACTGACTTGCCAAAACTATATTTTGTTAACAAGAAATTTGTGGAGTGGTTGAAAAACGAGTTTTAATGACTCCAACCTAAGAGTATGTAAACTTCTGACTTCAACTGTATATCTTGGTTTTTGCATATTGTATTAAACTGAAACATGTTCTTGTATAGTGTATATATATATAAGTGTATATTTTTTAAATAAAACCCTGTTTGATTGATGTGTATCAAGTCTGGTAATACTTTGCCATTTTATTGCTTATAAGCTTTGTTATCATTTCTTTGTCACAATTTATTACATTTATGGGTCTATAATTAGCAGGGGACCCTCAAGATTTTCCTGGTTTTAATATAATTGAAATAACTGTTTGATACATGGAACTAGGAAGCACTGAATTAAGTGACATATGTTGTCATTTGTGTAAATAGGGGGTGCTACTTTGTCTCAAAATGTTGAATAGAATTCTATGGGAAAGCCATCCATTTCTGGTGCTTTTCTCTGTGCGAATGTTTTAACAGTCTCTAATATTTCTTCTTGGGCGCTCTGTTTTTTATGATTATTTTTTGTCCGCTGATAGTTGCTTCCGATTTGTTGAGTCTAAGGCGGCTATAGGATCCCACTGTTTAATTCTGATTTGTATACATTTTCATAGAAACTGAAAGAAAGGGTCATTAAATCACATTGTTGTTTCTCATTACTGCCTTTGTAGCTTTAACTTTTAAAATTATAACAGCTTTAGCATGTATTCTTTTTGTGAGAGCTGCGAGATTTTGACCAGGTTTACTTGCCATTAAGTAGTATGCTTTATGAGAGTTTAACCTGTAGTTGTTGGCTCTCTTAAGAATTAAAACACAGTATTTCTGCTTAAGTTCAGAAATGGTATTTTACGGGCTTTTTCTAAGATTGTAAACAAAAAATAAATCACATATTGAATCAAATTCGGGCCCAGTAGATCTGCTTTGTTCATTCTCCAATTCTTTTGCAAAATGTATTTTCGATTGGTGTAATTAAGCATGATACCGGAAAATGATCCGATATCACAAAATCAATACTTTTTTCATCCAGTAAATAATTGAGAGCTTCACTTTTGGAAATAAAAATGTAGCCAGTTTTTATAACTTCAATTACTTAGAGAAAAAAAGTATTTTGTAGTTGGGAACAGTAATTTCATTTCAAAATACAATTCAACATTATAAAAAAGCCTTCTTGGTCCATATGCTGGGATAAGGGGAAATTGTGTATTCTTATTTATCAGAACGCCTACACCTTTGCTGTTACTACAGTAGGTGGCAGCATAGGCCTCTCCAACCCAGCTGCTCTTTAAAATGTTCCATTTCTCTTTTTTGTTAATGTAACTCTGGGGACAATCTCTTAGGTGTTCAAGAACCATATGTTTTTTTCCCCCCATCAGGGAGCCCGTAGGTATTCCATGGGATATGTTGGATTTTGTAGGTCGTTACTTGTACAGTAAAACATAGCCTTAACTGTTCCGTCTGTCATTGAAGAACCAAGTAAAACATTTAAACAAAAATGACATGAGGGCGGTGGGCATTCCATATAACGGGAGGATCATAGTATAAATAAATAGTTATTGTATACATTGTGTGTAGAGTGTGTGGGCATGTGGACTGAGCAGACATTTAACAAAAACAGTAAAAAGAAAAAAACAGGTTTATATTATTTACATAAGTATTCAGACCCTTCGCTATGAGACTCGAAATTGAGCTCAGGTGCATCATGTTTCCATTAATCATCCTTGAGATGTTTCTACAACTTGATTGGTGTCCCCTGTGGTAAATTCAATTGATTGGACATGATTTGGAAAGGCACACACCTATATAAGGTCCCACAGTTGACAGTGCACGTCAGAGCAAAAACCAATTCATGAGGTCGAAGGAATTGTCCGTAGAGCTCCGAGACAGGATAGTGTCGAGGCACAGATCTGGGGAAGGGTACCAAAAAAATGTCTGCAGCATTGAGCGGTGCCTGGTTTCCCCAGAAACACAGTGGCCTCTGTCATTCTTAAATGGAAGAAGTTTGGAACCACAAAGACTCTTCCTAGAGATGGCCGCCCGGCCAAACTGAGCAATCGGGAGAGAAAGGCCTTGGTCAGGGAGGAGACCAAGAACCCGGGGGTCACTTTCACAGAGCTCCAGAGTTCCCCTGTGAAGATGGGAGAACCTTCCAGAAGGACAGCCATCTCTGCAGCACACCACCAATCAGGCCTTTATCCAATTCCGAGGCACATATTGAAGATGTTGGAAGAACTGTCCACATGTATTTTTTGTCAGCCAACAAGATGAGTAGGCCTAACAAACAACTAGCAACAAACAAAGCACTAGCCTATGTCAATCTACTATACCCCATAGTACAAAAGTTGACCTATTTTATTCTGTGCGAGGAATAAATATTCCAAACTTAGTCTGGGACAGTTGTGGGATGCGAAATATCCCAAATGAATACAACCACTAGCATCTAAAAACCTGTTTCAAGCAATGCATCTAATGCAAAAGATGAGAATGTTTAGCTTAAAATGTTAACAAACTATTAGGATATTTCTTCACATAAGCGCAGCAATACGCACACTGCTGTAGGCTATCAGCGTGAATGGTGTTTTCCTGCTAATGGAACATTCTCAAAAGTGACCACAAATGTGATTATGCATGTAATGCTTTTTTTTTATAAAGGTGCATTTTTAAATGGGGAAAATGATCTTCCCCAAACTTGAAACTGACAAGCAGCCTATGAATGCCAGTTAGGCTCTACACCGGTTGTAAAGCGGATTAAATGTGCCAAAATTCAGAAACATTATTTGGCCACTTTAAATGATCAAAACATATAGGGCTATGAACTAGGCTATATTTATTTTATCGATAGATTATTGGGTTTCTATGTCCTGCCATGGTATATACTGTACACAGTGTATAAAACATCCTTCCATGACAGACTGACCAGGTGAATCCAGGGGAAAGCTATGATCCTTTATTGATGTCACTTGTTAAATCCACTTCAAATCAGTGTAGATGAAGGGGAGGAGACAGGTTAAATGATTTTTAACCCTTGAGACAAATGAGACATGGATTGTGTATGTGTGCCATTCAGAGGGTGAATGGGCAAGACAACATTTGTAAATGCCTTTGAACAGGGTTCAAACGAACTATCAAGCGAACCTGTTTGTGTAAAGAACTGCACCACTGCTGGGTTTTTCATGCTCAACAGTTTCTGTGTGCGTCAAGAATGGTCCCCCAACCAAAAGACATCCAGCCAACTTGACTTTCGCTATTCTCACTAATAGCAAATGATTGCATTCTTGTTAATATCTGTTTTTTTATGAATACGCTTTTCATCATATCCCACATTTGCACAACATACTTACTTGCCAGCTTGCAATACAATATTTCAACTGCTAGCAGATGAAAATCCCTGCGTTTTGAATGGACGTTTCATTCCGGAATAATAATAATCTAGACTAGGCTTGATTAGGCAACCATTTGGATCAGTAATAGGTATTTTCTCTACAGTTCACCTGGTCCAGAAAGGCACATTAGCAGGCCTGTTATAGCGAGTATTTTGTCAGGATGTATCAGTGATAACAGATACCATCGGAAAATATGGCCTTCTCATACTAATATGCGCCGTCAGTCGTGGATCATCATCATTCTCCCAAATCATCCTATATCAGGCAGGTTTACCATGCGCTCTGCCTTCTCTTCTGTCCAAGCAACTTCACCCCCTTAGAATCAAGAACGCGTCAATAGAACACGTTTTGGATTGGTTGTCAATGTTTTATTGTCAGAGGGGGGGGGAATCACTCAGAAAGTGATCCAAACGATGGCGCTTTTG
Source organism: Oncorhynchus nerka (assembly GCF_034236695.1). NCBI lineage: Eukaryota > Metazoa > Chordata > Actinopteri > Salmoniformes > Salmonidae > Oncorhynchus > Oncorhynchus nerka. The sequence continues at coordinate 74,103,319 of NC_088415.1, read as the reverse complement.
TAGTTATCGTTGTAGTGTGAACACTCCTGTCTATTTGAATTAGAGCGATTTCAATTTTTTTATCAATATAGTTGGCATTCTTGGTGTAGACAGCCCATAAGACTAAATTCATCCGTTTCCATGGAGAGTAGAATATTATTCGTAAAGGGATTGAACTGAATGGATCTGAACGGTTTTAGGTATTTGTATTATTCAAACGCCCAGCCCAGGTAGAGTACAGACAAAATGTGCGCAGTGTGTTCTGTTACGATACCTGTGCATCAATGATCTTCTGCTTGGCGTCTATGACAACCTGCATCTCTGTATGGTCTCTCTTCAGCTCCTCCTCTACAGCCATTAACCTGTGAGTGACAGAGCATAGCCACCTCGGACAAATATACATCAAAAGAGCCCTGTGGACCCTGGTCAAAATTACTGCACTATATAGGGAATAGGGTGCCATTTGGGATACAGATATACAAGCAACTATAAGCATGCCATTAAGCAGTCAATCTTTCATTCATTAGTTAGTTCAATCATTCATTCACAGGAATTACGACTGAAGCACATTTTGTCAGCAAAATCCTCCAGAGGGTGCCTAGTAATGCCGACCTGCAGATGATGCTCTTCATCTGATTGTCCTTCTCCTCCTGCTGCCGCCGCAGCCTCTCCTCGCTGTCCTCCAGGCGGGCCTTGTACTCCATCAGCAGTTTCTGCATCTGCTGCTCCTGGGCCAGCAGACGTCTCTCATACTCCTCCAGACACAGACTAGACACCCGCAGGCGCTCCTTCAGCTTGGAGATCTCCTGTTCATACTGGAGGGAGAGAGGCGAGAGACAGAGAAAGAGAGATAGATGGGAAGATAGAAAGAGAGAGTGGGATGGGATGATCGTGTTAGTCATGCCTAAGACAAAGCCAACCTCTGTCTGCCTACACTCTACCCCAAAGCCATAAGACTGCTGAACAATTTGATAAAATCGCCACCGGACAATTTACATTGACACCCCTCCTTTTTGTACACTGCTGCTACTCGCTGTTTGTTTGTTTGTTATCTATGCATAGTCACTTCGCCCCCACCGACATGTACAGATTACATCAACTAGCCTGTACCCCTGCACACTGACTCGGTACCGGTGCCCCCTGTACATCGCCTCATTATTGTTATTTTTATTGTGTTACTTTTTATCATTACTTTTTATTTTTGTCTACTAAGTAAATATTTTATTCTTCTTGAACTTCACTGTTGGTTAAGGGCTTTTAAGTAAGCATTTCACGGTAAAGTCTACACTTGTTGTATTCGGATTTGATTTAATTAGCAGGCTCATGTGTTGGACTTGGTAATGAAGAAGACAGCCAGCACCAGCAAATATAACTTCAAAACGTGAAACCAAGCCATGAGGTCGAAGGAATTGTCCGTAGAGCTCTGAGACAGGATTGTGTCGAGGCACAAATCTTGGGAAGGGTACCATAACATTTCCGCAGCATTGAAGGTCCCCAAGAAGACAGCCAGCACTAACAAATATAACTTTGAAACGTGGACATGTTTTGGCCATCAAACCTTTATTGGCTGTGACTCTGGCTGACTCTTTACCTTCTCTGCGTTCCTGCTGTCCTGGCTGCTCTGATCTGCTGGGGCCGCCTGCTCCTTCTCGTCCTCGTACTGGCCGTTATTCAGCACCCACGCTGCTGTCCTCTCTACAGGTGACATGGTGACTGGCTCTACTGGCGACGCCACCTGCACCACCACCATCACCACAGATACCGAGATGTCAATCAAATCTACCCTGAGTGGCCAACACGACTGGCCACACCTTATTTTGGGGGCATTTATCATTGATAATAACAACATAATATATAGGGGTGTCGGCGCTGAGCTTGTGTATCTAAGTGTAGTTCTGTATGCCAGACGAGTACCTGGTGTGGTGTCTGCTGCTTGGCCACGCTCCTGACGGGGGGCACAGGGCTCTCCATGGAGCAGGTGGACTGCTGGTGTGAGTGGCCTCCAGTGCCTGCACCTGGCTGGGCCTGGATGGGGATAGGCATGGGCTCCGTGTTGATGGAGCTGCTGCTGCGCAGAGATGCGCTGTGGGGCAGGGAGTGGGGCGTCCGGGCCCCACCACTCCCCCCGCTGCGGCTCTGCTGCTCCACCCTCACGATGTGGGCTGTGCCCGTGCTGTTCTGCCTGGGCACTGCCACTGCGTGGGCCCCTCCCTGGTGGTCCGGCAGGGTATGGCGGCGCGGCGTGGAGCAGTCCTCGCTCTGCGTGCTCCTCTGGCTGAACTCCTCAAGGCTGCTATTGGACGGGACCCTGCCCCCCTTGTTCCCGCCTCCGAACTCAACCTCTGAGTTGCTGTGGCTGCGGGAGCTATCGGTGCTCAGGTTCTCTGAGCTGGAGCCCGGCTGAAGGGAGTGCACTGAGTGGGAGTGGCCCGAGTGTGTTGTGGAGTGTACTGCTGTGTGTTGTTGTTGTTGTGTCAGGTTGCTAAGGTGATAGACAGGGTTCTGGAAAGAGAGGGGCTGGAGGCTCTTCTGCTGGCTGAGGGATGGGTGTAGGGGCCGACGCACCTGCGGTGCACTCTGTGGGAGGTTGTCCCGTAACGAGGGCTTCTGGTGTAGGGCTTGGTGTGACTGTGGGGTGGTAGCCTGGTGGGGGTGCCCGATAGAGACCTGGGAGCCCACCCTGCTCAGCCTGGGTGGAGCTTCGTGGAGAGGGAGAGGTCCCTGGCCACTCTGGACCATGTGAGAGTCCTGGAGGTCCACCAGGGAGATGCTGCGTCCATTGGGCAGAAGGTTCTCTCTCTCCTCCTTGTCCGAGAAGCTCATGCTGTGGGCGGACGACTGCTGGCCCAGGAGAGGGTTCTTCCCCCGGTGAAGGCCGTCCATAACATGCTCCTGGACTGGGGACTTGATGCTGCGAACCTCACTGCAAAACACACAACACATTAACAGAGAGTTCTGAAACCAAAACTAGTACCAGTCCAAAATGGCATCCTATTCCCTATGTCGTTAACTACATTGAACAGGGCCATAGGGGTCTGGTCAAAATTAGTGCATTATATATGCCTAGGGCAGGGGTAGGCAAACCTGGTTTTGGAGTGCCGCAGGCACTTCATGTTTTTGATTTAACCTACCTGAAAGACTAGGTGTGTTGAATTTAGGCAATCAATGAACTGATCAATAAACTAAGTAGCCCAGTTTGGTGCCTAGTTGGGACAAAACCCTGCACTACTTGTGGTTCTCCAGGAACAGGGTTGTCTATTCCCTATGCCAGGGCTAGAGTGCCATTAGGGACACATGTGAAATGCAGCTAACCGTCTTTTCCTTTCAAGTTTAACTCAATGTTCCTTTAGCACCAATATTTACTCTGATCCACTTTAAAGCTGGAAAAACGTCCATCTCAGATTCCCTCATTACCTCTTCAGCTGCTAAAAATGGAAAATCTCTAGCTGCAGCTTTATTTAGAAAGATCCTAACAGTGAGTCATCTCCCAAATCAATGCACCATAAAACAACCTATCCCTATAAACTGCATGAGCATATACCAACATCTCTCAACCTTTTGTATGAAAGCTGAATCTCCAGATTAACTGGCACAAAATCACCAGACGAAACAGCCTTTGAAAAGAACTACAGCCAGAACTACACCACAGAATTAGACCATGCATGGCTGCGTGGTGATTGGCAATATAGTTGCAGCGGTTGTGACCATATTGGAGTCCTACCTGTCGGCCGGATCTTCGAATATCCTCTGCAGGCCTGAAGAGACGCTGCCGCTGATATTGTGTGAGGAGCTGTTGTCCTGGAAGCGTCGGAGCTGTTGCTGGATGGGTGTGGGGCTGGACAGAGAGCGGGCTATGTCCCCCAGGATGCGGGGCAGGGGGCCCAGTTTGGCTACGGTCGCCTGCAGGAAGGAATTTTCACCCTGGGTTGCACGTTACCATGACGAAGGCAGCAGCACCAGGCCACGTCACCCAGTATTGTGGAATGAGGATGGCAGAAGGTTTGGAGGACAGAGGATTGGCAGGTTGGTTTGTTGGTTGGTTGGCAATGAGAAGCACCATAATGCATTGGTGTTGTTGGGACAGTGTAACCATGGAGACACAGTGTGTGTCAGGCAGAGTAGAAGGGTGGAGTGGAAAAGGAGGGAGGGGTGGGGACAGTAGAGGTAGAAAAAAAATTGAGGAGAAAACATAAGGAAATGAATACATTTGGGGTAAAAAAAATAAAACAACACATGCCACTAAATAACAGCCATTCCAAACACAAAAACATGCATCAAGGGCAAACTAATGCAGAAGGTTGTGAGGTAAGAATAAGATGTAGGGAGTATTGAAATGAATACTGTAAAAAAAACTAGGGTTCACAGAAGAATAAACATACAGTTCCTTCAGAAAGTATTCACACCACTTTACTTTTTCTAAGTCAAAACTGTAACTAGGCCACTCAGGAACATTCAATGTTGTCTTGGTAAGTAACTCCAGTGTATATTTGGCCTTGTGTTTTAGGTAATTGTCCTGCTGAAAGGTGAATTTGTCTCCCAGTGTCTGTTGGAAAGCAGACTGAACCAAGTTTGTTTCTTTTTATCTTAAAAAAAACTCCCTTGTTCTTGCCGATGACAAGCATACCCATAACATGATGCAGCCAACACCATATTTGAAAATATGAGAGGTCCTCAGTGATGTGTATTCGGGAAATTAAGTAAATTTCTTTGCCACATTTTTTGCAGTAATACTTCAGTGCCTTATTGCAAAACAGGATGCATGTTTTATAACTTTTTTTTGGTCATTTTTGTTAGTATTGTGGAGTAACTACAATGTTGTTGATCCATCCTTAGTTATCTCATATAACAGCTATTAAACGCTAACTGTTTTAAATCCCTGAATTATTTCATTCCTCTCCATCAACTAAGAAGGGTGCCAGTATTTTTCTTTGTGACTGGGTGTATTGATACACCATCCAAAGTGTAATTAATAATTTCACCATGCTCAAAGGAATATTCAATGTCTGCTTTAAAAAAAACATCTGCCAATAGGTTCCCTTCTTTGCGAACCACTGGAAAATCTCCCTGGTCTTTGTGGTTGAATTTGAAATTACCTGCTCGACTGAAGGACCTTACAGATCATTTGTATGTGTGGGGTGCAGAAATGGGATAGTCATTTAAAAATCATGTTAAACACTATTATTGCACACAGAGTGAGTCCATGCAACTTGTGAAGCATTTTTTTAAATTATTGACTCAAGACATTTAAACTTTTCTAAAAACACAATTTCACTTTGACATTATGGGGTATTGTGTGTAGATCAGTGACACAAAATCTCAACATAATCCATTTTAAATTCAGGCTGTAACACAACAAAAAGTGGAAAAAGTCAAGGGGTGTGAATACTTTCTGAAGCCACTGTAGACATGTGAGATAATCAAACATGCATTTATAAATGAACAAACTCAGGGTACAGTGTAGGAGCCTTGCAGGATTAGGGTTAGGGTGAGTGGTTGCCAGGTGCAGAGAATGAGTGGGTGACGTTACCCTGCTTTAAATCTTCTAGAATCAACATTTACTTTTTTAGGGAATGTCATAGTGAAAAGCGTTAAGGGTAAAACCATCCTGGACTGTATAATTCATTTTCCTCTTCTCATAAAGTCACTAGCCCTTTAGCCACGAGAGGCTTAATACGCAAGTCAAATCAATGTGGTGTAAGCTGACACCACTTGATATCATTAGATCATAGCTAAGTCATATGATTAAGACCCATTTACCCACAAAACCATTACATTCAGCACTTTTCAGAATCATAAATGTGTTATTTTAGATTAATAGGCACTATAAAACTACCCTACAAGCCTGCAAATACTGTAGTGGAACAGAGAAGGAAAATTACGATAATTGTCGTAATGGTAGCACCACTGCAAGGCATCATTTGCCTTGCATATATCCCTAGTAAGGTGCACAATTAGGAGCCTGAACATGTAATTAAAGTACAGCAAGCATTCTGGTTCAGGCTTACTAACGATATGGCTCTGTCCCAAATGGCACCCTATTCACAAAATAGTGCACAACTTTTGACCTGAGCCGATTGACTCTGGTCAAAAGTAGTGCACTATAAAGGGAATAGGAAGCCATTTGAGATCCATCTGTTAACAGACGTACAGCACCAGTCAAAAGTTTGGACACACCTACTCATTCAAGGGTTTTTCTTAATTTGTACTATTTTCTACATTGTAGAATAATAGTGAAGAAATCAAAACTATGAAATAACACATAAGGAATCATGTGGTAACCAAAAAAGAGTGTTAAACAAATCAAAATGTATTTTATATTTGAGATTCTTCAAAGTAGCCACCCTTTGCCTGATGACAGCGTTGCACACTCTTGGCATTCTTTCAACCAGTTTCATGAGGTAGTCACCTGGAATGCATTTCAATTAACAGGTGTTCCTTGTTAAAAGTCCATTTTGGGGAATTTCTTTCCTTCTTAATGCGTTTGAGCCAATCAGTTGTGTTGTGACAAGGTAAGGGTGGTATACAGAAGATAGCCCTAATTGGTAAAAAACGTAGCCCTAATTGGTAAAAAAGTCCATATTATGGCAAGAACGGCTCATATAAAAAAAAGAGAAACGACAGTCCATCATTACTTTGACATGAAGGTCAGTAAAACCAGAACATTTCAAAATTTTGAAAGTTTCTTACAGTGCAGTCGCAAAAACCATCAAGCGCTATGATGAAACTGGCTCTCGTGAGGACGGCCACAGGAAAGGAAGACCGAGATAACTCTAATGAACGTATCCTCAGCAGCAAAGTTAACGGGACATCAGATTGCAGCACAAATAAATGCTTCACAGAGTTCAAGTAACAGACACACCTCAACATGAACTGTTCAGACACAATGTGAATCAGGCCTTCATCGCCAAATTGCTGCAAAGAAACCACTACTAAAGGACACCAATAAGAAGAAGAGACTTACTTGGGCCAAGAAACACAAGCAATGGACATTAGACCGGTGAAAGTCTGTCCTTTGGTCTGATGAGTCCGAATTTTAGATTTTTAGTTCCAACCGCCCTGTCTTTGTGAGACGCAGAGTAGGTGAACGGATGATCTCCGCATGTGTGATTCACACCGTGAAGCAGAGGTCGACTGATTAATCGGCAAGGCCGAATAATTAGGGCCGATTTCAAGTTGTTTTCATAACAATCGGTAATCGGCAATTTTGGATGCCGATTATGGCCGATTACATTGCACTCCACGAGGGGCCTGCATGGCAGGCTGACCACCTGTTACGCGAGTGCAGCAAGGAGCCAAGGTAAGTTGCTAGCTAGCATTAAACGTATCTTATAAAAACAATCAATCTTAACATAATCACTAGTTAACTACACATGGTTGATGATATTACTAGTTTAACTAGCTTGTCCTGTGTTGCAAATAATCATTGCGGTGCCTGTTTATTTATCATCGAATCACAGCCTTGGCGGTGATTTAACAAGTGCATTCGCAAAAAAGCACTGTCATTGCACCAATGTACCAAACCATAAACATCAATACCTTTCTTAAAATCAATACACAAGTACATTTTTTAAAACCTGCATTTAGTTAAAAGAAATTCATGTTAGCAGGTAAAATTAACTAGGGAAATTGTGTCACTTCTCTTGCGTTCTGTGCAAGCAGAGTCAGGGTATATGAAGCAGTTTGGGCCGCCTGGCTCATTGCGAACTGTGTGAAGACGATTTCTTCCTAACAAAGACTTGCCAGCAGCTCTTCGCAATGCTTGAAGCACAGAGCTGTTTATGACTTCAAGCCTATCAACTCCCGAGATTAGGCTATAGTGCCAATAAGAACATCCAATAGTCAAAGGTATATGAAATACAAATGTATAGAGAAAAATAATCCTATAGCAACTACAATCTAAAACTCATGTTAAAAGGAACGAACAGCTTTCATATGTTCTCATTGGGGCAGCAGGGTAGCCTAGTGGTTAGAGCGTTGGACTAGTAACCTGCAGGTTGCAAGTTCAAACCCCCGAGCTGACAAGGTACAAATCTGTTGTTCTGCCCCTGAACAGGCAGTTCCTAGGCCGTCATTGAAAATAAGAACTTGTTCTTAACTGACTTGCCTAGTTAAATAAAGGTAAAAATAACAAATAAAAATGTTCTGAGCAAGGAACTTAAACGTTAGCTTTTTTACATGGCACATATTGGACTTATACTTTCTTCTCCAACACTTTGTTTTTGCATGATTTATTTGAGACTAAATTGTTTTTATTTGTGTAATATATTAAGTTAAAATAAGTGTTCATTCAGTACTGTTGTAATTGTCATTATTACAAATATACATATACAGAAATCGCCCGATCAATCAATATTTATTTTCCACCATAATTTGCAAATAAATTAATTAGAAATCCTACAATGTGATTTTCTGGATTTTTTCCCCTCATTTTGTCTGTCATAGTTGAAGTGTACCTATGATGAAAATTACAGGCCTCATCTTTTTAAGTGGGAGAACTTGCAAAATTGATGGCTGACTAAATACTTTTTTGCCCCACTTTTTTGCCCCACTGTATACACACAGTGTGTGCAAATGGCATGAGGAGTTAAGGCAATAAATAGGCCATAGTGGCGAAGTAATTACCTTTTAGCAAATTAACACTGGAGTGATAGATGTGCAGATGATGTGCAAGTAGAAATACTTGGTGTGCAAAAGAGCCAAAATGTAAATAAAAAACAATTTGGGGATGAGGTCAGTAGATTGGATGGATTATTTACAGATGGGCTATGTACAGCTGCAGCGATCGGTTAGCTGATGTTTAAAGTTAGTGAGGGAGATATAAGTCTTCAACTTATATATATATTCAACAACTCAGCGATTTTTGCAATTTGTTCCAGTCATTGGCAGCAAATAACTGGAAGGAAAGGCGGTGTTGGCTTTGGTGATGACCAGTGAGATATACCTGCTGGAGCGCGTGCTACGGGTGGGTGTTGTTATCGTGACCAGTGATCTGAGATAAGGCGGAACGTTACCTAGCAAAGACTTATAGATGACCTGGAGCCAGTGGGTCTGGCGACGAATATGTAGCGAGGGCCAGCCGACGAGAGAATACAGGTCGCAGTGGTGGGTGGTATATGTGGCTTTGGTGACAAAATGGATGGCACTGTGATAGACTGCATCTAGTTTGCTGAGTAGAGTGTTGGAGGCAATTTTGTAAATCACATCGCAAAGTCAATCAGAAAGTTAAGGATCGGTAGGATAGTCAGTTTTAGGAGGGTATGTTTGGCGGCGTGAGTGAAGGAGGCTTTGTTGCGAAATAGGAAGCCGATTCTAGATTTAATTTTGGATTGGAGATGTTTAATATGAGTCTGGAAGGAGAGTTTACAGTCTAACCAGACACCTAGGTATTTGTAGTTGTCCATATATTATAAGTCAGAACCGTCCAGAATAGTGATGCATTTCGGGCGGGCGGGTGCGGGCAGCGATCGGTTGAAAAGCATGCATTTAGTTTTACTAGCATTTAAGAGCAGTTGGAGGCCATGGAAGGAGTGTTTACATTTAAGTCATTTAGCAGACGCTGTTATCCAGAGCAACTTACAAATTGGTGCATTCACCTTATGACATCCAGTGGAACAGTAGTGCATCTAAATCTTTTAAGGGGGTGAGAGGGATTACTTCATCCTATCCTAGGTATTCCTTAAAGAGGTGGGGTTTCAGGTGTCTCCGGAAGGTGGTGATTGACTCCGCTGTCCTGGCGTCGTGAGGGAGTTTGTTCCACCATTGGGGGGCCAGAGCAGCGAACAGTTTTGACTGGGCTGAGCGGGAACTGTACTTCCTCAGTGGTAGGGAGGCGAGCAGGCCAGAGGTGGATGAACGCAGTGCCCTTGTTTGGGTGTAGGGCCTGATCAGAGCCTGGAGGTACTGAGGTGCCGTTCCCCTCACAGCTCCGTAGGCAAGCACCATGGTCTTGTTGCGGATGCGAGCTTCAACTGGAAGCCAGTGGAGAGAGCGGAGGAGCGGGGTGACGTGAGAGAACTTGGGAAGGTTGAACACCAGACGGGCTGCGGCGTTCTGGATGAGTTGTAGGGGTTTAATGGCACAGGCAGGGAGCCCAGCCAACAGCGAGTTGCAGTAATCCAGACGGGAGATGACAAATGCCTGGATTAGGACCTGCGCCGCTTCCTGTGTGAGGCAGGGTCGTACTCTGCGGATGTTGTAGAGCATGAACCTACAGGAACGGGCCACCGCCTTGATGTTAGTTGAGAACGACAGGGTGTTGTCCAGGATCACGCCAAGGTTCTTAGCGCTCTGGGAGGAGGACACAATGGAGTTGTCAACCGTGATGGCGAGATCATGGAACGGGCAGTCCTTCCCCGGGAGGAAGAGCAGCTCCGTCTTGCCGAGGTTCAGCTTGAGGTGGTGATCCGTCATCCACACTGATATGTCTGCCAGACATGCAGAGATGCGATTCGCCACCTGGTCACCAGAAGGGGGAAAGGAGAAGATTAATTGTGTGTCGTCTGCATAGCAATGATAGGAGAGACCATGTGAGGTTATGACAGAGCCAAGTGACTTGGTGTATAGCGAGAATAGGAGAGGGCCTAGAACAGAGCCCTGGGGGACACCAGTGGTGAGAGCACGTGGTGTGGAGACGGATTCTCGCCACGCCACCTGGTAGGAGCGACCTGTCAGGTAGGACGCAATCCAAGCGTGGGCCGCGCCGGAGATGCCCAACTCGGAGAGGGTGGAGAGGAGGATCTGATGGTTCACAGTATCGAAGGCAGCCGATAGGTCTAGAAGGATGAGAGCAGAGGAGAGAGAGTTAGCTTTAGCAGTGCGGAGGGCCTCCGTGATACAGAGAAGAGCAGTCTCAGTTGAATGACTAGTCTTGAAACCTGACTGATTTGGATCAAGAAGGTCATTCTGAGAGAGATAGCGGGAGAGCTGGCCAAGGACGGCACGTTCAAGAGTTTTGGAGAGAAAAGAAAGAAGGGATACTGGTCTGTAGTTGTTGACATCGGAGGGATCGAGTGTAGGTTTTTTCAGAAGGGGTGCAACTCTCGCTCTCTTGAAGACGGAAGGGACGTAGCCAGCGGTCAGGGATGAGTTGATGAGCGAGGTGAGGTAAGGGAGAAGGTCTCCGGAAATGGTCTGGAGAAGAGAGGAGGGGATAGGGTCAAGCGGGCAGGTTGTTGGGCGGCCGGCCGTCACAAGACGCGAGATTTCATCTGGAGAGAGAGGGGAGAAAGAGGTCAGAGCACAGGGTAGGGCAGTGTGAGCAGAACCAGCGGTGTCGTTTGACTTAGCAAACGAGGATCGGATGTCGTCGACCTTCTTTTCAAAATGGTTGACGAAGTCATCTGCAGAGAGGGAGGAGGGGGGAGGATTCAGGAGGGAGGAGAAGGTTGCAAAGAGCTTCCTAGGGTTAGAGGCAGATGCTTGGAATTTAGAGTGGTAGAAAGTGGCTTTAGCAGCAGAGAGAGAAGAGGAAAATGTAGAGGAGGGAGTGAAAGGATGTCAGGTCCGCAGGGAGGCGAGTTTTCCTCCATTTCCGCTCGGCTGCCCGGAGCCCTGTTCTGTGAGCTCGCAATGAGTCGTCGAGCCACGGAGTGTTGTATGGCATTGAAGCTTGTTTGGAGGTTTGTTAACACAGTGTCCAAAGAAGTGCCAGATGTATACAGAATGGTGTCGTCTGCGTAGAGGTGGATCAGGGAATCACCCGCAGAAAGAGCGACTTCGTTGATATATACAGAGAAAAGAGTCGGCCCATGAATTGAACCCTGTGGCACCCCCATAGAGACTGCCAGAGGTCCGGAAAACAGGCCCTCCGATTTGACACACTTAACTCTATCTGAGAAGTAGTTGGTGAACCAGGCAAGGCAGTCATTTGAGAAACCAAGGCTGTTGGGTCTGACAATAAGAATACGGTGATTAACAGAGTCGAAAGCCTTGGCCTGGTCGATGAAGACGGCTGCACAGTACTGTCTTTTATCGATGGTGGTTATGATATCATTTAATACATTGAGCATGGCTGAGGTGCACCCGTGACCAGCTCAGAAACCGTATTGCACAGCGACGAATGTACGGTGGGATTCGAAATGGTCATTGATCTGTTTATTAACTTGGCTTTCGAATACTTTAGAAAGGCAGGGAAGGGTGGATATAGGTCTGTAACAGTTTGTGTCTAGAGTGTCACCCCCTTTGAAGAGGGGGATGACTGCGGCAGCTTTCCAATCTTTAGGGATCTCGGACGATACGAGAGGTTGAACAGACTGGTAATAGGGGCTGCAACAAGGGCGGCGGATAATTTTAGAAGGGGGGGTCCAGATTGTCTAGCCCAGCTGATTTGTACAGGTCCCGGTTTTGCAGCTCTCTCAGAACATCTGCTATCTGGATTTGGGTGAGGGAGAAGCTGGAGAGGCTTGGGCAAGTAGCTGTGGGGTTGCGGAGCTGTTGGCCTGGGTTGGGGTAGCCAGGAGGAAAGCATGGCCAGCCGTAGAGAAGTGCTTATTGAAATTCTCGATTATCGCAGATTTATCGGTGGTGACAGTGTTTCCTAGCCTCAGTGCAGTGGGCAGCTGGGAGGAGGAGCTCTTATTCTCCATGGACTTTACAGTGTCTCAAAACTTTTTGGAGTTAGAGCTACAGGATGAAAACTTCTGTTTGAAAAAGCTAGCCTTTGCTTTCCTGACTGACTGCATGTATTGGTTCTTAACTTCTCTGAAAAGTTGCACAAAGGGGCATGCTTATTTAAGATGGTGAGGAAATTACTTTTAAAGAACGACCAGGCATCCTCTACTGACGGGATGAGGTCAATATCCTTCCAGGATACCTGGGCCATTTCGATTAGAAAGGCCTACTCGCTTAAGTGTTTTAGGGAGCGTTTGACAGTGATGAAGGGTGGTGGTTTGACTGCGGACCCATAGCGGATGCAGACAATGAGGCAGCGATCGCTGAGATCCTGATTGAAAACAGCAGAGGTGTATTTGGAGGGCAAGTTGGTCAGGATAGTATCTATGAGGGTGCCTATGTTTAAGGATTTAGGGTGGTACCTGGTGGGTTCCTTGATCATTTGTGTGATTCAGGGCTTCTAGCTTCGATTGCAGGACTGCCGGGGTGTTAAGCATATCCCAGTTTAGGTCACCTAACAGAACGAACTCTGAAAATAGATGGGGGCGATCAATTCACATATGGTGTCCAGGGCACAGCTGGGAGCTGAGGGGGGGTCTATAACAGGCGGCAACAGTGAGAGACTTATTTCTGGAGAGATACATTTTTTAAATTAGAAGCTCAAACTGTTTGGGCATAGACCTGGAAAGTTTGACAACTTTGCAGGCTCTCTCTACAGTACATTGCAACTCCTCCCACAGAGCTGGTGGTGTGATGGTGCTTCGTTGGTGACACCGTCTGTGATTTATTTAGAATTCAAGGCACACTTAACCAGCATGGCTACCACAGCATTCTGCAGCGATACGCCATCCAATCTGGTTTGCGCTTAGTGGGACTATCATTTGTTTTTCAACAGGACAATGTCCCAACACACCTCCAGGCTGTGTAAGGGCTATTTGACTGAGAAGGAGAGCGATGGAGTGCTGCATCAAATGACCTGGCCTCCACAATCACTCGACCTCAACCTAATTGAGATGGCTTGGGATTAGTTGGACCGCAGACTGAAGGAAAAGCAGCCAACAAGTGCTCAGCATATGTGGGAACTACTTCAAGAGTGTTGGAAAAGCATTCCTCATGAAGCTGTGTAAAGCTGAAGTGTGCAAAGCTGTCATCAAGGCAAAGGGTGGTTACTTTGAAGAATCTCAAATATATTTAGATTTATTTAACACTTTTTTGGTTACTACATGATTCCATATGTGTTATTTCATAGTTTTGATGTCTTCACTACTATTCTACAATGTAGAATATAGTAAAAATGAAGAAAAACCCTGAATGAGTAGGTGTGTCCAAACCTTTGACTGGTACTGTATCACTGCTGCCCACTCCAAGGGCTTTACTTACCTTGTCCAACTGGGACACCACGTCCCACAGAAGTGAGTGGAGGACCGACAGCTCCCGTCCAAGGTCGATGTAACCTTCAAATCCCGGTGTGTTGGAGATGGTCTCTGGGTTGGAGATCTCTGTGAGGAAACGCATCATACCTGCCCACTCATGCTCCAGGAAGTCATTCATAAATGCCATGTACTCCTCTTTGTTGCCAAACCTTGGGACACAGACAACCAACATTTGTTTAACGTGCTTTCTACTTAACTAGGATTGGCATCTTGTGAACTTGTAAAAGTGATGAAATTAGTTCAGAGGAATTTAGTCCAGGGTGCGCACACAACCAACAATTAGGGTGTCATTTAAGACAGCCGTGATATGTATTCTGCCATGCTACCAGTAAACAGGTAAACCTACTTGGCGAAGTTAGCCAGGTTCTGAATGACCTTGGCGATGAGGGTGAGGGTACGGGAGGTGCGGTCATCGGGGTACTCCTGCATGAGGTTAAAGAGCGAGGGTGACATGATGGCGGGACAGAGGAAGCGGAGGAACAAGGAGGCGCTGATGAGGCGCTTGCTGATGTCCTGGTTCCCTCGGGACAGACACTGCTGCTTCCATGCTGCAAACACCTCCTTCAACTCCCGCGGGAACACACTGGGGAGGCAGAGGAGACAGTCAGGCTCCTTCTCAATTCATCCTCTCCCCTCACCTCCTTGTCAAAACGCATTGGAGAAGAATGTCTGAGGGGACCCTCTCCTCGAATATGGTTGAGAAGGACGCAAGGAGATCGAATGAGAGGAATTCCAATAAGACGAATTGAGACCACAAACAGCCTCAGTCATCACAAACAGACACATACCCCACCAAAAATAACCACCAGGTGGCAGCATGCACTGTACATCCTCACCATATTGAAGCCAAGACAGATGTTCCACCCAACTATATGACAATCTCTTTAAGAACAACAAGACTAAGCAATTACCCAGCCATCAATGTTTGCAGATTTTCTTCTTTAGTCACATTTACAAGGAGCTGGAACTTTTGACTTTCCCTAAGTGGAGGCAAACCAAGGCCCTTTGGCTATATGTGACTTTAAGGCCAGATTGCTGAGAGGCTGTTCTCACCAGTAGGAGTTGATGATCTTGCAGAAGGCCAGCTCGCAGCACATCTTCAGGTTGCTCTGGTGCTCAGGGAGCTCACTGGCAGAACACTTCCCCGGGTCCACCTCACAGATCTCATCTGACTCGTACAGTGCTTTGATAAACTCTCCTACAGTACCCAGGAGAAAACACAGACTGGGTTGAAGAACAGTAATACGCCATGGACAAAGAACATGGAACAGTTTGAAAACCGGTCTACCGCAGTTGTAGCACTCTTTGCTACCAAATGTGACGCTGTCTTCAGAACTGCAATTTGTAATGTTTACATTTGGGAGGTCCCCACTTTCTACAGTCTCTTCTATAATTAACCCTCCCCTCTCACCTAGTGCGTCGTGCAGGTACTTCTGTCCCACCAGTTTGAGGAACTCCTCTATGGCCTTGGTGGCCAGCGTGTTCTCTCTGAATATCAGGACATCGTGGTCTGCACACCGGTCCACCTCTGACATCACCAGGTCTGTCAGGAAGTCCTGGGGAGGAGGAGGATGATGAGGAGGAGAGCAAACTTTGACTGAGATTGCAATGTCTGCAGAGAAAGAAAAACTGCAGTATGGTACTTAATGTCCTAGAGGTGCTAATATTAATGTAGGCAAATAGATGGATACAAATGAATGGGATACCCTGATGAAGTTATAGCCAGTATAGGGAGGGAGGCACAGTGGGAGACGATGGAGAAGTAGTCTGTTCAGAGCAGAGATGAAGTTTCTAAAGTATAGGAATTACCTTGGCCCGTCCGGTGCTCTGTAAGATATGAACAAGGGTACAGGCCATCTCCTCCTTGTTCTTCACACTGATCACCGGCTCCAGAACAGAACACAGCATGGTGTAGTTGTTAGTGATGAACTCTGCAAACTCCTTATACTGCTCCATGGGCAGGATAGAGATGGTCTGGAAGCGGGACTTGATCCGGATCGACGGCCCTCCTCCTTTGCCCTTGCTGGTGGTGGGGGTGCTGACAGGGTACCACTTCTCCACAAACTGCCTCCCCGTCACCCCCCCGATGGGGATGTTGACCAGGCCCACGTAGTTGTTCTTGTCTTTCTTCTTCTTCTTGTCCACGTCCTTGTAGATGTGCACTGTGATGCTACGGACAGACGGCAGGCTGTAGAACTCAAAGTGTTCCCCCCAGAACAGGCAGTCAGACCGGGTCTTGCTGGTGGTGCGGGCATATAGAATGTCATCCAGGCACAGTTCACAGAAATACTTCTTCTTTGGAGGCAGGTCCTTGGCCTCGATGATCCATAGCCGGAGGACGTTCTCTGTTCGTCGGCAGTTGTCCTGGGAAGACATCGAATGAGTATTGAATCCCAATGAGGGAGGGGGAACATCGATCCTTAATAACACAGTACAACTAAACTGACATTGGTAAGAAAATGAAAGAAAAAGTGAAAAAGAGGAGGTCACTCTAGCGTTAAGAAAATGTAGACCCTATACAGTGCACTACTTTTGACCAGATGGACCCTGGTCAAAAGTAGTGTACTATATAGGGAAAAGGGTGTCATTTGGGACACAGTCTGTGGTCTCACCTTGTTTGGCTGGACCGTCCTCCTCAGGTTCTCCATCCATTTGTCTCTCTCTGAGGCCGAGGAGCAGCTGAAACACTTACTGCCCCCTGAGTAGGTCACCTGAAGAGGACAGAGACATAAGCATGATGAGCATAACTAAAGGCTTTTTAATGCATTACATCACCTAGGAGTCTATGTCTCTGTCCCAATCCACATGAATGCTGCCCTTTGAGGCAGGTTGGCAACAGGAAGCTTCTTTGTATTGAAGCGCAGTGAGCAGTCATTAACAAGTAATATTATATTTACAATTGTTTTATCAAAGTAGATAAACAAGATTTTACCTCGAAGCAGAACTCCTGTCCCAGTATGCTACTGTGGAGAGGCTTGACGTAAACATCTTCCTCCATTCCCAGGTCCAGGGCTTCTACTGCACTTCCCGGACTTAGCAGGGACTCGTCAGAACACGACTCCTTTAACTTAGGCAGCCCTCGAGATCTGGAAGACAAAAACATTGCATTTGGTTACAGTTTACAAGATGACTTCTTCATTCAGAGCATTCACAGCATGGCAGACAATCCTACTCTGAGGCGCTAAATCCCTAAATGTGTCAAAAGACGTTGGACTCCTCCGTTGACAAGTTGTACTTACCACGGCACAGATAAGAAATGGCCACTCGGAAGCTCTTAAACCAACACGCTGCAGGTTGGAGGACCCTAAGAAAATGTATACCGCATGTGATCCCAAAACACAACCAGCTGTTGTCTTTCTGTAAGACTGTAATTCAAGCTTTATCCACACTATTCCAGCAATAGCTCACTAGAACATTCCAGGAAGCAGTAATACCTACGAAAAACCATTGAACAGCCAGTTGAAGGAATATCTCCAGAGCATCTTTCTATCGGGATCTCATTCCACTCCTTCCCTTTCAGGACAGTTCTCTTCTCTTTTCAGTTGAAGCCCACCATCCTTGGTTCTACTGTCTTTACCATAGAATGATGAGGAGTTGAGACTATTTCCATGAAACTGTAAAAAGTGAAAGAGGACCAGCAGATACAATGCCTTTCCCTCTTCCTTTTGCAACTACCTTTCCTTTGATTCACAGGTGGTAAACGAGGACCTGGGCTGGCCCATCTGTTGGCCCCTTGAGCCTATTTCCATAGGAAAGCCCCTACAAGGAGACTTGACTCTCAAGTGCAGCAGCATGGGATGACGGAGGGAGGTGCTGCTGTGCTCACAAACACATTGGGAAAAAGTACCTGGGCTTTCCATCAGAGCACAATTCTACAGGTAGGGAGGAGAATGGAAGTGGTGCCGTTTAGCTTTCCAACTGGAAAATCATTCATCTTCAAAGTGCAACAACGACTAAATGCAACACCGCATGATAACTGAAAAATACATAATAACTAGGGCCGGGAAGATACCAGTATCGCAATACTCATTAGTGTCGTGGCAAGGAAACAAAAACAGACTTCACTTCTTTAGGAAAACAGCCATAATGTTGGAAACAAACATCATTATGTTGTCACATTTATTTAGTTTCCAAGCTATAGCAAACAATATTTTACATACAGCAGGTTTTTAAAGGATCAAAGACTTGTCTGCTTCGTGTTTTCATTTTTGCAATGTAAAAAAATAGAGCGACACTGGTATCATCACAGCCCTAATTCCAACACAAAAATAGACCCTTACATAACAGCCAAATGGTAGGAAAGGGAAATGTTCGTCAAAGGATAATCACTGACTGAATGTCTAGCAAAGTAATGCATGCTTATTAAAAATGCACAACACAAAATGTATAATATATAACAGCCACATAGCAATATAATAACAGTAAGCTTACATAATTGACATGTCAGATGACTTCTAAGAATCAGGGATCAAGAAATCTTATTCACTTTCATCCCTAGAGGATGGATACATGTACATGTGGTTTATTCTGAATTACAGGGCACCCTCGAGTGTGAGTGAGAGATTCCAGACAATCAATATTGTGTTTACGAGCTATCGAAGACAGAGAGACATTTCAGGAGGAAGTAGTCTGGAGGCATTATTGTAATAAAAAATAAAAAAAGATTTTGTCTGGTAAACTTTCCGAGAAGAGCGGCCAATCTTACTCATTCTTTTAGGGCCACTTAGGGAGACAAATCTAACAGTTAAAAGAAGAGACATTCAAAGTCCTTCTGAGAGGCCCTTTAAACATGATGTGTGTGTTATTATACCCATAGAATGGTCATTTGTCACAATGAGGTAGCAATGATTCTAAGTTTTGTATTTTCAGGCATATGGAGAATTAAGTTGTTATCCTGATACCATGTTGCTATTGGCCACAATAGCCTCGCAAAGAGTCATTATTAATTATCTGGCCCATGTCTGGGTTAAAGCATCATGGCCTACATACAACTATAAAACAACATCCTACCTACCTCACCAAGCCAAGCATCATCACAATACCACTCCTCATTACTTATCAACTCATCTCCTTAGAGGACAGTACTTGCATGAAGATGACCAAAAACCTACTATGGTTGCATTCCCAATGGCACCCTATTATTCCCTTTCCCATAGGTTTCTGGTCAAAAGTAGTGCACTATGTAGGGAATAGGGTCCCATTTGGAACACTACGTCTCATCTGTGCAACATCAGTATTTTTCCAAAGCATGATTGCTTTAGATCCCCATATATAAAGGGATAACATTTTCTGACGCCTACCACTGGAACAAGTAATATGAGTGCCAACAGAAGAGAGAGCAAGCCGACTCCTCTGTCCTTTTCTTTCAGTCTGTAGCCGCCTCACTGTTCACTAGCACACATCCATCAATTGTGCGTGCCTGTGTCTTCAGTCTGCTGCAGAGTGCATATGTGCCCCCGTAATCTTTTGGCATCCGCCTTCAACATGCAACATGCCTCTGCCTCGCCAACTGAATTATGTAAACCCAGATTAAGGGTTTGGGCGGAAACAGATCTGCCCTCTCAATCCAGCAAGGATTCCACAGATGTATGCAACAATGAAACTGACGTGATTCATTACCTGGGTATTTATTTACATCTGTACCTGTGAGTCATAGTTTTCCATTAAGTCGTAAACACATTGTGGGCGTACGCTTTGAGCCGTCTCATAACACTGTTTGGAGAAAGACGCATTATGTTGAGAACAATCTGTGTTTTATCAGCACAGAAGTAGAAAGCCTACATGCTGAAATTCATCACAGAGCACTTGTGGTGGAAAGAGTCTAAAGAAATGCATGTTCTCTCAGGGAGTCTAATCTTTTTCAAATGAGCTGCTGTCGTCATCCTCAAAGTCTTTTGAAAACTAATCAGGTTGCCTTTCTGAACGCCAGCCCTCACTATGTCCACTGCATTAGGATGGAAATCTGATACGTCCGCTGGGAGGAAGGAGAGGAACGGACTTAGCTCTGACCACACCACCACTCCTCAGCTCCTTGAATTAACAAAACGCTATCTGATATTGAACTAGTAGTACTTTCAAGCAGAATCACATACAATTCAACCTGGCATGATATTGCAAGCCGTAACTGCAGTTCATTTCTAAAATTAAGCCGGTTCAGATGGGACTAAAACAGTCTATAATTGTATGAAATAACAGATCACATTTTTACAGCGGAGGAGACATGTCCCATCTACATCAAATAAAAACAAAAGATAGGATTGTTACCAATCAGATCATTATAAATGTAGCAAACAATGCACTGGTCATTCGGCCCAGCATTATTTAACCAGGAGGAGACATGTTGCCAACAGAACTAGAATGACTTCTATTTCCATCATGCTGCCCTACCTGAAGCGCAGTGACTTTGGCAGGTGGGCATTCCTGGCCCTCCTGAGGAGTGACGAGGTGGCGCTGGTTGCCATGGCGGCCATGCTGATGCTGTAGTATGGTCCTTACTGGGAGTCACTGACATTAGTTAACGATGGCAGAAAGAGGCTGCAGCTCATCCTCACACCGACCATTATCCCCCAGTCCTGCTGGCTCTAAAGCCTCTAAAGTCCACTTTCACTACTCCGCTGGCTCACAGGTCAGACAGACGTCACCCACATGGGCGTACTGCCACACACAGTGACAGATGTCATGTCATCCCAGGGAAAGCTGACAGTACTCCACGCATGTAGCCTACCAGCTACCCACTAAGCCACTAGCATAAAGATAGATACAGTACTTCTCTATGGCCACTAGCCTGTGTTCATCACTAACTCTGTAGGCTACAATCTGCACAGTAAAGTCAGAGAGTGAGTGAGTGAGTATCTGTGTAATGGTACTGACGCTGCATATTCTGCCTGGCGCATGGAGCTGCATATGTACACGGGGTGACTCGGCCCTCGCCAGGCAGCAGAGAGACCAGCATGGGGGAGACTCCCTCCTCCGCCAGGCAGGGCCCCGCAGGGGGATGGAAGAAGGCGGGGGAAGGAAGAAGGTGGGGGCAGGCAGCCCCCCCCCCCCCTCAAACCAATACTGTTCAGCCAACTCACTGGAGCGTTGAGAACCCCAAACATATCAACATTAGCTATCCACTATTCAGACCAACAAGGAAGGGAGGGTAGCACACTGTAAACAAAGGATTACATCTGTCTGGGTCTGGGTCTCTCATGCATGAATACAACAATGCCTAATTCTACTATTATATTGACTGTATGTGAGTGGGGAAGAAAGCAGTCAGGTTTACAGTAATGCCATTATCTCCCAGGCTTATAATCCTGGAATTAAAGACAGATTTCTCAGAATAGCACTCAGGACTGATAATGGATGGGAACATAATGTAAGATGTGAGTTTCTTAAAAGGCTGTACAAACGCTGTATAAACCAGCACCTTGGTAACCAACCCCACGCAACAGACAGGGTATTACAGATGAATGTAGCAATTGCACTTTGTGATTCACACCACAATACAACACACACCACAGGAGAAACACTCCCTCTATCATTACTTTTGACTAGCCATCACACCCCCGCTCGCCTCTCTACATCTCCATGATCATATATCCATTAAAATCATCATGAAAGGACATCCATGACCCACCAGCAATGAACCACATAAGGAAGACCAAGAGGATATGTGGTGAAAATGAACGACCAAATGATGATCAGAAGCAGGAGCAGTCCCTCAGGCCTAAATCCACTCCCGGAGACGCAGAATTAAGACAACCAATGTGAATTGTCGATGCAGTTCCATGGTACTGAAAGGTGAAATATGGCAGGAGATCGAGTGAATAGCTTACCTGTCATTTTCTGGAGGTCTCAGGGAGGGCAGTCTGAAGCTGGTGTTGCGGTCCAGTTTGGTCTGACTCTTCGTACGCTTTACGGATCCCTTCAGTCGTTTGCTGAAAAACCCCTAAGGGTACAACAGAAGAAATTACTTTCAGGAGAACTGCTACACTCAGAGTCACACATGTTACTATGTCTGGCTGTGTGTCTACTGTGGGCACCAGTTGTTGCAACTAGTCTGTGTTTGCATTGGGAGAGGTGCTGTGGCAATGAGTGGCTAATGTGTCACACAGGTCATACTATATCAGGTCAATTTCAAACAAATGGTTGTGTAATGTGTAGGCTACATATGAACAGAATGACGTTGTGTACAACACTGTTCCTGTCTTAGACTTTTATACGCTCATTTTATGAATTAGTAGCTAATGTGAATGACCAGCTGACCACAATGACCAAGTTGGGGAATGAATTCCATTGTAATGCATTGTCATGCTCTGGTGAAACACGGAAAACTGAACAGCGTGTGGCGGGTTGTGAAACAACCCCACTCAGACCGAATACTATGACAATGTCAGAAAGAGTAGACACATTGAAACCAATAGGGGACTTGAGTCAGAGCTGGAGACAGATGACTAATACTGCGGTTATATGTCTATCACCCAATCACTTCCTTTAGCGTTTTCTGCTTGTTTTACAGTAACAGTTGAGATAACAAATAAAATATGATCAGGATATATACAGTACGCAATTGGTTATTTTATGACTTAACTAAATGGTTGAAAAAAAAGACATGAAGAGATCAGCAGGATGTCAGGGGCAGTGGAAACGTGTCACTAATTTGGCCATTGTGTGACCTTGACAGACATTTACATTTCACATTTAAGTCATTTAGCAGACACTCTTATCCAGAGCGACAGCAGAAGGAATTAGTCAGTCAGATATTGTATATCTTGGAAAAGAAAATCTATTGTACTCCAACTACTGTATAATGCTTACCCTGTATGTTGATATAGGATATGGTAATGCAACACTGAGTGCATATTGTGACCTCTATGACGGTGAGAGAGTAGAGTACTGCCAAGTCTGCACAGGGAAGCCATGTTACTTATTTACTTATTAGCAAAGCGGCAATAAACACTATGAAGTGCACTCCACTATATTAGGTGTTGAAACGCTGTGTAAAATGACTGACGATGACATACAGTACATGATTTGATGAGAAGAGAGCGAAAGAGAGAGAGCGAGAGAGAGAGAGCAAGCGAGAGAGAGCAAGCGAGAGAGAGCGAGACAAAAACAGAAAGAGACAGAAAGAGGCAGAGGGCGCGAGAGAGAGACAAAGAGACGGAAGGAGAAAGGG
Organism: Oncorhynchus nerka; assembly: GCF_034236695.1. NCBI lineage: Eukaryota > Metazoa > Chordata > Actinopteri > Salmoniformes > Salmonidae > Oncorhynchus > Oncorhynchus nerka. The sequence goes on along the minus strand of NC_088415.1, from coordinate 74,080,132 downwards.
GGAAAAAGAGAAGGGGATAAAGAGAAGGGGAGAAAGAAAGGGGGAGAAAGAAGGGGAGAAAGAAAGGGGGAGAAAGAGAAGGGGAGAAAGAAAGGGGAGAAAGAGAAGGGGAGAAAGAAAGGGGGAGAAAGAGAAGGGGAGAAAGAAAGGGGGAGAAAGAGAAGGGGAGAAAGAAAGGGGAGAGTGGTAACAAGGGATCGTTGTACGTCCACAGAGAGGACAAGCACAGGAAGTCTTTGTCAGCTTTTCGACATTCTCATTCACCTTGGCAGTGTGGAGGAGGTGTCTTAAACAGCTCATTTTCAGTCAGAGACAACAGCAGCACAACCCTCTCCCCTCTGCTCCCCCGGGTGCCTGCATTTATAAAGCCTGTCGTGTCAGCACAACCGGACAGCAGCCTTCACTTTGACTTGGTCCACAAACAGCATGAGGTTGGAGGATGTTAGTTTCCATCAAGTAGACAGACGCTAGGCTACTTCGTATTGAGGGCTGGAAGTGCCTGTATTCATAAAGCGTCTCATCGTACGAGTGCTGATCTAGGATCTGTGTTGCCTTTCAGATCATCATGAATAAGATTACATGGACCTGATTTCATCTGCACTCTCCACTCTGAGACACAACCTGAACCTCTCTGACATTCCCATATCAGTGTGCAGGTAAAATAGCTAGTCTAGAAACTGACAAACAAAGAGGAGACAAACATGAGTCCCCTATCTGATGATGCTACCCACGAGACCCTTTGGTGAATCTGAAACTATCAACATGACAAAGTTTTCCTTCATCTATCTATAACAAAATGTTCTAAACCCGTAACAAGAAGTCTTATAAACATGCCAAAAGGTACGAGTTTCAATGATGCATTCCATGGCCTAATTCTTCTGGTTATAAATATCATCAGAAGTGTGCGTCTGCGTTTCCACAGTCCTTAGAGGCACACTCCCACGTCGTCTCGGATTAGCAAGCAGAAGTTTTCTAAAGATCTACATACCGCATCGTAACGTACCGCATCGTAACGTACCGCATCGTAATGTACCGCATCGTAATGTACCGCATCGTAACACTCTTACATATTTACTAAACAAAAATATTATTGAGATGGTTATAGACTTCTAGTCTACCTCTGAAAATTAGAGGAATGCTGATGTATTCTCAGAGAATCTGTGGCAAGACTAGTCTAGATACACCCATAGAGATCATAAAAATTACTTGTCTATACAGTGGGGCAAAAAAAGTAGTTAGTCAGCCACCAATTGTGCAAGTTCTCCCACTTAAAAAGATGAGAGGCCTGTAATTTTCATCATAGGTACACTTCAACTATGACAGACAAAATGAGATTTTAAAAAATCCAGAAAATCACATTGTAGGATTTTTAATGAATTTATTTGCAAATTATGGTGGAAAATAAGTATTTGGTCAATAACAAAAGTTTCTCACCCCGTGGGGTCAAAATGATCACAAGAACGGTGAGCAAAAATCCCAGAACCACACAGGGGGACCTAGTGAATGACTTGCAGAGAGCTGGGACCAAAGTAACAAAGCCTACCATCAGTAACACACTACGCCGGGACTCAAATCCTGCAGTGCCAGACGTGTCCCCCTGCTTAAGCCAATACATGTCCAGGCCCGTCTGAAGTTTGCTAGAGAGCATTTGGATGACCCAGAAGAAGATTGGGAGGATGTCATATGGTCAGATGAAACCAAAATATAACTTTTTGGTAAAAACTCAACTCGTCGTGTTTGGAGGACAAAGAATGCTGAACACCATACATACCTACCAAAGAACACCATACCTACTGTGAAGCATGGGGGTGGAAAAATCATGCTTTGGGGCTGTTTTTCTGCAAAGGGACCAGGACGACTGATCCGTGTAAAGGAAAGAATGAATGGGGCCATGTATCGTGAGATTTTGAGTGAAAACCTCCTTCCATCAGCAAGGGCATTGAAGATGAAACGTGGCTGGGTTTTCAGCATGACAATGATTCCAAACACACCGCCCGGGCAACGAAGGAGTGGCTTCGTAAGAAGCATTTCAAGGTCCTGGAGTGGCCTAGCCAGTCTCCAGATCTCAACCCCATAGAAAATCTTTGGAGGGAGTTGAAAGTCCGTGTTGCCCTGCAACAGCCCCAAAGCATCACTGCTCTAGAGGAGATCTGCATGGAGGAATGGGCCAAAATACCAGCAACAGTGTGTGAAAACCTTGTGAAGACTTACAGAAAACATTTGACCTCTGTCATTGCCAACAAAGGGTATATAACAAAGTATTGAGAAACTTTTGTTATTGACCAAATACTTATTTTCCACCATAATTTGAAAATAAATTCATTAAAAATCCTACAATGTGATTTTCTGGAGAAAAAAAATCTCATTTTGTCTGTCATAGTTGAAGTGTACCTATGATGAAAATTACAGGCCTCTCTCATCTTTTTAAGTGGGATAACTTGCACAATTGGTGGCTGACTAAATACTTTTTTGCCCCACTGTAGTTCTTTTGGTAATCCTATGGATGAACCCTCCTTAGCCCAACACAATAATGACAAGTACTGCTTCACTTTGAGGAGGAGACCAGAATGACATGAATCAGAATGTAGATGTATAGTATGAGACATGGTGGTACAACAAGGTTGATGGCAAATGGCACCCTATACCTTACATAGTGCACTACTTTTGACCAGGGCCCATAGAAACAGTGCAGTATATTCGGAATAGGGTGCCATTTGGGAGTCTCCATTAGGATGGGATAGGAAGACAGAATTTTACACACTGACTGAGCAGCTGAAAGCCCATGGCCATCACTGGAGCTCTGGGGAGTTTTAACAACGGAGATAACGCCTAACCAACTACAGGCTTGGCTCTGCTGTCTGTTCATGTGCTTCAAACAAGAGGAGATATCAAAGGATTATAAAGTATGGATTGAAACCACTTCAACATCAAATCATGAATGGTGTGCTAATTGCTTCAAACATAACAATTACTGTACAAAGACACTTAAAATGTCTAGTGTGTGTGAGTGTTTTTTGGAGAGGTTGGAATAAAGCAAAAGACAAGTTTCTGTTGGACATCGGTGTACTTTGGATAATAAACACATTTTCGAATCATAACAGAACTCACCGGTACTTTGAAAGGGGATGTGTTGGGTACGTCCAGGGATATGTTCTTCTCTGAACTCCCCAGGCCTGAGATACTCCGCCTTCTGGGGGACCTCTCAGCAGACACTTCTGTGGACAACAGAGAGAGAGAGCAGGGGAGAGGGAGGGAGAGAGACATTATACATTATTATTATTTTATTTTTTAAACAGTTATATTAACAAGTACAGGTCGGAATATGAGATGGGGAGATTGATGAGATACAGGAGGGAAGGGGAGTGATGGAACAGCTACCTCCAGGGGCATGTGTTGTCCGGGGGCAGCAGCACTAAACCTAGACCAGTCCCCAGCACGAGAGACATTAGTAAAGACAGCTAGCTGCCTTGAAACCTGGACTGGTGGAGGTTGAGTTCTATGAACACAGATGCTGCAACATTTGGGAGAGGGAGCCAGAGTGATGGGTGTACACAAGGACATCTAGAGCACACAGACAGAGACAGAGGTGGGCTGTATCAAGCAATTACCTCAGGCCACCAAGAGTCTGTGTTGGGGTCCCCCAAGAGACAAGCTATGGCATTGAATGAATGCCACGAACTCATGTAAATGATTAATAGAACAACAAAAATCCATCTCAGAATGCTATTCAGAGGGGTTTGTAAATCATTAACAATGAGGTTTCAGCTATAAGGTCACTGATTGTGCTTCACTGTAATCCCCGTTGAACAGGCAGGATGGAATAAACAACAGGACAAAATTAATCTGTTTCTCTGTAGAAGACAGTTATTTCTGGTCCGTCCTGACAAACTATGCAGTCTCTCTGTACGGTAAGGTTATGGCCATCTGTGTCAAGGATGAGGATGGATTCAACCCACATTTATTTTTCCCTCCGGTGGTCTCAGTTTACAGAGGCAGGGCAGGGCCATCAACATGGGACTCCAGCTGCTAGGCCCCAGTAAGCCTGGGCACCGGAGTGTCAGCTCAGCCAAGCCTCCTAGAGCAGTGCCTAGGCAGGTGAGGTTAGAGGCAGGAGGCTGGAGCAGTCCCTCAACTGACAAAGACCCTCTAATTTCTCATACCCGAGTCTCTGGTTACGTTCAAAATGGCATCATATGTAGTGCACTACTTTTGAGGGAATAGGATGTCATTTGGGACACAACCCTTGACTTCCACAGCCAGTGCAGATTTTACTGCAGCTGCATACAAGACAAATGCCTGTCAGTGCCTTACCAATGTTGCACAGAGCAAGAAAGCAAGCCACATCTTCCAAATACAGAAGTCTCAAACCATCCGTCACATTGAGATCCCTGGCTGATATCCAGAGAACGATTGATTGGAAGCTAAGTTTAGCTCCATTTTTGAGCAGATTGACCCCGTGCAACAGGAATGCTCTGTGAAAGAACAAGCCACAACCATTTGAAGTAAAATAACAAGTTTTAGCAGACCAGATAATGGGAGATAACCTCCAGACTAGAGCAACACGTGTCAGATCCCACGTTTCGATCAGGTTGTCCCTAAAGCTAGAACACGTGTCAGATCCCACGTTTCGATCAGGTTGTCCCTAAAGCTAGGCCTCACCGTAATCTATCCTTCATATTAAACTTTGGCAAAAGTGAGACAGTATGCAGCAGTCAGCATTATTAAAAAGGCTACTTTTCAAAGTGCTATATCAAGTTCTCTCTCAGACACTGTCCTCTTGGCCCCCCCTGTCTGCAGCCCGGTCCGTCTTAAACGCTGCGTGCATCATAATTCAGAAGGACTGAGCTCTCTGGCTGGGGGTGGCTTGAAGGGAGAGAGAGACACCCATCAAACGTCATGCACATCCTGTATAATATCAACTATGGACACTGACCAACAGCACAAAGTAAATATGATCAAAGAAGTTAGGCAAATATTACGTTCAGTGTTTGTGAAAGACATGCTACCAAACGCATCACATGGAGCCTTACATGTATACAGTACAGACCCTAATGAAAAGACGATGTGCAAGCAGCAGTCCGCACAGAGAAACTTCACAATCTAACATAATGGCTTTTTAACGATGGTGCTCTGCACTGCGCACATGAGAATTAAGCATGAATAATCAACTTAATTTTAAACAATAGACCCTAATTAGAGAAGAAAAAAGACAGGAGAGTGAATCAGTACCTCGGTCACAGCTGTTCCCCATCATCTGAGGAGGAGATGGACAGGGTCAGCACCCGATTGGCTAAACACCGACCATCACCATCAGCCAATGAAGCAAAGTCGTTTCCCTTTAACTGTCCATCTTCTGCAGTGCTGCGAAGCCATCCCATTGATAATCACTCTGTATTTTGAAATAATTAGTTTTGTTCCTGCAGTCTGGAATCCCACCTATTTCTCCCTGAACTAACACTCCATGCTTCCCCTGGTCTCCCCCAGTTTCTCGTCCCACTCCGCTATCTATCTATCTTTCTCCCTCTCCCTCTCACTCTCTCCTCTCGGCAGCAATTCTTAACCTTCACTTCATTATTCTCTCCCTCCTTTTTGGCATGCCAGCAGCGGAAGAGATTTTACCGCATTTATTCAATCAATTTCTGTAACTGCACTCCATCGTTCCTCTTAGCAGAATAAAACAGAACTGCAAGTACTTCCCTCTTCAGTCTGTCTCGCTCCTCTCCTTCTCTTTTTTGCTCTTTCTGTACCGTAGCATCTGCCGGTGAAGCTACTGCAGCTGAAATGCAGCCCACCTCACACACTGCTGGAACCACAGGACGCACAGGACAAATTTAGAGCCACGCTTTAAGGCTAATTACAAAATAACTTGCTGCCTTACTCGACTGATGTAGGACACAACTCTGGGGGCTTTCTCATCATGTATGAAAGAGAGGAAGAGAAAAGAGAGCGAGAGAGAGGAAGAGAGAGAGACCTAGAGAGGGACAGAGAGAGAGAGACAGAGCGCGAGAGCGAGCGATTGGAAACCCATAGGGGGGGATGGGTATCGGAAGCTTGCAAGATGCTATTTAGGAGAATTATACTGTAGATAAGGTGTTCGGGTGTTCATTTAGTTCCCAAACCAAAAATCCATTAACCCTCCAGTATAATTTAAGCAGGGGATGGCCCTTGAGGTTAGAAGCAGATTTTGAGAGGGGGACCTGGCAAGAGGTCAGAGGAAGTAGTCAGTGTGTACACAACACAATAGCACAATACAATACACTAAAAACAATCACAATGGTCAACAAGATGATCCTCTATGAGAGCTTGAAACTGAAAAAGCGATACTCTCTCCTCTAGTTTAAAAGTATTTTGCCGCTCGTTCCAAGACGAAGAAGCATTATAGGAGGTTTGCATGTAAACGATATCACCATAATACAGCACAGATCTAAATAAACAACTGTCCCTTGGACAAGGTCTTTCCTGGCTGACGTAGAGAAACACGTTTTATTCCTGAAATAAAAACACAAATTAAAATGGCAGCTTTTAGGAAAAAAAATTAATGTGCTGTTTGAAAATCAGCTTTTCATCTATCCAGATACAAACGATTCTTACAAGAGGCCACCCTTTCAATTTGTTGACCATTTACAGTTAACATTTGCAAGTGGCTCCATGTGTTCTCTAGTTTAATGTTTGCCACAAGCTACAGTGAATCACCACTGTCTGAAAATAGAATCAGAAAATTTGAAATGTCCACTATTTAAATGCAAGCGCCAGACTTCTCCTTATGCACAGCAAAAAGAAGACTGAGTTCATGTCCATCTATAAAGTTACTATGCAGCATTCCACACAGATACAACTCCAGACCCTTGCTAAAAAGCTGTTATTTGAACAATCTCGTATTAGTCCAATCACTCGGTGGTAAGAAATCTGCAGTGGTTGGGAGACTCAACTATGAAAAACAACAACGAGCACAACACAGATTTGTGGATCAGCAATCCCCGGTGACAGTGTTTGAACAGTGCAGCAGTGCCTCGTCCTCTACCTCAGAGCTTTAGTACATATTCAGCTGCATAACTCAGCTAGTGAAATCCTAAATTGTTGACTATGTGCATTGTGCAGCATGTGACCCAAGTTACCCAACACTGAAAGTTACTTAAACTGCAGAATTTTCCACAGGGAATATAATATATTTCCATAGTCCTTATCATGCAGTAGCATTAATGGTGTGGGCGTTGCAAGGTAAGTAAAAACTTGGGGCTGGGCTAAGTTCAATAATAGCCCAAAGTGCTTGAGAAAGATGAATTATTGATGATCACCATCCCCATACTTCAGATATCGCAAGCACAATGAAGTGGTGAGTGACCAAAGGCGTAGGAAACAAGAATGATGTTTTCAAGACATTTGAATATTTATCCTTTAGTTGCATCAAATATATTTTGATCTATTGAAACCATATGTTCGATAGCATGGAGGCGTACGCTACATTGTGATTTCTTACCCCGTCACGTTTGGAGATGATGGAGCACGCTGAAGTAAAAACAGCATACAACTAGCCTACCATACCAGCTATTCTACATGCAAACAAGGACTATCTAGAATCAGGACAAGGGGGGGAATCCCAACTCCACACTCCTACTCTGAGAAGCTTTTTGAACACCGGTCCAGATGATTAGGCTCGCGGCTACCTGGTATAAACGGTGTTCTGATAGAAATCTCCAAATAAGCATCACTTCTAATTACAGCGTGGGCCTAATTTCCCCGCGTGGCAGGCAATGCATTTTAACCCTGCACTTATCTTTTAACAAGATATTGATTTCAAGAAGGCCTGCACCGAATCAATTGTTTAACTGGATTTTCAGGAACGGATGCAGCAGGGGACAAGGTGTTTCAAATGGCACCCTATTACCTATATAATGCATTCATCTGGATGGGCCCTGGTCAAAACGTAGTACACTATATAGGGAATAGGGTGCCATTTGGAATGGGACCATGTCTGCAGGCAGCACGGTTCCCCACCAGACAGTCTGCAGTCAGCTTCTGTAGACAGCCCTGAGTAGTGACCTTGACATACTGTGATAGATAAAGGCTGTCGTGGCAAGACCGACAGTCAGTCAGCGAGGAAGGAATTGACACATCATTTGATAAAATGCCATTGCAACAACTTATGGGTAGACTGTGTTCATTCATGATATTGTTTGGATGATACTGAAAAACCTGAAATAATAACAGCACGGTCTACTGTAGAATGTTTTGGGTGATTGAAAAAAATGTAAATATATATCAGAGATTTAAAATCAGGTGGAGTTGATGACAACGTACCTAGCTATGTACTATAGTATCCAAGTATAGTGTCTATAGGGTTGCTTAAGAAAGGATTACACGGGGCAGCATCCATAGAAATGCATTTCTTACACAATCCATACAGTGCGAACTAAGACTATGCTCTGGTCATCAAAACTTGTCACAACGGGGAAAAAGCTAAACAATACCAACACTTGCTAATAAAACACGCATTGTTACACAAGTGACTTGGTGGTGTAGGAATGAGCGTCTATCAATGGTAAGATGTCACATGGCAATAGTGTGAAGAATGTGTGGAACATTAAAACACACCGTCTGTTCATTCCCTGTCCAATCATAAACCAGAACAAACACACCTGCACAATGTTTGCCAAAACCTAGATGTACTAATACAGCGTGAAGTGCTTTATACAAAAACACTGAAATCTTCCATTAAGGTAAAGATAAACCACTTATCTCCTATGTGCCCACTATTGTGAGCCACTGCCTTTGTGTCACAGAATCACTGTTTTCTTCAATACACTATATCTAGAGGGAATGTATTCAGACACAGAAATTACCATTTGGACGTTTCTGAAAATATTATTACAACCCAAAAACATGTTCTGACATGTATCTATCCTATGAAGCCATCCTCAGGGACCATTGACACTGCCACTTGAATGGGTGCATCCAATGGGATGTATGCATTGTCCAAATGTAAACAGTCTAACACAACAACTATTCAAGGAATCCCCATCAACCCATGGAACCAGTCTGATGTCCAAGTAACACAGCAATGCTCTTGGCTTTATCCGTAATCACTGTTAAATTTAGGGGCGGCAGGTAGCCTAGTGGTTAGAGTGTTGGGCTGAAAGGTTGCTGGATCGAAACCCCGTGTTGATAAGGTGAAAATCTGGTCGTTCTGAACTGTCATTGTAAATAAGAATGTGTTCTTAACTGACTTGCCTAGTTAAATGAAAGGTTAAATCAAATCAAATAATAAGAATGGTTTCCATGCCCCGTCTATTTTCACACGAATGCTTTGTGGCACCTACTGACACTTCTCTGTATTGACATTTTATTTGATTTATTAATGTGAAAATACGTCCTTGTGGAAATGCCCAACTGAGGTAACAAAATACAATAAACATTGGCTGTGAGCAGAGTAATTTACAGAAATGTCATGACAGAGAATTGTTTTCCCCCATGGTGAGAATGTAAGTGAAAGAGTTGTAACAGAGTTGACAGATTCTACGGGCTGCTATTTGACAAATATAATTCATAATGATTAGAAATAAATAATAAAATAAATAAGTGAAATAATGAGATTGTCAACAACAAAAGCTGCAAAACGCAGCATCATATGAAGCAAAATGCATCATACGGATGAGATTTAGGCATTTTGAAAAGTGACATATCTAGAAAATTGGGCAAATGAAACAAACACCAAAATGTGGTTTTTGTGTGGAGTTTTCCTTTAATTGTTATGCAGAAATGACTTAATATTGATACAAACATGGCTGCATTTGGGCCTTTAAGGTTGCCAGATAACCAACAATAACCTAGGTGTAGGATAATAGATCAATGAAATAATTTGACAGATAACATGACGAGAATATCACGTGTTTGTCAACACGCTACAAAGTTACAACAATGTTTCTACATTGTAGCCACATGATGTTACATTGCATCTTACAAAGTATAGATACCAACAGGGGCGTGGCCTAAGCGTTTCTGACCGAACACTAGACAAATTGATTGAACATCCAAAACAAATGAATGTAGGTGTTGTTGAGTGGCCAAAAGTAACTAGTTGCGCATGGAAAAGTTGGACAGGGTCCTCCTGAGTAGTGCTGCAAGAGTTCTTACACGATTGCTCTTTTTGTATTCTAAGTAAAACATTAAAACAACTTGAACCTACCCCATATGAATTCCATTGTTTTACAATCCAGAAATTGTTTTACAATCCATAGTTTTACAATCCATTCTGCAGAAACTATATCAGGCAATTTCACAAGATCCTGGTGCTACTATCTCGTCCTTGGCTGTTAGTTCGTCTCCCTTCAAGACATGCAGGAATGCAGAAAAGCCTGAGCCCAAGCCAGTCAACCCCACACAGCCTTTCTGTTCTCTATAAGTCTTTTGAAATTAGCACAACAATAGCAGCCCTTCCATCTGAGAGCCCACATACCGTTCTCAAGACGTGTGGAACTTCCCTGCCAGAGCAAACCCTCTGCCCCCTCCGTCGCCCCAGTAAAAAGGGGGTGTGCGGCATATGATCAGAAGATTATTCACGGTAGATTGCACACATTTTGAAAGTTCTCAGTCAGGAGAGTTGATGGGATCACATCACAAGATCTTTGTAGACTGAATGGATATAAACTTGTCAACAAATGTATTACTCTGCCGAAATGTCACATCAAAATGCCTCCATTCCAGCATGAAAAGCTGGAAAAGTCATTTTCTGTAAACACACACAAACCATAGCCTTAAAAGCTTTGACATACCGGTAGGATTGTCAAATGCTTGCCTACCGACAGTACTTAGGCACCCCTGAACAGTGTCGGCAGTCCATCTATTTTGTGATCACACAGCAAAGTCCTTGAAGTCGTCAGCCACTCAGCCCTGTTAAAATACTCCAAACCAGAAGGTGCCAGTAGCGTTGCTTGGCAATACATGTCCGTGTGTGTTGTTTATTCCAAGATTAGCTAGCTAGCTGTGCTAATGTTGCTATTTTGTAGAAGTCCTTGGTGATACTAGCCAGATGGCCACAGCTAGATAACTACCGAGCAAGATGACGAGGATGTTTTATTTTTATTCACTTTACATAATCCCATACTGCCAGTGCAGGCCCATAGCTACATGTTTAGCTAGTTAATTTTACCATATAGTTAGCTAGCACAACATACTGTAGCCAGATAGCCAGCTAAGGACACTGCACTAACTTGGAAGAAAATACAGGCAGCTGTTTCAAGAAAACTAACTCATTTATTGTGGCTCATCCGTGGATGTACGGAGAAATGCCCTATTTATCCCTTTCTGTTGTCACTCCTGTTGGCTCCCCCACCTGGGGGTTCATGACCTCGGATTGGCTCAAATTCAAGTTGTTGGCCACTGCTGAGCATTGCGACTCTAGAAGTATAAATGGTAGGTTCGTCGCTACCGGCTTGGCACGCAGTAGCTACTGATTTCATTTTAGCAAGAGAAAGAACAGCCTCCCACTGTGATCTCTCGGCAGTGAGATTCTCTGTGTTTAATGCTTTAAATATCAGTAATCTTCGTGACGCAACAACCTAAGGTTTATGCTGACTTTATTAACCTCGTAACTACAAGGTCATAGGTGGAGTACCAAAAATAAATAAAATATATATATTAAAAAAGTGGAAACGCTTTAATTCAAATACTCTTATATACACAAACAACAAAAAAGGTGAGAATGCTTCCCATGCAGTGTTTAAAAACCTGTAAATGATTTGATGTTAACACAGGGAAGTACCAGCAATGTTACTGACTTTTCTCTAACAATGCAAATCAGTATCATGTGTCACAAAATCTAGTCATTAAACACTGCCAATGGTGGCGGAATAGAATAACATGGTGGAAGAGTATTTCAAGGGTGTGAATGTGTGACCCCTATTAAGTCTCTTGTTAGAAACTAAACAACAAAATAGGCTATGTCCCTAGGAATCGAAAAAGAGATGAAGTGTCTGATAAATTAGACAGACACAGAGAAAGACAGACACACACAGCCTTCGAAAAGTATTCAGATCCCTAGACTTTATCCACATTTTGTTACATTACAGCCTTATTCTAAAATGGATTATATATATATAAAAATCCTGAGAAATCTACACACATTAATACATTTGTAAAAGTTTCTAAAAACCTGTTTTCGCTTTGTCATTATGAAGTACAAATAAAAAAACTAATATTCAGCCCTTTTGCTATGAGAGTCGAAATTGAGATCAGGTGCATCCTGTTTCCATTGATCATCCTTGAGGTGTTTCTACAAATTGATTGAAGTCCACCTGTGGTAAATTCAATTGTTTTGACAAGATTTGGAAAGGCACACACCTGTCTATATAAGGTCCCACAGTTGACAGTGCATGTCAGGCAAAAACCAAGCCATGATATCCAAGGAATTGTCCGTAGAGCTCCGAGACAGGGTTGTGTCGAGGCACAGATCTGGGGAAGGGTACCAAAACATTTCTGGGGCATTGAAGGTTGCCTCCATCATTCTTAAAATGGCTAAACTGAGCAATCGGGGGAGAAGGGCCTTGGTCAGGGAGGTGACAAAGAACCTGATGGTCAATCTGACAGAGCTCCTCTGAGGAGATCTTCCAGAAGGACAACCATCTCTGCAGCACTCCACCAATCTGGCCTTTATGGTAGATTCGCTAGACGGAAAGATGAACGGAGCAACGTACAGAGAGATCCTTAATGAAAACCTGCTCCAGAGCGCTCAGGACATCAGACTGGGGAAAAGGTTCACCATCCAACAAAACAACGACCCGAAGCACACAGCCAAGACAACGCAGGAGTGGTTTCGGGACAAGTCTCTGGATGTCCTTGAGTGGCCCAGCCAGGAACTGGATTTGAACCTGATCGAACATCTCTGCAGAGACCTGAAAATAACTGTGCAGCAACGCTCCCCATTCAACCTGACAGAGCTTAAGAAGATCTGCAGAGAAGAATGGGAGAAACTCCCCAAATACAGGTGTGCCAAGCGTCATACCCAAGAATAATCAATGCTGTAATACTTAAATCAAATGTAATATTTCAGTTAGCAAACATTTCTAAAAAGCTGTTTTTGCGCTGTCATTGTGGGGTTTTGTGTGTAGATTGATGAGGTAAAAAAACAATTTAATCAATTTTAGAATAAGGCTGTAACATAAAATATGGAAAAAGTCAAGGGGTCTGAATACTTTCCGAAGGAACTGTATATATTACATATACACACATTGAACCAAAATATAAACACAACAAGTAAATTGTTGGTCCCATGTTTCATGAGCTGAAAAAAAATGACCCCAGAAATATTACATACATACAAAAAACTTCCTTCTCTCCAATTTTGTACACAAATTTGTTAATATCCCTGTCAGTTAGCGTTTCTCCTTTGCTAAGATAAACCATCCACCTGACAGGTGTGGCATGTCAAGAAGCAGATTAAACAGCATGATCTTTACACAGGTGCACCTTGTGCTGGGGACATTAAAAGCCACTCTAAAATGTGTAATTTTGTCACAACACAATGCCACAGATGTCTAAAGTTGTAGGGAACATTTCCATACCATAAGTAGTCTCCAACATCGTTTTAGAGAATTTGGCAGTACAACACAACCGCAAACCTTTTTTATTGTTTTGTGTGGGAAAGCTGGTTTCTGATGTCAATGTTGTGAACAGAGGGCCCCATGATGCTCGTGGGGTAATGGTACGGAAAGGCATAAGCTATAGACAACAAAAATGGCATTTTATCATGGCAATTTGAATGCACAGAGATACAACGTCAAGAGGCCCATTGTTATGCCATTGATCTGCCGCCATCACCTCATGTTTCAGCATGATAATGCACAGCCCCATGTCGCAAGGATCTGTACACAATTCTTGGAAGATGAAAATGTTCCAGTTCGTCCATGGCCTGCATATTCACCAGACATGTAAGCCATTGAGGATGTTCTGGATCGAGGTGCACGACAGAGTCTTCCAGTACCTGCAAATATCCAGCAACTTCGAACAGCCATTGAAGTGTGTGAAAACATTCCACAGGTCACAATCAACAGCCTGAAGGAGATTTGTCGTGGTAAAAACAGGTTTACAAAGCCATGCTCCTACTATTTATGTGACCAACAGATTCATATCTGTATTCCCAGCCATGTGAAATCCATAGATTAGGGCCTAATGAATTTATACCAATTGAATGATTTCCTTATATGAACTGTAACTCAGTAAAACTGTAGAAATTGTTCCATTTATATTTTTGTTCACTACATACACTACCATTCAAACGTTTGGGGTCACTTAGAAATGTCCTTGTTTTTGAAAGAAAAGCTATTTTTTGTCCATTAAAATAACATCAAATTGATCAGAAACGCAGTGGAGACATTGTTAATGTTGTAAATGACTACTGTAGCTGGAAACTGAATTATTTTAATGGAATATCTACATAGGCGAACAGAGACCCATTATCAGCACCCATCACTCCTGTGTTCCAGTGGCACTTTGTGTTAGCTAATCCAAGTTTATAATTTTAAAAGGCTAATTGATCATTAGAAAACCATTTTGCATTTATGTTAGCACATCTGAAAACTGTGATTAAAGCAACAATAAAACTGGCCTTCGTTAGACCAGTTGAGTATCTGGAGTGTCAGCATTTGTGGGTTCGAATACAGGCTCAAAATGGCCAGAAACAAAGCACTTTCTTCTGAAACTCATCAGTCTATTCTCGTTCTGAGAAATGAAGTCTAATCCATGCAACAAATTGCCAAGAAACTAAAAAGATCTGGTACAACGCCGTGTACCTCTCCCTTCACAGAGCAGTGCAAACTGGCTCTAACCAGAATAGAAAGAGTGGGAGGCCCCGGTGCACAACTGAGCAAGAGGACAAGTACATTAGTGTCTAGTTTGAGATAGATGCTTCAAGTTCTCAACTGGCAGTTTCATGAAATAGTACCCGCAAAACACCAGTCTCAAACTCAACAGTGAAGAGGCGACTCTGGGATGCTGGCCTTCTAGGCAGAGTTCCTCTGTCAGTGTCTGTGAGATACGGCCTTTTCTTTAAGGGGTTTGAATACATTCCAAATGCACCGTATACTACACGACCAAAGGTACCCACTTATCCAACATCTCATTCCAAACTCATGGGCATCAACATGGAGTTGGTCCCCCCTATGCTGCTATAACAGCCTCCACACTTCTGGGAAGGCTTTCAACTAGATGTTGGAACATTACTGTGGGGACTTGCTTCCATTTAGCCAGAAGAGCATTAGTGAGGTCGGGCACTGATGGTGGACAATTACGCCTGGCTTGCAGTCAGCATTCCAATTCAACCTAAATGTGTTCAATGGGGTTAAGGTCAGTTAAGGACTGTGCAGGCCAGTCGAAGTTCTTCCACACCGATCTTGACAAACCACTTCTGTACGGACCTTGCTTTGTTTACAGGGGCATTGTCATGTTGAAACAGGAAAGGTCCTTACCCAAACTGCTGCCACCAGTTGGAAGCACAGAATTGTCTGGAATGTATGTTGTATAGTTAAGATGTCCCTTCACTGAAACTAAGGGGCCTAGCCCGAACCATGAAAAACCACCCAGACCATTATTCCTCCTCCACAAAACTTTACAGTTGGCTTTCTCCTGGCATCCGCCAAACCCAGATTCAACCATCAAACTGCCAGATGGTGAAGCGTGATTCATCACTCCAGAGAATGCATTTCCACTGCTTCAGTCCAATGGCAGCGAGGTTCACACCACTCCAGCCGATGCTTGGCATTGCACATGGTGATCTTAGGCTTGTGTGCGGCTGCTCGGCCATGGAAACCCATTTCATGAAGCTCCCGACGAACAGTTGTTGTGCTGAAGTTGCTTCCAGAGGCAGTTTGGAACTCGGTAGTGAGTGCTGCAACTGAGGACTGATTTTTACGTGCTACGTGCTTCAGCACTCGGCGGTCCCGTTGTGTGGCCTACCATGTCGCGGCTGAGCCGTTGTTGCTCCTATACATTTCCACTTCACAATAACAGCACTTAAAAGGTTAGTGAAACATCTAGCAGGGCAGAAATTTGACGAACTGACTTGTTGGAAAGGTGTTATCCTATGACAGTGTCACATTGAAAGTCACTGAGCTCTTCATTACAGGCCATTCTACAGCCAATGTATTTCTATGCTGATTGCATGGCTGTGTGGTCGATATTATACACGTGTCAGCAATGAAAAAAATTATAGCCGAATCCACTAATTTGAAGGGGCCTCCACATACTTATATTATATAAAGCTCTATTACGTTTATCTCTCGCAACACCATACTTTGTAAACAAAGTGAAATAATGGACAATATCTAAGAAGGAAGGCTTTCTATTAATCTCAATGTTTCCTCCTCTTTTTGTTGTTGTTTGCTTTACATGTCAATCAAAATGATTGTTGAATGCCCATAGAATCCCAGCATTGGCCTGAAACCTAGCATTGGGGGCACTTTTGTCAAAGCAAACTATAGATTAACATATAAATAACCCTCTCTCCCCCATTTTTAGGGCAGGACAGAGAACATTAAGAGGGTCATGAGAATGACTAACTCCCACAGTTACAGGGCCGGTGTCTCAAATGGCACCCTATTCCTTTATATACTGAATACTTTTGACCAGGGCTCTGGTCAAAAGTAGGGCACTTATATAGGGGATAGTGTGCCATTTGGGAGGCAACCCATGTCCGTCCTCATTCCTCTACCCATCAGCTGCTGTCACAATACAACCAGCCCAATGACCCCTTCCCTATTCCCACTGACCCCCCAGCCCAGCACCCCTCCAGCCAGCAGCTGCACCCCCGCAGATTCCCTCAGTGAATGCCCTGGCTGGGAAAAGCCCACGTCAAGGCACTGGGGTCAGTCATGCTACTCAGACCACGTGAGATGGATGGATAGTTAGACACTGGGTGCTTTGTCTCAGTCTATACATTCTCTAAGACACCTACACCACAGAACATCTCCCGTCCTACGGACGCCAGCAGTAGAACATCTCCACTAACCGGCCTAAATGAAACGAAACCCTCAGGAAAACCGATACAATACATTTAACATAGTTGTCAGTCCTTTCTGTTATTACTGCAAGGTTACCCTATGCTAATAACTTGTCATTTTGTTCCCTTTGGGAGCTTACAGCTGTTTCTCACAGACCAGGCTGGAAGAGGGCAGCAGCAGTCCACAGACTCATCAGATAATTAAGATATTTCAGTTGATAATAACACTCCCTACTGTAGCTATGTCATATTTTCTAAAAAGCTCTGCCGCGGTTATGTAACGGACGCTGCTTGCAGTTCTTTTTAATCCACCGATGCCTGTGATATTGTTCTTCATACTTGCAGACTACTCCTTTGTCGCAGAGTGTGTATTACGAACTCAAGGAGGGATACGGAGATGGAGATCAAATCACCACCATCACCCATATCAGGAATTTCAACGTTTCTCTATGGTCCTGAGCCATTGTGTAGACAAGTTTAATTCTTGTTGCACCAGTTAGTAATGTTCAGATGAGTCTGTGTGCATTTAAAAACCTACAAGAAGTCCTCAAACACAAGAGAATACTGCAGGTAGCCTAATGGTTAGAGCG
This sequence comes from Oncorhynchus nerka, assembly GCF_034236695.1. NCBI lineage: Eukaryota > Metazoa > Chordata > Actinopteri > Salmoniformes > Salmonidae > Oncorhynchus > Oncorhynchus nerka. The sequence continues at coordinate 74,062,555 of NC_088415.1, read as the reverse complement.
TTGGACTAGTAAACCGAAAGGTTGCAAGATCGAATCCCCGAGCCGACAAGGTACAAAGCTGTCGTTCTGCCCCTGAACAAGGCAGTTAACCCACTGTTCCTAGGCCTTCATTGAAAATAAGAATTGGTTCTTAATTGACTTGCCTACTTAAATAAAGGTAAAATAAAATTTAAAAAAACACTTATTTACAGTGGGGCAAAAAAGTATTTAGTCAGCCACCAATTGTGCAAGTTCTCCCACTTAAAAAGATGAGAGAGGCCTGTAATTTTCATCATAGGTACACTTAAACTATGACAACTATGACAGACAAAATGAGGATTTTTCTCTCTCCAGAAAATCACATTGTAGATCGGCTGTCCATCCTGTCTCCCTGTAGCGCTGTCTTAGGCATCTCACAGTACGGACATTGCAATTTATTGCCCTGGCCACATCTGCAGTCCTCATGCATCCTTGCAGCATGCCTAAGGCACATTCAAGCAGGTGAGCAGGGACCCTGGGCATCTTTCTTTGGGTGTTTTTCAGAGTCAGTAGAAAAGCCTCTTTAGGGTCCTAAGATTTCATAACTGTGACCTTAATTACCTACCGTCTTGTAAGCTGTTGGTGTCTTAACTAGAGGTCGGCCGATTAATCGGAATGGCCGATTAATTAGGGCCGATTTCAAGTTTTCATAACAATCGGATACCGATTTGGCATTTTTTTTTTTTTTTTTTACACCTTTATTTAATCTTTATTTAACTAGGCAAGTCAGTTACACATTCTTATTTTCAATTACGGCCTAGGAACAGTGGGTTAACTGCCTGTTCAGGGGCAGAACAACAGATTTTTACCTTTTTTTTTACAGTCAGCTCGGGGATTCAATCTTGCAACTTTACAGTTAACTAGTCCAACGCTCTAACCACCTGATTACATTGCACTCCACGAGGAGTCTGCCTGCCTGTTACGCAAATGCAGTAAGAAGCCAAGGTAAGTTGCTAGCTAGCATTAAACTTATCTTATAAAAAACAATCAATCAATCATAATCACTAGTTAACTACACATGGTTGATGATATTACTAGTTTATCTAGCGTGTCCTGCGTTGCATATAATCGATGCGGTGCGTATTCGGGGAAAAAGGACTGTCGTTGCTCCAATGTGTACCTAACCATAAACATCAATGCCTTTCTTAAAATCAATACACAGAAGTATATATTTTAAAACCTGCATATTTAGCTAAAATAAATGCAGGTTAGCAGCCCATATTAACCAGATGAAATTGTGTCACTTCTCTTGCGTTCATTGCATGCGGTCAGTGTATATGCAACAGTTTTGGCCGCCTAATTTTCCAGAATTTTACGTAATTATGACATAACATTGAAGGTTGTGCAATGTAACAGGAATATTTAGACTTATGGATGCCACCCATTAGATAAAATACGTAACGGTTCCGTATTTCACTGAAAGAATAAACGTCTCGTTTTCGAGATGATATTTTCCAGATTAATGACCTAAGGCTCGTATTTCTGTGTGTTATTGTGTTATAATTAAGTCTATGATTTGATAGAGCAGTCTGACTGAGCGGTGTTAGGCACCAGCAGGCTCGTAAGCATTCATTCAAACAGCCCCCTCGAGCATTTTGCCAGCAGCTCTTCGCAATGCTTCAAGCATTGCGGTTTATGACTTCAAGCCTATCAACTCCCGAGTTAGGCTGGTGTAACCGATGTGAAATGGCTAGCTAGTTAGCGGGGTGCGCGCTAATAGCGTTTCAAACGTCACTCGCTCTGAGACTTGGAGTGGTTGTTCCCCTTGCTCTGCATGGGTAACGCTGCTTCGAGGGTGGCTGTTTTCGATGTGTTCCTGGTTCGAGCCCAGGTAGGAGCGAGGAGAGGGACGGAAGCTATACTGTTACACTGGCAATACTAAAGTGCCTATAAGAACATCCAATAGTCAAAGGTATATGAAATACAAATGGTATAGAGAGAAATAGTCCTATAATAACTACAACCTAAAACCTCTTACCTGGGAATATTGAAGACTCATGTTAAAAGGAACCACCAGCTTTCATATGTTCTCATGTTCTGAGCAAGGAACTTAAACGTTAGCTTTCTTAAATGGGACATATTGCACTTTTACTTTCTTCTCCCAACCTTTGTTTTTGCATTATTTAAACCAAATTGAACATGTTTCATTATTTATTTGAGGCTAAATTGATGTATTATATTAAGTTAAAATAAGTGTTCATTCAGTATTGTTGTAATTGTCATTATTACAAATAAATAAATACATAAGAAAAAAAAAGAGAATAAGGTGCCATGTGGGAGACAGCCAACGTTTCCCTGTCCCATTAGTCAGTGCATTGTGTAACAGATTGGTAACTGCAGAGGCTCCTCTCCTTTCTAGTCTGTGGTGTGTCTTACCTAGCATGGAGGCGCCCTCTGCCTGGAACTCAGGGAACTGTCCCTCTGATGGGACACTGACTGTCCTACGTAGGCTCCTGCCCTTCGATGACTCTGTAGGACCATCAACCACCTCACCTGGCATCTGAGATTCACACAGAGGGGGAGACAGGAGGATCTGTTAGTAGGGTCCGTGCTTTCCGGGATCCTTGGGACATCCCTACCCCATTGAAGTTGAAATTTAAAATAGCTAAGGGTTAGGGTTTTGGGTAGGGGCGTCCCAATGATTCCAAATAGCACTCACCCTATTAATAGGGCATCATCAGCAAATAATGTTTTCTATAGTATGTATACTGAAACCGTAATAGTTTTCACAGTAGCTTAGGAACATTATCAGCCAGGGAAATATAGGATATTTAGGTCTGATCTTTAATTAATATTTTTTTCTGCACACACAGAAGCCGGGATTGATTTTTAGAGATGCAAGGTGGAGCACCCTACAATGCACACCTTCCTTTGTCCCTCAAAGTGTGTGTGTGCGTAAGGGTAGTATTAGGAGGAACTTCACTCACCTCTTCCTCCTTGTTGAGCAGGATGAGCTGGCTATCAGTCAGGATGCAGTACTTCCTCTCCCACATACTGGTCTCGGAGTAGGGTGACTGGCCGCAGGAAAAGCGGTGTGTGGGTGGTCCCTTCACATCTGCACAGAGGGGACAAGAGAGACACTTCAGAAGAACGAAGCAGGACAGAAGATCCCACGGTAAATTAGGAAAATCTGTTAAACAAGGAACAGGTTATATTGAACATTTCTCTTAACTCTTGAAACTTTATACACCACCTTTTGTATGCAATGATAGGAAGCCATAGGGATGTGAACTGCTTTTTGCTTATGCCTCATTATGACTGATAAAAGTCAGCTGCCTAACTAAACATAGATCCTCACGAGACACAGCTGTATTGTTGATCCCACTGACACAGAGAGGAATCAGTTTTAGGTAGGAAAATGAATTAACATCAACTCTGTTGAGCCCAGAGAAAATAAGGTGAAGTCAACACAGCTCGTCTGTAGAGGGCAGAGTTGTCCTCTGCTAAGCACCAAAACAATGGATTTTCACTCCACTGCATGTTATTGAAAATATCTTAAATTATATCAGATTTGGTTTGTAAATATTGAATTAGAATAAAAGGGGGAGAAAATATGATTAAAAACAACTACGCCTACATTATCCACTGACATGCAAAACTGGGGAAGGTGAATCCCTTACCTTGTCATAAAAAAAGCCTACTGTAACTAATTACATAACAAATATTGCTTTTAAAAAACAAACACCAGTGATGTGGCATTTAATTCCCTTGCCCAATAAATAATCATCATACTTGAAACCAAGCATGATAGCCTACCTAATCTAGCAAAATAATGATATAAAAGTATGTAACAATACAAAGTGCACTGCCTTGTGTCCATTAAACTGCCTCACTGCTCCTCCAGGATGTCTGGTGCAGGATGTGACCTTTTCCTACTGGTGAGATGCTTCCGTCCCAAATGGCACATTATTCCCTATATAGTGCACTACTTTCAACTAGGGCCCATGGTGAACTATATAGGGAATAGGGGGGTGCATTGGTATAGAGTAGTTAGGAAGAAAGCAGATCGCATAGGTGATTAAAAATGGATGTCTGGGTGGTGCATTGGTACAGAGTAGTTAGGAAGAAAGCAGATCGCATAGGTCATGCCCACATGTCACTGAGCATTAGTGGAAAGTGCTATAGGGGCCCTTCAGGCTTAATCAATCTCCATGGACTAACAAGGTTGAGTCCAAAGGAGGCACTATTCCCAGAGGTTTATTTACTATGCCGAAAGCAAGTCAGTCAATGATCGGGGTCCCAAATGGCACCCTATGCTGTTTCACAATCAATGTATTCATTGTTTATGTACAACATATGGGCAGCTGAGCTCCAGTAAGAAACTGTGTGCCAGTTGGCTAATTGACTGGGGAGTGAGTGAGTGAACAGCTCAGCTCCTTCTGAATCCCTCCAATTTCCCATACAAAGATTACAGGCGGCGGGAACAAAATAATCCGGTGCAATTTATTACTCATCATTTCCCACACTGAAATACAGGGACTTAAAGTTCTTTTGAAAGAGAGACTCAACTAAGCTTGAGTGTCATCACTGGAGCGTCTATCATTCATCGTCAATGCTGAGAAGAATATCACTTTTTCCCATCCCGTGATGGCACTGTACTGTGGAATGGTAGACTACACAGAGATGTAGGTGCAGAGTTAACAGATATATTTCTGGATGCATGTGAAATAACATACCACAAAGCTTCACTGCCTAAACACCCAAGAGAACGGAACCTTCTCACACCTGCTACTGTTCAAATGTAGCTAGCTACCATGTGAAATTGCCACATTTCTCAGGGGAATTCAAGGCCACAATGGACTCTCCGAAGTAGTTGTAAAAATTGAATTGGAGTTTGTCTGTGTTTGAGAAATCCCATCGACCACGTCCACAGAAACCCATACGTCTATATCACTAACTAATTACCAACAGTGTCTATTGAAGAGGAACAGGAACGATGTGTATACCTCCATCTAAACAGATGACTTCAAATCTGTGCAGAAAAAAAACTAAGAAAGATGAGACCATTTAGGCTAGTCAGAAGGCTGCTTTTACAAGTTCATCTGGTCTCAGGGAGGGTACGCCACTGGCTATTCCCCTTACATAAGTCCTCCATGCTCAGCTGCAGAAGCTCGTTTGTCTGGTTGGTTTAAGAACATTTGCTATCTAACCGTCATCATCCCATTCTCAGGACTGAGGTCTTTGAAAAGAGGCAGGGCAGATCCTTCAGAGACAACTCAAACGTGTCTAATTTGATGAGCTTTCATTTGCACTCATATAGCTGTAGAATACCCAAGAAATATGCATGAATCAAGCAATGTCAATGTGAACAACACCAATCAAACTGTAGGCTAGCAAAGACAGATTTCAATTAAATGAAAAGGACCTGTTTCACAGACAAATACAGATTAGGCACTAAACCTAGTTCTGGACTAAAAAGCTAATTCAATGAAGAATCTCCACAGCATGATGAATCTCCACAGCATGATGAACAGCATGATGAATCTCCACAGCATGATGAATCTCCACAGCATGATGAATCTCCACAGCAATGATGAATCTCCACAGCATGATGAATCTCCACAGCATGATGAATCTCCACAGCATGATGAATCTCCACAGCATGATGAATCTCCGCATGATGAATCTCCACAGCATGATGAATCTCCACAGCATGCTTTTTAGTCCAGAACTAGTCTAATTTGTGTGCAGGAACAAGGCCAGAAGGCTTTAAAGCATTTGGGGTTTTATGAGGTGATTCGGACCTTGCACTTTTGTCGGGTGCAACAAAGCAGTTTATTCAATGACAGGACATGAAACACTATGTCCCCCTCACTTAATATTCCCCCTGGAAACAAACAGACAGAGGGCTTAAGGTCCTATATCTGTCTCGGACACTTTGACAGCTACAGTTGTTAGAGCACTGAAAAGCATTAAAGGTCAAAGCCCCTGATTGTGTGTGTGTGTGTGTGTGTGTGTGTGGGGGGGGGGGGGGGGTGGACACACCAGCCACAGTGGGCGGCTCCAAAGCTTGAGGCGCTCTGTGCAAAATAATATGAGCCATGGTGAGCATGCCTCAGTCTGTATGAATCACATTTCGCATAATGCAGCACTCCGCTACCACACAAAGCTGGGATTGCTGCTTGGGCTGTGAGCGAGTCAGGAGAAAAGAGACATGGGGATAATGAATCAGCTCCACAGCTCACAGGGAGGGAATCCTTTAGGTTATTGAGTAATGAGGCTGTCACTGTGTGGGTGTCCTGGAGTTGAGTCCCCACACGGTCGTATGCTTGTTTTGTGGCATATGGGTCTAAAAACAATTAGCAGTGAAGTCTTGCCAGCTGGAAGCTAAAGAACTTTGCCAGTTTGTGACCTGGCAGGGGTCAAAGCAAAGCACACAAATAGCAGCTACAGTGAGAGAAACGACGTGCCCGTATGTCTACTATACAGGTGTGAAAGACAGAAAGAGAATGAAATATGTGACTGGAACTAAGGCAACTGGCACTTCTGGCATCTATGAATACTCTGGTCAGGCATCAGCCAGGCAGATATGTCCAGCAGCAGGCCCTGACCAGGCCCGTTCCACATGGCCAGGGAAAAATCCAACCCTCCAGAAGCCTGTCTGGAATGTCTGGGAGCCAGGGTGAGGTTCTGCCACCTGTCCTGGATGGGGTTTCAGGGGCATGCTTTGGTTGCTAATCACTGCCAATATAGAATAGGTCCTCCTCCTAAAACACACACATGCACGCGCACGCACGCGCACGCACACGCACGCCTATTGTAATGCAGTAATCATTACAAATATATGTATATAGGATCTTCAACTTCTACTTCCAGGCTCAAAACTAGAGAATTCACTTATTTTTTCCCCCAAGAGAAAAACTCAAGGGTAAATATGGTTCCTCAAAGAAAATAAAGTCCTTTCGGTTTTGATCTTAGCAGAAGTAGACTATAAGCCTATTGAATTTGCTTACTGTTGTGAAGTAGCAGCTCTTTGGCAATCTTAAATACGGTGGTGATGTGAATATTCTGCCTAATTACCACAGTGCTTACGCAGTGTTCTTTTCTTTCTGAGGGGGTAAACTTGACATTTACCACTTGTTCAAAGATGTCAATAAAACAACGTCCATTATTTCAAGGATGAATCACCACTCTGAATAGCATAACAATTATAACATGGGACACAAAACTACATTTTGGACTGCAACTTTGGGTAATAGCGTCATCAATTTCCTTTACTTAATTCCCCCTGTGTTTGCCAGTTGCGTCCACACCCAGAGCCTCTGCTGCATAGTACAACAGAGGATGTTTTGTGTCCGGCAACAAGTCTTTACCTCAAGCCCTACACACACATATAACAACCTATACCTGTTCGTAAGCACTAGCCAGGTCACCATGGTAACCCGTAAATACAAGCAGCTCCTCCAATGACAATAGCCTGACATCCTTTATCCAGAAGCCCTGGCCACCAGGTGGGGAGGGTAAGAACTGAGGTAAAAGACAAACCAGACACAGACAGAGAGAGGTGTGACACAAACTGACCTACTGAACTGTACACTGTCTGTCACTATTGAAAAAATTGGGATATAACAATTAGGCTTTGGCGATATACCGTATACAGGGTTATTTCAAAATACAGACCGTATGATTTTCAATACCATTAAAAAATATATATATTATAATTGATGCGTTGGTGCGTGCTACGCCATTGCTTATAAGTTAAGTATAGCTATAGGAAATCTAAGATGTGTCATGAATTATATCCTCGGGGCTCCAGATATGCATTTGGCTTGGTAACTTGTTAGCGAAGTGACTAGATGGCAAGATCAAGTTTCTTGGTTACAACAGATACATTCAATCCCCTCCTGGATCAAGATCCCTGTTGCCTATGTTTTTTTGGGATATCTCCCAACTCTAATAACAATAGGTGTATTTTTTTAATATATCTATTTTTTTACCTTTATTTAACTAGGCAAGTCCGTTAAGAACACATTCTTATTTACAATGATGGCCTAGGAATAGTGGGTTCGGGGGCAGAACAACTGCCTTGTTCAGGGGCAGAACGACAGATTTTTACCTTGTCAGCTCGGGGATTCAAACTTGCAACCTTTCGGTTACTGGCCCAACACTCTAACCACTAGGCTACCTGCCGCCCATTCTCCTCCTTAACTACCTAGGCTGAAACAGAGACCTTTGTGTCCCAGAGGACAACAGCTAATTATTCAACAGCATTGCAAATTAGCAACCTTAATTGGCAGCTGGGGATTTAGGGGCTGAGCCTGACTGTCAAAAGAATGAAATTACTGCAATTAACTGATTTGGAGCGTGATTGGAGCTCTGCCTTTATCAAATTGTGTGGCATTCCAGCTGTAAACCATGTGGGACAACAGAGAGGAGGTGACTCAAGGGGTTTTGTTACACTTTCTTAGTATGGAGGGAATCACAGAAAGGTGTTCAATCTCCCTCAGAGCAGCTTCTCCCTGAAGGGGGTAGGAAAACACTATACAAACGAGGGCTCTTAAATGGCACCTTATTCCCGCTGGTCAAAAGTAGTGGACTATATAGGGAATAGGGTGGCATTTGGGACACACCCTTTACACTGGTTTTCCCCAAAAAGAATAGGATAAGGCAGCATGGGCCATAAATATCAATCATGCTTTATCTCTACAGCTCAGGTTACAGCAGACAGCAGCCTGGTTAACAAGGCGAGAATATCTACTAGCTTCATGCAAATAATTTCCTTTTGGAGGACACAAGTGATTCAAGACTGAGCTTCGTGGCCTTTGTTCTTGCCACAAATCCACCACTCCGTCACAGTCACTCAAAGATAAGTAGAACCCAGTGCTAATCATCTATTACTTTGCAATAGTGCGGTTTTGGGTCACTTAGAAATGTCCTGGTCTTTGAAAGAACAGGCCCCCATTAACATCGACGGGGCTGTAGTGGAGTGGGTAGAGAGTTTCAAGTTCCTTGGTGTCCACATCACCAAATAAATATCATGGTCCAAACATACCAAGACAGTCATGAAGAGGGCACAACAAAATATTTTCCCCCTGAGGAGACTGAAAACAATTGGCATGGGTCCCCAGATCCTCAAAAGGTTCTACAGCTGCACCATCGAGAGCATCCTGAATGGTTGCATCACCGCCTGGTATGGCAACCGCTCAGCATCTGACCCTAAGGCGCTACAGAGGGTAGTGCGAACGGCCCAGTACATCACTGGGGCCAAGCTTCCTGCTATCCAGAACCTATATAATAGGCGGTGTCAGAGGAAAGCCCATAAAATTGTCAGAGACTCCAGTCACCCAAGTTATAGACTGTTTTCTCTGCTTCTGCATAGCAAGCAGTACCGGAGCGCCAAGTCTAGGACCAATTGGCTCCTCAACAGCATCTACCCCCAAGCCATTAGACTGCTGAACAATTCATAAAAATCGCCACCGGACAATTTATATTGACCACCCCCCTCCTTGTACACTGCTGCTACTCGCTGTGTTTGTTACTTATGCATAGTCACTTCACCCCCACCTATATGTACAGATTACATCAACTAGCCTGTACCCCCGCACACTGACTCTGTACCGGTGCTCCCTGTATATAGCATCGTTATTGTTATTCTTATTGTGTTACTTTTTATTATTACTTTTTATTTTAGTATACTTGGTAAATATTTTCTTCTTGAACTGCACTGTTGGTTAAAGGCTTGAAAGTAAGCATTTCATGGTAAAGTCTACACTTGTTGTATTCAGCGCATGTGACAAATAAAGTTTGATTTGATCAGAAATACAGTGTAGACATTAGTCATTTGCAAAACTAACAATGTGGGTGGAAACAGCTGATTTTGAATGGAATATCTACATAGGCCCATAATCAGCAACCATCACTCCTGTGTTCCAATGGCACGTTGTGTTAGCTAACCCAAGTTTATAATTTTAAAAGGTTAATTGATTATTAGAAATTCCATTTTCAATTATGTTAGCACAGCTGAAAACTGTTCTGATTTTAAAGAAGCAATTCTTTAGACTAGTTGAGTATCTGGAGCATCAGCATTTGTGGGTTCGATTACAGGCTCAAAATGGCCAGAAACAAATAACTTTCTTCTGAAACTCGTCAGTCTATTCTCGTTCTGAGAAATGAAAACTATTCCATGCGAGAAATTGCCAAGAAACTGAAGATCTGGTACAGCGCTGTGTACCTCTCCCTTCACAGAACAGCGCAGACTGGCTCTAGCCAGAATAGAAAGAGGGGTGGGAGGCATCGGTGCACAACTGAGCAAGAGTACAAGTACATTAGTGTCTAGTTTGAGAAACAGATGCCTCACAAGTTCTCAACAGGCAGCTTCATTAAATAGTACCGGCAAAACACCAGTTTCAACATCAACAGTGAAGAGGCGACTCCGGGATGCTGGCCTTCTAGGCAGAGTTGCAAAGAAAAAGCCATATCTCAGACTGGCCAATAAAAAGAAAAGATGGGCAAAAGAACACAGACACTGGACAGAGGAACTCTGCCTAGAAGGCCAGCATCCCTATTCACACCCGTTGACTTTTTCCACATTTTGATGTTTTACAGCCTGAATTAAACAAATTATTAATTGAGATTTGACACAGAATACCCCATAATGACAAACTGGAATGATGTTTATAGAAATGTTAACAAATGAATTACCATCGGAAATGTCTTGAGTCAATAAGTATTCCATCCCTTTGTTATGGCAAGCCTAAATAAGTTCAGAAGTAAAAATGTGCTTAACAATTCACGTATGTTGCATGGACTCACTCTGTGCAATAATAGTGTTTAACATGATTTTTTAATGACTACCTCATCTCTCCACCCCACATACAGATAATTGTAAGGTTCATCTGTCAGGCAGTGAATTTCAAACACAGATGCAACAAAGAACAGGGAGTTTTTTTTCAATGTTTCGCAATGAAGGGCACCTATTGGTAGACGGGTAAAAAATAAAAAGTAGACATTGAATATACCTTTGAGCATAGTGAAGTTATAGGCATTCTTCCTAACTCAGTTGCCAGAGAGGAAAGACACCACTGAGGGATTTCACCATGAGGCCAAGGGTGACTGCAGAAAATGTGGCAAAGTAATTAACACATTGTATCCAGGATAAAAAGTTGTGTGGGGTAAATCCAATACATTACTGAGTACCACTCTTCATATTTTTACAAAAAGTGTTGGCTGCGTCATGATATGGGTATGCTTGTAAATTGTTAAGGACTGGGGAGTTTTTCAGGATAAAAAATAAACATAATGGAGCAAAGCACAGGCAAAATCCTAGAGGAAAACCTGGTTCAGTCTGTTTTCAACCAGACACTGGGAGATGAATTCATCTTCATAATCAAAAGTAACAGTCAGTATCTGGTGTGGCCACCAGCTGCATTAAATACTGCAGTGCATCTCCTCCTCAAGGACTGCACCAGATTTGCCAGTTCTTGCTGTGAGATGTTACCCCACTCTTCCACCAAGGCACCTTGCAAGTTCCCGGACATTTATGGCGGGAATGGCCCAGCCCTCACCCTCTGATCCAACAGGTCCCAGACATGCTCAATGGGATTGAGATACGGGCTCTTCGCTGGCCATGGCAGAACACTGACATTCCTGTCTTGCAGGAAATCACGCACAGAACGAGCAGTATGGCTGGTGGCATTGTCATGCTAGAGGGTCATGTCAGGATGAGCCTGCAGGAAGGGTACCACATGAGGGAGGAGGATGTCTTCCCTGTAACCGCCCCAGAACATGATGGACCCTCCACCTCCAAATCGATCCCGCCCCAGAGTACAGGCCTCGGTGTAACGCTCATTCCTTCGACGATCAACGCGAATCCGACCATCACCCCTGGTGAGACAAAACCGCGACTCGTCAGTGAAGAGCACTTTTTGTCAGTCCGGTCTGGTCCAGCGACGGTGGGTTTGTGCCCATAGGTGACGTTGTTGCCTGTGATGTCTGGTGAGGACCTGCCTTACAACAGGCCTACAAGCCATCAGTCCAGCCTCTCTCAGCCTATTGCGGACAGTCTGAGCACTGACGGAGGGATTGTGCAGTTTTTGTTGCCACCCTGTACCTGTCCCGCTGGTGTGAAGTTTGGATGTACCAATTCTGTACAGGTGTTGTTACACGCGGTCTGCCACTGCGAGGACGATCAGCTGTCTGTCCGGTCTCCCTGCAGCGCTGTCTTAGGCGTCTCACAGTACAGACATTGCAATTTATTGACAGGCTGACTACACCGCTGGCGCTGCGAATGGGAGCGTTGCAAATTAATTTAGAAATCTATATTATTCAATTATTGCGCCAACGAGAGTTGCCAAGGGCTATAATAGAAGTCAGTTCTATTTGTGACGCAGATCGCGCTGCAAGTCTTGCCTCTCCCATCTCCTCATTGGTTTATAGAAGCAGGTACTCATGTGCCATCTCCACATTGGTTATACCCATGTGGGTGACTGAAAGACGAATGAGGTCAGTGGCGGTAATGCACTTAATTTATGAAAGGTGCCAATCGCAATATGAAGTCAAGAGAAGAAAAAGCATAGAAGGAGGAGAGATGACTAGAAACGATTGGGTTGACCGTTTTATGTGTTTTATTTCAGGTAAAATAACAACTCAATGTTTATATCCCAGGACAAATTAGCTAGCAACAGCAAGCTAGCTAAATAGGACAAATTAGCTAGCAAGTGTAAGCTAGCTAGCTAAATTGCCATAAATGTTTAATACTTTTCAACCTGTCCCCAAATTAATGTAATTGGTTCAGAGTTTGTTTTGATATTTTAACCTGCGTGTCATGATCTCGTTTGGTGTGGGGAGACAAAATAAATGTATGCACTATGGCGCAAGGGCCCAGCCAGTTTGGGTTCTGTGTAAGGCACGTTGACGCAGATGAGCAGGGACCCTGGGCATCTTTCTTTTGGTGTTTTTCAGAGTCCGCAGAAAAGCCTCTTTAGGGTCCTAAGTTTTCATAACTGTGACCTTAGTTGCCTACCTTCTGTAAGCTGTTAGTGTCTTAACGACCGTTCCACAGCTCCATGTTCATTAATTGTTTTTGGTCCATTGAACAAGCATGGGAAACAGTGTTTAAACCCTTTACAATGAAGATATGTGAAGTTATTTGGATGTTTATGAATTATCTTTGAAAGACAGGGTCTTGAAAAGGGGACGTTTCTTTTTTTGCTGGGTTAATATGCATTTTATTTTTGGGTGGTGGGAATGGGCTTCCATATAAAACAGCTCAACATCTCAACTCCCATGTGAATTATACCCATGTTTTCAGACACAATTTGCATTTACCACAGCCTAATGATGTGCATGATATTGATAAAAGATAAGCATGGTTTGTTATGTTTTAAGGTAGGGCTACTGTAGGCCTATTTGTATTAGAAGGGTAATAGGTCATTTTTGATAAGCTAACGTTACCTGATGAAGACATGATCCGTTAGCAGTAACACTGCTTTTGCCTTGAAGATCAAATATAAATGAGTGTATGGACGATAAATTAAATTGTTTAATTGTCTGCACATGCTTGTGAATTGTTGCACTATTCAAGACAAGAGTGTAGGCCTAAATATAGTTTGCAATGCTTAGCCTCCTGGCTAGCGGCTTCCGACATGTACGGTACTTTTGACCTGCGAAGCAAGAATGTCAACCGAACCCTCTCGTGGCTTGTGACATTCCCATCGCTAATGTTAATTGAAAAGTGTACGTACATATTATGGATGCACGATATATTGGTAAGCATATTGGAATCGGACGATATTAGCTAAAATCGGCAACGGCCTGATGTCGAGTTTAACGCCAATGTTCAAAAACAATGTCAAAGCTGAAGTGCACACCAATATAACGTAGGTAGATGACGTAATGACGCCACGGAAAATAGAGCTAAACATGCAACACGGCATTCCTAACCTAGCCCACAACGTCTGCTGTGTGGACTGAGAAGTCAACAAGTCAAGGCGTCATTTGAAAGAGTAAGAACATTTCAGCGAGTCAACTCAAAGGCTAAATCCATTAACGCCTAGATAATGGAATTCATTGCCATTGACAATCAACCAATCTCTGTCGTGGATGATGTTGGCTTTCGCCGACTGGTCGAGCACCGGTACACACTACCAAATAGGCTCTATTTTTCAGATGTTGCCGTACCGGAGTTACACAGTATTGTTGAAACTCACATCCATGAGCTATTTGCTATGGACGTCACTGCTATTAGCTACACGGCTAACATTTGGACCAGCAATGTCAGCCCCGTGAGTATTGAGTCTGACAGCACAGTGGGTCGCCAAGGATTTCGTACTGACGAAAACCGTTTTGCATGCTGAAGAATGTGCTGGTACTCATACGCTGCTGCCATTTCAATGGCATTTGAGAACATGTTTGAAACATGAACACTCCTAGCTCCATTGGAAACCCCGATTTGTTAAATAAGCTCAATTGCGCCTGCATCAGACGTGATACACTGCCATGGCATTGAAACGCCTGCTCAACAAAAATGCCAACAAAGGGGTTAACTTGGAAAAGTACTCTACTAGAGGCTGTGAACAAGCGATTCGGTGGCATTGTCTCTGAGCCTGTACAGTGTCGCCACCATGCTCTATGCTAGGTACAAGGACCGCTACTTCGATGCAGACAAGGAACAGGGTTTATGTGAAATGTTACAGACACAGCTGCACAAGATGGAAACGGACACAGTGACAGTGCGCACCGAGGAAGAGAGGCCACGGACAGACAGAGCTGAAACTTCACTGCTTGACACGTATGATGAAATCCTGGTTGAGACTGAACAAATTAACAATGAAACGGCACATCAAGTAAGTGAAAGAAAAAGGTTTTGATTATGTTTCACTGGTAATGGGGACATATGTAAGCACCAACAAAAATAACTTTTTGGTCAGTGTGTGTGTGTGTGCTTCAACTATTTAACCGTACTAGAATAATTAAAAGGCCGCAAAAAAAAAATGTATATCGGTTATCGGGATCGTTTTATTTGGCAAGGAAAATATCAGATATCAAAAATGTCATACCGCGGCATCCCTAGTACATATTATGTACATTGAAATGTTTTCATGATAGGGCTTATTCTCACAGAATAAAGTTTTGTTCCTGTGGTGAGCTCACTCCAGAACTCAATGACATTGTTAAATATTTAAATTGGCTGCCGTCAGTGATGTCTCTCACATTTGGATGAGCTATTTTCCTGATGCAAAAGGGTCAACCCTACATACTAGGAGTATGGGAAGCGGTGGAGCCTCTGAGGTCAAAGGTGTGATAATGGGTGCATCTCAAACGGCAGCCCATTCCCTACATAGTGCACTACTTTCAACCAGGGCCCATAGGGCTTAAGTCAAAAGTTGTGTACTATATAGGGAAGATGGTGCCATTCGTGAATTAACAAATTTCATATCATATCACTTTTTTTTATTTAAACTTTAATTAACTAGGCAAGTCCGTTAAGAACAAATTCTTATTTGCAATGACGGCCTACCAAAAGGCAAAAAGGCCTCCTGCGGGGACGGGGTATTAAATATAAAAAACAAATATAGGACAAAACCAACATCACAACATGAGAGACAACACAACATAAAGAGAGACCTAAGACAACATAGCATGGCAGCAACACATGACAACACAGCATGGTTGCAGCACAACATGGTAGCAGCACAAAACACGGTGCCAACATGATTGGGCACAGACAACTGGGCAAGAAGGTAGAGACAACAATACATCACTGACAGTTGTGGCTGCTTCTCGTAAGAGTGTTCATGATTGAGTCTGAATGAAGAGATTGCAATAAAACTGTCCAGTTTGAGTGTTTGTTGCAACTCGTTCCAGTCGCAAGCTGCAGCGAACTGAAAAGAGGAGCGACCTCGGGATGTGTGCGCTTTGGGGACCTTTAACAGAATGTGACTGTCAGAACGGGTATTGTATGTGGAGGATGAGGACTGCAATAGGTATCTCAGATAAGGGGGAGTGAGGGCTAAGCATCAACCAGTGGGGTATTGCGACAGGTATATGGAGATGACCAGTGTACAGGAGTATAGAGTGCAGTGATGGCAAATCTGATGGCCGAATGGTAAAGAACATCTAGTCGCTCGAGAGCACCCTTACCTGCCGATCTATACATTTCGTCTCTGTAATCTAGCATGGGTAGGATGGTCATCTGAATCCGGGTTAGTTTGGCAGCTGGGGTGAAAGAGGAGCGAATACTATAGAGGAAACCAAGTCTAGATTTAACCTTAGCCTGCAGCTTTGATATGTGCTGAGAGAAGGAGTGTACTGTCTAGCCATACTCCCAAGCACATCATCTCCACCCCTCAAACAGTATTCTACAAGAGCACAGACAAGAGACAACAGAAACGCCGGTCTCTAAATTGCAGAAGAGCTGAAGGCAGTCATCAATGACCTTGCACAACAGAAGGTATTTGCACTGGTGACATAAAGGCTGCTTGGTCTAAAGTGGAGGAATCCTACCCTCACATCACACCCTGTGTGGCTGTGTTGCTCATGCATTGAATCTGCTCCTCAAGGACATCATGGCAGTGAAAACAATGGATACACTCTACAAGAGAGCCAATGAAATGGTTAGGTATGTGAAGGGTCATGAAGTTATAGCAGCAATCTACCTCACCAAGCAAAATGCGAATAAGAGCACCATACTGAAGCTGCCCAGCAACACCAGTTGGGGTGGTGTTGTCATCATGTTTGACAGACTCCTGGAGGGAAAGGAGTCTCTCCAAGAAATGGTCATATCACAGTCTGCCGATATGGACAGCCCCATCAAGAGGATCCTCCTGGATGATGTATTTTGGGAGAGAGTGGTAAGCAGCCTGAAACCTATAGCAGTAGCCATTGCACAGATTGAGGGAGATCATGCCATCCTGTCTGATGTTCAGACTCTGCTTGCAGATGTAAGAGAAGAAATCCATACTGCCCTGCCCACTTCACTGTTACTCCAAGCAGAGGAAACTGCAGTTCTGAAATACATCAAAGTGTCCAGACTTCTGCCTGAAGCCCATACACACCGCAGCGTACATGTTGGACCCCAAGTATGCTGGCAAGAGCATCCTGTCTGGTGCAGAGATCAACAAGGCCCATGGTGTCATCACTACCGTGTCTCGCCACCTTGGCCTGAATGAGGGAAATGTTCTTGGCAGTCTGGCGAAGTACATTTCCAAGCAAGGGATTTAGGATGGAGATGCAATATGGCAATCGTGCCAAACGTACAGTTGAAGTCAGAAGTTTACATACACTTAGGTTGGGGTCATTAAAACTCGTTTTTCAACCACTCCACAAATTTCTTGTTTACAAACTATAGATTTGGTAAATTGGTTAGGACATCTACTTTGTGCATGACACAAGTAATTTTTCCAACAATTGTTTAGACAGATTATTTCACTGTATCACAATTCCAGTGTGTCAGACGTTTACAAACACTAAGTTGACTGTGCCTTTAAACAGCTTGGAAAAATCCAGAAAAATATGTCATGGCTTTAGAAGCTTCTGTTAGGCTAAATGACATGATTTGAGTCAATTGGAGGTGTACTTGTGGATGTATTTCAAGGCCTACCTTCAAACTCAGTGACTCTTTGCTTGACATCATGGGAAAATCAAAAGAAATCAGCCAAGACCTCAGAAAAAAATTGTAGAACCACAAGTTTGGTTCATCCATGGGAGCAATTTCCAAATGCCTGTAGGTACCACGTTCATATGTACAAACAAGAGTACGCAAGTATAAACACCATGGGACCACACAGCCGTCATACCGCTCAGGAAGGACATGCGTTCTGTCTTCTAGAGATGAACGTACTTTGGTGCGAAAAGTGCAAATCAATCCCAGAACAACAGCAAAAGACCTTGTGAATATGCTGCAGGAAACAGGAACAAAAATATCTATTTCCACAGTAAAACGAGTCCTATATCAACATAACCTGAAAGGCCGCTCAGCAAGGAAGAAGCCACTGCTCCAAAACCGCCATAAAAAAGCCAGACTACGGTTTGCAGCAGCACATGGGGACAAAGATCGTACTTTTTGGAGAAATGTCCTCTGGTCTGATGAAACAAAAATAGAACTGTTTGGCCATAATGACCATTGTTATGTTTGGAGAAAGAAGGGGGAGGCTTGTAAGCCGAAGAACACCATCCCAATCGTGAAGCACGGGGTTGGCAGCATCATGTTGTGGGGGTCTTTTGCTGCAGGAGGGACTGGTGCACTTCACAAAATAGATGGCCTCATGAGGATGGAAATTGATGTGGATATATTGAAGCAACATCAA
Organism: Oncorhynchus nerka; assembly: GCF_034236695.1. NCBI lineage: Eukaryota > Metazoa > Chordata > Actinopteri > Salmoniformes > Salmonidae > Oncorhynchus > Oncorhynchus nerka. The sequence goes on along the minus strand of NC_088415.1, from coordinate 74,044,292 downwards.
GACATCAGTTAAAGTTAAAGCTTGGTCGCAAATGGGTCTTCCAAATGGACAATGACCCCAAGCATACATCCAAAGTTGTGGCAAAATGGCTTAAGAACAACAAAGTCAAGGTATTGGAGTAGCCATTACAAAGCCCTGACCTCAATCCTATAGAACATTTGTGGGCAGAACTGAAAAAGTATGTGCGAGCAAGGAGGCCTACAAACCTGACTCAGTTACACCAGCTCTGTCAGGAGGAATGGGCCAGAATTCACCCAACTTATTGTGGGAAGCTTGTGGAAGGCTACCCGAAAAGTTTGACCCAAGTTATACAATTTAAAGGCAATTCTACCAAATACTAATTGAGTGTATGTAAACTTCTGATCCACTGGGAATGTGATGAAAGAAATACAAGCAGAAATAAAATCACTCTACTATTATTCTGACATTTCACATTTATAAAATAAGGTGGTGATCCTAACTGACCTAAAACAGGGAATTCTTACTACTAGGATTAAATGTCAGGAATTGTCAGAAACGGATTTTAAATGTATTTGGCTAAGGTATATGTAAACTTCAACTTTATCTCATCAGCCACCTGCTGGAAGGGACTTTGTGGATCTGATGATCTTTCCCCTGTTGACTCTAAATCCCACCAACATCAGCCGCCTCAGAGCGCAACTGGTCCTTGTTGGGAACACACACACCAAAGCACGCTATACAGGCTGACCAATACAAGGGTTGAAAAATTGGTGGCCATCCAGGCAAATTTGAGGCTTTTTTGAGCCTGACAATGAGCCATCCTCAACAAGGTTGGAAAGTGACAGTGAAGATGAGGCCTCAGAGTCTGATGTTCAAGAGGTGGACATTCATGAGGTCCAGGGAGAAGACATAGAAGCTTGAGATGAAGACAACCAAAGCTTTAGTTTATAGACTATCATTTGACAGATGTATGTTGAAAAAATTTGTGGGAAATGCAATGGATCATTGGGGATCATTCAATATTCCCTTTCTTTTGTTGTTCAGTGAAATCATCCCATGTTCAATTCGTAACAAAAAATATATATATTTTTTCTATTGGAAGGATCTAATCATTTGCAATTCTGTCTACTTATGATAAGGTAGAAGGTTTTTGTTTCTGTCTCCATATATGGTAAATATATCCAATGCAAAAACGTCTACATTTAAATGGTATTAATATTAATTTGTGTATATATATATATATATATATACATTAATTCCCATATATTCCCGTTAGTTCCCAAGGAAGGTTTCTACCTCTGAATATTCCAAAATGTGCAAGCCTAGCTATAACATGAAACAAACTGTGGAAAAAGTCAAGGGGTCTGAATACTTTCAGAATGCACTGTATAAACATTTTTTATACAGGCAAAATACAACAAACTACACTGAACAAAAATAGGAAGGCATCATGCAACAATTTCAAAGATTTGCCTCTGTTCATATAAAGAAATCTGTCTATTGAAATAAATTCATTAGGCTCTAATCTATGGACTTCACATGATTGGGAATAAGAGATGCATCTGTTGGTCACAGCTACCTTAAAACAAAACAAAAAAATAGTGGCATGGACCAGAAAACCAATCAGTATCTGGTGTGACCACCATTTGCCTCATGCAGTATGACATATCCTTCACATAGAGTTGATCAGGCTGTTTGTTGATTGTGGCCCGTGGAAGGTTGTCCCAATCCTCTTCAACGGCTGTGCGAAGTTGCTGGATATTAGCGGGAATGGAACACGCGGTTGTACACGTCAAACCATAGCATCCCAAACATGCTCAATGTGTGACATGTCTAGTGAGTATGCAGAATATTGAAGAACTGGGACATTTTCAGCTTTCAGGAATTGTGTTCAGATCCTTGCGACATGGGCCGTGCATTATCATGCTGAAACATGAGATGGTGGCGGTGGATGAATGGCACAACAATGGGCCTCAGGATCTAGTCATGGTATCTCTGTGCATTCAAATTGTGATCGATAAAATGCAAATTGTGTTCATTGTGATCAGGACACTGGTGAGAATGACGAGCACGCAGGTGAGCTTCCCTGAGACGATTTCTTACAGTTTGTGCAGAAATGCTTTGGTTGTGCAAACCCACAGTTTCATCTGTCTCAGATGATCCTGCATGTGATGAAGCCAGATGTTGGAGGTCCTGGGCTGGCGTGGTTACACCTGGTCTGCGGGTGCGAAGCCGGTTGGACATACTGCCAAATTCTCTAAAACAACATTGGAGGCGGCTTATGGTAGAGGAATTAACATTCAATTCTCTGGTAACAGCCCTGGTGGGCATTCCTGCAGTCAGAATGCCAATTGCAAACTCCCTCAGAATTAGAGACATCTGTGGCATTGTGTTGTGACAAAACTGCACATTTTAGAGTGGCCTTTTAATGTCCCCAGCACAAGATGCACCTGTGTAATGATCGCACTGTTTAATCAGCTTCTTGATATGCCACACCTGTCAGGTGGATGGTTTATTTTGGCAAAGGACAAATGCTCAGTAATAGGGATGTAAACAAATTTGCGCACAAAATGAGAGAACTAAGCTTTTTGTGTATGGAAAAATTCAGAGATATTTTATTTCAGCTCGTGAAACATGAGACCAACACTTTACAATTTGTGTTTGTATTTTTGTTAAGTGTAAATAAGTTACATATACACAGGGAAGCCATTGTGTGACAGATGAAATTGTCCACTTTCAGACTAGGCCTAGTGGCCTACACCTTCAGTCCCTTAAAAATATAACATTTTTCTTATTAGAACACAGTGAAGTGTGACTAATTACACAAAAGCCCATCACATCAGTGATCAAGTTCTAACTTACCCCCTCCCATGTAACCAAACCTATAAAATGGAGGGAACTAGGCTATCTGGCCCTAATGTTCCCTGGCGGCTAATTTCAGGAAAAATAAATAGATTATTCTAAATCTGTCAAGCCACAGTTGTATGAGCATTGTCATTTCTACTCTTGAATTACAGTTGGCATAAATGCATGCGTGACCTAAGCATACACACTGCAGATGTGCTGTGAGGTGAAAATGATCAGGGACCATGTCCATTAATTTCAGCATGACAAATCACCATGGGTATAACAGACTGCGCCGTTCTCATATATTGATGGGAAATCAAATACCATGGTACAGATCAGAAATGACCTAACAATTTTCAAGCAACATGTCTTTCTCCTTTTCATGTTGGTTGCCAGGAATGGGGGAGAAAAAAAAAGTATTATTTTCGGAGACTCCGAATATTACACTTCATGTGATACTTTAGTTGAAAAATCAATTAGCATAAATTAAAGAATGTTCATACACCCTGCTCTTTGGTTAAGCATTACAGGATTCAAGTCAATTAAATGGTGAATATCTGCTCCTCTATCGGAAAGGCGGCCCAAAGGCAGATCCCTTACAAGCAATTAGAAGCAGACTCCTCCCCACAGAAAAAAAAGCAAGATATGAAAATGCACAATAGTCCACACTTGTATTGCAGGAAATAATAGCAACAGAAACCTAAATAGGGAACTATAACTTGGTACTAAGACTGCAAGATATGGGCAAAATATTGTGATTGCTTACAGCTACATTTCATACTAAACCGCAGGCAGAAGTTTACCGAATTGATTACTAGGTTGTTAGGCTGAAAAAAAGGTTTTGGCTTTGATACCGACAATAGCCTTCAGATATAAGGAAAATAGTTAGGAGGGGGGTTAATCCATCCTCATTAAGCAGCAATGTTCTCAAACATTTTAACATACATGTTAGGAAGCCTCCATGGAGCCTACTGCCAGTTGTACTAGCCTGTAACTGAAAGTGCTCTCCATTTGATGTTTCACTTCTCCTTGGTAGAGTAAACAACATGTGGGCTTCCTCATTGTCGATTCACAGTACTTCCCCCAGGCCTGCCTGCATTACTCACAACAAACGGTCGGAGGAGGCCTCTCATGAAAATGAATTAAAACTAATGCTAATTGGACGATAATGAAACCATATGCATCCATGTGCATGAACTAAAAGGATTCAGTTTGTCTTGTGGCGCTCGCCTGTTCTGTGATGTGTTGAACCTAAATTAGATTGCTGTGGGCTTCATCCGCCCCAAAATATGACCCTTTTAAAGGTTGGTTGCTCTGTGAGTGCTGTGAAGTTGTGGTTGCTGACCTGGGGGCCATAGTGGGAGGAACAGCAGCAGCCTCATAAAGGCAGGGCCTGCTGCATGTGGAGGGGAAACTGCACACCCCTGCTTTTGTATGCAAATGCCCCTCTGCAAATAAATGCACCACCATAACAAAAAGAATGTGGCAGCAGCACCTAAGCGCTCATTCACCTTTCAAAGCTTGGGCCCAACGTTGGAGCCAGTCTTGGGAAAACCAACTGTGGCTTTTCACATTTCATTTGAGTCATCTGCCCGAGTGAGGCCTTTGAGAAGGGGTGGCTGTATGTATCAAAAGAGAGACCTCTCTTGCCATGGACCACTGTCTGGCAACAATGTCCTGAATAAAGGGAAGAATTTGTGTGTCAGAATGTCTTTGATAGCTATGTGAGATAAGCTTGAGTTTGTCTGCACACCTCTTCAATGAATGATAACCTACATGCTTATCTAGTAGCTTATAGGCTTGAAGTGTGATTACTACCTCTGAGGGTTTAGAGCTTGATGTAGCGATTTGACTTGTAATATACTGTAGATCAAAACATCTGGGAGAACTGTTTGAATCATAGAAATATAATGATTTATTTTAAGAAGCAAAGAGGAAAGCTGCATTATTCTTGTTTTGAACAATCTGTTGACTGTAATTTGACCTCAAAATTCAAAAAAAGGCACTCGCACATCTGAGCTATCTTTTTTGCAGATGCATGGTAACAGTTGAATAAGATGAGAAAAAATAAGTAACCCGCACACTGCTCTTTAATAAGCTTTGTGTGTCGGCCTTAAGGCCTTTGTGAGTTTATTTTGTTTTATTAGCACCCTTATGTAGACAGCTCCAACCACATCCGTTCAATGCATTGAATGGGGTTGGAGTCGAGGGGAAATAATTCAAATGTTACCAAACATAAAGTGTGTACATAAAACATATTAAACATCTGTAAAACCCCAATGAGGACATCGACCAATCAAGCAAGTTTTCATAAATCATTGTGTCTAGCGCAAGAAAAATAAGAGTAATCATAAGTGGTGGCATTAATTTGACCAAACAACAGCATGCAAACGTATAGTGGATCTATGTAGTTTAACCCTCCTGTTATGTTGTGGGTCAATTTGACCAGTTAACCTCTCCTTTTCCCCATGATATTAAATTACTTTTCTTCATTTAGGGTCATGAACCTAACTTCAAAATGTGAACATACTGATGGTAATATAGAATGGTCACCGTCACCACAAAGAAGTCAAGGTCGACTGTCAGCTTCCAATGTAATCAAAATTGTACCAGGGCCGACCGATTTTCTCTGCCCCCTTCGCCAAGACAGTAAAAGCTGAACCACTTGTGTAGAATTCAACAAATACAACTGCAGAAAGGACACACATACATTGTGTTCAACGTGTGGAGAGAAAGGCTGAAGGGAACAATTTGACCGATAGGGTCAAATCACACCGAATTGTTACCATTACTGGGAAATACAAAACAAATGTCTACATGGGGAAACAGAAAACGCTAATTTGTGAAAAAGGAAATATTTTTAACAAATAGTTCTTAAATATAAAGTTTTTTAAATCAAATGTTCTTGTATTTCTTCTTCATGAAAAGGTCAGACAAGACAAAATAACGTTGTGTTTGTTTTTACTTGATTCTTTGACAGTGTGTTTAATCTGACCCATACCACAATGAACCATTTTTTTTCCAGCAAAGCACAAATGGTTAAAGTGGATTATTTCGCTTTTCATTCACAGTCGCTTAGTAGCCTAAACCTACTCCCGACCAAAGTCTTCAGTGATAATCAATGTGATTTTGTTTCACTGAATCTCTATCTGTAGGCTATTTGCTTAATTGGTTTCTGGCTCTGCAAATAAGTGGAGGTGGTATTGCTCGTATTTTTGTTTCCTCATCTATCACTTATCAGAAACATTTAGCATGTAATAATGTAGCCTAAATCAAGAGTAGGCCAATTTGTCTGCTGGATCACGCATAGGCAACTCCAAAAGCCCGCGGGAGATTGTGAAACATTAACAAGAGACTCACATCCTTTTGAAAATAGGATTGCTATCATTTCCTATCGGTCAATTGGAGGATCAGAAAAGCATGGACTTGAGTTCTGTTTAAAAATACTTTTTTATATGACCGCGGTTCCACATGCATACACACGATAACATGCAGTACGCACTATACACACAGATTTTGTGTGGTAGTAGAGTAGGGGTCTGAGGGCACACACTTAATGTGTTGTGAAATCTGTAGCGAATGTATTGTAATGTTTTAAAATTGTATGATTGCCATATTTTTCCTGGACCAAAGGAATAGTAGCTGCCTTGGTAGCATCTAATGGGGATCCATAATAAATAGAAATACACGATCCCGTGGCAGAAGAATATTGTTTGCATTTTATTCTATTATAGTCTTAATATAAAATATAGCCTATGGTCTGTTGACTGTGTCTGTTTAATTAACAAAATAATAAACTGTTGAATTTATTTGGATGGCGCAGCCATTGCTGCACAGACCGGTAGCATAATTACATTCAAAATATGCTATTCTATTGAAAATATATATATTATTTTTATTAGTCTTATGTTTCTTAGGACCTGCCTAAACAAATGAATAAATGATTTATTTTGATTGTGTATATTCTCCATAGGTTTATTAAAAATAGAAGCCCACCTACATCTGCACTCTACTTGTCCCCGGGCATGCGCCAGTGAGGTATAAAAGGCGTATGCAGGCAAGAACGTGGTAAACATGGGCCTGTTTGTAAGGGGGACAACCAAATATTGCCCAATAGTTCTTTTTACAGGCAAAATACCGTGAATCCTATGTGAAAGAAGTATATACAGTGCATTCGGAAAGTATTCAGATCCCTTCACTTTTTCCACATTGCTATGTTACAGCCTTAATATAAAATAGTTGTTTTTTTATAACTCAATCTACATAAAATATCACATTTACATAAGTATTCAGACCCTTTACTCAGTACTTTGTTGAAGCACCTTTTGTCAGCGATTGCAGACTCGAGTATTCTTGGGTATGATGCTACAAGCTTGGCACACCTGTATTTGGGGAGTTTCTCCCATTCTTCTCTGCATATGCTCTCAAGCTCTGTCAGGTTGGATGGGGAGCGTCACTGCAAAGCTATTTTCAGGTCTCTCTAGAGATGTTCGATCGGGTTCAAGTCAGGGCTCTGGCAGGGCCACTCAAGGACATTCAGAGACTTGTCCCGAAGCCACTCCTGCGTTGTCTTGGCTGTGTGCTTAGGGTTGTTGTCCTGTTGAAAGATGAACCAACACCCCAGTCTGAAGTCCTGAGCCCTCTGGAGCAGGTTTTCATCAAGGATCTCTATATTTTGCTTTCTCTCTAACCCGACTAGTCTCCCAGTCCCTGCCACTGAAAAACATCCCCACAGCATGATGCTGCCACCACCATGCTTCACTGTAGCGATGGTGCCATATTTCCTCCAGACGTGACGCTTGGCATTCAGACCAAATAGTTAAATCTAGGTTTCATCAGACCGAATACATATTGTTTATCATGTTCTGAGTGTCCTTTAGGTGCCTTTTGGCAAACTCCAAGCGGGCTGTCATGTGCCTTTTACTGAGGATTGGCCTCCGCCAGGCCACTCTACCATAAAGGCCTGATTGGTGGAGTGCTGCAGAGATGGCTGTTCTTCTGAAAGGTTATCCCATTGCCACAGAGGAACTCTGGAGCTCTGTCAGAGTGACCATCGGGTTCTTGGTCACCTCCATGACCAATGACCTTCTCCCCTGATTGCTCAGTTTGGCCGGGTGACCAGCTCTAGGAAGAGTCGGTGGTTCCAACTTTTTCCATTTAAGAATGATGGAGGCCACTGCGTTCTTGGGGAACTTCAATGCTGCAGAGATTTGTTGGTACCCTTCCCTAGATCTGTGCCTCGACACAATCCTGTCTCTGAGTTCTAGGGACAATTCCTTCGACCTCAGGGCTTGGTTTTTGCTCTGACAACTGTGGGACCTTATATAGATAGGTGTGTGCCTTTCCAAATCATATCCAATCAATTGATTTTACCACAGGTTGCATCCAATCAAGTTGTAGAAACATGATCAATGATGATGGATGGAAACAAGGAAACAAGGATGATCAATGGAAACAGGATGCAGCGAAGCTCAATTTTGAGTTTCAAAACAAAGGGTCTGAATACGTATCTACAGTTGAAGTCGGAAGTTTACATACACTTAGGTTGGAGTCATTAAAACTCATTCTTCAACCACTCCACAAATGTCTCCTCTTTGCTTGACATCATGGGAAAATCAAAAGAAATCAGCCAAGAACTCAGAAAAAAATTGTAGACCTCCAAAAGTCTGGTTCATCCTTGTGAGCAATTTCCAAACGCCTGAAGGTACCACATTCATCTGTACAAACAATAGTACGCAAGTATAAACACCATGGGACCACGTAGCCATCATACCGCTCATCCTAGCCGTCATACCGCTCATCCTAGAGATGAACGTACTTTGGTGCGAAAAGTGCAGATCAATCCCAGAACAGCAGCAAAGGAAACGGGTACAAAAGTATCTATATCCACAGTAAAACGAGTCCTATATCAACATAACCCGAAAGGCCGCTCAGCAAGGAAGAAGCCACTGCTCCAAAACCGCCATAAAAAGCCAGACTACGTTTGCAGCTGCACATGGGGACAAAGATCGTACTTTTTGGAGAAATGTCCTCTGGTCTGATGAAACAAAAATAGAACTGTTTGGCCATAATGACCATTGTTATGTTTGGAGGAAAAAGGGGGATGCTTGCAAGCCAAAGAACATCATCCCAACCGTGAAGCAGGGGGTGGCAGCATCACGTGGTGGGAGTGCTTTGCTGCAGGAGGGACTGGTGCACTTCACAAAATAGATGGCATCATGTGGTTATATTGAAGCAACATCTCAAGACATCAGTCAGGAAGTTAAAGCTTGGTCGCAAATGGGTCTTCCAAATGGACAATGACCCCAAGCATACATCCAAAGTTGTGGCAAAATGGCTTAATGACAACAAAGTCAAGGTATTGGAGTGGCCATCACAAAGCCCTGACCTCAATCCTATAGAACATTTGTGGGCAGAACTGAAAAAGCATGTGCGAGCAAGGAGGCCTACAAACCTGACTCAGTTACACCAGCTCTGTCAGGAGGAATGGGCCAAAATTCACCCAACTTATTGTGGGAAGCTTGTGGAAGGCTACCCGAAACGTTATACAATTTAAAGGCAATGCTACCAAATACTAATTGAGTGCATGTAAACTTCTGACCCACTGGGAATGTGATGAAATAAAAGCTTAAATAAACCACGCTATACTATTATTCTGACATTTCACATTCTTAAAATAAAGTGGTGATCCTAACAGACCTAAGACAGGGAATTTTTACTAAGATTAAATGTCAGTAATTGTGAAAAACTTAGTTTAAATGCATTTGGCTAAGGTGTATGTAAACATCTGACTTCAACTGTAAGTTATTTTAATTATTTTTTATAAATTTGCCAACATTTCTAAAAACCTGTTTCCCTTTGTTATTATGGGGTATTGTGTCGATTGAGGATTTAAAAAAATGTATATTTACTCCATTTTAGAATAAGGCTGTAACGTAATAAAATGTGGAATAAGGGAAGGAGTCTGAATACTTTCCGACTGCACTGTAAAGAGGATATAACAGAGGGGAGGAGGAACTGCGCCGCTTGAGTGACGGGGCGGGAGTTGGAGTGTGTGGGAAGCAGCTGCAAGAGAAGAAAACTATAAGTAAAGTATAAAAACGGACGTTACACGCAGCGGGTGGCGTTTCAAAAATATTGCGTGTGATATGGATCGCTTTCAATATGGATACTGACAATGTCAACATTGTGATTTCAATGTGAATTTGATTAATTGTGCAGCATTACTTGGTGCAGCAGTTAGGCTATTTCAATTTCAAAATAATTGCAATCCCTTTTAAAACACTTTAGGTCATCTAATCATTTTGTTACATGTTACTCATGTAATGCATTGGACTTAATAAATAAAACACACCACTCAAAATAAACTGTAGAGTAAACTCAAATGAGATGCGCCTTCAGAAGGAAGGTCTCTTACTCTCTTGCACACACACATACAGAGAGAGAGATGGAGCGCTCTCCTACCAGGCACTTGGTTCTCAGGGTCAGGCTCATCCTTGATGTTGAGAATCCTACTGATCCTCCGCGATACAGAGGAGAACAGGCCGTGGACAAAGGGGCCATTTTGATCCTCCCCGTCTGAGAGCCCCTTCCTGACTGCAGTCTTGTCTGTACTGCTGCCAGCCCCTGGCTCTGATACAGACCTGTGGTAGGGAATCAGGGAGCGCAGTGACCGCAGCCTCTCCTGTCCACTGTGCTGCTCCGCAGGTCCAGTAGTACTGCTGGAGGTGGTCATCCTTCCGGGGAGACTCAACACCCTGAAGTGGATAGGTTCCAGTGCACTGTGAGCTCTACTGTCCAACCTGGCAGAAATCCTCCAGTCGTAACCGTCCAGTGCCTTCTCTGGAGTGGACTGGGAAAGCTGCTTCGGCCAGGGTTTTCTGTAATGGTGCCAGTGGTAAGAACCATCCATGCCAAATTGAGACTGAGTAGGTCTCGGACTTAAATGTCTGCTGTGGTCTGGAGACTCTCTCGGTAGACTCATTATCAAATCCAAACAATGAGTCAGTAGATCAAATCTTGCGTGAGCAAAAACACAGATTAAAGCCAGCGAATGGCTGCTCAACCTGATGGTTGGTTGACAGCTGTGAGATCTTAACTTACAACAGCGACCATTTCTTTGAGTAGTAGTAATGCGCCAAACCCTTGAGTAAAAAATCTCTTTAATAAAAAGGTAGACCACAGGTTCCACTCAAACTATAGTTGAGTAATAAGTCGAAGGTCTGCGAGTTCAGTATCTTGCTCACTGGCTGATAGTGGCCTTCCTGGGAGGAAGTGGGGTGTCAGACATATAAGTAAGCTTCCTTAAGGCCTGTCCAATCAGATGCTACTATACTGTAGGCCTCAGGTTGTGGTTTTCCGTATAAACAGTTCCGATTATTTATTTTTTTAGCCCGGTCTTTGTGCTCGTTAAAAAAACAGAAAGGACTGTTTGTTTATCGTCATTACGGCCCCATGATACTCATATGAACTGTTCATAGATGTCAAACACTCAAGGGCTTGGCGAGATTTCTCAAATCATTGGATGTGCCATTAAAATGTACATTGTGTAACTTACAATATTAACGCAACAGTCTAGAGAGCATACATAAGCAACATATTTCTGCAATCTCTGTGCTACAAAAAAATAATTGTGTAACTTAAAATGTTTTTCTTCTGCCATTCACTGGAGTCCGTCACACATTTAAAATGTAAGTGTAAAGAAAACTGAAAACCCCTCTGGAGGTTGTCTGGCGCAAATAACCAAAGCACCACTTGAGAGTTAGAACAAAAAAATGATCATGCCTTTTGACATTTAAGTAATAAAAAAAATGAAGAGCAGACTTAGTAAGTAATTTGGACAAAATGAATGGATTGTCACGTCACACAGAGGGGGTGCCATTAACGCCTGGGACATAACAGTATGCATGATGAGGAGTCTGTCAATGGCTGCTGAAGAACCACATACACCCACATGCTCATCAAGTTGAGAGTGAAAAGTGTAGCACTGGCAATTCCACAGTGAAGTGGTCCTGAAAATTAAATGAAAGAAAAATTGGCAGATTTCTTGTTGAGCGGATGGTAAGGAGGATGGAACGTAATTACAAAACATTTTTAGATTGCAAATTGACCGCAAGAAGCCCAAACAGATATCAGATTTGACTAAAACATAATAATTCCAAACCTTGCTTACATTTGTATACGATCACATACTGTACATCTCTATTATGTGTGAGAATTCCAAAATGTATTTGCTGGTGTTTTTACAGTCGTTTATGTCAAACAATAAAAAATATAAAATAATTGTATTTTTTTTCCTCAGAAAACATGGAGGCTGCTCTAACGGAATGGCACGGTGTCATAAATATGCATGGGTCCTCTTAAATGCGGTGCCCTAGCTGGGCCCCAGTCCTCTGTGATCAGAGAGGAAATGGGAGAGTTGTCCCACTGGGGGCTATGCTGGCTACAGGCCATAGCACCTCATTTTGCCTTGGTCATCAGGGCTTATTAGAGTGCGCATCACTATCAGGGGCAGGGATGGCAGGATCCAGCGCAACTTGAAAACCACCACAGCAAGACTGCTTTAGTTTTAAAAGAAAGAAAAGCATGGCTGTCTCAAATGGCTCACTATTTCCTTTGTGCACTACTTTTGACCAGATCCTTATGTGCCCTTGTCAAAAGGAGTGCACCATATAGGGAATAGGGTCGGGGCACGGAGTCCATGTGACCCACATGCTTGTGTCGTGCAATAAGACGGTAACCAGGTGGCAAAGCTGAGCAACAGTCACCATTATTCATCACATCTAGGTCAGTGCTGACTGCTGTGCTGAGAAACCAAAAGCCTAAGATGCAGAGCAGGGGAGTCCCACTAGGGATGTGTTCAAAGTGTGAATGTGAGAATTTAAAGAGTCAGTGGTAAGAGATGGACAATTTCCTCATCACTGCTTCCTGTGTACTTGAGGGGGGAGGATAGCAGCCTCTCTGTCAGAGACTCCTGTGGTGTTACAGCCCCTCCTTCATTGACAGTGATGGTCTGAGACTATCCTGTAGAAACAGCTTTGAACAACAGGACTGCAAATATACAGTATATAGGTGGAATGAGCTGGAGAACAGTTTGGTATTTTTGGGATATTTTATTCATGGCCTTTGCTACCAAAGCAGCGATGTTCCTAAGTAAATATATATACTGAACACAAATATAAATGCTACATGCAACAATTTAAACGATTTTAATGAATTACAGTTCATATGAAGAAATCAGTCCCTAATCTATGGATTTTCACATGACTGGGAATGCAGATCACAGATACCTTAAAAAAAATGTTTTTTTTTAAATGTGCCTCACAAAGGGCCTCAGGATCTCGTCACGGTCCTCTGGTATATATAAATTGGCATCGATAAATTGTGTTCGTTGTCCATAGCTTATACCTGCCATACCATTACCCCATTGTGGCGGTGAGGTTCTCTGTTGACATTAGCAAACCGCTCGCCCACACAACACCATACACATGGTCTGAGGTTGTGAGGCCGGTTGGACGTACTACCAAATTCTCTAAAACGACATTGGAGGCAGCTTATGGTAGAGAAATTAACATCCAATTCTCTGGCAACAGCTCTGCCAATTGCAAGCTCCCTCAAAACTTGAGACATCTGTGACATTGTGTTGTGTGACAAAACTACACATTTTAGAGTTGTCGTTTATTGTCCCCAGCAGGAGATATGCTCACTAACAGGGATGTAAACATAATTGTGCACAACATTTGAGAGAAATAAGCTTTTAGTGCGTATGGAACATTTCTGGGATTTTATTGAACCTTTATTTAACTAGGCAAGTCAGTTAAGAACAAATTCTTATTTGCAATGACGGCCTACCGCGGCCAAACCCGTACGACACTGGGCCAATTGTGCGCCGCCTTATGGGACTCCCAATTATGGCCGGTTGTGATACAGCCTGGAATCGAACCAGTGTCTGAAGTGATGCCACTAGCACTGAGATGCAGTGCCTTAGACTGCTGCGCCATTAATTTTCTTTTATTTCAGCTCATAGGACAAACACCTTACATGTTGCATTTATTATTTTGTTCATATATATATATATATATATATGAGAGAGAGAGATATATATACACATACATACACACACTGAGTGGACAAAACATTAGGAACACCTTCCTAATATTGAGTTGCACACCCTTTTAACCCCAGAACTGCCTCAATTCGTCACCTCTACAAGGTGACTAAAGCATTCCACAGGGATGCTGGCCCGTGTTGACTCCAATGCTTCCAATTGAAGTGGCTTTAAGCTTTAAGGGCCAAGCTTCCTGCCATCCAGGACCTATATAATAGGCGGTGTGAGAGGAAAGTACATAAAATTGTCAGACTCCAGTCACCCAAATGATAGATTGTTTTCTCTGCTCCCGCATGGGAAGCAGTACCGGAGCACCAAGTCTAGGTCCAAAAGGCTCCTTAACAGCTTCTACCACCAAGCCATAAGACTGCTGAACAATTAATCAAATGGCCACCGGACTATTACATTGACCCCGCCCCTGTACAATGCTGCTACTTGCTGTTTGTTTATTATCTATGCATAGTCATTTCACCCCCACCTATACAGTGGGGCAAAAAAGTATTTAGTCAGCCACCAATTGTGCAAGTTCTCCCACTTAAAAAGATGAGAGGCCTGTAATTTGCATCCATTTTCAACTATGACAGACAAAATGAAAAGAAAAAAAATCCAGAAAATCACATTGTGTGATTTTTTATGAATTTATTTGCAAATTGTGGAAAATAAGTATATGGTCACCTACAAACAAGCAAGATTTCTGGCTCTCACAGACCTGTAACTTCTTCTTTAAGAGGCTCCTCTGTCCTCCACTCGTTACCTGTATTAATGGCACCTGTTTGAACTTGTTATCAGTATAAAAGACACCTGTCCACAACCTCAAACAGTCACACTCCAAACTCCACTATGGCCAAGACCAAAGAGCTGTCAAAGGACAACTGAAACAAAATTGTAGACCTGCTCCCGGCTGGGAAGACTGAATCTGCAATAGGTAAGCAGCTTGGTTTGAAGAAATCAACTGTGGGAGCAATTATTAGGAAATGGAAGACATACAAGATCACTGATAATCTCCCTCGGCCTGGGGCTCCACGCAATATCTCAAAGTAACAAAGCCTACCATCAGTAACACACTACGCCGCCAGGGACTCAAATCCTGCAGTGCCAGATGTGTCCCCCTGCTTAAGCCAATACATGTCCAGGCCCGTCTGAAGTTTACTAGAGAGCATTTGGATGATCCAGAAGAAGATTGGGAGAATGTCATATGGTCAGATGAAACCAAAATATAACTTTTTGGTAAAAACTCAACTTGTCGTGTTTGGAGGACAAAGAATGCTGAGTTGCATCCAAAGAACACCATACTTACTGTGAAGCATGGGGGTGGAAACATCATGCTTTGGGGCTGTTTTTCTGCAAAGGGACCAGGACGACTGATCAGTGTAAAGGAAAGAATGAATGGGGCCATGTATCGTGAGATTTTGAGTGAAAACCTCCTTCCATCAGCAAGGGCATTGAAGATGAAACGTGGCTGGGTTTTTCATCATGACAATGATCCCAAACACACCGCCCGGGCAACGAAGGAGTGGCTTCGTAAGAAGCATTTCAAGGTCCTGGAGTGGCCTAGACAGTCTCCAGATCTCAACCCCTTAGAAAATCTTTGGAGGGAGTTGAAAGTCCGTGTTGCCCAGCAACAGCCCCAAAGCATCACTGCTCTAGAGGAGATCTGCATGGAGGAATGGGCCAAAATACCAGCAACAGTGTGTGAAAACCTTGTGAAGACTTACAGAAAACATTTGACCTCTGTCATTGCCAACAAAGGGTATATAACAAAGTATTGAGATAAACTTTTGTTATTGACCAAATACTTATTTTCCACCATAATTTGCAAATAAATTAATAAAAAATCCTACAATGTGATTTTCTGGATTTTTTTTTTCATTTTGTCTGTCATAGTTGAAGTGTACCTATGATGAAAATTACAGGCCTCATCTTTTTAAGTGGGAGAACTTGCACAATTGGTGGCTGACTAAATACTTTTTTGCCCCACTGTATATATAAATTACCTCAACTAACCTGTAACCCCGTACACTGACTCGTTACCCCCTGTACATAGCCTCTTTATTGTTTTGTTATTGTGTTACTTATTTTTGTACTTTAGTTTATTTGGTAAACATTTTTCTTAAACTCTTCTTGAACTGCACTGTTGGTTAAGGGCTTGTAAGTAAGCATTCCATGGTAAGGTCTACACTTGATGTATTTGGCACAT
This sequence comes from Oncorhynchus nerka, assembly GCF_034236695.1. NCBI lineage: Eukaryota > Metazoa > Chordata > Actinopteri > Salmoniformes > Salmonidae > Oncorhynchus > Oncorhynchus nerka. The sequence continues at coordinate 74,028,180 of NC_088415.1, read as the reverse complement.
GTGACAAATAGTTTGATTTGAGGTCACCTAGTCAGTAAGGTCACCTAGTCAGTCTGTTATGGAAAGAGCATAATGCTTTGTGCACTCAGTGTATATATAGGCCTAAAGATCATCAAACACCTACCTTAATAGCTAATCACTTTCTAATCCCCTAGAGCATTGGGCCAGTATCAGAAAGGTTGCTGGATCGAATCCCCGAGCTGACAAGGTAAATATCTGTCTTTCTGCCCCTGAGCAAGGCCGTTAACCCACCGTTATCCGAGCGCCGAAGATGTGGATTTCGATTACGGAGCCCCTCCCCCCCACGCAATTCAGAGAGGTTGGGTTAAGTGCGGAAAACACATTTCAGTGGAACGCATTAAGGTGTACAACTGACTAGGTAGCCCCCTTTCCCTTACACATAGGCTACAAGCACTTCTATTCACGTTGAACTCGTTTCCATGAAGAGTCACTCAATTTACATAGGCTGGCAAACGATGTGAAAATGTAAGCACAAAGAAGCATCACATCATCTTTTCAAGTTAGTAGAGCTCACCCCAGACATAACCAATCGAGCAAGATATCTGTAATGGCAAGTGTTCAGATGGCCTTTGGTTTGGACAGCACACATTCGAACCTCATTACTACCAACACCTGGAATATGAAATCATTCACCTCCAATGCTCAACACCACAGGGAAATGAAAATGGCAGGCATAAAAATAACCCCTCTAAAAATGGGTATAAGAGCAGTGGCAGGAAGTTAATAGAATGGAAGCGAGAGAGAGAGAGAGAGAGACAGCGTGAGGGGTAGCGTGAGAATCTCTAGTGAGAGACAGCAACCTGTTCTGTTGACAGTTGTTGCCTGATAACGGTTACAGACTGATTTACTATTCCAGTCCCATAACTCATCTTCCGGAGGCTCTGGCTGCTGCCACTGTGACGTATGGGAACATAGTGTCTCCGATCCCGAGCACAGGAAAAATGACATTGGGCCTCCGGAATGGCTTTTTCCAATGGCCACTTTGTCGTCTTTATTTGTCCCTGTCCTGGCGGAAATCAGGACTGGACTCAGGACATAAGAGAGCATGAACATCCCCCTGATCTAAAAATAGCACTTTGCCATTAAGAGGGCAATAAATCAGACCATGAAGGGAGGAAGGAGGGGGGGTTTACAGGGCCCTATAAAATATGTGGAATCACAGAATCCAGACATTAAAACAGATTTCAAAGATGTACTGAACTTAGTAGGAAATCAACTAAATGTATTGAATTTATTAGAAAATGTATTAATTTGCTTTAGATTATCAAAAGACATGACAAAATGTGTCAGTGAGTGATTTGTATTTTCTTTCAACTTTCTGAAGAGGCAACAGCACAGGAAAGCCCCAGTTTGTCCACCACTTTGTGTAGGCATTAGCGATGATGCAAATGTATGACAACTGTCTTCTGGTAGTTGTTAAGTCATTCCCAAAACCCTTCCCAATTAAATGTTAACTACAAAGTAGCCTATACCTACCTGACAGAATGATAAATCGGAAACCTGGAAAAACAAAACCAGAAAAAAAAACGGATTTTATAGGACCCTAAGTTTATGGGGACAAGGTCTTGAAAAGTTCCCCTCAAAATACTACGGCGCCTGCATTCCAAAATGGCACCCTATTCCCTATTTAATGCACTATATAAGGAAATAGGTTGCCATTTGGGAGACAGCCTCTGTCTGGAGCTGGCGGGCAGAACTATAACGACTAGGGAACTGTGTCTGGCAGTGTTCAATGTTCCAGGGTTATGGTATTTGACACCACAACCAGCCAAGAGTCGTTCAATTATTTCCCTTCATGAGAGGAAAAATGGCTTGATGCTGTTATAATAACCCTAAATAGTTGCATATATAGTTACATATATATAATAATTATCCCACCACTGGAATTCAACAGCTAGCCTACACAGAAGGGACAACAATTTTTTTTAAAAGTGGTCTGAGAAAACCAACTCAATCGGTACACAAAACTAGCTGAAGTCTGAACTTCTTAACACATGAGCAGCCTTAGTTCCTAACCCATGTGTTTTTCCACTCACCAGGGGGACAAAAGCCTGAAATAGACAAACATTTATTTTTGAACAGCACAGGTTAGTTTCTTGTTTTGTTTCGGAGGGGATATCCTGCCTCTGTCCCCCATCCCAACCCCCTCATGACAGCATGGCTGCCACATGCAGCAAGCTGGAGTGGGACGGATGAAAACAGGGAACTTTCCATTTCCTCCTCCGCTCTGCCGAGCAACTGTAAGGTGGTTGGTCATACAATGCTAGACGTAGGCTTAGGACTCGATTCAATCCATGTCGCGGAAGTTCAGTGCTATAGCGCGATTGAAAGGTCATTTCAGATTGAGCTGACATATGCAGCGTTTCCCGGGAACGCTGCATCATTGCCTTTAAATTTATAATCAAGCTGTAGTGCTGAACTTCTGCGATACGGATTGAATCGAGCCCCTAATCTCCCCATCGCTCTTCTGCACGCACAAAAAAACAAACATTTCAAACCCATTATGGTGCTATTCAGCTGCATTTGCCTCTTGTTTCTAGATAGCACAACTTTTGCAGCACTGACCTTGGCTTGGCAATGGAGAGAGGACTGATCTTCCAGTTCAGGGAGCATTTCTCTCCTTTGTTGAAGATGACCAATGAACCATGTCTCCTCTCTCCTAGAGAGGAGGGTTTCTATCCTCACAATGAAGCACAACCATGGTGTGAGGTTCATATCTAGCCTATTAGCGGTCTACCAATAAATGTTAGAACTATATTATGTTATCAAATACAATTTTATATTCATCAATTTGTAATGAGCGGCAGGAGGAGGGGACAAAGAAATAAGAGGTTCAGACAACTTTGTATTTCAAATGGGATGGTGACTTGACAAGGACAGGGTACTGAAAATATTTTTTGATGATAGGGATCCTCTGGCCCTAAACAGATTAGGTCACAAGATCCAATCCTGAAAATAAAAACAAGATCCAATCCTCCATGTAGACACTAGGCTTATACATCCCTGTATGGTGTGTAATGTGTAAATAAGCTGAAAGAGACAAGGCAGACTCCCACAGGCCCAATTCAAGATGAATCTATTGCTTCTACACCTGCATTGCTCGCTGTTTGGGGGTTTAGGCTGGGTTTCTGTACAGCACTTTGAGATATCAGCTGATGTAAGATGGGCTATATAAATACATTTGATTTGATCAGAAAAGCTGCAGACAGCCGTAGAGGTTATCACCTGGCCCTGTTGAACAGGCTCCTACCATACGATCAGATGGTGCTCTAATACACTGCCAAATATCCTTAAGCGCTTCAGTTGCCAAGTTGCCTGCTGCTACTGAACAAACTGAATTGAGCCACCCTTCCCTGCACTCCTGACCCTTAAGCAGGATTTTCAACAGCCATTTATTTCTGCCTCACTCGGTCTTGGCAAGCCTCCTTCGCCTTGCAGAGCACCGAGGGTTGATGTGCAATTGAAAAAACATTATCAGTAATTTTATGCTTAGAATGAAACAGTCAGCGTAAATAACTCACAAAGAGGAAATGTTTCCAGGCGGATTATATCATGTCATAATATTTACCAGTGCCTGGGCTTGTAATTTTTTCAACAAAACATGCACAAAGTAGTGGAAAAGGAAGATGTGGATGTATTCTTAGCTAGGAGTTTCTTTCATCAGTAGTAGGATTAGAGGTCAACCGATTAATCGGAATGGCCGATTAATTAGGGCCGATTTCAAGTTTTCATAAATCGGTAGTCAGTATTTTTTTTAACCTTTATTTAACGAAGCAAGTCAGTTAAGAACACGTTCTTATTTTCAATGACGGTCTAGGAACGGTGGGTTAACTGCCTTGTTCAGGGGCAGAACGACAGATTTCTACCTTGTCAGCTCGGGGATTCAATCTTGATTCAATTCAATGAAATAATTTGAATAATCCCAAATATATTTTGATTTGTTTAACACTTTTTTTGGTTACTACATGATTCCATGTGTGTTATTTCATAGTTTTGATGTCTTCACTAATGATGGGGTTTGAAAATCCAACTGACATTTTCTCCTGAGGTGCTGACCTGTTGCACCCTCTACAACCACTGTGATTATTATTATCTGACCCTGCTGGTCATCTATGAACGTTTGAACATCTTGGCCATGCTCTGTTCTAATCTCCACCCGGCACAGCCAGAAGAGGACTGGCCACCCCTCAGAGTCTGGTTCTTCTCTAGGTTTCTTCCTAGGTTCCTGTATTTCTAGGGAGTTTTTCCTAGCCACCGTGCTTCTACATCTGCATTGCTTGCTGTTTGGGGTTTTAGGTTGGGTTTCTGTACAGCACTTTGTGACATCGGCTGAGGTAAAAAGGGCTTTATGAATAAATTTGATTGATTGATTGTAGAATCAAAGAAAAACCCTTGAATGAGTAGGTGTTACAACTTTTGACCGGTAATGTAGATCTAGATAGAAATGTATTTTGTGACATATTGTGTCCTACTAGCAGTGACTTTGCTGATAACTACTTGATTGAGGAAAAATGCACTTTAGTATGACTGAGATATGTGGTTGTCCCACCTAGCAGTCTTCAGATGAGTTCACTAACTAAGTCGCTCTGGATACGAGCATCTGCTAATTGACTAACATGTCAAATGCTACCCTGATTCAACCTTAGCAGACCTCAGGTCCCAAGTGGCAGTATGGCACCCTATACATTTTATAATGCACTACTTTTGACCAGCAGGTGATACCAATATCATGTATGTCAATTGTATATCCATATTGCAGCAATATGACAGCTTAGGTTCTAGGATACCAGGAGGTTGTTTTTAATTTAAATGCATTGAATGCACAGAATGGAGAGTGTGGGTAGACAGTTATTCAGTCATTGTTAAAGACAAAATGTAATAACTGACTGGATGATTAATTTATATGACAGGCTGTATTGAATGAACGGGTCGAGAGCCATTTCATCTCTCCTGTCTGTTTCAAACACCTTTGGAACTGTGAAGATGAATCAGGGCAAAGGATTGAGGCTTCCATGCAGTAGCTTGATTAGGTAGATCCTGGGATACTAACGCTTCTCTTGTACACTTCACCCTAAACACTGCTCACGTTGCAGCTTTACATAGAGGGATCTTTCATAACATTTTTACCTCAGTCAAATAATGACCTACACCCGCATAGCCACATGACATCTATCATTGACGCAGACAGCACTCTGTGTGGTGTGTGACAAACCGGAACCTTTGAGTTTTCACTTGCATTGACACCGATGGAGGACAAAGAAAAGGTGATTCAGAAGCAAATGGTAGATTTATCTCAGAAATGTGCAATGCTGCCCAGGTATAGGCCAACTTACTGTAGGCTAACTTACTGTAGGCTATGTTCATTTGATATCAGAACTAAGACAAAAACATTTAAGCTTATCCTTCAAAGACCTGGAATTAGATCAAAAACAGGATGGGGACTTCCTGTGTTTTCAGGTAACGCCTGTAATCCCAGAATGTTGTCTTGCAGCCAACTAGTCTGTGTCGAAGGAAAGGGTGGAGGATCTGTAGATACCTGCCCTTTTCTGCATTCATACTCATGGAGTTCATCGACCACTGGTCTTCTATGAATAGGAATACAACTCAGTCTAAAAACAGAAGGCCATATGGGCAAATAGCTCCTCTATGGACAACATGTGAATTACTGAGGACAAACTACAGACAACAAGCTGGCAGAAATGTGATTGGTTTACGAGTTCAGTTTCATTCCCTTGATTTAAACCATTGTTTAAACCGATAAGATGGGTAGGTAAATAACAAAACAATGCATTGTTAGAAGAGAGGGATTCTAAAATAAATCTGTATTAAGCCTAAACTACAGCTAGATGTTATTGTAGTAATTCACTTCAAAGCCTATACGTTCTTCCTCAAATGAGGCTTGGATGAATTGAATATGAGAATGGATGAATATTCCTGTCAATATCAGTTACTAACAGATAAACCCTTTCCTCGGTCTTCAGTCAACCTTTAATAGGCTTATGTGCAATACCCTTTCTCTGGTTAATGCACTTTTTCCAAAGGATTTAGGCAGGGCACCACAAATCCTTACTAACTCATCCTAATCCATATGGTGCTGTTTGAGATTCAGGGACGGCAATTGGATGGAGTTACACAAACTAAACGCATAGGCCTAGAATCTGAAATCTAGGCTACTTTAACAACATGTGTTCCCATAACTGGAAATTGTAATTGTTCTTGTTCTGAGTGTTTACTAGCCTAATTGAAGAAATTGTTGACAGCTGCTACGGTGACCCTGAGTGCCCTATGAGAGGCAGCCATGACAACCAGTCTTTCAGCCTAAATAGAACTACATTTGGCAGCTCAGTCCACATGCAAGAACTAAAAGGCATAATCGTTCTACCATACCTTGCCATTCTGCCCATTACACTGTGGCCAAACTCAGTCCTTGGGACCCCAAGGGGTGGACGTTTTGGTTTTTACCCAAATCATTACGTTTTGATAATTTGATTCAGCTGTGTAGTGTTCGGGCTAAAACCAAAACGTGCACCGAGTTTGGGAAACGCTGGGCTAAACATGGGGTAGCTACTCATTTAACAAAAATGGCTAAATAGCATAAAAGTCCAGTTATTCCCCAGAATCACAGTTTTTCAGCCGTCAACCAACTTAAGCGAGAATGTCACCTAGGCTATTACATTTATTTGATTTTATAATGACTTTACTCAGAATGTAGGTTACTTTGCTTATGGTTACACTGGGATCAGCCAGTCGGCATTTGTATAGAGTTATTTCAGCATTGGAACGCAGTGACGTTGGAACACTGGTGCCTGTTGCTCTGGAATCCTGGCCACTGAGGTCATTCACAGAGTTGTCTGCTTACATCACAGCTCAGGCAAGTCACTTGAAACAGGCAGGGGAGAGAAGGGAAGTGGCAAACGTCCGAAGAGTGCTGGAAGTCAGAGACAGGGCTACTGCTGTCCATGAGCCACAGTACAATCAGACTATTCACTATAGCTAGGCTAGGCTAAAACTCAAGTTCTCCAGACCAAAAAATAAATACATCTAAAGCTCACCTACGTACTCAACTGTTGACACATTCAATTAGGGCTGTGATGGTAATTGAAAAACTGACAGTTATGGATGAAGACTGCCAAGAAAACTTTTTATATTTTTAAATAGGCCTATATTCATTTATTTATTTGTATTTACTTAATTTTCAGGAAGATAAACTTGAACTAATAGCGGGAGTGTTTACTAAGGATTAAAAGCAATTGTTTTGCTAATTGATGTCTGTCTTCATCTCTTTTTTCTAACTGTCGTTCGATGCTCGAGCAGCGAATCTGCTAGATGCATGTGGGTGTAGAAGTGCTAGCCTATTGGCTATGGCACCTGAGTTCCATTTTTACCATAGTAAAAAAAATATAAATGGTTAGATATGTGGACTTTCTTTTATACAACACACATTTTCATTGCTTACTATTAAATAAATGTGTATTTAAAAAAAAAGGGTGGATATGTCTGACTATTCATTAATTATGCAACAGCAGTCGACAAGGTTGTTCTGGCTCTGAAGCCTATAATGCACTAATGTGTCAAATGGACAACGCACCAATCCTGTCCAACCTGGCATGGTATAATTTGATGTGGAATCTTTCATTAAATGTATAGCCTAATCAACGATATATAGGATATGAATATGTTGTGTGTGTTTGCTTCTATTTTAATGATTGTGATAGTATGAAGATGAAATGTACATAGAGATGTTTCCCCTTTATACTTTGCTTGTCTATTATCTTATACCCTACTTTCAGAAAGCCAAAGATAGGCCTAGGTTTTTTATTCGTTTTTTAATCATTTTTAAAACAGCTCGAAATAAGTTTCAAAATACACTACAGTTCAAAGGTTTGGGGTCACTTAGAAATGTCCTTGTTTTCCATGAAAACATACATAAAATGAGTAGCAAAATGAATAGGAAATATAGTCAAGATGTTGACAAGGTTATAAATAATGATTTTTAATTGAAATAATTATTGTGTCCTTCAAACTTGGCTTTCGTCAAAGAATCTTCCATTTGCTGCAATTACAGCCTTGCAGACATTTGACATTCTAGTTGTCAATTTGTTGAAGTAATCTGAAGAGATTTCACCCCATGCTTCCTGAAGCACCTCCCACAAATTGGATTGGCACTTCTTAAGTACCATACAGACAAGCTGCTCCCACAACAGCTCAATAGGGTTGAGATCCAGTGACTGGCTACTCCATTACAGACAGAATACCAGCTGACTGTTCTTCCCTAAATAGTTCTTGCATAGTTTGTAGCTGTACTGAGTCATTGTCCTGTTGTAGGAGGAAATTGCCTCTAATTAAGCACATTCCACAGAGTATGACATGGTGTTGCAAAATGGAGTGATAGTCTTCCTTCTTCAAGATACCTTTTACCCTGTACAATTATCCCACTTTACCACCCCCAAAGAACCCCCAGACCATCACATTGCCTCCATCATGACAGATGGCGTCAAGCACTCCTCCAGCATCTTTTCATTTGTTCTGCATCACACGAATGTTCTTTGGGATCCAAACACCTCAAACTTAGATTAGTCTGTCCACAACACTTTTTTCCAATCTTCCTCTGTCCAGTTTGTGTTATTTTGCCTTATCTTATCTTATTATCTTTTATTTTTATTGGCCAGTCAGAGATATGGCTTTTTCTTTGCAACTCTGCCTAGAAGGCCAGCATCCCAGTCATCTCTTCACTGCTGATGTTGAGACTGGTGTTTTGTGGGTACTATTTAATGAAGCTGCCAGTTGAGGACTTAAGGCGTCCGTAAGGCGTCCGTTTCTCAAACTAGACACTAATGTACTTGTCTTCTTTCTCAGTTGTGCACCAGGGCCTCCCACTCCTCTTTCTATTCTGGTTAGAGACAGTTAGCACTGTTCTGTGAAGGGAGTTTTATTTTATACCTTTATTTAACTAGGCAAGTAAATTAAGAAGAAATTCTTATTTTCAATGAAGGCCTAGGAACAGTGGGTTAACTGGTCTAGGAACAGTGGTTTAACTGCCTTGTTCAGGGGCAGAACGACAGATTTTTACCTTGTCAGCTCAGGGATTCGATCTTGCAACCTAGTTACTAGTTCAATGCTCTAACCACTAGGCTACCTGCCACCCCAGTACAGAGTTGTACGAGATCTTCAGTTTCATGGCAATTTCTCGCATGGAGTAGCCTTCATTTCTCAGAACAAGAACAGACTGACGAGTTTCAGAAGAAAGTCCTTTGTTTCTGGCCATGTTGAGGCTGTTTTTTTTTTTTCACCTTTATTTAACCAGGTAAGCTAGTTGAGAACAAGTTCTCATTTGCAACTGCGACCTGGCCAAGATAAAGCAAAGCAGTGTGACACAGACAACAACAGAGTTACACATGGAGTAACCAATAAACAAGCCAATAACACAATAACAGTCAATGACACAGTAGGAAATGTCTATATACAGTGTGTGCAAAAGGCATGAGGAGGTAGGCAATAAATAGGCCATAGGAGCTAATAACGACAATTTAGCAGATTAACACTGGAGTGATAAATGAGCAGATGATGATGTGCAAGTAGAGATACTGGTGTGCAAAAGAGCAGAAAAGTACATCAAATAAAAACAGTATGGGGATGAGGTAGGTAGATTGGGTGGGCTATTTACAGATGGACTATGTACAGCTGTAGCGATCGGTTAGCTGATGTTTAAAGTTGGTGAAGGAAATAAGTCTCCAACTTCAGCAATTTTTGCAATTCGTTCCAGTCACTGGCAGCAGAGAACTGGAAGGGAAGGCGGCCAAACGAGGTGTTGGCTTTGGGGATGATCAGTGAGATATACCTGCTGGAACGTGTGCTACGGGTGGGTGTTGTTATCGTGACCAGTGAACTGAGATAAGGCGGAGCTTTACCTAGCATAGACTTATAGATCACCTGGAGCCAGTGGGTCTGGCGACGAATATGTAGCGAGGGCCAGCCGACTAGAGCATACAGGTCGCAGTGGTGGGTGGTATAAGGTGATTTGGTAACAAAACGGATGGCACTGTGATAGACTGCATCCAGTATGCTGAGTAGAGTGTTGGAAGCTATTTTGTAGATGACATCGCCGAAGTCGAGGATCGGTAGGATAGTCAGTTTTACTAGGGTAAGTTTTGCGGCGTGAGTGAAGGAGGCTTTGTTGCGAAATAGAAAGCCAATTCTAGATTTGATTTTGGATTGGAGATGTTTAATGTGAGTCTGGAAGGAGAGTTTACAGTCTAGCCAGACACCTAGGTATTTATAGTTGTCCACATATTCTAGGTTGGAACCGTCCAGGGTGATGATGCTAGTCGGGCGGGTGGGTGCGGGCAGCGAACGGTTGAAAAGCATGCATTTGGTTTTACTAGCGTTTAAGAGCAGTTGGAGGCCACGGAAGGAGTGTTGTATGGCATTTGGAGGTTAGTTAGCACAGTGTCCAAGGAAGGGCCAGATGTATACAGAATGGTGTCGTCTGCGTAGAGGTGGATCAGGGAATCTCCCGCAGCAAGAGCGACATCATTGATATATACAGAGAAAAGAGTCGGCCCGAGAATTGAACCCTGTGGTACCCCCATAGAGACAGCCAGAGGTCCGGACAACATGCCCTCCGATTTGACACACTGAACTCTATCGGAAAAGTAGTTTGTGAACCAGGCGAGGCAGTCATTAGAAAAACCAAGGCTATTGAGTCTGCCGATCAGAATACGGTGACTGACAGAGTCGAAAGCCTTGGCCAGGTCGATGAAGACGGCTGCACAGTACTGTCTTTTATCGATGGCGGTTATGATATCGTTTAGTACCTTGAGCATGGCTGAGGTGCACCTGTGACCAGCTCAAAAACCAGATTGCACAGCGGAGAAGGTGCGGTGGGATTTGAAATGGTCAGTGATCTGTTTATTAACTTGGCTTTCGAAGACTTTAGATAGGTAGGGCAGGGCAGGATGGATATAGGTCTGTAACAGTTTGGGTCTAGGGTGTCACACCCTTTGAAGAGGGGGATGACAGCGGCAGCTTTCCAATCTTTAGGGATCTCGGACGATATGAAAGAGAGGTTGAACAGGCTGGTAATAGGGGTTGCAACAATGGCGGCAGATAGTTTTAGAAAGAGAGGGTCCAGATTGTCTAGCCCAGCTGATTTGTACAGGTTTTGCAGCTCTTTCAGAACATCTGCTGTCTGGATTTGGGTGAAGGAGAAGCTGGGGAGGCTTGGGCGAGTAGCTGCGGGGGAGGCAGAACTGTTGGCCGGGGTTGGAGTAGCCAGGAGGAAGGCTTTGGCCAGCCGTTGAGAAATGCTTATTGAAATTTTCGATTATCATGGATTTATCAGTGGTGACCGTGTTACCTAGCCTCCAGCTGGGAGGAGGTGCTCTTATTCTCCATGGAATTTACAGTGTCCCAAAACGTTTTGGAGTTCGAGCTACAGGATGCGAATTTCTGCTTGAAAAAGTTAGCCTTTGCTTTCCTGAACAGTTGCATATCGTGGGGACTATTCGATGCTATTCCAGTCCGCCACAGGATGTTTTTGTGCTGGTCAAGGGCAGTGAGGTCTGGAGTGAACCAAGGGCTATATCTGTTCTTAGTTCTGCATTTTTTGAACGGGGCATGCTTATCTAAGATGGTGAGGAAATTACTTTTAAATAATGACCAGGCATCCTCGACTGACGGGATGAGGTCAATATCCTTCCAGGATACCCGGGCCAGGTCGATTAGAAAGGCCTGCTCGCAGAAGTGTTATAGGGAGCATTTGACAGTGTAGAGGGATGGTCATTTGACCGCGGACCCATAGTGGATACAGGCAATGAGGCAGTGATCGCTGAGATCCTGATTGAAAACAGCGGATGTGTATTTGGACAGCAAGTTGGTCAGGATAATGTCTGTGAGGGTGCCCATGTTTACGGATTTAGGGTTGTACCTGGAGGGTTCCTTGATGATTTATGTGAGATTGAGGGCATCTAGCTTAGATTGTAGGACTGCCGGGGTGTTAAGCATATCCCAGTTTAGGTCACCTAACAGAACGAACTCTGAAGCTAGATGGGGGGCGATCAATTCACAAATGGTGTCCGGGCACAGCTGGGGAGCGGAGGGGGGGGGGGGTCGATAGCAGGCGGCAACAGTGAGAGACTTATTTCTGGAGAGGTTAATTTTTTAAAGTTAGAAGTTCAAACTGTTTGGTATAGACCTGGAATGTAAGCCTGCAGAGTCCTGTCATACTCCTCCCCCCTTGGCAGTTCTATCTTGACGGAAAATGTTGTAGCTGGGTATGGAAATCTCAGAATTGTTGGTGGCCTTCCTAAGCCAGGATTCAGACACGGCCAGAACATCAGGGTTGGCGGAGTGTGCTAAAGCAGTGAGTAAAACAAACTTAGGTAGGAGGCTTCTGATGTTGACATGCATGAAACCAAGGTTTTTCCAATCACAGAAGTCAACAAATGAGGGTGCCAGGGGAAAAGCAGGGCCTGGGTTTCCCTCCAAATCACCCGAGGAACAGAGGAGGAGTAGGATGAGGGTACAGCTAAAGTCTATCAAAACTGGTCGCCTAGAGCTTTGGGGACAAAGAATAAAAGGAGCAGATTTCTGGGCGTGGTAGAATAGACTCAGGGCATAATGTGCAGACAGGGGTGTGGTGGGGTGCGGGTACAGCGAAGGTAAGCCCAGGCACTGACTGATGATAAGAGAGATTGTATCTCTGGATAAGCTGGTTATAATGGGTGAGGTCACCGCATGCATGCGTCGGAGGTGGGACAAAGGAGATAGGGGTATAATGAGTGGAACTAGGGGCTCCATTGTAAACTAAAACAATGATAACTAATTGTTGAGGCTGTAATCGAACCCACAAATGCTCCAGATACTCAACTAGTCTAAAGAATTGCTTCTTTAAAATCAGAACAGTTTTCAGATGTGCTAACATAATTGCAAAATGGTTTTCTAATGATCAATTAACCTTTTAAAAGGATAAACTTGGATTAGCTAACACAAAGTGCTATTGGAACACAGCAGTGATGGTTGCTGATAACGCGCCTCTGTACGCCTATGTAGATATTCCATTCATCTTTTCCTGTGGCAGTCCTCATGAGAGCCAGTTTCATCATAGCGCTAGCTGGTTTTTGCAATTTCAAAGTTCTTGAAATTTTCCACATTGATTGACCTTCATGTCTTAAAGTAATGATGTACTGTCATTTCACTTTGCTTATTTGAGCTGTTCTTGCCATAATATGGACATGGTTCCTTTCCAAATAGGGCCATCTTCTGTATACTACCCCTACCTTGTCACAACGCAACTGATTGGCTCAAACGCATTAAGTGGAAAGAAATTCCACAAGTAACTTTTAACAAGGCACACCTGTTAATTGAAATGCATTCTAGGTGACGACCTCATGAAGTCGGTTGAAAGAATGCCAAGAGTGTGCAACGCTCTCATCAAGGCAAAGGGTGGCTACTTTGAAGAATCTCAAATATAAAACATACATTTGGATTTGTTTAACACTTTTTTGGTTACATGATTCCATGTGCTATTTCATAGTTTTGATGTATTCACTATTATTCTACAATGTAGAAAATAGTACAAATAAAGAAAAACCCTTGAATGAGTAGATGTCCCCAAACTTTTGACTGGTACTGTATATATATAGGCTACTCGTTCAAGAGCTAGAGAGAGGGGGCCAGTGGAGATGCATGAATTGCGCAAGAAGGGAACACTGAAGAAGGCAGAGAGATGTGTCAGTTAGAAGATAATTAATATATTAAACGCATCATTCGTATAGCCTATATAATAGACTACATATTATAGGCCTCCTAAAATGAATCTAGGCGACAACCTGTGCTATAGGCAAATGTAAAAGGCAACAAAAAAAATACATCTGCTTGATTGGTCCTTTTAAGTAGGTGGGTGTGCATGTATGCACTCACAAATTCTCTATGTCCATTCAGAAAGTTTCCTAAAATAGGAATAGCCTGTCTGGACTCTAATCAGACAAAAAAAAAGTGTCTTGTTGCAAGGTCAGCATATGTGTGAGGAATAACAACAGGTGCCAATTTCCTCTCTTATTAAATGGGGTACAACTAAATGAAACATAGCCAAGCTCCTTAAATGATTCATCCTATAGGATGCATAGCTTATATCCTCATAATTTCAGTCTAATGGTAATAGTGAAGTTGCAGAGAAAAGCCATGTTTCTTTTGAGTCTGATCTGCGCCAATCCTCCCCACATCGGTTGTTTGTGGCCGTGTACATTGGCCTGGCCAATGTACAATGGCTTGGCCGTAACCTCAAATTCCAAGACCATCACAGCCCGACTTTCAATTTGAAATATGTCACTTTTCAAGCAGGTTAGCATTTTTTGGTCATGAATCTTGTTCTGGAGGTAGCTCTGCAGGGGTCACTAGCTAGCACAGCCACAAAGTCATACATTCAGATTTTAAACCTAACCTTAACCACACTGCTAACCCTAACGCTTAAATTAAGACAGTCTAATTTTTGTTTTCATACATTTTTACAATATAGCCCATTTTAACTTTGCTGCTGGCCTAAGGAGAAAAAAAAATCACTCAGTTCTGCCTCCAGAACAAGACTCATGACAATAAACATCAACCAGTCTTTTTTAAAGCCAAGATTAAAATGATTAAAGCCTGTAATTTCTCAGACAACAACCCAATGTTGTTTGAGTCATTGAGGTATCTGATGTTATCACCGACTCATCCTAGCCACTGAAAATCATATCGACACATTATCTTGGCCTACTCATGGATTACTGAACATGTTGTTAACTGACCCCTTAACATCAAGTTTCTTTCCCAGGATATTAACAGATAAAACTAAAAATAGGCCTGGTAGAACATTCCCAGGATTCCCTCAAGAACAACTACATCCATTGAAAACATAACTGTGCTGAGGTCAAAATATTCAATTTTCATAAAGAAAAAGCTCTCTTCCAGTCAATCTTCAAGTAGGCAGCATATTAACATGACACTGTCAACAACATCATTATGCTTCTGTTCTCCAATGTATCACTCCTGTCCTTTAAAGGTTCAGGGTCATTCCATTTCATTACGGCAAGCCATGACACCCACCATCTCAGATTGTTCTAAAATCATTTCTGTAATTAGACAAAGATACGATTATCATTCCTGCAACATTATTTTGTTTAAATATAATTTTATCTCTGAGAAATTCAGCTAATTGATTGCACTCAAATTGGGCATTTTAATTTATAGTAATCAATAAATATACTACCTAATGTAACCGATGTGAAATGGCTAGCTAGTTAGCGGGGTGCGCGCTAATAGCATTTCAATCGGTGACGTCACTCGCTCTGAGACCTTGAAGTAGTTGTTCCCCTTGCTCTGCAAGGGTGCGGCTTTTGTGGAGCGATGGGTAACGATGCTTCGAGGCTGGCTGTTGTCGATGTGTGCAGACGGTCCCTGGTTCGAGCCCGGATAGGGGGGAGGAGAGGGACGGAAGCTAAACTGTTACACTAACATCCAATTTGGACCAAATTTTTCCTAACAATAAGTAAGACATGAGGAAGACATTCCAAAAAGCCACCCACGGACCCCCCACACCAATTAGCATACAGTTCTTTATGTTTGACAAATTGTATGGATCTTGCAGTTCAGCGTATTGTTTCTTCATTCTATGTAACGTATTCTCAGTGAATTTGGTGACGTTTTTCTCCCGTTAATGGAAATTAGTCATTAAAGTTGTTAGGTTTATGTCCCATCCTACATTCTGGTAAAACCGGTTCAAACCACTAGATGGCGATGTTCCTGCTATTAGGTAGCATATTTTTCTACATATTGGTTTCCTTAGCCTGTAAGCAGTTTATGGACAATGTATGACAGCAACCCATGCTTTGGTTTGTTTACCTGACCACTTCAATGTTTTGCATTTGTTGCACAAATCCAATGCAAGTCAATGGTACCTTTATTAGCATTTTCACATTTCTTATCCAAATCATCATTGAGTTACACAATCAATTGTTTTATACTTTAGGGTGATTTGGACATAAAGTGTGAAAATGCTAATATAGGTACCATTGACTGGCATTAGATGTGTCACAAATGCTAGAAAGTTAGCATTCGAAACAGTGGACAACAAAACCAAAGCATGGATTTCTGTCAACCTTGTCCATAGACTGAATACAGGGTAAGGAAACCAAAATGTCCTTTTGTAACCTGGAACAGCACCATCTAGTGGTCAAAACCTGGTAATTTCAGGATGTAGGATGGGACATAAACCTAACTTCAATGACTCCTTTATCTGACCAGGAATATTTAAATTATTATTATTTTTTAATTTTTTTTAATCACAAAAATCACTGGGAATACATCATGTAGGATGAAGAAACAATACTCCCGTGCCACAGCTCCATACTACTTGTCAGACAGAGAACTGATACTATATAGTCGTTGTTGGGTGGGATTGGTGTGGGGTGTATCCATGTGGGGGCTTTTGACAATTTCTTTGAATTTCTCATGTCTAACTCATCGCAAGAAAAAAAAGTTTGGTCCAAATCAGATGTTTGGTACTATATTTATTGAATATTACATGAATCCTAACAATTAAAATGGTACATTTGCAATCGATTATCTAAATTTCTCAGAGATCAAATTATATTTCAGTAAAATCTTACCTTATTTGCACACACTGTATATATACTTTTTCTATTGTGTTATTGACTGTATGTTTGTCTATCCCATGTGTAACTCTGTGTTGCTGTTTGTGTCGCACTGCTTTGCTTATCTTGGCCAGGTCGCAGTTGTAAATGAGAACTTGTTCTCAACTAGCCAGCCTACCTGGTAAAATAACAATAATAATGTTGCAGGAATGCTAATGTTATCTGTTCCTAACAACAGAAACAATATCAGGGCAATCTGAGATGGTGGATGTCGAAATCCACTTTCTTGGGCTTTTTGAGGTGGAATGACCCTTCAATAATAATTTTAGAGAGAGGAGCAGGAAAAACCCTAGAAATCAATCCAGTCTATACATGTCATTACAGTTCAATTACCCAAAGTAGCTCTAGGTAGCTTATAGCATGACCAAGGAAATGCAAAGCCAATGCAGGCCTCGACTAATTGTGAAAAATAATTTATGGATGTAAACATCAGCAGAAAAAGATACAGGATGGAATCCAAGCTTATCAAAAAACTATAAAAACATTGAAGAAAATACAGTAGCGGAAAGCGAAGGATGTTTTGTGTAAGCACAATATTATTGAGCATCCCTTTATATTCATCAAAGTGAGTGAGCTACCATGACAACAGTCCCTACCTATTGGTCCTGTGTGGCTCAGTTGGTAGGGCATTGCATTTGCAATGCCAAGGTTGTGGGTTTGATTTCCACGGGGAACCAGTAAAAATGAAAATGTATCCACTCACTACTGTAAGTCGCTCTGGATAAGAGCGTCTGCTAAATGACAAATGTTTATGTAAACAAGACCACGGGATGTAGGCTACAAAGGTACATCAGTTCAAATGTAGCTCGCAATTCTTAGATCAAACCCTGCCTGGACGTAAAGACAAGTAATCAATAAATAGAATTGCAATTAATCAAGCCAGTAAATTAACATCAGCTGAGAGCAATTACATTATGCGCTCATCTTCCTCAAGTCACAACCATATTGCATAGTGGCGGTAATGCTGCAATCCTATTCGCTACATGTTCACTAGTGAGGAACGTCATTTTCAGAGGGTCAAAACTCACATCCATCACCTTGTCAATTCCTACTGCTCATCATCCAGCCCCAACAATAGGATCTAACTTATTCATGTAGATACATAATAAGGTGCCTGAAAATCCTCCACTACTGGTGGTAGTGGTGAGAATTGTCCCCTGATAATATAGATGTGTTACTGTTTAATTAACTGCCTTTTCTGTATGTTCTGTGTGTAGTCCATGATGGGGCTTTGGAAATAAGCATGAAAAGTATTGGATATTAGGCTACTGCTCAGACCTATGATTTCATATGAATTGAAAGAATGTCAAGAAGAAATGACCTTCATTCATCTTTGGATGTTGCCAAATTTAATTTTTGGGACATATGATGCACATGGAATTCTTAAAGAGCCTTTTGTGTGTTCTAGCCACTTGACAAAAATACGTAATTCAATCTCTCCATCATGACTCACCTTAAACAAATATGAAATAAAGTAGGAAGTTGGATATCCTTCTGTTGGGTGGCAAATATGTACCAGTGCAATGGCAAATACTCAAATTATACTTACTGTGATTTTGGCATGATCGAGCAAAGCCAATGTACATAATCGCACAATAGGGACAACCAATGGTGTTCTATTATATATGGGGTAAATTATATCTATGGTTACTGAGAAGTAGATGCTTGTTCCCTTAAGCCATGTGCCATTTTTTTCCAACCACGACACTGATGTTATTATGGCAACGTTGGAATAGGATTTTTAGATGTCAAAATGCACAGAACACTTCTCACCTCAGTGTACAATGCAGTTAGAGAGGAGGCTTTGAAAATTGGCTGTCCATCTTACCATATACGCGCACCCATCCTTGTTGCTGACATAAAGAATCCCGCAGGATTCGGTCCACCAATGGATCCAAGGAAAGAAGTCCACCATGAAGAGAATCCACGTCGCCTGTGACTAAGTCGGTCTGCATACTAGAATCACCTTTCCAATAACTTCCAAGTAGAAACTGTGTCCAAATCGGAAAGTCCACGACGTAACGTTAATCATCAAAAGGAAGCAATGACGTTAGCTACTTAATTTAACTGCTGGTGAGTTAGCTTTATGTCAAAACATTACAGTTTAACCGGGCTAAATTCTCGCGTTTACTAGCTCGCGCTAGCTATTTCATTGTTTGGTATAAACTAGCGTTCCAGCTAGTTAGACGAAAGCCCTACCATCATGTTTTCTTTCATACTACTTACTGCGGGCTAGCAATCAACATTGTATTGCTGTCTAGTGGTAACAATAACAGTTTTTAGCTACACACTGTTGACATTGTCGCCAACGGTCTTGTTCCCATATCCTCCTTACCCAGCGATCAGAGGTAGAGTGCTGCTCCAACAGGACCACGCGCAGAAAAAGTCCCGAACGTCTAGTACTATCCCCTTGTTATTCCAAGCAAATGTGTAGATAGCCAAATAAGTTTGTGTAGCCGTGACGTCACTGATTCGCCCATTCTTGAATACAGGAACCGGTACTCACGAGGTAGGGTTTCTCTTCCCTCTTCCATGGGGGTCACATTTATTATCCAAACCCAAATTTCCACTTCTATCGCATGCCAGCGCAAGATTATTGGGATCCAGGAGAGAGCAGAGGATCACAGAGCCAATCGTTTACGCATGGGTTCAAGGCAAAGGGGTGTGCCCTGCTGTGTCAGATTACACATGAACAAGAGTAAGAACAATTATTTAGAAGCGTCTATGATGTGCATATATTATGAACAGATTTTTTGTAAATTATTAGAAATCTTTGAAACACAGACTCCAGCAATGGGACACACTTGAATTGTATTAACATTGCAAATATAGGTCTGATGTAGGCTGCAATTGAATATACTATTTCACTAATAAAAACATGGTGCAGCAACTAATGTTCTATTTGATACATTGAATTGATACCTAGCTAATTGTCTTATTTGATTACCATTTAAAATATACAAAGTTGTCTTCAAGTGAGTGAATTAAACTACCATACCTCAATTATGTTTTTGCTAGTTTTATAATTTATATCATCAATAGATTACATACTACTTTCAGCATGTCTTATACATGCTTATTTCAATTATGTATATAAACCATTGGTTTATGTCTTTTCACTCATTCTTCTCACAACACCAAACTATGTACTATGTCTCCCCACTGTGGTAAGTATAGTCTGTTGAGAATTCCACCTCAAAATCATAACCCCAGTCATTAACCCAGTAATCTGTTAACTTGCAAAGATAATGCACACATGATAAATTATGGTGGTTCTGATATTTTATTATTTAAAATATTTTGATAGTACATGCAATGGTCGAGAGATTCCACTTTGGTCAGTTTAACCATATTAGACCTTCTCTGGGCCCATATTTGATTGTGACACATTGTTTATCTTCAGTTTTTGCTTGCTTTAGCTGTGACTTCAGCTGCAAATAGAAATAAGAATGCATCACTCTCAAGTCATAGATATTCAGTCAGTATACATCCACACAATGTCAAAGTGGGTAGAAAAGGTTTCCAATATAACACATCCAGGATGCATAATGTGCTGTGTAGATAAGGAAAATAAACAAATGAGATAGACTTGAATTACGATCCTGCACAAAATCATTTGATAGTCATACTCACGTTGAGTCGTGAGCTTGGACAGAATGGGGATAATAATGTCCTCAAGATGTCTCCTCTGCTCAATGAAGTCTTGAATAGATGGGTTCTTGGCATTCTGGATCCAATCCGACTTTACTGAGCAGGTGTTTGTACATATGATCTAGGTAGAGAGAGAAAAAAGTTGTAAAAAGGACAAGAGAGGGAGATGTCTACTGGGAGTATAATAGTTTATTGAGTTAATGTAATTGTGTTACCTTATCCTCCTTGTTGAGTTTCCCTTGAACCTTCTCTGGGTCAGCAATGGTGTCTCTCACATGTGTTATGTAGGACTGCAAGTCCTGCTTAGCCTCTGGAGTGTAATAATGATCTTAATAATGATGTTTTTACATGCAGCACATGCTATGAAAGGAAGTGCATCTCATATATCTCATCTATCTCTCACACACACACACGCACACACACACTGGCCTCATCCAGAAGATTATAAAAGTGCCTGACTCTCATATTTTCATTCTATCTCACCTGCCCAAGTAAGATATTGTGCACAATCCATTTTAGAATAACGGGAGGCAACTTCCATGGCTCTCTCCCTGCGGAAGTTCTTCGCCTGCATGTCGGCACCAAGTTCCACCAAAGTTTTCACTGTCTCAAGCTGGCCCCAGAGGGCTGCACAATGCAGTGGGGAATAACCTGTATTTGAAAATCAAAATGACCATGGTATTGTGTATTATTACTAGAGATGTGATCCTTTGATGTTTAACAAGTGTGTGTGGTGTGTGTGTGTGTGTGTGTGTGTGTGTGTGTGTGTGTGTGTGTGTGTGTGTGTGTGTGAGCCATGTAGTCTAGTTCCAATTATATTGTTGGAACTTGGGACACCTACCTCTTGCAGTACACTCGTTAACATGAGCTCCATGCTTCAAAAGTTCCCGCACGGTGGTGCTTCTTCCCAGCATACATGCGATGAAAAGTGCATTTCTACCCATTTCATCCTTTTCCCAGAACAAATCATCTGGTGGCTCTTCATTGCCAGAAAGGCACTCGTTTTCCAAATGTTTTTGTAGACCTTCGATGTCTCCAGTCAAAGCATAGTGAAATACAGCATTTTCTTCAATTGACTGCATTGTTCTGGTATAGCGTAGTATGCTGTGGTTCATTGGCAAAGTAATTTTGCTAGATAAATAAATTACACGTATTGTTTCCATGGATACAAGGGTCACTCCTTTTTCCTTCCCTACTAACACCAATCCTTAAAAGAAAAGGAAACGATGACTACCTGTATTGTCTTTTTGTCATTTGATTGGTGTGGAAAGTGCAACGTTATATACACACACGAAAGACGTGGAAAGTGTATAATCCCCACAAACATTTACTCATTCTTGTGTTTTCCTGTGCAATGCGCACATCGGAACTATGTGCTAGTGGAATACCAGCCAATAATCGTTCCGAGGGGGGACCTTGCGCTGAAATACACAACAATGCACATTTCCTGTCGATTGTAATTTTATGGAATGTCTAAAGAAAGCGTAGCTTGTGATTCTGCAATGTAGCTTTTGAAATATTGGCGATCTGTCACTTTGCTAGACGTTCGAATGGAAATATAAGGTAAGTATTTGTTTTCGACCTGCATATTTTCTTGATCCAGTAACGATAGCATTTCTCCATGGAAAATATGTGTGTTTAGCTAACCTAGCCAGACCGTTAGCTCTAGCAAGGAGGCGGCTAGCTAACGTTAGCTGCTTTCCTGAAAGTTGGCTAGAGTAGCCAGCTAGCTTGCTAAATGCTAACATTCGATGTTAGCGAGATATCTTTTATTTATTTAGAATTAAATGCAGTCTGCTAGCTACATAGCCCTCTAAATATAACAATTAGCTAGCTAGTAAGCGTCAGTTATTTCCTAGCTTAGTTTGAGTCTTTGTCTAATAGTAGCTTGTTTTTCTAGCTAGTTTGTTAGCTACAGTAGTTAGATTTCAATCTCATCTGGATCAACAGTACCTAGCTATTAGCCTATCGGCCTGTTAACTGGTCAGCTATCTACCAATACATTTCGAATAGGGTACACATTTTCTAGCTAGTTGTCATAACTAGTCATTACTTGCATATCATGGTGACCTCAATATGGGAAACACTGTGTGTTTTTCCTCTGTATGTTACAGTAGTAGTTGCTTGTGTGGGCTAACATCCCTCCTTATAATAAATTGGAACTTATCCCTCCTTTGTTTTTCCATTCACAAAGGTTGGCAAAAAGTTGTGGGACCAAAGGTTGTTTTTCTGTGCATGGACGGAAAGCCAATGCGCAGGTATGTGATGATTTGAGCTTTTTTTGTGTGGCTTAAATGTTTATATCTCATTCAGTTAAAAATGAATGCTCATCCTTTGACATCCAATGACAATTGTGTCCTCGCTTAGTTAATCATTCTTCATGACAAATTATAGAAATTTCTAAGTGGCCGTTTTTTATTATTATGTAGGCTAGGTTTGCTGGAAATCGTAAAATCAACATGTATAAAAATGTAATCAAAATGAATGGGGGTTGAGTTCTGTATGCTTCTATTATATAAGTGGAGTAGGATGCTTCACCTATGATTATTTGGAAATGACCCCAAACCAGTGAGGTGTCTTGGGGCTGGTTAGACAAGTTTTTCTCAACTCAACAATGTACATCACATCAATGGAGTTGAGTGGAAACGAATGTGGCTGGTCTGAACCTCTGACTACATCAAGTCGCTGTCAGTCGATACTTATAAAAAAGACATTTCTTAAACCTTTGTGGTGCCCCTATGTTTGTCTTCTGTAGCTGCTTGGCTTTCAATGTTTGCTGAAATCCATACTTTTTAAAGAAAACTTTCATAAAATGCAACCACTGGCTGTTTCCTCCTATCAACTGACAGCAACTCCATGTAGTCGGAGGTACACGCCGCCGACAGTCGTTGCAACCCAACTCCACAGAGATGAGAAACCCAGCTAGGGGGTTGGTGAAACTGGGAGTGCTAGGCCTGTAGCCAGTATCACTTGCATCAATAACCAAATAGCTGTGGTGCCATGTTTCAAGGCCAATTTGAGTCTTTGTGGTTTGACAAATTCATCCATGTAGAATCAAAGAAAGACCTTATTTAGGCCGGTAAGTATTGATGTACCTTGGACCTCGTGTAAAACTAGATTTGAAAGACAGTCCTCATTTGTTCTGTGTAATAGCTTATGCTCCATTTACATAGTGTAGGAGGTCAGAGAAAGTATCCTGTTGCCACTGCAAATTGAGCTATAATTGGAAGAGTTGATTACTGTTTGGCAACAAGAATTGCTCAGGCAGTTGCTCGGGGGGTAACAGATGCTAGCTGAAGAGGCCTTGGATTGCACTGTAGACATTGTAAGTCATAGCCTAGTTGAAAGGGGATGTTTCTGTCTTGGTACTTGGTTCTTTCACATATAGACCTCAACTGTCCTTAGTTCAGACATAGCTGATGTCTGTTTAGCTAAGGAATTAGACTATTGTGTCAACTTTGATTCTGGCTCCCACCAATACCAACATTGACAGTACCAACAAGACCAATTATTAACTTTGATTAGGTTTTGTGGTGGCTGTTTTTTTATGATAAATCAGTGTTGGATTGTGGATGTTTATCCCTGATCTCTGGCTTTATGTGTCTGTTCTGCAGGGGTACAAGTGCACGCCCAGACAATACCGGAATGGACATCACCGCACGCTGCACACTGGGTGACCCCAACAAGCTCCCGGAGGGTGTGCCCCAGCCGGCACGCATGCCCTATGTGTCGGACAAGCACCCTCGCCAGACGTTAGAGGTCATCAATCTGCTACGCAAGCACAGGGAACTGTGTGATGTCGTGTTGGTGGTTGGCGCCAAAAAGATATATGCCCACCGGGTGATCCTGTCGGCCTGCAGCCCTTACTTCAGGGCCATGTTCACAGGCGAGCTGGCTGAGAGTCGGCAGACTGAGGTTGTGATCCGGGACATTGACGAGCGGGCCATGGAGCTTCTCATTGACTTTGCCTACACTTCGCAGGTTACTGTAGAGGAGGGCAACGTGCAGACGCTGCTGCCCGCCGCTTGTCTGTTACAACTGGCCGAGATTCAGGAAGCTTGCTGCGAGTTTCTCAAGCGTCAGTTGGACCCCTCCAATTGCCTGGGTATCCGTGCATTTGCTGACACCCACTCCTGCCGCGAGCTACTGAGGATAGCTGACAAGTTTACACAGCACAACTTTCAAGAGGTGAGGTGGTCTCTCTTTTTCATACATGTGAGTCTGTGCACTCACTCTCTGAGGCACAATCTTGAATCTGTTTATTTTATTATTTAGAAAATGTTGCTTGTCTTGACATTTTTGTTTTAGGATTAGTTAGTCACTTAGTTTAGCTATTAATTTGAAAATCCACACTGGTTACCCGTTAGTGAACTCCAGAGAGAGTCAAATTTTAGCCCCACAGCCTTTCTACATTGTCAAAAAAAAAATCACACCCAGTTTAGTATTTCTATTAATTTAAATCCCCATGTTATTTGTATCCTCAGGAAATAACTGCCGTTGATCTTTCAGAATTTTCAAATGTCAATTAGATGCTGCTGCCGGTTTAACTTTACTGCCTTTCCATTCATCATTCTATTGAGCACAGCCCCTGTCTTTTTTGTGGGCTTTTAACAGGTTTCAACTGGTGAAAGGATGACTGAAGTAATTTAGCTTACTTTGCCCTCAGGTGATGGAGAGTGAGGAGTTCATGCTGCTTCCAGCCAACCAGCTGATAGACATTATCTCCAGCGATGAACTGAATGTGCGAAGTGAAGAGCAGGTTTTCAACGCAGTCATGGCCTGGGTTAAGTACAGCATTCAGGAGCGCCGGCCACAGCTGCCACAGGTGATAGCTGCTATGTAAACACTTGATTATTTCAAAGTATGAGATAGAATGTTCTTTTCCATTACTCAAACTTTATACACATTTTAGTTTTAATTCAAAAAGGAAATGTAAGAGATAAGACTAGCGACAGTGTGAAATCGAAAGTGTGTTATTCCACGTGGTAAGTCATTGATTCAGGATTTGTTTTCTGGTTGTAGGTCCTCCAGCATGTTCGTCTTCCTCTTCTGAGCCCTAAATTTCTGGTGGGAACGGTGGGATCAGACCCCCTCATCAAAAGTGATGAGGAGTGCAGAGACCTGGTTGATGAGGCAAAGAACTACCTCCTCTTGCCCCAAGAGCGACCTCTAATGCAAGGGCCAAGAACACGGCCCCGGAAGCCCATCCGGTGTGGAGAAGTGCTGTTTGCAGGTTAGTGTCTTAGAACTGTTTAACATTACAGCTTTCTTTCAGTACGTGTGTCTGATCACATCTGCTTATAAAAGGTTTTCAAAATAACAGTCATGCCTAGTTTGGCCAACATGTTGTCCATTGAATATACAAAATATTCCAAAGGTTAGGGTTAGAGGAGACAAAGTCCTACAAAGTGTTTTATTTCCTCTTTCATATTCGAAGTTGGAGGGTGGTGCAGTGGGGATGCCATTTCCAGTGTGGAGCGATATGACCCACAGACCAACGAGTGGCGCATGGTGGCTTCCATGAGTAAGAGGCGCTGTGGAGTGGGGGTCAGTGTCCTTGATGATCTTCTCTATGCTGTCGGCGGCCATGACGGGTCCTCATATCTCAACAGTGTGGAAAGGTTAACATTTTTTTCCCTGTTTCTAAAACAATGTCCACGTGTCACCACCTCGTTAATGTTTATTTATAGGGCCTCATCCCAAATGGCACTATGTCCCCTACTGTATATAGTGCTCTGGTCAAGGTAGTGCACTAAATAGTAAATATTGGAACACCTGCCAGATCTTATCAAGAGGCTTATCTTCCTTCCATTGCTTATCTTACTGTACTGTACTAAAATCACTCTCCACAACAGGTATGACCCCAAGACCAATCAGTGGAGTAGTGATGTGGCTCCCACCAGCACGTGCAGGACCAGTGTGGGTGTGGCTGTCCTGGGAGGGTATCTGTACGCAGTAGGGGGCCAAGATGGAGTATCGTGTCTCAACATTGTTGAAAGGTGACTATACAGTGTGTTCTATCAAGCTGAGGTGAAGACAAATTATCTTGCAATACTGAAAGTATTATAATAAACATTTTTACATGCATTCTAAAATATCACAGAAAGCTGACTCCTCTGAGTAATCTGACTGTATGCATGATCTGTTGCAGATATGACCCCAAGGAGAACAAATGGACACGCGTGGCCTCGATGAGCACCAGGCGCCTGGGTGTAGCTGTGGCTGTACTGGGGGGCTTCCTCTATGCAGTGGGAGGCTCTGATGGCACGTCCCCTCTCAATA
The DNA here is from genome assembly GCF_034236695.1 of Oncorhynchus nerka. NCBI lineage: Eukaryota > Metazoa > Chordata > Actinopteri > Salmoniformes > Salmonidae > Oncorhynchus > Oncorhynchus nerka. The sequence continues at coordinate 74,001,538 of NC_088415.1, read as the reverse complement.
CAGGTACATGTGAATTACTTAGAAAACAGTACAGTAGCTTTCATTGGTCAGCACATCACTAAAAGGGTGTATACTACTTTATTTATTTATACTTATAAGTCACATGAGAAGCTTTAGAGATCCTAAGAAAAGAGATCCGAGAATCACATAAATGCCCACAAAGTTCCCTACAGATATCTTTATCGTATTAGTTAGGCACCAAATGGAAGAAGACTGACTGAAACAGGGAGGAACCACCTGAACTTGTCCTTAAAAAAATACTTGTTTTTGTTTTCTTGCTGCGTTTTGCTACAGTGTACCCTAATGAATATGGCCCTGCTCTAACCTTTGCATGTTTGCGCTGCTCTTTTGTGAGCACAGTGGAGAGGTACAATCCGCAAGAGAACCGCTGGCACACCGTCTCTCCCATGGGCACCAGGAGGAAACACCTAGGCTGTGCAGTGTACCAGGACATGATCTACTCTGTAGGCGGTCGTGACGACACCACCGAGCTGAGCAGTGCCGAGCGCTACAACCCCAGGACCAACCAGTGGTCACCTGTTGTAGCCATGACTTCAAGACGTAGTGGGGTCAGTCTGGATCTCTTACATTAGACTTTTGATTGGTTTGGGTCTTTTATTTTAGGGTAAGCAGGCAAAGTGTTAGAGCTTTTGATCAAATCAGGTAATTTAATCAACTTTGTTGGGATGAACTAGATGAAGTGTGGAAGAATAGGAAATTAATCAAACGTTGGCTTTCACCTGTTGATGTTTGGAGCATTGGTTGTCTTGCAGGTTGGACTAGCGGTGGTAAATGGTCAGTTAATGGCTGTGGGCGGCTTTGATGGGACAACATATCTTAAAACAATAGAGGTCTATGATCCTGACGCTAACACATGGAGGTAGGTAACTGCATGCAAGAGGTTACTTAAGATGTATTACCCTAAGAGTGCTTGTGTTGAACCTGAGAGAACCTGTTATTCATTTTCTTCTTGTCCTCCAGACTCTACGGTGGAATGAACTACAGGCGACTTGGAGGAGGGGTTGGTGTTATCAAAATGACTCACTGTGAATCCCACATATGGTAACGCCACCAGTTTAAAGGACTCACCGTCGCTTGTGCCTCTGAAAGAAACATTGTTTATCGTGCAAGGAAGGAAGACTATATTAACTTTAACTCGTCCACAGCCGTGTAATTGGCAAGCCAAGGAAATGTCTTGAGTGACTACAAGATGTGTCAAGTCTGGAAGGCTTCTCATCTAGTAGTCTATGGTTCATCTCTCTATTCTGTACTTCCTGTATTATGACTTGACACGCCAAGCCAGCCAAGGCCAAGAGGAACCAACTGAATAGGCCTGCATCAATCACATGAGGAACTATTATTTATGACATCACTGCGGCAAACACTTAATTTCCCCTTTTTCTGTTACTGAAATGGAATGATGCAGCTGCACTTTAGGATACAGTTCAGAATTTTGCTGTGTGACCTGTTATACTATACCAACATTGAGTTTACATTTAAATATTAAATGGGGCATGACGAAGAATCGTCAAAGAGAACTGATGTTTAACTGAAAATGTAGGATGTGGTCGCATTGCTTCTCCTGATCTTCATTGTGAACAGTTGTTTGAATCTCCTCTAAATTGAAAGCACTGTGATTATAATTATTTTAGAATATCTTATTTTTTGGCTGTTTTTATTGGAGGTAGACACTGAGCATAACATGGAGTTCTATATTCACAACTGGGGGTCAATTGTTGGCCGACTAAGATGTTAGCACTGTGCTGCTTACACAATATTATACTGAGTATACCAAGTATTAAGAACACCTTCCTAATAATGAGTTGCACCATACCATGTTCGAAGGCACTTAAATGTTTTCTCTTTTCCACCATCAATGGCACACATACACTAACCATGTCTCACAACTTAAAAATCCTGTTTCCTCCCCCTCATCTATACTGATTGAAGTGGATTTAACAAGTGACACCAATAAGATCTTGCACCTGGATTCACCTGGTCAGTATGTAAGGGAAAGAGCAGGTGTTCTTAATGTTTTATATACTCAGTGTATATAACTGTTTCATACAAGATTGTTATTGCCCATTTAAGGCTGGATAACAGTTGATATTTTAGGAGCAAAACTCCTTGACACATCGCTTGTGCGTTTAACATTATATGACACATTTCAGAGACAGTCTTGCACTTTAATCTATTATAGATTATTCTCGAGGAATGAGTTGCATTGTGGTTAATCTAAAACACAGTAAGGAATAATAAACCGGTTGGTGTATTATGCATTTTAACCTATTATTTGGTGAGCATGCAAAACATGGATGGACATTCAGTAATATGCTTAATTGAAAAATGCAGTCTCATCTTAACCTTATCAGACCCGACCCAGGCAATCCCTAGGTGAAAAACCTGAAATACACTACTTTTATTTATCTGCCTGCGACGCCCTCAAATGTAGCCTCACGTTGAAGTGTTTTGCCATTTTCTTTTCAGGACAATCATGGCTACAAGTAGAACACAAAATAATTTGACATGAACAGTTGCATTTATGAGTTTTATTCACAAATGTCAATGAAAACAAGGTTCAGCAAGCAAGAACCTTATAGAAAAGGAATTTATAAAATTGCTCTAAGTATAAAAATGGTTTTCTCAGTTGGAAATAAATATCCAACTATTCAGTGACAGCTGTGTGGGATTTGTGGCAGCAACTGTGAGCTTATCACAGTATTATAGACACTATGTTCTGGGATGTCCAATCAATGTAGAAGAGCCTTTACCTTCTAACGACTCTTTTGGCTTGTGAGCAAAACAGTGCATGTTTGTAGGTATCTCAAGAGTTTCATAGTGGAGTCATAAGTTTGTAGTCAAACCGTTCAGACTTTAGACATTTTTGTGAGAACTGTCTTCCTTGTCTCACAAACACAGCTCCAGCTCAGCCGCTGTTAATCGCAGAAGAAATAGACGAATCCAATGCAAAAACCCAAAGCCTGTTTTAAAAGGGGTTAAGGCACTAAAACACACCAGCTTTACCGTGATACTCTAAGCATTTTAATGTCTATATAAATCCCATGTTACCATTGAGCATAAACATATTTCATCATGTGTTCTGCTGAAACTCTATCCCCATGCGTATGTATATCACCCAAATGTGTCATCTGCTCACAAGTAATTATTAGCCTTTACCGGTCATTCAGTGGTAGAGAAATTGCTACCTTCTGAAATGAATGTCCCTCATTCACGCATAAGTATGGAAGCGTTTTGGGGGAAATTGTTTAGGAAGAAAGATGAGGGATGCTTAATTTCTGCTGAAGGTCTGAGATCTCTTTATGAGCTTTAAGCCTTGATAAAACACGTGGCATTTTACCCATATTAACTGTTTTGGATTTGTCTGTGTACTGACAAAATAACCCATTCTGTTAATAAAAACCTTTTTTATTTCCAACTTTAATAAGCTCAAAAAACAATCTGTATTTGAACCATTTAGGAAATCACTGCACAGGGATTACAAGGCTAGTTCTCTGGGAAACTAGGCGTTGATAGTTTTCACTTAGCCACTTGATTCACTGTACTGTATATCTGGAAAGGATTGTGTGTGTGTGTATATATATATATATGAGAACTTCTGCCCAAGTTACTTGATGGCAATGGATTTACCATGTCTCAAACCTGATTATATAATAAATTATAAACTGGGTGGTTTGTGCCATGAATGCTGAAAGCCATGGTATATCAGACTGTATACCACAGTTATGACAAAACATTTATATTTACTGGTCTAATTACATTGGTACTCAGTTTATAATAGCAATAAGGTACCTCAGGTGTATGTGGTATATTGGCAATATACCACAGCTACGGGCTGTATCCAGGCACTGCATTGCGCCTAAGAACAGCCCTTAGCCATGGTATATTGGCCACAAATCACCCCCGGTAGCACAATTATGTCTACACTTTTAGCTTGTAATGAATAATATCTATAGAGAACAAATGCAGCAGGAATTGTTATTTTGTAATGTATGCACTTGCCTTTTCATACAATACAGGTACTTATGCTATTTACAGGAATATAAATGTCAAACAGTTTAATTTCATATGGACAGTAATTGTGAGGTTTACATGCAAATGTTGATTAGATGGGCATCTTCAGGAGGGCACATTCTGTCAGCAGCTGCAGGATGGTGGTGATGTAGGTAGGGCTTGCAATCTGTGAAGGAAAAGAGATAGCAGATCTGTTTCACTCATAGCATTTCATTAGGATCTAAAGTTCTAGATACTTCTCCAGATGTGTGCATGATATCTACCTTGATTTTTCCACTATGGTGAGAAGAACCCAAAGCCGTGGAGACCTGCATCAGTGACCCAGCGGACAATTCTATCCTGAAGTGCCTGAAGAAGTGTGACTGCAGCCCTTTGATGAACCTGGTGACCTCCTCGATGCTGACATCTGTTGTGTCATCCTGCCGCACACTGTCCCAAAGCTCCCAGGCATCTTGTGGGTGGATTGTGTACTTAACATCCATAGGGGGTAGTGTTGGAAGGGTCCAAACCAGTTTCAGGTATTGTATGTTGATGGTGGGGTGGCACCCAATCCACAGGGCTGCGAGCCACTGGAGGTTGGCAGAGTTGATACCAAGAGGGCCAAAGCAACAGTCAAATGTCTTTTCAAACCAGGATTTGACCAAAACTGTGAGAGACTCTGGTCCCCTGGTACAGAGCAAAGGCAAACTGACAAATTCTGATGGTAGTGATCGGAGATACTCTAAGTCACCGTTGACGCAGGTCAGCCAGCCACTCCACACAACCTTCTGAGCATCATATTTTGCAGCAAACGCTTGTCTGGAGAGAATCTGAGGATGAGAACAAAATATGACGTTGAACACCACAATCAGATTTCACAGAAGAATATAGCATGTACTGTAAACTACATTTAGAGAGAAAAAACCTTACCTGTATGAAAACCGTCTCAGCATCTTCATCAGTCTCTGCCAACCCAAGGACCACCGAAAAATTGACCTTGAAGCCCAATTCCTGGCCAACTTCAATCGCCAGGCCCTGTTGCTTCTCTGATACAATGAAAGCTGATAGATGCTTTGAATAGGATTTCAACTGAGTGTGTCTGAACTGGTACAAAGGTGTGACGTACGACAGCTCCCATTCTTTCGTCACCAGGAGTGCCACTTGGTCTGGGTCAACCTGTTTCTAGAGAGCAAAGAGAGAAGTCAGATGGCTGCAAATACAACACTCAAAGGATAATGTCTAAAAATATCAAACAGGGCTACAAGATCAAGCCTACACATTATTGAGTCTACACAATGATGTTGAATAGTTGTGAATACAACCACAATTGGTTTTAGCTACTTACTGTGATATCACGTGATTTTGGAGTTCTTCTACTTCTTGGTATTCTTAGAGCTGTCAGATGGCCTGATGTGTATCCCAGATTAGTTGCTTCAGCGCAGCTTCGCATGGATCGCCTGTAACTCTTGCTCCTTCGTTGTGTCAAGACATTGTTGAGTGGGGTCTTTACAATGCTGTAAAGAACATTATGTTATGATAGGTAGTGTAACATTTATTTTACACCAAGCAGTGTAAAATTAAAAAAGGAAAGCTGAAGTGATAAAAAGTAGAAAAACATTGTCACAAGCTAGCTAGCATGGCCTTGTTCTCTGACAGTATACGAAAGGGTTGATACTGCTAACGCCAAAATTCGCCTTTTGACGATAGTCTCTTCTGACCAGGGGTGTATTGTTAAGAGCCCCATCGCTTGCTCTAAACATCGCTTGCGGTATGGTTTTGGAAACAGGAAGGCATCTTTCATATCAGCGAGTAATAAAAATAAAAAAACGGGTTCAATTACTACACATCTTATTAATAAGGTTAGTGTTCCCACACTGCCATTGTTCCATGTCACAGCGCGTGTTTAAAGAAAACATACAAGAGTGGACTACTTGCGCTCTTGCAATCTGCATCTCCAAACACCTGTGTAAACAGATGAAAGACGCGAGGTGTAGTCACTGAAATATACTTTACTGCAACTGGTGTTAAAAACAGTGTGCAGTAAGTGTTTATTTTACATTTGTGAAATTGTGATGAAAGTAGAGGGATTTGTGTTTCTAAAACAGTACCGCAATTGAGAATCAATTCACATTTAGATTTAATATTTGTCTGTTTTGGCTTCCAGAGCCAATTCGCCCTTTAAATAGAACATGTAAGGTCATTTGACTAAGGAATAAACTCATTTAGTCCAATATTGGTCTAGAGGCACCGATAGGCGTATGGATCTGTGCAAAAGTATACAGTAACTTGTCTTTCTGTGCAAGTTACAGTATATTTTTTATTTTGAGCCTTTCTCGCTGATGAAAGATAAGGACCATTTATTTCGAAAGCCATATCGCAAGTGATGACTGACATTAAAACACAGCATTGGGATTGTAGTTCACATGGGCTAGTCTTCTGCGAAGCTAATCGCTGAAAACTGTAGTGTACAGAAGGCAGAATACCGACTAATTTAAGAGTTTTTGAGAGCTAGTTTTGGCTAAGCAGCTGCTATTTTGATACGGTCTGATTTCCTCGGTCGCTGACCAACAGCTCGGTTAGCAATCTTTTTTTTTATAACGCTAACGTCGATAAAAAATTGTCTAACTATATTAATTAACAATAGATAAGCGATCCCACTAGTTGTATACCTGCTCCGTTCCTCCATGACTGAAAAAAAACGGAAGTGGATTTTGAACATCGCGATCTCCCGTGATGCAACTGGAATCTTGATAAGGAACAGTAATCGATTACAGCATCATTCAACATTGACGTCAAATATATGCGTCGAATCATTTCATACGGTTGAAGCTTCAAATGCTGTCCAATGTCTCGTATCTATCTACAAATATTGTAATAGATCCTTATCGTAGTTTGACTACTTTGGTCAGAAATAGATCGCTCCTTGCCCACCATGTGTTATACAAGTTGAGCAGAAAATCACTAATCTGTAAAAACAACGGATGGACACACTATAAGCAACTAACTGTCGATACCAAGCACATCCATATTTATTCAGACTTGTACTTTCTACTTCCGCCTGAACGTGGACGAGACAAGGAAGGAATTAGAGGACGCTTGTGCCACAATCACATTGAAGGAACCAGGGAGTTTTAGCTACCTAGCGCCGTTGTTTGGACAAAATCGACATGATGCAGCTACATTTTTTACATCAAGTTTGCCAGTCGCTTTGATCGGGCGTAAATTGTATGAGTTTTATGTAGCTATCTAGCTAGCAGCCATATGCAACAAGCAGCCAGCGTACAAGACATATCTTTACAATATTAGATAATAGCTGTTTAGTTAGCTACAGTACTGTAAGCTAGCAAGCTATCTGAAATGGCCAATAAAAGCAGAGCATTGGCGCAGAGGATGCTTCTCATCTGTAGACAGGAGACCAGGGCATATTCACTATGGCGAAGGACAACAATTCCGATTGCACATCTGATCAAACCCAGCATTATGCATTTCAAGTTTTCTCTCAATGTCAACAAACACTCAACGTGCACAACAGGTAGCCTATATTATTTACTTCATGTCGGTCCATTAATTCTGATCTTGGAGACCCAGGGTGTGTGCAGGATTTGTTTTAGTCTGACACTAACTCCTGACTCAAAATCTCAATAACTATCTAACATCATTGTCCCGGACTGGGGTTGTTGACCACTGATGTTCTGGAATCCAGATCATGGACACCCACAGAGGTGTGCAGCGTTTTCCCCCAGCCCAGCATTAATGTCATGCGTTCAATAACTCATGAAGCTCATGACTAGCGGAGTTGGGTTTGTTACTCGTGGGCTGGAACAAAAGAGTACAACGTGGGTTTCCAGGACCAGGATGGAAGAACACTACTCAACAAATAATTATGTCTATGCTTAATATAGAGCAAGCATAACACTTAACTGTATCTCTCTCCAGGTTCTAGCAGCTTGTCCTTTCGGAGTCACACTTGTGGGGAGCTACGGCCTGCTGATGTAGGAGAGGAAGTCACTCTGTGTGGCTGGGTTCAATACCTGAGGTTTGACATGTTTCATGAAGAAACTTTATTCTTCTCACATACTGCTTCTATTCATATTTAAAGTGGCCTATATCATCACATGGAAATAATTGCATTTAGCTGACTCTAACAGTGTACACATTGTTTTGCTCCAATCAGACAGGATTTATTTGTTATCATGAGAGATTTCAGTGGCTTGGCACAAATTCTTATCCCTCAAGACGAGGTAAGACTGTTTAACAGTTTTATGAATTATTCCAAAAACACTCCTGCAGTTTATATTTATGATAATCAAATTCCAATGTATATGTCATATATTTTAACATTACTATATATTGACTATATATTTATTTGTAATTTGTGTCTTGGTCTAGGACAAAATTAATCTGAAAACAGCCTTGTGTGACTTACCACCTGAATCAGTGATCAGGGTGAAAGGCATGGTCAGGCTTCGACCAGATGGACAAGAGAACAAGGTGAGACTGTGATGACAAGACAAGTGGCAGTAACATTTACCATCAGTGTTATTGTGAATGACTCCATCCTGATTGTGTCTCCATTGTGTAAATTGTAGGAGATGCCCACCGGAGAGATCGAGGTTCTTGCAGAGAGTGTGGAGATTCTAAATGTCTGCCGTAAGCTTCCCTTTGAAATCAAAGATTTTGTGAAAGTGAGTACATGATTAAACACATTATTTACGCATAATATCATCGTACACAAAAAAACAAACACATTTATTGTTAGCATTATTATTTCAGTATTGATGAGCTTTACACTTTGTTTACAGAAATCTGAATCCCTTCGGATGCAGTATCGCTATCTGGACCTTCGTTCGTCACAAATGCAGTATAACCTGAGGCTGAGGTCCCAGCTAGTGATGAAGATGAGAGAGTACCTGTGCAATGTGCATGGTACGAGTCCTTGAATTGCCTCTCCAGTTCCTATCCTACTGCACTGTAGTGTATTTGTTTTCAAAATATTTTTTGTTTCCCTGATTCCAGGGTTTGTGGATGTTGAAACTCCCACCTTATTTAAGAGGACTCCAGGGGTAGGTTCTCTCCATTGTACTCAACACATTTTACTTTCTCCAAACACTATTTTGGATCAATGTGTGTTATAGAGTAGGAGCTCTTCTATAAAATTATTTACAAAGGAGTCAGTCCTCCCTTAATGTTTTTGTATTTTCCAGGGTGCAAAGGAGTTTGTGGTGCCCTCAAGAGAACCTGGTCGATTTTACTCCCTGCCTCAGAGTCCTCAGCAGTTTAAACAGCTTCTCATGGTGGCTGGCATTGACAGGTAAACAAAATGCATCCGTTGTACCGAATCACCAATTACATTGTTACACTTGATGCCCTGTGTCCATTGTTTCATAGATCAACAACTTTGGTTTTGAGTATCTAATTGTAGCTCTCTGATGTAAATGTATCTTGCAGGTACTTTCAACTTGCCCGGTGCTACAGAGATGAGGGTTCCAAACCAGACAGACAACCAGAATTTACCCAGGTAATGCGATGATTAGCTCTGAGAAGAGAAATGATCAACTATTTCTTAGGGCAGACAGAATAACTTTGGCAGATGAGTGTCGAAAAGTTTTAATGTGGTTCCTAGTTTGATACAGACACACAAACACACAGATAATCTAAGTCTAATTCTGCCCTCATTCCTCTACATTGCCTCTTATCTATCCTCCATAGGTGGACATTGAGATGTCCTTTGTGGATCAAGCTGGAATCCGAGGTCTGATTGAGGGCTTGGTCCAGTACTCCTGGCCTGTGGAGAAAGATCCGGTCTCCACACCATTCCCCTGCATAACGTATGAAAAAGCAATGAAGGACTATGGAGTGGACAAGCCAGACACACGATTCGCCATGAAGGTTTGCTCAAAATACTCATATGATTTTACATATTGGGAGGTATTTTTAAATGCTACAATCTGATAGTGAAGTACGAATATCCTGCTCCAGTGTTTTAGGTTGAAATGTGTTTCCTACTTGTATAGCTCATGGACATCAGTAAAACATTCCACAACACAGAAATAGAGTTCCTTAAAGACGCCCTCAACCAACCAGGAGGATGTATCCAGGCAATCTGTATCCCGGATGGAGCAGTAAGTACAGTTTAAAAGAATAATAAAGGATTCTGGTAGACTTAGGGTTGCAAAGGGTCGGAAACTTTCCGGGAAATTTCATTTTTCTCCCTGGAAATTTTCTATGGGAAGTTAAGCCCTGGAATTTGGGGAATTTTGCTTAAATTCACGAAAAGAGTTATCTTATAACAGTGAACCTTTTTTTTGTGGGATACACATAAGGCAATTCTAGGTCTTGTGGCATATTTTGGTTAAACTATCCCCAATTCAATGGAATTGCAACCCTCTGCATGCACAGTGCATTCTTCCATCACATGTACAGTGCACTCTTCCATCACATGTACAGCTGATTCTCAAGATCTTGCACACTAATGAGATGCTATTGAACCCACACTACTACACTATCTGAGCCAAGGACTACATGCTTTCTGGTAAGTTTTGGTTATAATACTGGGTGGGGTGAATATATTTTATATGACATACATTATTTTTTGTTAACTAGTAAATAGTAGCCTACATCAAAGTGTATTTAATGCAACAAATATGCAGAATCATCTGGCCAAGTGCATAAAGTTCCCTCTGCGCTCACAAGTAACCTCTGACAAAAGTCCCTGTACTTCTATTCGAGGTGAAAATGATGAATCAGACACCTTAGGTTAGCAACCATTCATGGTCCTCCTGGACTCAGACGGGTTTTTTTCTCAATGGAGGAACGTAGTCAGATAAATGCTGATGAATGTCTTGCTCGAGCTGTGTATGCAACTGGTTCACCTCTGATGCTCACAGGCAATGTATATTGGAAGAGAGTTCTGAATGTTCTTCGCCCAGCATACACCCCTCCAACCAGACATGCTTTATCTACTCATTTGCTGGATGCAGAGTTCAACAGAGTTCAAGTGAAGATCAAGCAAATCATAGAGAAAGCAGACTGTATTGCAATCATCTCTGATGGGTGGTCAAATGTTTTTGGGCAAAGAATAATTAACTACATCTCCACCCCTCAACCAGTATTCTACAAGATCACAGACACAAGGGACAACAGACACACCGGTCTCTACATTTCAGATGAGCTGAAGGCAGTCATCAATGACCTTGGACCACAGAAGGTATTTGCACTGGTGACAGACAATGCTGCGAACATGAAGGCTGCTTGGTCTAAAGTGGAGGAGTCCTAACCTGGTTAGGGTAGGACCCTACCCAGAAATGGTTAGGTATGTGAAGGGTCATCAAGTTATAGCAGCAATCTACCTCACCAAGCAGTGAGAAGAATAAGAGCACCACATTGAAGCTGCCCAGCAACACCCGTTGGGGTGGTGTTGTCATCATGTTTGACAGTCTCCTGGAGAGGAAGGAGTCTCTCCAAGAAATGGCCATATCACAGTCTGCTGATATGGACAGCCCCGTCAAGAGGATCCTCCTGGATGATATATTTTGGGAGAGAGTGGTAAGCAGCCGGAAACTCCTGAAACCTATAGCAGTAACCATTGCACGGATTGAGTGAGACAATACCATCCAGTCTGATGTTCAGACTTTGCTTGCAGATATAAGAGAAGAAATTCGTACTGCCCTGCCCACTTCACTGTTGCTCCAAGCAGAGGAAACTGCAGTTCTGAAATACATAAAGCGTGAAGACTTCTGCCTGAAGCCCATACACGCCGCAGCATACATGTTGGACCCCAAGTACGCTGGCAAGAGCATCCTGTCTGGTGCAGAGATCAACGAGGCCTATGGTGTCATCACTACCGTGTCTCGCCACCTTGGCCTGGATGAGGTCAAGGCAGTCTGTCAAAGTACACTTTCAAGCAAGATCTTTGGGATGGAGATGCAATATGGCAGTCGTGCCAACATATCTCATCAGCTACCTGGGTGGAAGGCACTTTGTGGATCTGAGGCTCTTTCCCCTGTTGTCTCCATCATCCTCCAAATCCCACCAACATCAGCCTCCTCAGAGCGCAACTGGTCCTTGTTTGGGAACATACTCACCAAAGAACGCAACAGGCTGACCAACACAAGGGTTGAAAATTGGTGGCCATCCTGGCATATTTGATGATTTTAAGCCTGACCACGAGCCATCAACAAGGTTGGAAAGTGACAGTGAAGATGAGGCCTCAGAGTCTGATGTCCAAGAGGTGGACATTGAGGAGGTCCAGGGAGGATGTGGAAAGCCTGAGATGAAGACAAGCAAAGCTTTAGTTTCTAGACTATAATTTTACAGATGTATGTTGAAAATGTTTGTGGGAAATGTGATGGATCATTGGGGATCATTCAATATTCCCTATCTTTTGTTGTTCAGTGAAATCATCCCATGTGAAGAGTCAACTCATTTAATTAAAGTTCAATCTGTAACTAAATTGTTTTTTATTTCTATTGGAAGAGGAAGGAAGGATTTAATCATTTGTCTGCTTATGATAAGGTAAAAGGTTTATGCTTCTCTCTTGATATGGTAAATATAAACAATGCAAAAAACATCTACATTTAAATGGTATTAATCGTATTAATTTGCATATATTTCCGTTAATTCCCACGGAAAGTTTCCACCTCTGAATATTCCCTAAATTGTGCAACCCTAGGTAGACTGTTCTAGTAGATTCTGTTAGCCTATTACTTTTTTAAAGATTTGTGCATCAAATAAAGATTGTTTAAGCTTGTTGGGATGATATATAGAAAGTCTACACTCCCTTTCAAAATGATCACCTTTTGTTGTCTTACCGCCTCAAATTACAGTACATTGAAATAGTTCTTTTTCCATTGATCTACACATCCTACCACACAACTTCTAAGTGAAATAATATTCAATTTTGTGGGGAAAATCTATAAAAACTGAAATAGTAGGGCCTCCCGGGTGGCGCAGGGATTTAGGGCACTGCATCGCAGTGCTAGCTGTGCCACCAGAGACTCTGGGTTCGAGCCCAGGCTCTGTCGCAGCCGGCCGCGCCCGGGATGTCCATGGGGTGACGCACAATTGGCATAGCGTCGTCTGGGTTATGGAGGGTTTGGCCGGTAGGGATATCCTTGTCTCATTCCGCACTAGCGACTCCTGTGGCGGACCGGGCGCAGTGCACGCTAACCAGGTCGCCAGGTGCACGGTGTTTCCTCCGACACATTAGTGCGGCTGGCTTCCGGGTTGGATGCACGCTGTGTTAAGAAGCAGTGGTTGGGTTGTGTTTCAGAGGACGCATGGCTTTCGACCTTCGTCTCTACCGAGCCCGTACGGGTGTTGTAGCGGTGAGACAAGATAGTAACTACTAACAATTAGATACCACGAAATTGGGGCGAAAAGGGGGTAAAAAATAAATAAACTGAAATAGCTTGGTTGGATAAGTGTCCACCCCTTTGTAATAGCAATCCTAAATTAGCTCAAGTGTAACCAATCACCTTCAAAATCACACACCAAGTTAAGCCAACACTCAACAATGAGCACCAAGGAGCTTTCAAAAGAACTCTGGGACAAAGTTGTGGAAAGGCACTGAAAAGGGGATGGGTATGAAACATTTCAAAGGCCTTGAATATCCCTTGGATATGATTATTAAGACGTGGAAGGTTTATGGCACCAACAAGGCCCTGCCTACATCAGGCCATCCCTCCAAACTGGATGACTGAGCAAGTAGGAGACTGATCAGAGGCTACCAAGAATCCAATGGCAACTTTGAAAGAACGACAGGCATTTATGGCCAAGACTGGTCAAAGTATGCATGTGACAACAATATCCCAAGCTCTTCACAAATCTAGCATGTATGGTAGGGTGGCAAGAAGGAAGCCATTACTCATGAAAGCCCACCTTGAATCCCATTTGAAGTATGCAAAAAAACATTTGGGAGTTTTGTGGACTGGACAAACTAAAATTGAATTTTTTGGCTTAAATGCAAAGCGTTACGTTTGGCGCAAACCCAACACGGCACATCACCCAAAGAACAACATCCCTACTGTGACAGAATCATGTTACGGGGATGTTTCTCATTGTCAGGGACTGGGAAAGAAGTGATGGTATGGAAAATGAATGGCGAAATGTACAGAGAAGTCCTTGAGGAAAACCTGCTGCCCTCTGCAAGAATGCTGAAACTAGGACTCATTTAAACCTTTCAGCATTCCAACGACCAGAAGCACACAGCCAAAGCTACAGTGGAGAAGCTAAGGAATAAAAAGGTACATTTCCTTGAGTGGCCGAGTCAGAGCACCCACCTACATTCAATCCAAAATTTGTGGCATGACTTGACGATTGCTGTCCATCAATGCTTCTAAAGGAACTTGACAGCGCTTAAACAGTTTTGGAAAGAATGGTCAAATATTTAGGTATTTTATTAGGATCCCCATTAGCTGTTGTGAAGCAGAAGCTACTTTTCCTGGAGACCACACAAAACATGAAACATGACATAAATACAGAACATTAATAGACAAGAACAGCTCAAGGACAGAACTACATATGTTTAAAAATGGCACAAATAGCCTACATATGAATACATATGCACAAAATATCTACGTCAAATAGGGGAGAGGCGTTGTGTGAGGTGTAGCTTTATCTGTTTTTTTTTAAACCAGGTTTGCTATTCATTTGAACAATATGAGATGGAAGGAAGTTCCATTTTATTTATTTTTATTTCACCTTTATTTAAACAGGTAGGCTAGTTGAGAACAAGTTCTCATTTACAACTGCGACCTGGCCAAGATAAAGCATAGCAGTGTGAACAGACAACACAGAGTTACACATGGAGTAAACAATAAACAAGTCAATAACACAGTAGAAAAAAAAATAGTCTATATACATTGTGTGCAAAAGGCATGAGGAGATAGGCGAATAATTACAATTTTGCAGATTAACACTGGAGTGATGAATGATCAGATGGTCATGTACAGGTAGAGATACTGGTGTGCAAAAGAGCAGAAAAGTAAATAAATAAAAACAGTATGGGGATGAGGTAGGTAAATTGGGTGGGCTATTTACCGATGGACTATGTACAGCTGCAGTGATCGGTTAGCTGCTCAGATAGCAGATGTTTAAAGTTGGTGAGGGAGATAAAAGTCTCCAACTTCAGCGATTTTTGCATATCGTTCCAGTCACAGGCAGCAGAGAACTGGAAGGAAATGTGGCCAAATGAGGTGTTGGCTTTAGGGATGATCAGTGAGATACACCTGCTGGAGCGCGTGCTACGGGTGGGTGTTGCCATCGTGACCAGTGAACTGAGATAAGGCGGAGCTTTGCCTAGCATGGACCATGCAATATTGGCTCTATATAATACTCTATGCTTTCTTGAATTTGTTCTGGATTTGGGACTGTGAAAAGACCTCTGGTGGCATGTCTAATGGTGTAAGTGTGTGTGTGTGTCAGAGCTGTGTGTAAGTTGACTATGCAAACTATTTGGAATTTTCAACACATTGTTTCTTATGAAAAGAAGTGATGCAGTCAGGCTCTCAACAACTCATAGCCAGGAAAGACTGGCATGCATAGTATTGATATTAGCCCTCTGATTACAATGAAGAGCAGCACCTGCTGCTCTCTTCTGGGCCAGCTGCAGCTTAACTAGGTCTTTCTTTGCAGCATTTGACCACATGACTGGACAATAAGACAAAACTAGAGCCTGCAGGACATTCCTGCAGGACATTGGTAGAGACCTAATCACAGCTGTAATTGCTGCCTAAGGTGCTTCCACCAAGTATTGACTCAGAGGGGGTGGAGACATATCCAATTATGATATTTCAGTTTAGTATTTTTAATATATATAATTTGTGTATGGTGGTAGATAATTGTATTTAAATAAGGATTTCAACCAAATGTGAAACAAGTTTAAGGGGGTGTCGACTTTTTATAGGACATCTGTGTTCAATATTTCACTCCAGAAACATTTGAAGGGCAAAGATCACGAATCCCTGAAGCAAACTGCCAGGACCCAGTTCGGCCAGGTATGTAACCTCACGCTTTAACCCCCCCCCTTTTACAGGACATTCAGTAAAAGAGAACAAACTGTCTTCATGAAATATTAATCTGGAATATGATCAATAAGCCAAGATGACTGTGAAGAAAATGTTGAACGAAGCACATGGCATAATTGCCCTGAGGCAAGGGTAGACCTCACCAATCCTAGAGTTGTGCAATCCTGAAAATCTTGTAGGACCCCCTTTTATAACGAAGTGACATGATTGGTAAACACAACTCATTTGAGACTCCATTACGGCTAATGATTTATTGGGTTTAGCAATTCATAGTTAAAGAGATATGAAAACCCAATGACTGCTAGGCATTCAAGTCTGTCGGGGCCATGCCCGGAGGCCAGCTGCATCAGAGGAATGCCAATTAAGCCTAGTATTTTTTGTGATATTTTTGTATTTTTTTTCCCAAGGAAGTGAGTGTAGTTTTGGTGAAGGCAGATGGTGCATTGAAGTCTCCCCTCAACAGACTCATGCCTGCCTCAGCTAAACAGCAGCTGCTCCAGATGGCCCAGGCCAGACCTGGGGACCTGCTGCTCATCTCTGCTGGGACGCAGGAATGTGTGGTGAGTTACAATCTGATTTGGTCCCAAACGGCACCCTGCCTATATAGTGGACTAGTTTTAACCGGGGCCCATATGGCTCTGGTGAAAAGTAGTGCACTATGTGGGGAATAGGGTGCCATTTGGGATGTAGATCCTTTGCATGCCTCACCTCCATTAAAGATAACCATCATGGAACAGTTTCAAAGTTAGCCCTGTTGGTTGAAATAAGTGATGGTTGTCAGTGCTTTGAGGTTGATCACTTTGATATGAACCAGTAGCACAGTATAGTTCATACACATAACACACTGCAAAGTTTGATTTGTTTCCTTTTTTAAATGAAAAGCTAAATGTTTATATTTTTCTCATATTTTTCTCATGCGTTGTTGGGCCTGGTACAGATGATACACCAAAATAAAAAGTATTTCAGAAAGTATTCACACCGGTTGACTTTCTTCACATTTTGTTGTGTTACAGCCTGAATTTAAAATGGATTCAATTGAAATGTGTCACTGGCCTACACACAATACCCCATAATGTCAGTGGAATTATGTTTTTAGGAATGTTTACTCCTTAGTTAATGAAAAGCTGAAATTTGAGTCCATAAGTACACCTTTATTATGGCAAGCCTAAAACAATTAATGAGTAAACATGTGCTTAATAAGTTGCATGGACTCACTCTGTGTGCAATAATAGTGTTTAACATCATTTCTGAATGACTACCTCATCTCTGTACCCCACACATGCAGTTATCTGCAAGGTTCCTCAGTCAAGCAATTCATTTCAAACACAGATTCAACCACAAAGACCAAGGGTGTTTTCCAATGCCACGCAAGAAGGGCACCTATTGGTAGATGGGTGAAAATGTTAAAAAGCAGACATTGAATATCCTTTTGAGCATGGTGAAGTTATTAATAACACTTTGAATGGTGTATCAATAAACCCAGTAGCTAGAAAGATACAGGTGTCCTTCCTAACTCAATTGCCGGAAAGGAAGGAAAACGCTCAGGGATTTCACCATGAGGCCAATGGGGACTTTAAAACAGTTCCAGAGTTAAATGGCTGTGATAGGAGATAACTGAGTATGGATCAACAACATTGTATTTCCTCCACAATACTAACATAAATGAAAGAAGCCTTTAAATAATACAAATATTCCAAAACATGCATCCTGTTTTGCAATAAGGCACTAAAGTGAAACTGCAATTTTTTTCTTAGAAATTAACTTTGTCCTGAATAGAAAGTGTTATGTTTGTGGTGAATCCAACACATCACTGAGAACCCACTCTTCATATTTTCAAGCATGGTGTTGGCTGCATCATGTTATGGGTATGTTTTTTTTAGGATTAAAACAAATGGAATAGAGCACAGTCAAAATCCTAGAGGAAAACCTTGTTCTGTCTGCTTTCTATCAGACACTGGGAGTCAAATTCACCTTTCAGCAGGACAATAACCTAAAACACAAGGCCAAATATACACTGGAGTTACTTACCAAGACGACATTGAATGTTCCTGAGTGGCCTAGTTACAGTTTTGACTTAAATCGTCTTGAAAATCTTTGGCAAGCCTTGAAAATGTCTGTTTAGCAATGATCAACAACCAATTTGACAGAGCATTAAGAACTTTAAAAATAATAAAGTGCAAATATTGTGCAATCCAGGTGTGCAAGGCTCTTATAGATTTACCCAGAAAGACTCACATCTTTATTCGCTGCTAAAGGTCATTTTAACATGTATTGAGTCGTGTGTGAATACATATGTAAATGAGATATTTCAACATTTTATGGGATATTGTGTGTAGATGGTAGAGAAAAAACAAACATATTTAATCTATTTTGAATTCAGGCTGTCACAACAACATGTTGAAAAAGTCTAGGGGTATGAATACTTTCTAAAGGCACTGTAGCTGTGGAGCAATAGTGTACTTTTGTCGAAAGGATGTGGAAGGAATTGCAATCAAATGTCAGAATAGAAGAAAATTAAGAGGCTTTTGTGACCAAACAGTTGAAAGCCAGTGCGTTCTGAAAATAAACAATGTTTTTGACATTCAATAACACAGAACAACCTTTTACTTTTGTTTTTCACGGTGAATGCAGTTTTCACTCTCCTGATTTCCATTATTTCCTCCCACAGCGCCCTTTGTTGGGCAAATTGAGGCTTCAATGTGCTGAACTCCTAGAGGGCTCCGGTGTGGCTGTTCGAGACCCCTCAGCGTTTCACTTTCTGTGGGTGGTAGACTTCCCACTGTTCCTGCCAAAAGAAGAGGACCCTGATCAGCTTGAGTCAGCCCACCATCCTTTCACTGCACCTCTCCCTGAGGATGCTCATCTCCTGTATTCACTGCCTCACAAGGTTAGGGTCATATACAGTAGGAGGAGGGTTGTCTCCTTGGTCACATATTTATAGAGAAGAACCCTCTCAACAACTTGTTTCTGTGCCCTTCCTTGCTGTTTGGTACAAATAGAAAACTGTTAAAGAAAGTGTTGTCTGACAGCTGTCACTGTGCTATTTACAACCAGGATGTGGTCCAAACAAGAAGTTTGGAAATTCCGTTTGGAAATTATTCAAGTATAACCAATAATAAAAATGTATTTATTAGTATAAACTACTCACCATAAGTCAGTCTATCAATATAAATAAACTTGACAGAGTATCCTGTCACTTCCTATGCACTGAGACCATATCATTCATCTATGTCTCCTGTGTCAATATGGCAGGTACGTGGCCAGCATTATGACCTGGTCCTGAATGGGTGTGAGATTGGAGGAGGATCCATTCGTATTCACAAGGCCTCTGATCAACAGCATGTGCTGGAGACGATCCTCAAGGTAATGAACTTGGACTGGATAAGTAAGAATACCAGAATGCTGATTTCCCATGTCCCATTTATATCAGGTTGAGGAGGATATGCAAGCACAGTTACCATTAGTATACCGTATGTCGAAAGGCGCTGCATTGGGAAGCGGACATTTTGCGGGCTCTTGGCCAACCATAATTTATTTTGCAGCTGATCGTAACTTTTTTGGTACATAATGTTACATAACGAGGACTTCTACTTCAATGAGTCGGAGGTGAAGACATATCGTTTTTTCTGGACCAGGTCCAAATCCCCGTCACTCATAGGAGGAGGAGATGGCGCTATAGAGGCCGCCGCCTCTGGGATGGCTTTCCACTAGATGTTGGAACATTGCTGCGGGGACTTGCTTCCATTCAGCCACAAGCATTCGTGAGGTCGGGCACTGATGTTGGACGATTAGGCTTGGTTCGCAGTAGTTCCAATTCATCCCAAAGGTGTTCGATGGTGTTGAGGTCAGGGCTCTGTGCAGGACAGTCAAGTTATTCCACACCGATCTCGACAAACCTGTATGGACCCCGCTTTGTGCATGGGAGCATTGTCCTGCTGAAACAGGAAAGGACTTTCCTCAAACTGTTTCCACAAAGTTGGAAGCAGAGAATCATCTAGAATGTCATTGTATGCTGTAGTGTTGAGATTATCCTTCATTGAAACTAAGGGGCCTAGCCCAAACCATGAAAAACAGCCACAGACCATTATTCCTCCTCCACCAAAATTTACAGTTCGCACTATGCATTCGGGCAGGTAGCGTTCTTCTGGCATCCGCCAAACCCAGATCCGTCCGTCGGACTGCCAGATGGTGAAGCGTGAGTCATCACTCCAGAGAACGCCTTTCACACTGCTCCAGAGTCTAGTGGTCGGCGAGCTTCTCACCACTCCAGCTGACGCTTGGCATTACGCATGGTGATCTTAGGCTTGTGTGTGGCTGCTCAGCCATGTAATCCCATTTCATGAAGCTCCCCTGACGAACAGTTCTTGTGCTGACGTTGCTTCCAGAGGCAATTTGGAATTCAGTAGTGAGTGTTGCAACCGAGGACAGACAATTTTTACGCGCTTCAGCACTTGGCAGTCCCGTTCTGTGAACTTATGTGGCCGACCACCTCACGGCTAAACCGTTGTTGCTCCTAGACGTTTCCACTTCAAAATAACATCACTTACAGTTGACCGGGTAAGCTCCAGCAAAGCTGAAATTTGACAAACTGACTTGTTGGAAAGATGGCATCCTCTGACAGTGCCACGTTGAAAGTCACTGAGCTCTTCAGTAAGGCCTTTCTACTGCCAATGTTTGTCTGTGGAGATTGCATGGCTGTGTGCTCGATTTTATACACCTGTCAGCGAATGGGTGTGGCTAAAAATAGCAGAATCCGCAAATTTTAACGGGTGTCTACATACTTTTGTATATATAGTGTACATATAGTTGCATCGGCAGGACAGAACGTCCGGTAAGATCACAGGGGGTGGTGTGTGTCTCTTTGTTAAGAACAGTTGGTACACAATCTCTAATATTAAGAAAGTCTCAAGGTTCTACTTGCCTGAGTTAGAATACCTCATGATAAGCTGTAGACCATACTATTTACCAAGAGTTTTCATCTGTATTTTTCGTAGCTGTCTATTTAGCATCCCAAACTGGTGCTGGCACTAAGACCTCACTCAACGAGCTGTATAAAGCTATAAGCAAACAAGAAAATGCTCATCCAGAGGCGGCGCTCCTAGTGGCCGGTGATTTTAATGTAGGAAAATTGAAATCTGTTTTACCTCATTTCTACCATCATGTCACTGACATTTTCAACCTGACCCAGTCTGTATACAGTTTCGCATACCGCCCCAACAGAGCCAGAGATGATACAATCTCTACTGCACTCCACACTGCCCTTTCCGACCTGGATAAATGGAACACCTACGTGAGAAAGCTCATTTACTACAGCTCAGCATTCAACACCATAGTGACCTCCAAGCTCATCACTAAGCTAAGGAGCCTGAGCCTGAACACGTCCCTCTGCAACTGGATCTTGGACATCCTGACGGGCCGCCCCCAGGTGGTAAGGGTAGGCAACAACATAGCCTCCTGTACTCCCTGTTCATCCATGACTGCGTGGCCACGCATGACCTGATCACCAATGACAAGGCCACAGCCTATAGGGAGGAGGTCAGAGATCTTGCAGGGTGGTGCCAGGACAACAACCTCTCCCTCAACATGGGCAAGACAAATGAGCTTATCATGGACTACAGGAGACGGAGGGCCGAACACACCCCCATTCATATCGACAGAGCTGTAGTGGAGAGGGTTGAGAGCTTTAAGTTCCTTGGTGTCCACATCACTAAGGACCTATCGTGGTCCGAACACACCAACACAGTCGTGAAGAGGGCACGACAACACCTCTTCCCCCTCAGGAGGCTGAAAAGATTTGACATGGGCAGAGTATCTTGACTGGCTGCATCACCGCTTGGTATGGCAACTGCTCGGCATCTGACTGCAAGGCGCTACAGAGGCTAGTGCATATGGCCCAGTACATCACTTGGGGCTGAACTCCCTGCCATCCAGGACCTTTATACCAGGCGGTTAGAGGAAGGCCCCAAAATTGTCAGACTCTAGCCACCAAAGTCATAGACCGTTCTCTCTGCTACCGCATGGCAAGCAGCACCGGAGTGCCAAGTCTGGGACCAAAAAGCTCCTGAATAGCTTCTAACCGCAAGCTGTAAAAGACTGCTGAACAATTAATCAAATGGCTACCTGGACTATTTAGTGCCTTCAGAAAGTGTTCACACCCCTGGACCACATTTTGTCTTGTTACAGACTGAATTTAAAATGTATTAAATTGAGATATGTTGTCACTGGCCTACACAAAATACTCCATAATGTCAAAGTATTCAACCCCATTGTTATGGCAAGCCTAAATAAGTTCAGGAGGAAAGATGTGCTTACCAAGTCACATAATAAGTTGCATGGACTCACTCTGTGTGCAATAATAGTGTTGAGCATCTTTTTTGAATGACTACCTCATCTCTGTAACCCACACATACAATTATCTGTAACGTCCCTCAGTCGAGCAGTGAATTTCAAACACAGATTCAACCACAAAGACCAGGGAGGTTTTCCAATGCTTTGCAAGAAGGGAACGTATTGGTAGATGGGTGAAAATTGAGCATGGTGAAGTTATTATTTACACTTTTGATGGTGTATTAATTCACCCAGTCACTACAAAGATACAGGCGTCCTTTCTAACTCAGTTGCCTGAGAGGAAGGAAACCGCTCAAGGATTTCACCATGAGGCCAATGGTGACTTTAAAATAGAGTTTAATGACTGTGATTGGAGAAAACTGAGGATGACTCAACATTACTAATCTAATTGACAGAGTGAAAATAAGGAAGCCTGTATAGAATAAAAATATTCCAAAACTTGCATCCTGTTTGCAACTTGGCACTAAAGTAATACTACAAAAAAATGTGCCAAAGCAATGTACTTTTTGTCCTGAATAGAAAGTGTTATGTTTGGGGCAAATCCCATACAATACATTACTGAGTACCACTCTCCTTATTTTCAAGCATAGTGGTAGATATGCTTCTAATCGTTAAGAACTGGGGATTTTTTTGTTGTTGTGTTATCTAATAAAGATATATTAGTGTGTTATTTTTCATTATTTAAAAAATGTTAAAATCACTTTTTGCAGCAATTACAGTTGTGAGTCTTTCTGGATAAGTCTCTAAAAGTTTGCCACATCTGGATTGTGCAACATTAGAGTATTTTGTGTAGATCGTTGACCAGAAATGACAATTAAATCAATTTTAATACGACTTTGTAACACAACAAAATGTGGAATAAGTCAAGGGTTGTGAATACTTTTTGAAGGCAACCCCTTTATTATACACATTTTATCTACATTTTTTTGTACTGATTTTCTTGCACTGGCTCTATGCACACTTACTAGACTACTCACACATACTACACTGACACTCCAATACACACACACACACACACTACATATGCTCAAACACATACATGCATATTGACGCCAGACATACACACTCACACAGACACACTTTCACACTTCACGTATGCAGCTGCTACTCAGTTTATTATATATCCTCATTGTCTAGTCACTTTTTACCCGTACCTACATGTACATACTGTATAATCTCAATTATCAACTACCTTGTACCACTGCACCTTGATCAGTACTCGTACTCCTTGTATAAAGCCACGTTATTCTATTGTTACTGTTTCCCTTTTTATTTTGCAAATATCTTTCTTACTTTTTAACTCTGCATTGTTGGGAATGGGCTCGTAATTAAGTATTTTGCGGTAAAGTCTACACCTGTTGTATTCAGCGCTTGTGACCATTCAAATTTGATTAGATTTAGTACCGAAATAAACAACTGATTAGGATTGGTAAGTTTCTGAGCTGCATGTTCTCCTAGCTTGCTGCAAGTTTCTGAGCTGCATGTTCTCCTAGCTTGCTGCAAGTTCAGTCGGTAATATTTATTATCACTGGTAATAAGACAGTATTTACTACTGTAGATGTAGACTACTGTCATTAGTCTTCCAGCTTAGCGGTGAATAGAAAAGGACAGACTTAGTGAATCTCTCTCTAGAGTTGGGAAACTCCCTGACTTTGTTCTTTTTTTCAGGAGGATCCATCTCTCCTTTCTCACCTGTTAGAGGCACTGGACTCTGGGGCTCCCCCTCATGGTGGGATTGCATTGGGTAAGTCAGCCATAATAATCATCCTACATTTACATTACATTTAAGTCATTTAGCAGACGCTCTTATCCAGAGCGACTTACAAATTGGTGCGTTCACCTTATGACATCCAGTGGAACAGCCACTTTACAATAGTGCATCTAAATCTTTTAAGGGGGGTGAGAAGGATTACTTTATCCTATCCTAGGTATTCCTTAAAGAGGTGGGGTTTCAGGTGTCTCCGGAAGGTGGTGATTGACTCCGCTGTCCTGGCGTCGTGAGGGAGTTTGTTCCACCATTGGGGGGCCAGAGCAGCGAACAGTTTTGACTGGGCTGAGCGGGAACTGTACTTCCTCAGTGGTAGGGAGGCGAGCAGGCCAGAGGTGGATGAACGCAGTGCCCTTGTTTGGGTGTAGGGCCTGATCAGAGCCTGGAGGTACTGAGGTGCCGTTCCCCTCACAGCTCCGTAGGCAAGCACCATGGTCTTGTAGCGGATGCGAGCTTCAACTGGAAGCCAGTGGAGGGAGCGGAGGAGCAGGGTGACGTGAGAGAACTTGGGAAGGTTGAACACCAGACGGGCTGCGGCGTTCTGGATGAGTTGTAGGGTTTAATGGCACAGGCAGGGAGCCCAGCCAACAGCGAGTTGCAGTAATCCAGGCGGGGAGATGACAAGTGCCTGGATTAGGACCTGCGCCGCTTCCTGTGTGAGGCAGGGTCGTACTCTGCGGATGTTGTAGAGCATGAACCTACAGGAACGGGCCACCGCCTTGATGTTAGTTGAGAACGACAGGGTGTTGTCCAGGATCACGCCAAGGTTCTTAGCGCTCTGGGAGGAGGACACAATGGAGTTGTCAACCGTGATGGCGAGATCATGGAACGGGCAGTCCTTCCCGGGAGGAAGAGCAGCTCCGTCTTGCCGAGGTTCAGCTTGAGGTGGTGATCCGTCATCCACACCGATATGTCTGCCAGACATGCAGAGATGCGATTCGCCACCTGGTCATCAGAAGGGGGAAAGGAGAAGATTAATTGTGTGTCGTCTGCATGGCAATGATAGGAGAGACCATGTGAGGTTATGACAGAGCCAAGTGACTTGGTGTATAGTGAGAATAGGAGAGGGCCTAGAACAGAGCCCTGGGGACGCCAGTGGTGAGAGCGCGTGGTGAGGAGACAGATTCTCGCCACGCCACCTGGTAGGAGCGACCTGTCAGGTAGGACGCAATCAAGCGTGGGCCGCGCCGGAGATGCCCAACTCGGAGAGGGTGGAGAGGAGGATCTGATGGTTCACAGTATCGAAGGCAGCCGATAGGTCTAGAAGGATGAGAGCAGAGGGAGAGAGTTAGCTTTAGCAGTGCGGAGCGCCTCCGTGATACAGAGAAGAGCAGTCTCAGTTGAATGACTAGTCTTGAAACCTGACTGATTTGGATCAAGAAGGTCATTCTGAGAGAGATAGCGGGAGAGCTGGCCAAGGACGGCACGTTCAAGAGTTTTGGAGAGAAAAGAAAGAAGGGATACTGGTCTGTAGTTGTTGACATCGGAGGGATCGAGTGTAGGTTTTTTCAGAAGGGGTGCAACTCTCGCTCTCTTGAAGACGGAAGGGACGTAGCCAGCGGTCAGGGATGAGTTGATGAGTGAGGTGAGGTAAGGGAGAAGGTCTCCGGAAAAAGAGAAGAGAGGAGGGGATAGGGTCAAGCGGGCAGGTTGTTGGGCGGCCGGCCGTCACAAGACGCGAGATTTCATCTGGAGAGAGAGGGGAGAAAGAGGTCAGAGCACAGGGTAGGGCAGTGTGAGCAGAACCAGCGGTGTCGTTTGACTTAGCAAACGAGGATCGGATGTCGTCGACCTTCTTTTCAAAATGGTTGACGAAGTCATCTGCAGAGAGGGAGGAGGGGGGGGAGGGGGAGGAGGATTCAGGAGGGAGGAGAAGGTGGCAAAGAGCTTCCTAGGGTTAGAGGCAGATGCTTGGAATTTAGAGTGGTAGAAAGTGGCTTTAGCAGCAGAGACAGAAGAGGAAAATGTAGAGAGGAGGGAGTGAAAGGATGCCAGGTCCGCAGGGAGGCGAGTTTTCCTCCATTTCCGCTCGGCTGCTCAGATTTGTGTTTCTCATGCTTTGATATTTCACCATTTGTTCTACAGATGCTTAGTAGTAGACCTAGTAGAACTAAGTAGACCAGTCCCCTTGTCCTCCTGCATTAAAATGCAATACCTAATTTGTGAGTAATATTTTATTTCCCTGACTAATATCCCTTGTTCAATTTTCCTCTAGGTTTGGACCGATTTCTGTCTATTATCGTCGGAGCCCCCAGCATCAGGGACGTGATTGCCTTCCCCAAATCATTCAGGGGCCATGACCTGATGAGTCGGGCTCCAGACTTCGTCTCTGAAGACGAGCTTAAATCCTACCACATCGCTGTCAACTGGCCAGCAGGAGACGAAGGGAACCCGGAGAAATAGACATGGCTGCTGCTACACCTTTGTCCTGAAGCTGAGACTCTGACTCATATTACAGCTGGATTTACATTGGGGAGATGCAGGACAACTAAGTACCGTGACTTAAATGTGATTCTTCTAATGACATGCTGCCACTTTAGGTTTACTCGCACTGTTGATGACCATTAATTGCATCAGTATAAATTCTGTCGGCCGAGTGGGGAGTTTTTGAGTTGGGACTGTCGTTCCCGCATCTCTGCAACTTAAACCCAGTTTACACCTTTGTCCTGAAGGTCAAACTCTGACTCACATATTGATGTTTCCACTTAGCTTCGGTTGAAGACTTTTCCAGTTGCCTCCTTTTCTCAAGTTGCACTTTTTTGCCAGCTTGTAGTTGTCTTCACAGGCAGCTCCTCTGCTAGCCAAAATATGGTCAATATCGATGTGAGACTTTGTCTTTAAAGTGACATAATATATGTACAATGTAGACAGGTGACACTGTCACCAATAAATTGTCATGGTTTGACAAATTCCTGTTTTTCTTATATTCTTTCATGCTACAAAGTACAGTCCCGTATACATGCTTTATCAAATGTTATTCAGACTGTGTGAAAATATAGAAATGTCCAATAGGGGGTAGCATTGTTCCATTTGATCTTGTTCACTTTTTTCTTCCTCAGACACCCTTATCTAGGACAGCATGACATTAACTGAAGCAATTAAGGTTAAATACATTTCTCAAGGGTGCTACAGTACCTTCTAGTACATTAAGGCTCACATATGCTGAACCTTCAATCTACAGATCACCTTTTACAATGCTTACCACCTAGCTACTAAATCAATGCCGTGTCAATCACCTCAGATGTTCGTTTTCTCTATAAGATTATTGAAATCCACACTTATAAAAAATTACAGACAAGGAACTTCAGAGACCAATTGAGTTCTGGAAATTGAAATGAATTATTTGGGCAGTAAGAATTTATTAATTCCCCCTCAGACTGCAGAGTTATTTTAGTACCATGCTGATGTAACCTCTGTGCCAGTGTAAACTGCCACTTTTACAACAACAGCTGCCTGCCCACGCCCCCTGCCCGCCACCTTCGCTAGGAGACAGTTTCTAACTCTGCCGGGTACCAGACAGATGTTCT
Organism: Oncorhynchus nerka; assembly: GCF_034236695.1. NCBI lineage: Eukaryota > Metazoa > Chordata > Actinopteri > Salmoniformes > Salmonidae > Oncorhynchus > Oncorhynchus nerka. The sequence continues at coordinate 73,973,858 of NC_088415.1, read as the reverse complement.
CATTAGTGCACAAAATACAGCCAACACTACAGCTTGTCCTGGATGCCATTTTGTCTGTCGTTTGCGGGGTTGAAGATGGTGCTGGTAGTAGAGCTAGGCTTTCCCCATGCCTTGGCAATTATAGAGTGAAGTTCAAAGACTAGACTTTATTTTTTAGTGATTTTTTTATGCTGAAAGAGATGGCTGAGGAGAGAAGGGCTTGCTTGTCTCTCCACAGTCAATGTTGAGAGGTCAGTAAAAAGGAAGAGAGCAGCTGCATCCCTCAGAGCCAACCCACACTAGTTCCACATTGTGATGTAAAGGCTATACCTTTTCATGTCTGTGCAGTACAGAGGGAAGGCACTTGATGCAAAAGGAACAGCATTGCAAGGCTATTACTGACTGTAGGCACATTGTCTTGCCGCACATTTGTACAAAACGTTGAAGCTGTGAATTGTGAATTTATTCACAGTCACTGCCGGGCCAAATTACCTGTGGTCCATAGTCAATTATGTGTCAAACATGAAAGGACAAAGAGAGGACAATTATGTTTACCCTCTGAAAAATGGTGTGAGCTTGCATGTTTAAAGTAACACTGCATAACCATGACTGAGGCATAATTATAATGAATTCCAGAAGTTCAACTACCATCATTCTCAATTTAATGAGTCTCTCTGAATAATTCCAAACATTTTGTAATCTCTTGGGACAAGCGGTCTCAATAGTGTAATCCAGGTTGATGTGGTCTGGGGGGGGTTTCTACCGGTATCTCGGAGACAAGCCCAGGGTTAATGAGCTCTCTGGCACTTCCTTTGTCCCTAATGGGCATTTGTTATGGAAAGCACTTGACCGAAAATACACTGGATTTAGCATGCTCAGTTAGATGTTTTAGCCATGCAGGGAAATTCCTTCAGAAAGGTAATTGCATTGTGTGATTTTCTACTAGATCTGACTGTACATTTATTTTGACAGTTTGTGGATTCATTTTAATTAGATTGTAATTAGTCTATAATGAATGTATATAGCATATGTTTTCTCCCTATAATGTATTATCTTGTAGCCATGCTAAACACACATTAGTATCAGTAATAATTGGTTCGTTCCATCAAAAGACGGCCTTTTGCGTCCCTTTGATATTTGAAGTAGAAATTGTGCACCAATATTACATTTTAAAAGGCTGTTATATTAAATGAAGTGCCTTTTAATATATAATCTAAAAATATATGCTCGTTAAAGTGCCAAAATTCAGCATTTTGACATGTCCCTACATCAACCATGCATCACTTCTAGGAAGATTTTAACCCACTTAATCCCCAAATTCCTACAAGTTTTACCATCATTGTAAAGTCCTAGTTATTTTGTTTCTTTAAGAAAATAATTTATGTAGATTATTATTTATTTCATGTGATTAGTGATTCATTTAAATCTGTCCTTCATTTTAAGGTCAACCCTGTTACGTGAACTGAAATCTCGTTCCAATATGGTGAAACTTTCCTTTAAAAAAAATGTTTTTTTCAAAATAAACATTGAACATCTAATAGTTCAATTATAGTGTAAAAGCAGGTGAGCTCCTTCTACTCTTTTTGGCTATTTTCTGGTGTTTGATGGTGGTAAACCATTCAATTGCTACTCCCTGTTGCTGACAACAAGCTTCCATTCCCCCTGTCAAAGGGGGATTTATGACTGATTTATGAAGAAATCGTGAAACCATGTTACAGTCAACCCTGTTACTTTATTTGAACTTAATAGGCACTTACTAAGCTTTTGATACGGTAGACCATTCCATTCTTGTGGGCCGGCTAAGGAGTATTGGTGTCTCTGAGGGGTCTTTGGCCTGGTTAGCTAACTACCTCTCTCAAAGAGTGCAGTGTATAAAGTCAGAAAATATGCTGTCTCAGCCACTGCCTGTCACCAAGGGAGTACACCAAGGCTCAATCCTAGGCCCCACACTCTTCTCAATTTACATCAACAACATAGCTCAGGAAGCTCTACAACAAAGCTTTCTTAGTGTCCAACAAGCTTTCTCTACCCTTAACCCGGTTCTGAACACCTCCAAAACAAAGGTCATGTGGTTTGGTAAGAAGAATGCCCGTCTTCCCACAGGTGTTATTACTATCTCTGAGGGTTTAGAGCTTGTGGTAGTCACCTCATACAAGTTCTTGGGAGTATGGCTAGACTGTGCACTGTCCATCTCTCAGCACATATCAAAGCTGCAGGCTAAAGTTAAATCTAGACTTGGTTTCCTCTATCATAATTGTTCCTCTTTCATCCTAGCTGCCAAACTAACCCTGATTCAGGTGACCATCCTACCTATGCTAGATTACGGAGACATAATTTATAGATCGGCAAGTATGTTCTTTACCATTCGGCCATCAGATTCGCCACCAATGCTCCTTATAGGACACATCACTGCTCTCTATACTCCTCTGTAAACTGGTCATCTCTGTATACCCGTTGCAAGAACCACTGGTTGATGCTGATTTATCTGAGATATCTACTGCAGCCCTCATCCTCCACATAAAACACCCGTTCTGCCAGTCACATTCTATTAAAGGTCCCCAAAGCACATACATCCCTAGGTCGCTCCTCTTTTCAGTTCGCTGCAGCTAGCGACTGGATCGAGCTGCAACAAACACTCAAACTGGACAGTTTTATCTCAATCTCTTCATTCAAAGACTCAATCATGGTCACTCTTACTGACAGTTGTGGCTGCTTTGTGTGATGTATTGTTGTCTCTACCTTCTTGACCTTTGTGCTGTTGACTGTGCCCAATAATGTTTGTACCATGTTTTGTGCTGCTACCATGTTGTGTTGCTACCTTGCTATGTTGTTGTCTTAGGTCTCTCTCTATGTAGTGTTGTGTTGCCTCTCTTGTTGTGATGTGTGTTTTGTCCTATACCTATATTGTATTTTTTTTAATCCCAGGCCCCTGTCCCTACTGGAGGCCTTTTACCTTTTGGTATGCCATGATTGTAAATAAGATTTGTTCTTAACGGACTTGCCTAGTTAAATCAATTACAATAAAAATACTACAGTGCCTTCACCTATCAATACACACTACTTCATAATGACAAAGTGAAAACATGTTTTTAGAAATGTTAGCAAATTTATTTAAAATGAAATACATAAATATATAATTTACATAAGTATTCACACCCCTGAGACAATACATGTTAGAATCACCTTTGGCAGTGATTACAGCTGTGAGTCTTTCTGGGTAAGTCTTTAAGAGCCTTGCACACCTGAATTGTGCAACATTTGCACATTTTCTTTTTTAAATTCTTCAAACTCTGTCATGTTGGTTGTTGATCATTGCTAGACAGCCATTTTCAAGTTTTGCCATAGATCTTCAATCCAATTTAAGTCAAAACTGTAACTAGGCCAGTCTGGAACATTCAATGCTGTCTTGGTAAGCAAGTGTATATTTGGCCTTGTGTTTTAGGTTATTTTCCTGCTGAAAGGTGAATTTGTCTGTCACGTTCTGTCCATCGTTCGTATGTGTTTTCCTTGTTTTAGTGTTGGTCAGGACGTGAGCTGGGTGGGCATTCTATGTTGTGTGTCTGGTTTGTCTATTTCTATGTTTGGCCTGATATGGTTCTCAATCAGAGGCAGGTGTTAGTCATTGTCTCTGATTGGGAACCATATTTAGGTAGCCTGTTTTGTGTTGGGTTTTGTGGGTGATTGTTCCTGTCTCTGTGTTTGCACCAGATAGGACTGTTTAGGTTCACTTTTCTTGTTTTGTATAGTCTGTTCATGTATAGTCGTCTTTATTAAAAACATGAATAACCACCACGCTGCATTTTGGTCCGCCTCTCTTTCACCAGAAGAAAACCCTTACAGAATCACCCACCAACCAAGGACCAAGCGGCGTGGTAAACAGAGGCAGCAGCAACAGCAGCAGCAGGAGAAGCGACAGGTGCAGCAGGAGCAGCAGCAGCAAAGGCAGCAGCAGGAGAAGCAACAGAGGCAGCAGCAGGAGAAGCAGCAGCAGCAGCAGTGGGAGAGGCTGCACTATTTGGATAAATGGACTTGGGAGGAGATCCTTGACGGAAAAGGACACTGGGCAGAGCCAGGGGAATATTGCCGCCCCAAAGCTGAGCTGGAGGCAGCGAAAGCAGAGAGGCGGCATTATGAGGAGCTAGCACGGCAGAGCGGCTGGAAGCCCGAGAGGCACCCCAAAAAAATTATTGGGGGGGAGCACAGGGAGAGTGTGGCAGAGTCAGGAGTCAGACCTGAGCCAACTCCCCCTGTTTACCGTAAGGAGCCATGGATGGATTTGGAGCTGTCGGCGAAGCTGAGTGCTGAGTCTGAGAGTGTGGAGGATGTATTGGACAGAGTAGAAAGAAAGCTGTTGGTTTGGCATAGTATGCACGGCATACCAGTGCCAGCACCACGCATCAGGCCTACAGTGCGTCCCGCCTGTCCAGCGCTGCCGGAGCCTTCCTCCTCTCCAGCGCAGCCAGAGT